>NC_089837.1:450061469-450758969 GCF_035609145.1 Eleutherodactylus coqui | reverse complement strand
GGGTGCGCTAAAACCTGCTGTCGGAGGCAGGGACCTGCTTCCAAAAGCGAAAGTAAAATCTCTGTGTTTTGCCGGCCGCTTGTGTGAGAGTAGCCTAAAGGTTTTGCATATCCAAGTGATTCTGACATAGTTTTTTTCGCCACATATTCTACTTCATTCAGGTGGTAAAAATAGACATAGAATTTGTGTACATTCATTAAAAGCGTGAACATTATCTTTTTTTCACATTTTCATATATGAAATATATCAATATGTCAAATACTGTACAAAGTTTTGATCCAATATAGATTTCCATCTGTTTACTTTATTCTGGAAGCACATTTGAAAAAACTTAGTTTTTTTTTCTAACCATTTAGGAGACATGCAAATTTAACATTAATTGTTAAACTTTTGAGGAACACTTTGTTTTCCTACACCAAGCCAAGATTGCAAAGGCTCATAGGAGTCAGAATGATAGATACTCCCACAAATGATCCCATTTGATTAGTATTTTGACCCCACAATTTTTTTTCAGGAGTTAATGCAATTTAGAGGAGAAAAAGATTAAATTTCATATTGTTGCAAATATGTCATTTTGAAGACTGTTTTTTAATCTATATTGCACATAAAAATGAGGATTTGCACCTCAAAATTGATACTCCAGTTTGTCCTGTGTTCAGAAACATATCCGTTGTGGTCCTAATCCTATGTCTGTATGCACAACGGGGCCCAAACCGAAAGGAGCAGCCGGTGGCTTTCAGAACAGACATTTTGCTTCAAGGTGCTTCAGGCTTTATAGCCCACTTACAGAGCCCTTGAACGGCCAAAACAATGGAGAACTCCCACAAATGAACCAAACTCAACTAGGGGTGTACTGTGTGTTTTGAGCTCACAGTTTTTAAATGAATCTAAGCAAAAAAGGAGGAATAAATTATGATTTTCATTTTTTTGACAATTGTGTCATTTCAAAGAAAGTTTTTTTTTGTACAGCACACATATGAATGAAGACTTTTACCCCAAAATGGATACCCCTGTTTGTCCTGTGTTAAGAAACATACCCTTGTGGCCCTAATCTACTTACAGGACACATGGCTAGGCCCATAATGGAGGGAACACCCGTTGGCTTTCAGTGCACACCTTAATAATTCTAGGCCCCATTGCTCACTTGTAAAGCCATTAAGCTGCGGAAACGATAGAATGTCCCCCACAAGTAACCCCGTTTTAAAGACAAGACCCCTCAGCTGATTTATGTAGGTGTGTACTGAGCATTATGAGCCCACCGTTTTTTGCATTATTATTATTTTACAAATTAACAAAAATAATTAGGAACCTTTTAAAATAGAAATAAAATGTAATATTTTATTCATAAATGTCACTTTCATGACAGTTTACGTTGTTTCAAGCAGGAGGGAAAACTGGGGGGATGCACCCCAAATTTTATAGCACTGGTTCTTCTGTGTTCAGCAATACCCCCGTTGTAGCTCCAATCTACTTACAGGACACACTGCTAGGCCTATAATGGAGGGAACACCCATTGGATTTCAGGGCACAACCGGGTAAATTCTAGGCCCCATTGCACACTTGTGCAGAAAAAAATTGACTCTCTACAAATTGCCGCCGCCCCCCGCGCACTCCTGTTTGCGTCTTAGTGACGGAGCCAAATTTTGAAAATCTGACACGTGTCACTTAACATAGCATAATTCTGTAAAGGCTTTACATATCCAAGTGATTCTGGCATTGTTCTTTCGCCACATGTTGTACTTCATATAGGTGGTGAAAATAGACTGATAGAATTTATGAATATTTATTAAAAGTGGCAATATTGGGAAAATTTTGAACAATTTGTCATTTTTTCACATTTTCAACTGTAATTACGCAAATATGTGCAAACATATTTGGATCCGATCCATCAGGGCAGCTGAATCTTTAACTTTTTTTTTTTTAACTTTATTGCAATCAGTGCTATCCACTGGATAGCGCCGATCGCAATGCCGGGGGGGACTGCCCGCAGCCCAGGATGAGAGCTCCATGCTGTCGGCTACCTGCGGGCACTGACAGCATGGAGCTGTCACATCCTCAGCTAAGAGGGCTTTAATCCAAAGAGGATGTATGTTTTTACGTCCTCTAGGATTAAAGCCCACTTAGAAAGGACGTAAAAAGGCAATGGGGCCGTCACTAAGGGGTTAAAATAGGGGTAATTACTGAGGCCTGGTTGGGATGGGCACATGGGGCAATGAAACCGAGTATCCCTCCTCCTCCCATGCGCGCTGCAAGCCTGACACTTTTTGGAGGTATTTCTTGACCTCAGCGGCAGGGATGGGGTGTAAAAAGTGGTGCAATGTGAGGCTTCGTAAGCTGCCTGAGGTGCGGCGGTCTCACACAGAAGGCAGGATGGCGAGTGTTCCTGGAACTACTTGTAAATTAAATAAGTATTACAGGTAGCGATCTAAATAACGTTGGACTCACACAGCCGGATGTGGAATCTGCTTGCGGAGGCCCGCAATGGATCCCAGCTGTGAGCCCAGCTGTGGCCCTGCGTACGGCTGCGTAAAGAACTGCGCATAACCGCGTACTCACACAGGTGGTCATGCGCAGCACACCTTTTTTTTCGTTTGTTTGTATTCCCCACGCCTCCGCTTAGCAATGACGCGAGTACACGCAGGCCGTATGCAACGTAGTTATGTATAGGCAACAGGTATATCTGCAACATGCTGTTCTGTTTTCTACGAGTGCATTATATAACTCGACCAGCTAATGTGAGCGGAATTGTGTAATCCAATGCATTTGATTGATCTGCGGATTACCACGAATCAAACACATGCGGCATATGCAATTCCTATCTGGTCCTTTGAGACTGGCCTTAGGTAGATCGCTGCCTTTTTATACCATTAGAAAATTGCTAACACGTGACTGGGGACCGAGGCCTCCAGTCACTTCTCCAGGCAAGGAGATTTTAAATTTCCTGGGCCCTCCCGGCTTCTGCGCATGTGTCTGTTATTTTGCCAGTGAACACATGTGCAGAAGCCAGGGAAGGTCCGCAGAGGATGATCGAGTTGGGGTTCGAATGTGGAGTCCTCCTGTAAAAAGTTTCATCTCCTCTCACTGATTGCAATAGTGAGGGGAGCTTAAACTAACTTTTTAAAAAACTTTTACGAGATCGCCGTTATTCATTGGATAATGGCGATCACGTGACCAGGGACTGCTCTCCGCGGCCCTCAGTCACTTCTCCAGGCTCTCTGCCACCTTTACTAGGCAGGAGATTTAACATTTCCCTCGGCCACCTTGCAGGGACCTGCCACCAGCTTCTGTGTATGCGCACCAGAGGCATTCACAGAAGCCGGCAGCAAATCCTTGCAAGACCAGATGGCTATGGGACGTCGTGGGGACTGGAGGTGAGAAGTTTCATCTCTCCTCATGGTTCCCATTATTAATAAAGTATACAATTCATTATGTATTTGGGAGGGTATAACCATTAGGCTATTCTCTTGCCTCTGGCAATTGTTTTGGTAATTGACCATAGCACAATGGCTCTGGTTGGTACTGCAGGCGCAGTGCCCATTGAATTCAATAACAGCCATGCTGCAGTAGCGACCCGGGGTGCTGCGCTTTCTGCTTACTGTGCTGACAGCAGCCCCGGTAATCAACTGATCGATAGAGATCTGAGCGGCGGGTCCCTGACGATCATCTATTGACGACCTGTCAGTCAGCAATATAAAAGATAAAAAAGTCCTGGAATACCCCTTTAAGCAATTTCCTTATAAAGTGGACTGAAATGAATGCTGATGGTGACATGTATGTAGCCCAGGCCTGATAAATGTTGGCACACCGGATGTCCGGAGAAGCACAAGAGGAATTTGCATGTGGCAGGAAAGGCCTATGACTAACCCCCAGACACATGCATTCATACCTCACACTAGCATTTCATTTGCAAGTAAAATAGGGGATTGTACCTGTAATAAGGCAATGAAGAGGAAGAAAGCGTTGGCAGCTCTTCTGATCTGCTCATAGAGGAATCGAGGTAGGAACGTTAACACGCTGTACTTGGCTGTGCTGCAGGGACAAGAGCAAGAGTTAGCGTAATAATACTAGTAAACATATACAGCCGGAGCTCACTACTGTGAGGAAGGAAAAATTACCAACTTACAAGTAATTTACTGATAATACAAAAAATGACAGTAAAATAATGGATTACTATGATGCAACCTCAATGTCTCCCTAAGGAAAAAGTTGTAACTGACCATTGCAGACTATATGAATGGCTTGCAACTTTTTTTTTACCTCATTGAAGTCAAGTCTTTTTTAATTGGACTCATTGTTGACATTGCCTCTTTTGCTGTTTTCCGTTGGAAACAGTCATCAAGCAGGGAAGCTGCTCTTCACAGATATTATGGATTTATTTTTTATTCTTATGATGGCTGATGCCCCATTATACCACCCTCAGCTTCAGGAATGCATTAACCACCAATACGCCTTCTTACAGCAGTCACTAATGGGCTTTAAGCCTGCACATACATCTCTGCCCTTAGGCTTGCTTCACGCGGGCAAGAAAATCACGCAAGATTTATGCATTGTGAGACGCACAAATCGTGCATGAATATGAACCCCATTCTTTTGAATGGGGCGGGTCCTATCTTTGGGCATGCTCACGCATCAGAACTTCCATTGTCTTCAAGGGGGCCAGCGGCAGCATTGCCCCACGTGCTCGGTGTACGTGGTGCGATACGCGGTTTCCCCATTAAAAACAATAGGAGAAATGCTGCAATCACTGCTTCCCTGAAGTGATGCGAGGCGGTTTTGAGATAAAATCCCTTGCGTCTGCAGGGAAATTGCATGTTGGCAAGCGCAATATCGGGCCGTGATTCACAGTCCAGTATTGCGCACGCCTATGTGAAGTTAGTTTAAGTCCACTCTCACAATCACATTGTACAGTGTTCGACAGCATTTTTAACGCCCGCCATCATTGTAATGGGTGTTGAGGTGCGTTAAAAAGCTCCTAAACACACAAAAATAGAGCAGACAACGCACGAAAATCGATCATGTAAGACCCGCCTATCGCAGTAATTGTACTGATCCAGATAAGTAAGTTATAGGGCTATTTGTACAAAATAGCGAAGACTCTAAAATCAAAACCTTAAAACAATGGAAGAATTTCTAAACGTTTTATCCATTATCCCCCCGAAAAAAAGAGATAAAAAAGTTCTACAACACATTATATGTGCCCCAGAATGGTGTCATTAAAATATACAACTCATCCCAAAAAACAAGCCCTCATATGGCGATGATGAAAATCACTTAAAGGGGTTCTGTCATTACAATCTGTATTTTTTTTCTCCAGTAAATCTGCCCCGCTGGCACAACCTGTGGTAAATAACACATATAAAACGTTTTTTTCAGAAGTAGTACTTACCTAGGCTCCATTTTTCACCTCCATGCTCTGTTTACATCTTCAGCCCCTCCTGCTAGGAGGTCATCTCCCAGCACCCCTTGCTGTGCTGACCACTTCCGCCCTCACAAAGCTACTTCCGCCCATCCAGTGCAGTGAATAGTCCTGCCTGCAGTCTACCAAAATCTGCTAGTGTTTCTCCCTGGGTCTCTGAACACCCAGAGTTTCCCAAGGGCCTCCAGATCTTCCCTGCAATCTCACAGTAGCCACTCACTGTAGTCACTCAAAGCAGTCACTCATAGCAGTCACTCATAGCAGTCACTCACAGTAGCCACTCACTGTAGTCACTCAAAGCAGTCACTCAAAGCAGTCACTCATAGCAGTCACTCACAGTAGTCACTCCACATGGTAAAAACAGGAATATTCCCCATGCAATGTATTGTATGAGTGTATGTATATATACATTTATCTATGCGTATATGTATCAAGATGTGTGTGTATAGATATATGTATGTATGTGTGTATATATATATATATATACACATACACATACATACACACACACACATATAATATGTATAGTAATATATCTACACACTGCATAGGACATGTACGTTCCACGCTTACACCCATGTGCGGCTGCCCTCAGAGAGACAAAAAAGTGCACAAAAGTGTGCGCAACTGCACTTACATCTGTATAAAGCTGGTCTTATTGTATGTATATATGTATGTCCTGTTGTACCGCCTCTAGCTTGGATACAAGATGTGATACAGGGGGCATGCAGGCTCTAGTACCCTGTTGTACCGCCTCTAGCTTGGATACAAGATGTGATACAGGGGGCATGCAGGCTCTAGTACCCTGTTGTACCACCTCTAGCTTGGATACAAGATGTGATATAGGCGGGCATGCAGGCTCTAGTACCCTGTTGTACCACCTGTAGCTTAGATACAAGATGTGATACGGGGGGCATGGAGGCTCTAGTACCCTGTTGTACCACCTGTAGCTTAGATACAAGATGTGATACAGGGAGCATGGAGGCTCTAGGACCCCGTTGTACCGCCTCTAGCTTGAATACAAGATGTGATATGGGGAGGCATGGAGTCTCTAGTACCCTGTTGTACCACCTGTAGCTTAGATACAAGATGTGATACAGGCGGGCATGGTGGCTCTAGTATCCCGTTGTACCAACTCTAGCTTCGATACAAGATGTGATACAGGCAGGCATGAAGGCTCTAGTATCCCGTTGTACCACCTCTAGCTTGGATACAAGATGTGATACGGGGGTGGACATGGAGATTCTAGTACCCTGTTGTACTACCTCTAGCTTGGATTCAAAATGCGGATAAATACAGACGGATAGACGGATAAATACAGACGGATAAATACAGACGGGTAGACGGATAAATACAGACGGATAGACACAGACGGGTAGACAGATACAGATAGCATATATATGCATATAAATATATATATATATATATATATATATATATATATATATATATATATATATATGCATATATGCTTTTTATATATATACTTTTATTTATATATATATATATGCATATATTTATATATGCACACACACATATATATATATGCATATATTTATATATGCACACACATATATGCTTTTTTATATATATACTTTTATTTATATATATATTTATATAAATAAAATATATATATGCTTATATGCAGAAGCTTGCATTTCCATTGGCTAATAGAAATATATTCTGCCTGACAACAGTGTCAGGGATACATTTCTATTGGCCGAGAGGCAGCAGAAGCTTGCATTTCCATTGGCTAATAGAAATGTATTCTGCCTGACAACAGTGTCAGGGATACATTTCTATTGGCAGAGAGTGTGCACGTGTAACGTGCTCCCAGGCGAGCGCGAGCGCGCCGCAGACTCGCGCATGCGCAGTCGTGTGCCGCTGTCTCGCGCGTGCGCAGTCGTGCCGTTGACTCGCGCTGCTACCTTCATTCCGCGCTTCCTCACAAGACAATGTACGCACACGTCACTAGTGACGTATGCGTACATTGACCTGAAGGAAGCGGAAGGTAGGCAGTGTACGCTTTTTGACCGGATGGAAGAAAATCGGGTGCTGGAGGTCACGTGACCGAATTGACAAGCGGCTCCAGGAGAAGATTTGGGATAAGAAGAAGAGGTAAGCAGGCTGCCTGGGGAGCAATAGGTAAGTATAAAATTTTTTGTTTTTAATGACAGAACCCCTTTAAGGCACAAAATCAGCTGGCCACTAAGGGGTTACAATTCAAACTGCATGCGCTAGTAATACTTGCTTTACGTATTCATGAGTTAATAAGCCAGGGCAATAAAAAGGTTTTTTTAACTTTCATGCAAATAAAGTTTAGTGCTGACAAGTTCTGCAACTTGTTTGGGTAGTGTTTTTGAGCCGTCTGCTTCCTGTCACCAAATGGGAACATTCTTGTTAACACCCGGAAGCTGAAAGCCTTCACACTAGTTCACACTTGCATTGTAGACGTCCGTTCTCTTATTCCATCATGGGAACAGGAGAACGGAATGCCAGCCGGGAACCGATCAGTCCTACAAATGGCGCCTGACCAACCTCATGAACTATGATGGGGTCCGTAGGCCGCCGTCATGCTGCCCGTCGTTCTCAGGAGCCAAATAGCATGGCATGCTGTAGTATTTCATTTGGGATTTACTGCTGGAATATATGTGAACAGACTAATACTTTTCACATTTGAGGGTTTACTATAAAATGCATCAAGTCTAGGTAAACCTTATTTTAGCTACACTGTAGCAATCTTTTAGGGAAGGAAGTTGCTGATTTTTTCATTATACAGTGATTAAACTTGAATTGCAAAAAACACCTGTAGGCTGGGATAACATTTTAGAGACCGAGTGTGCAAACAGCAACCCAAATCCTACTTATTTATAGCAAAGTGCCAAAATGTTAAGGGGCGTTGTGACGAAGTAGGACTTTACCTCCGTCGTTATAAAAAGGACTAGTAATTATTAGGAAATTATAGTACCAGTGTTTCTGGTGGTGCCACACAGCTGTACAACCATTATGATCCCCACACATCACACACACAGATGTACTGCATTCATCTTGATTCCCACACAAGATAAACACAGCTTGGCTCCTCCCACAGCAGTGACATCACCACAGGTCCTTCAGCCCGCCGAATCTCTGTGGTTGCAGTAGGTTGGTGTCTTCTGTCAGAACCGCTGAGTTGTGTCTGAGATAATAATGGTTAAGCTGTATTCTCATTTTGTTACTTTTGTCCTACCCCTTTCAAGAGCCCTAACTGTGTTATTCTGTCAATCAGGCTCTGTGTTTTATATATCCTATAGGACCTGCAATGATGTCACTAGGGGGCGGAGCATGAGAAAAACCCACATACAGTACTTTCTACCAAACTGCAGAGTGGCTCCTCCCACAGCAGTGACGTCGCCACAGGTCTTTTAGCTCACCGGATCTCTGTGGTAGAAGAGCTAGGTCAGTGTCTTCTGTCAGGACTGCTGAGTTGTGTCTGAGATAATAACTAGAGATGAGTGAGCACGCTCAGATACAGCAGTTACTCAAGCGAGCATATCTCTTCTCGAGTAACTGCTTACTGGTCCGAGCAGCTCGGGGGGCCGGCGGGGGGTAGCGGGGGGGGAGAGAGATCTCTCTCACTCTCCCCCCAGCTACCCTCCGCCGCCCCCTGCTGTCCTCCGCCCCCCGCCGCCCCCTCGAGCCTGCTTGGACCAGTAAGCGGTTACTCCAGAAGAGCGATGCTCTGTGTTTTATATATGTTGAGGGCCTGCAATGACGTCACCAGGGGGGCAGAGTGATCACATTACCAGGGGTGGAGCATGAGAAGCATTCACATACTCACTGACAAGTGGTCGTTAGTAGTTTGACAGGGTTGTTTCAAAATAGACAGGGAGGAACACACTGTGTTTTTTTCCTAGCTGGAGCACTGGAGTAACATTGGTGCGGATTTTGACTGGTAATCCGCTGCGTACCCGCAATAATTTCATACTATGCGGCGCTCCCCCTAACCTTCTCCATAGGCCTCCCACTGTCAGTGCTCCCAGCTCCTGGTTCCCAGCTGAGCATTTTGTTTCTTTTTTGGATGCGGAATGCTGCTTAATGTGCTGCGGAAATTCCCACTGAGGACATTCCACAGCATTTCCACCACGTGTAAACATACTAAGTCAGCCTGAGGTATGCTGCCACGTGCAGAGTGGCCTCAGTAGTAACAGTGTCCCCTATATTGGCCCCAGTAGCAATAGTGACCCCCACAGTGGCCGCAGTAGTAATAGTGACCCCCTACAGTGGCCTCAGTAGTAATAGTGTCCCCCTCAGTTCCCTTAGTAGTAATAGTTTTCCCTATATTGGCCTCAGTAGTAATATGACTACATAAACAGTGTCACTTATATCAGCCCCAGTAGTAATAGTGACCTCCATAATAGCCCCAGCAGTAATAGTGCCCCCCTGCAGCCAATATATTTACTCCCTTCTTGTCTTCAAAGCGACGCTGCTTCTCTACTTGGCACTGCTGAGGGCAGAAGTGTGTGCACCTGGACTCCTCCTCCCTCCTCCTCCTCTCTCTCTACGATACAAAGGAGGGGAGGAATCAGTGTGCCACTGAGTAATTACCAGCTGGGGAGCCGTGGCACCCCGGATGGTAATGACTTTCAGGGTGACCACATATCGGTCCGCGTGCCCACAGAGAGGGCTCTGAGTGCTGAGTCTGGCATGTGTGCCTTAGGTTCGCCAACGCGGCCATAGACTATAACAACATCTGTCCAGCTTCCGTCCTGCCCTTTGGCATTTTCCCTGATATTTCTTTTGGGATTTTCAACTGGATCTGTGCTGGAAGCTCTGAAAGAAGCCTGCACTGCAGATGTGAACAAAAGCCTTTTTTTCCACCACTTCTAATTTTTGCATGCACTTTTTCATGCATATTTCCAGTTTTATAGAGTAGTTTATGGGAAAGACATGGAAAAATGCAACACCTAGAGCATGCTGCATTTTGGAAAAGAAAGTGCAACTGACCCCAAAAAAGCAGAAAAAAAGCGCAAAAACACGCCACAAAAATGCACTGCTTCAGCCTCGACCTCTGTGTATTAGCGGCGCTAACTCCAACAGATCCCGCCTGAATCACCAGTTTGTCACAGATCGAGTATTCTGAGCGCCTCATCCCTATTACGTGTCACGGCAGAGCCTTGATCGATCGCTCTAGCGAGATTGCGAGTGTGGAGTCACCAGACTACAGGTGGATTTGTAACCAGTTTTCATGCAGCCCTGCCAGACCAAAAGCACATATACACACGCTGCCACTACCAGCTGTTCAGGGAAGCTGGGACCCAGACTATTAATTATGAACATGTGGGGGGTCTGGAACGCAGACCGAAATGCGAATGTTGCCTGTATCCAAATTAAGAGGAAATATTATATAGAGTACTCATAGTTGAGAACCATAATGACCCACTATACACAGACTTAGTAAATCAGAATGAATTCTGTTTATTGTTGTACATTGCTAGTTTATATGCAAGTTGGAAAGAAGGCGTTTCCAATACCTAGTTTCATTCTACTTTTGCTGACCAAACCCTCATTCCAACAGATTACAATAGGGCTGTAAATCAAAAGCCTTTTAAACAAAAGGTATCAACAAAGCTGTTTGAACTATACATAAAACAATTACATGTGATAATAAAGGTTGTCTCCTGGCTGCCTGAGTACCTACTTAATCAGAATGTAATCTTAAAGATCCATCAACAATTTGCACATCAAAAGAGGGGACATTGTTTCTACTTTTCACATAGACAAAACTGGTCCAGCCACCTACTGGGAGTCAGCACAAAGTTGGTAAGTTGGTATTCAGTAAGATAGCTGAATAAAATCTAATTAATCATACATTTAGTATTTTAAAATCAATATTCAAATAAACGCTTGAATATACCTTTTTACATATGATTCTATATCCAAATTCTACTAGCAACTTCCGGAATGTTTTACATATAATACATAACATTATATAACCAAATAACTAATGTCACATTTATTACACTGTTTCCTTATCTTTCTTATGTTAGGTTATTGATTAATAATGATTGACCCCTATCATTCCCCCATTTGGACATCAGAGCCACCATTATCTCCTGGTTCTGTCACCCATAGGTGCCGGGTTCCCAGGTAGGAATGGTGCACTCTATGTCCATCAAGATATGAAGACATAATATCAAATATTGCAAGTCAATCAAGTTTACAATACAGTAATCTTAGATTTATCAACATCAATATCGTCATCGTCATATTAGACACTTAAAGGGGTGTAGAAAATCGGCATTCAGTACATTTAGCTATTCATAAAATTATTACCTTAATTGCAATATATATATATATATATATATATATATATATATATATATATATATATATACACACATAAGATTATACTAGTCGGACGATTGCAGAGTAGCTGTTACTTCTGTTGCCTTAATTCGTTGGCATTTCCCGATTTCATTAGAGTCACAAGTAAAATTACAACATTCTTCAGCCAACGCAACATTTCTCACCTAAAACCGAGTTATATTCGTCCAATGTATATATTCAATGGTATCGCAATGGGAACAATATTCAAATAAATTAAGGAAGGTGTTTTCCTGAACAACATTGTCATCTACTACATCACTATCATTGTGAACTATTGAGCGTATGTCTCGAAGAGTCTCTACAGGAGTGGGGACAGATAATAGAAAAGTCCGCAAAATGTCCTCTCCACTCCTGAGGTTGGGCATACACGTGTGGGAAATATTTGCCCATCCAGTCCATCGCTTGTCCATGTGGATCGTTCGTAGTGGTGTTTCCCAATAAGAAGACAGTCCAATAAGACAAATGCAGAAGTGAAAATCAAAATGTCCATTACCTCCCCCACCCAAACAACGCCGGGATCCCACCCATCACTTTTCCTCTGGCTCGGGAACTTTCTTGCAGTGGGAGGCATGTATCCACTTTTACAGAAGTAGGCGTTGACAACAGAACTTGGTATGGTCGTCAAACCTTGGGTCCAAGGCCTTTATTACGTGTCTTTTTTTTTTTGCGACCACCCAGTCTCCAGGCTGCAAGAAATGAGTCCCCTCTAGATTGTCAGGGTCTGGAATTGGGGAAAACACTAGATCGGGTGTTATTTTCAGTTTACGACATAATTCTTGTACATATTCAATAACCTTATCACACCCCTGCTGCAGGGCCTGTGGATGGTACAGGCCTAATCTTGGCATAGAGCCAAACACTTCTTTTAACTTAAGCATATCATTTCAGTTCTTTCAACTCTGTTAAACTCTGCGGGTGGTATGGAGTGTAAAACGCTTGTTCCACCCCAAGGCTGACATCACCTCTCGCATCACTTAACCTGTAAATTGTGTACCTCTGTCACTCTCAATTGTCTCTAGTACCCCAAATCTACATACAAGTTCTGACACAAGTTTAGTCACTGTACATTGTGCGGTGGCTTTGAACAGGTCCACGCACACAAGGACGTACTCGTACCTGCCTGATTTGGGAAGCTGGATGTAATCGATTTGTAATCTCTGAATAGGATACAGTGGTCTGGGTGTGCACTTCACATACCTTCACATATGCCTTTGCCAACCTGTCGAACCCTGGAGCATACCATACCTTGTCCATAACAGAAACCATGGCATTCCGAGAGGCATGCACTTTCCCGTGAGCTAGGACGGCGAGGTGGGTGTAGGCAGCCGCTGGTACATCATCTACGTCCCGTAGGACGCCAAATCCCAAATCAACAAGAGTGGTGGGACCAAGATCCAACTTACAGCACAAGGGGTCTTGCGTACTGTCCAGGAGGGCTGCAGCCTTGGCTGCCCTATCCCCTTGTTCTCTGGTGACTGCCCCTGCGTGTGTGCTTTAACCTTTATTATGGCCACCTGTCCTGGCAACATGATAGCTTAATGGGCTTGCCTTGTGCCGTGAGAAAGCTCCTGGACCGCCAGATGGGTCCATAATCGTGTGCAGTACCAAAGACGAGCCTGGAATCAGTGTAGATATTAGTAGTGGTATATTTTTCAATCGTACAGGCCTCAGTTCCTGCGCTGACATGTGTGGCGGCAGTGGCTTTTGTACAAGCATCTCATTCAGTGTGACTACTTCAAAACCTGTTACAAACCTTCCTTTGTCATTCAGGTATCTAGATCCATCCACAAACATTTCAAGGTGGGGGTTTAGGAGAGGTTTGTCAGTGACATGTGCGAACCCAGCTGTCACAATCATGCTGGTGTTCTGCATCAAAAGGCCTCCTCTTCATCAGTCAGAGAATTTGCAAAAAGCTGGTCCTCTGTACTTACTCCCCCATTTGAATCAGTGTCACCTAATGGCAATAAGGTGGCCGGATTCAAAGTGGTGCAACGTTGAAATGAGACATTGGATGAAGAGTGTAAATGCAAGTTCCATTTTGATCCGTCTAGCAAGAGACAGATGTCTACGGCTTACCTGTGTCAGGATACCATGTATGTCATGTGGGGTGTAGATCACCATGGTGTAATCTAAGAAGTTTCTCTTTGCTGGCTTTGCAGCCATTCTACTCTGATGGAGGAAACACAAAAGGCTTAGTGATGCATTGAGGTAACTATTTGTGTCAGCAGTACATAAAAGAAAATAAAAACAAATCATCAACATATTACAAGAGGGCGGTGCCCTCGGGAATTGGCCAGGCGTCTAATACCAGTTTCATGAATCTGGTGAACTGGTATTGGGCTATACTGTGCCCCTTGTGGCAGCACTATCCAACAGTACTGCTTTCCTCTGAAATTAAATACAAACAAATACAGACAGTCTGTCGAGGTCCGTCTGACTGGTAGCCCAAAGGCTCAAAGGAACGACACTAAGAACTTGTTTCTCTGCGTGCGTAAAAGTGAAGACAGGGAGAGGTGTCGCTAGGTCTGCTGCCATCCGACCGAAGGTCGGGTGACTTTCAGACCTGGGGTGTATACGAGCCTCACCGGACGAGTGAAGTTCGATACAAGATCCCAAGGATCCCATCATTTCGGTTCCCAATATGCTTTCAGGACTTTCCAGCACAAGGAAGCGCATGAGGCATCGTGACCCTTTAAACATTACCTCTAGTGGTTCAGTTTCTGCCAGCTGAATTGGCACTCCTGAAACCCCTTGCACCAATTACTGCTAGATAATCAAGCTGGTATTCTATTAAAATAGATCAGAACCTTGTTGCAAAAAAAATATAAAAATTAAATTTAAAAATTCTGAAATTGCTGACCTGCAATACCTGGATCACCTATGTCAGATATCCAGTTCCTTGTGCTAAGCAATGACTCAGGAATTGGAGTTTGTCTTGGAGGTGGCTTACTATTTGTCAGGACCTGCGGAAAGCTGAGTTTCTGCAGTAGCTATCAAGACAAATGCATGAGCCGGATCTACCAAGAGAGCAGTTAGTTTACAAACCTCCTCTGAACTGTCACTTGAGGTCTCAACCTGTACCGATCCATCCGGTGAAAATTTGATGGATGCAGATAAGGCTTGTAAGATATTAGTACAAATAACAGACATGAATTACAACAAGGCAGAATAATCCACATCCTGCCTGCAATGTCTCATCAAATTTAAGAAGAAAACAAATTTCCTAACTGCCCAAGCTCCTCACCCCCTCCTTTGTAGACAAAAGAAGGATGAAACATTACCTACTTTTACATTATCTAGCTCCACCCCTTCGATGCTGGTCATCTGCATGTCTCTCCTACAGAACATTCTTTCAGAGACAGTGCAGTACTAACAGCATTTAGCAGTGATATAGACGTCCAACCAATTACAGAACTGACATTTACACAAAAAGCAAAAAAAACTAAAATATATCTTAAAAATCCCTATATGTTCTCTATTTTTAAGACCGTGTAATTCATTACAAGTTTCTTATTTCATCAGCGTCTGTCTTCCTTTCTATGACACTGAATTTTATCTCTATGAAACAGAACAATAGCTAAGATATTAATAAGCAACTAAAACATTCAGACTTTAAACAGCATTAATTATTAGTAATTACAAGACGTATACTTCTCTCCTAGGCTGGTCTGTGTTGAGGGTGGAAGACCTCTTCCTATTGTTCTTCCCTCCCATCTCCTTACATCACCTAGCTCCACCCCCTGTGGTCTGGCTCAGTGTTTGGTCTTTCTTGCCTCATTTAGTTTCTAGCCACCGGACAGTATACACCATATAACACAATCTAACTCTCATACGGGCCCTTCATTAATACACACACATAAAGACAAAAACATTTGCATGTCAGTTACTACTTTTTAAGTGTCAGTACTTCCTCACTTGTCTAAAAGTGTCGGTACTTCCCAACCCTGCTTATTTCCCTCGTCTCTACTACTTCTCTTATGTTTATTTTTATCCCAATCTGTGCCACAATAGTCTTTCACATAATTTTAGATTATAGTTCCCACTGCCTTCCCTGTTTTACATCTGCTTCTATATCACCCTCCGCTCCCTGCATCTCTTTCTTGTCCTCATGCTTCCACTCACTAGCCTAGGATCTAGTGAGCATAGGCATAACCGGTTTGCACCGAGGAGCTCCGCAAGCAGGGCAGCTCTCTCTCCAATCCGGGTTCTGTTGTCCACAATGCCAGCAGGTCCATCCCTCCAGTCCAATGTTTGACCTTGGAGTGGATGACTTGGCATAGGGTGGGGGGAAGGAGACGGTTGGAATTGAGATGAAGGAGGGGGTGAAGGTTGAAGAGGGAACTGACCCCACAATGAGAGAACATTATATACCTGTGCTTTGAATTCTTTTCTCATTTCATTTTTAGCTATTGAACAGTATATATATAATACAACATACTTCCTGTGTAGCCAAATATAACCAATTCTTAATTCACATTTCTTTGCAAAGACAAGTAGGTCTTCTAAAGCCCAGTACTCCCCACCCTTTGAAATGTATCTTATCTTCTATAGAACACAGAAACTTCTCCAGACAAATAGCTGTATAACTGGTTCCACTGCCTGTAAACATCTTCTAAACTGCACTCACTAAGGGGTTTTTTTTTTTTGTTTTGTTTTGTTTTTTCCATTCCTATACGGACTGATAATATGTGAAGTAGAAATTGGGATTGTATTTACTGTACACCAGACTTCCAATAATGAGCGAATTATGTATAGATAAGAAAAACTCTTAGTACCGCGGTTTTTACACGATTCGCTCAGAATAGGCTACCCAATGACAAACACAATACAACTTATGCCCATTTCTACCCACATACTGATATTCACCACTCCAGATAGCAACTATTATTACCGTGCATTGTTCTTTTGAACCCCCACAGATGTGAGTGGGGTATAACTTTCTTACACTTAGAAATTAGACATTACAAGAACACTAAGACGTACAACAAAGATTAGTTTACATAACAACAAGACTTACAAGACAAACAATAGTGGTTATTTGTCACATAATTGTCCACAGATTTTGCATGAACTTACTTTATGTCCCAGAGGGACACAAACTATAAGAGGATTCCCTTTCTCTGATAACCCCTTACTGCCGTATCTATACTTGCCTTAATCCATCTGTCTAACATATTTTTATACAACCTTTTGACTATCTCTGAATCTTTTCCCCAAACGTGCTGGTCTAAGACTCCCAAAATTCTAAAACACCTTACTACATTCTTCTTCCCACAGCTAACGTGCCTTCTTTGTCTTTTACTATTTCTCTGGCTGATTTCCATATAGGCATACTGCTTGCCCTGTACGTTTCCCATATTGTCTGTTCCTTTATCTAAACCGGCGTCTCTGATATCTTTCATATGCTTTTTCCCGTACTATTGCCAGAACCCATAGTTAAAGGTTCCCGCTTTTCTAAGTCCTATCTGTCTATATATTTTATACGTTTGTCTGCATACGTCTCCCCCTTCCCTTTCTCTTATGGACTTACCTCTTGATTTACCACTGTAACACAGCATTGAGGATGCATACGGCTTTCCTCAGATAAATCTGGCGGTCCCTTCTGCCAAGTCCGAAACTGGCAGGATAACTATTTATTTTATTTCCCACTATTCATCACTAAGTAAACAGGACCTGATATCACCTAGTAAACTAAGGACCCCTGGTCCCTGGTCCTGGAATAGTTTTACGGACTCCTTAAGGGGGGGTTTAGGGGACTTCTGGTGATATTATAACAGACTCAGTAAAAGCAAATTATGGCTAACACGACACAGACTATCAACGTACAGATTTCAACAATTACTACAGGCAACATGGCAATATACACACAAGGGTTCTTCCGTCTAGCACGGTCACTAAGAACACCGTAAATAACAGGCAGAAGCGTCCTATATAACATACAGCAACTCACCCCCTGTCGACACGAGGACTGAATGAAGTCAGGAGAGCCCAGAGCTTGAGTGGCAAGTCAAGAGCTTACCGTATACCGGTGTTTTGTAGATCTGGGGTCCCGTGGCCTCTCGTCCGGCTGGTCGGCAGGTAGTGTAGTCAGGTATCGGCTGCAGGTAAGGAGTTAGCTTCTGCCCCACTTGTCGGGCGCCAAATAAACTGTGGGGGGTCTGGAACGCAGACCGAAATGCGAATGTTGCCTGTATCCAAATTAAGAGGAAATATTATATAGAGTACTCATAGTTGAGAACCATAATGACCCACTATACACAGACTTAGTAAATCAGAATGAATTCTGTTTATTGTTGTACATTGCTAGTTTATATGCAAGTTGGAAAGAAGGCGTTTCCAATACCTAGTTTCATTCTACTTTTGCTGACCAAACCCTCATTCCAACAGATTACAATAGGGCTGTAAATCAAAAGCCTTTTAAACAAAAGGTATCAACAAAGCTGTTTGAACTATACATAAAACAATTACATGTGATAATAAAGGTTGTCTCCTGGCTGCCTGAGTACCTACTTAATCAGAATGTAATCTTAAAGATCCATCAACAATTTGCACATCAAAAGAGGGGACATTGTTTCTACTTTTCACATAGACAAAACTGGTCCAGCCACCTACTGGGAGTCAGCACAAAGTTGGTAAGTTGGTATTCAGTAAGATAGCTGAATAAAATCTAATTAATCATACATTTAGTATTTTAAAATCAATATTCAAATAAACGCTTGAATATACCTTTTTACATATGATTCTATATCCAAATTCTACTAGCAACTTCCGGAATGTTTTACATATAATACATAACATTATATAACCAAATAACTAATGTCACATTTATTACACTGTTTCCTTATCTTTCTTATGTTAGGTTATTGATTAATAATGATTGACCCCTATCAAACACAATCTTCAAAGTTTGTTTTGTTTTAAAACAAAGAAGGCTTAACTAATAAATTGCAGATTAATTTAAAAAAAAACTAGCAGTGCATGCATATATAAATTGGGATGTCCGGCCCAAGATTCTGACTCGTGCAGAGTCACTGAAGCAATGGGAGCAGCCTTACGCTACGGCATATCTCTGAAGTCTGACAACAGGGATCTGTGGAGGCCCAACTTATAAAGGATCCCTCAGAACACACCTTCCCACGTCCCCTCTGATTCATTTAGGAGAGTTGGGGTGGGGCCATGCATCCTGTGTGAAAAAAATGATAATTCCACATTTTTCCCATATCTTCGTTGAAGATATTCCGATTGTGAATTTGTGCCTGGCATGTTTCCGGTCATGATTTTATCTATTCAGTAGTACTAAGCATGACATGTAAATTATGCCTAGTTACGCGGATACGCCATTTGGGGTGTTCTGGGCTTTGGAGCTCAATGCGTCTAGGTGCGTTTTGTTCATCTGGCCGGCCAGATTCTGAAAATATACTCCAATTACACAGATTATAAGATCCTTAGTTACCAAACAGCAGCAATTTAAGAGTTTTAAGCCCCATTTACATACAACAATTATCACTTAAAATTCATTCAAACGATGGCATATAAGCGATAATCATTGTGTGTAAATGCTCCCATCGTTTACTCTTTTGGCTGAACAATAATTTAGAGGTGAGCTTAAAATCCATTGTTCAGCTGAAGAGTAGATAACACAGACCACAGGCTGTGTTCTCCACGGGAGCGCCAATTACATTGTATTCAGCTGACAGCCCTTGCGAGAACAAAGGAGCTGATTGCAGAGCTCAGACCATCAGCTGTGTCCTGCAAGCAGCTCCTGGAGGCTCATTTACATGCAAATAAAGCTAATAAAGTGCCAATGGGCATTAGTGTCCATTAGCACTGTATGCAAAATGATTACTAGAACTGTCAATCTTTCAATCATTTGAAAGATTGTCTTTGCGTGTAAATAAGCCGTTACTGTTGCACAGGTCAAGCAGCTCAGAGGAAATCTGGCCCTGTGTACTTCCATAAGTTAATGAAGCTGGAGCGGAGGTGCTAGACAAGTAAACACTGGCGCCTGTTACTGCTCTGGCTGCAGAAAGTTCCTGCTCACTGCATAGTAAGCACAGCTTGGATGGGAATAAAGACAACATTGATCTCCATAGCACAGTCAAGGTCTGTACTACTGCAAGTGCTACCCTGCTGCCCACCCTCTTGTCATTACTGCAGGTGGTGACTGATTTCGCTGTCAAAGTTCTGATGTGTCCAGCAGCTACAAAAATATCCGAGTCTGATCTTTAGAATTTCCCCTCTGGGCTTTCTTCACCTACACTTTTTTGGTAACATTTTTCACGTGTGCTTTTATTGTGGTGTTTTTTTCTGTTTTACAGAAAAGTCTTTGCACAATTGCTGGAATAAAAAAAAAACACCAAACTTCCAGCCTGCTGGGATTGCAAAAAAGTCACTGAGCCAAAAATGCATAAGTGATATTTCTATTTAGAAAATAGAGTTTCCCATTTTTTGCACAAATCGGTAACTAGCCGCAGTGTTATTTGCTCCACTACATGCAGAAAAAATGCCTGGAAAAAGCCACTACAAACATGGCTTTTTTTTTTTAAAACCACAATATCTGAAACCACCATTTTGCAGGGTCAAATAGCATTTTTTGCCGCATCATATAAATACACCTTAACACCTGACCACCAGCTAAAGAGGGCCGTGTGCTAAAGGTGTGTGTTCAGCCCTGTTCACACAGGAATGTGCAGTTTTTCTACTGATTTTACTAGCAAAAACCATCAATGTTGGGAAGACCACTGAGACCCCCAGCAATACAGAAAAGCTCAAAAGCTACATGTGATTGGAATGGCAATGCACAGGTGTGACCATTGATTCACTGACTTCTATGCACACCGTCACGCATTGCAGTGCATTATTCTAGGCATAGCTGGGGCCAGGGGTGTAACTATAGGGGATGCGGTTGCTCCCAGGCCCAGGAGCCCTTAGGGGGCCTATAAGGCCTCTCCTTTCCATATAGGGAGCCCAGTACTAGGAATAAAGCATTATAGTTGGGTCCCTGTTACAGATTTTACATTGGGGACCAGGAGCTTCAAGTTACGCCTCTGCCTGGGGGTCATACAGTTATTACCTCTTGTATGGATAGGTAAAGCCAGTTTTACATCGGCGTTGGAACCTCTGACCGGAGGTTGCATCACAGGGTCGACTAAAAATACCAGTAAGAAAAAGCATTGCATACAGCGCTTTTTCTTCCACCCAAAAGCCAGCCAGCTGGGCAAAAAGCAGACGAACCCCATTATAGTCAATGGGGGCCATCAAGCGCTCTTCAGTTCAATCCATGACAGAGCCGTTCAGCCGCTAGGTTCTGCTTTCCCCAGCACAGATGTGAAACCCCTCTAATATGTCTTTAGTGAGAAAACTAAATAATAGAACACCATGGGGGACGGATTTGTAGGGGACGGTTTTTATATCCCTAGATACTTCCATGATAGTGTGATAGAGCCATATCTTTGTGGGCATCCCTTAAAGTTCAATGAACATAACCTCTAACCCTAGTTTCCATCACGGGCGCTGAGAACACCCTTTGCGGTACACATTTTAATAGTCATTCTATGAGGCAGAGTACATCTGCTGCTTCTTTCCCATGTTGGCACACGCAGACACTGAATGCCATTGTGTTCTGTAATGCTGAATCAGGCCGTTTTATCCCCTATTTAGTTCTCTTTAAAATGCTGCAACGCAAGAACTGTCACTTATTGATTAGACAATGCGCAAACTGTAAATAGTTCATAATCTCCAATATTACAAGCCACATTTGGATTCTGAAAGGAAAGAGAATAATTGTAAAGGCGGCAGGAACAGCCTGGCATAAAGAAGGTCCTCGGCTTACGTCTTGCCAGCTGGGTACACTGCTTGGATACAGCTCCCTGGGCTCCACGCTGTACACGTACGACTGCACTACATAATCCCGCCTTACTAGTCCATAGAATAAGATGTAATATATGAGAAGCAGTAAATAAATACATTGTTTAACTAAACCATGAGTGTTACATAGGTATACATGGACTAAGTATGCACAGGCTACTATACAGTTGTCTTCTGCATCCCCCACTCGGAGCGCAAGGTGATTGCTCAACTTTGAGCGATCGCCTTGCGCTGTAAACAACACAGCGATTATCGCTCAAAAATCGCTCAAAAGATTTTGAGCAGTTGTGTCTAAACCAGGTTTTAGACCCTTCATTTGCAGCCATCATCTCCACTAAACATATGCTCTGGTTGAGTGCCATATTATGGACCTCCATAACACAGCTGGGTATATGTGGCCCTAGTAAGAACTATCCATATTGGGGGGTGCTTGTGGGTTATCTGTCACCATTTAAAAAAAAAATAATTTCACAAATGTTTAGCAATACATTAATACATAAAAAACACTATTTTTTAAACTGTTAATTTCTCTAAAACCTAAATATTTATAATTTTATTCAGGTGGTATGAAAGTGGCAATAGTCTGCAAGATAGCATCAAATGCTATATATTAAAAAAGTGCTGACAGATAAGTACCTATTGGGCTTATTTACTTAGGTTAGATTCACACAAACATATTTGCGCAGCGTACCGTATTACGCACAAAAAACATGTGCGTGGAATACGCAGTGAATAGAACCCATTGATTTCAATGTGGTGTTTCACATAAGTGTATTTTGTAGGTGCAAAACATACACAGCATGTTCATTTTCTTGTGCATTTGTGCAGAGAAAGAGCACATATTGAACTAATTACCCATTTCATTTCATTGGAGCATGGTTGCGTGTTTTTGCGCGTGCAAAAAGTAAAGTAAAACACACACATGCCGATATAAAACGTCCATTGCGCAAATGCGAAAGTAAATACACTTATGCCCACATGATACGGGGTTTAGACTGGTGTTTCATACACTGGTCTAAGTAAAGCCTGGGATGCAAAAGGTATATTACTCGGGGTACAAATGGAGCACTATTTCTTTGTGGGGACACAAAGGCAGAATTTGTATTTTGTGGGAGCATAAAGGAGGGCACTATTACTGTGGAACATAGAGGGGCAAACTATTACTTTGTGGAGGGAACAAATGGGCATTACTGTGTGGGGACACAGAGGAGGGCACTATTACTGTGGAACATAGAGGGGCCAACTATTACTTTGTGGAGGGAACAAATGGGCATTACTGTGTGGGGACACAGAGGAGGGCACTATTACTGTGGAACATAGAGGGGCCAACTATTACTTTGTGGAGGGAACAAATGGGCATTACTGTGTGGGGACACAGAGGAGGGCACTATCACTGTGGTGCACGAAGGAGGATTATTACTTTGTATTGGGCATAAAAGGGGAATAATTATATTGTGGCAGTAAGATAAATATGTGTAGGCAGATAAATATGGCCTCTAAATTGGCATGTACATTAGATATTTATCTGCCAATCATTGGCAGATCCAGTCTATTTTAGGATCATCTGCTGTAATCAGTGTATGACCATGACAGACATCAGGTTCTCGGCAGATTTCACTA
Source organism: Eleutherodactylus coqui (assembly GCF_035609145.1). Classification (NCBI taxonomy): domain Eukaryota; kingdom Metazoa; phylum Chordata; class Amphibia; order Anura; family Eleutherodactylidae; genus Eleutherodactylus; species Eleutherodactylus coqui. The sequence goes on along the minus strand of NC_089837.1, from coordinate 450,735,697 downwards.
TATTTAGCTGGATGTGCCAATGGTCCACAGATAAATATCTTAAAGGGGTTGTCCCGCGGCAGCAAGTGGGGTTATACACTTCTGTATGGCCATATTAATGCACTTTGTAATATACATCGTGCATTAAATATGAGCCATACAGACGTTATTCACTTACCCACTCCATTGCTGGCGTCCCCGTCTCCATGGTGCCGTCTAATTTCTGTGTCTTCTGGCTGCTTTAGACGCGCTTGCGCTGTGCAGTCTTCTGCCTGGTGAATGGGACCGCTCCGGCGCGCTCGCGCCGGAGAGCTGGTCTGCACGTCGTCATCGTAGCTCCGCCTCCGTCACGTGGTACCGATCAGCCAATGAGGTGGCTGTATCGGCAGTGGAACGCAAGGAAGGAGAAGACAATCCATGGTGCACCATGGGAGAAGACCCGCGGTGCACCATAGGAGAAAACCGCGGTGCACCATTGGCAAAGGACCGGCGGCCATCTTTAAAAGAAGAAAAGAAGATGCTGCGCGAACGGGGATGCAGGTAAGCGATTTTTTTTTTTTTTTAAATAACAAACGGAATTGATTTTAACAGGGCAGAATGCGGGGGTAAGTTGAAAAAAAATTTCGCCGCGGGACAACCCCTTTAAGTGTTTGTGCATAAAGGGTACTTTACACGGGAAGAATATCCTGGAATTCTTACTGGAAATAGCGAGTTTGGGCAATAATCGTCCTATGTACAAGCAGCTGCCAACCAGGCACTGACTAAGAAAATCGCTCACTTGCCGTAATCGCTTGATTTTTAGCAAAAAACTAAAAGCGGCTATCGGGCCGTGTAAACAGAAGCCGCTCAATATTTGAGAGACTCCTGTTTATTGGGAGTAGGGGCGGATGGCCAGAATCATTCCCAACCTGCCCGCCTCCGTTCACTTGAATGACTATCGCTTCTGTGTAAGCAGAAGAGTGATAGTTGGGCAGCAGTCGATTGGGCGCTTGTTGGGCGCTTGTCATTTGCCTACCTACTGTCATATAGTGACCTTTAGACTCGGCTGATGCCTGTAAAGGTCACTATATGACAGTATCTATTTCAGCATGTGTTGCCCAGCCACAGCCCCAAAACATCACTACTCTTGTGGAGAGCTGCATGGAGGAATGGGCCAACATACCAGCAACAGTGTGTGCCAACCTTGTGAGGACGTACAGAAAACGTTTGACCTCTGTCATTGCCAATAAAGTATATATAACAAAGTATTGAATGAACTTTTGTTATTGACCAAATACTTATTTTCCACCATAATTTGCCAATAATTTCGTTAAAAATCTCATGTGTTTTCTCGTGTTGTCTCTCATAGTTGAGGTCTACCTATGATGTCAATTACAGGCCCTTCATCTTTTTAAGTGGGAGAACTTGTACAATTGGTATCTGACCAAATACTTTTTTTTCCCACTGTATTTCATGTTATTTGCATTTATATGAAAGAAATAGAAATTAAAGCTGATTATGACACTGAGGTCATCTTACAAGCATATAATGCACTATTATTATGGTAGGCGGTGCCAAATGAAAGCTGAGATGCCACCCTGGCACTGAGAGACTGATGAGGTTTAATTCCAGGAAAACCAAACTTAAAGTACAAAAGGCTAACTAACTGCATTCTTCACATGAGGAAATCTCATCCGCCAGCATTGTGTTATCACACAGAATGGGAATCATTCGTTCTGTTTAATTATTAACTGCACAGGGTCAAATGTATTCTGTCTGCACATGGTGTGAAAAGCAGAAGAAAGCACACAGCAGTGTCTGTAGAAACCAGGGAACCGAGCGTTGTGCCCGCACTCAGGCCCTAGAGCCTGGGGGTATCCAAAATGATGGTTGGATGTCCTATTACCAGATTTTGTACACCAGTCAAAATGTATTTGTTACTAGTGCCAAGCTATAAGTCATATGTAGGGGTGGACTGAGTTTTCGAACCTGCCATCAACTATGAACGTCACGGTGATGATAGGACAAGTCCTGAAGAGTTTGGGGATGTGCTTTGCACATTTACCCAGCTTTCCGTTCCTGCATCATCCGTGGAAATCAGCCGACGGACAGTACAGTCTGCAAGCTGCGTACTCTGCTATTTCCATCAGCCCTATTGAAATGAATGGAGCTGCACCACATATGCGCGACTGCCACTTTATTTAATCTTTTCCTCTTTGCGAAGAGTGCAGTGACCAACAGTGATAATAAGACGAGGATAAGGGACCCCATTCTCAGGATCGATGGGGATCTTAGTGGTGAGACCCTTACTGATCAGACTTTTATCACCCATCCCATGGTGGTAAAAGTCTATTGTAGAACAACCCCTCTAAAAGGTACATACACCTGGATTGTCAGGTTTTAATGGATTTAGGCCTTACTCTATTTAGAGTGTGCCGTACAGAATATTGGTATGCAAGATATTGACTATTGACAATGGTAGAGTTACCTTTTGAGTATAGGATTTTTGTCTGTCTGATATAACTTGGGTTTAGTAGAGTATGGATCTTGTATTTGAAACCTAAATTACATCAATTAAGCAAATCAGTCAGATCTACCCCTTGGCCGGTTAATTCATCTGGAGAATTTAGATATTTATTACCAACATAGCAGAATTATGAAGAAATGCACAGTCCTCATATCTGATGTCTGCAGTGTACTTATATACTGTATTTGCAGCCATGCACTGCATATTGGCTACATTTACTATACCTGCAGTCATTTTTAAGCCAACCAGTACATTTATAGAGGAAGGAGTTAGCTTTTTTATTTTGCCACATCTCATGTCACAGCAGCAACTGACCAATTTGGCTTTGGGCTATTCCTGTGGGCAACACCTAAGGGGTCTCTTGGTTTACACTCTTAGGGTGCGTTCACACGAGCGTAGGCGTATTTACGTTCGCACGAGCGCAGCGTATAATCGCCGGAAAGAACGTTTTTCACCGATCACGACCAGAGCTAGAAAGTGTATTTTCGTTTGTTCCTACTTTTCAAACGGTCTTTTCGGCCATCGAATATGCGTTGGCGCGTATTTCGGTCGCATAAGTTCTGTTTTTTTTTCGGGTTGCCGTTTTTACGCGCCGTAAAATCGCCCGTGTGAACGAATACATTGGAAACCAATGCCTCAGATAGTCACGTTTATACGATTGGGCGCAAAAACGCGCCGTTTATGCGCTCGTGTGAACGCACCCTTAAACCTCTCTAATTGGGATTTAGTCTTTTTCTGCAGGGACCACTAGACTGTTATCCTAAGAGCAGTCTTCTTTCAGTAGCAGCTGACACAGATAGGTCAGAAGCGCAGTACTAGAGGAACGGGCAGAGATGTGTTCCATATACAGGCTGAGGTCAGGACAGGTGGAGTTCTTGAGTAATGTTGAGATAGGCATAGGATCAAGGCAGGAAAAAAACAGATATATTATGGTCAAAGCACAAGCTGAGGTCAGGACTGGAGAAGATGGGAAAGTTGGGTGAATCAGGCTCAGGTCCGAACCCAGAATAAGGCAGAAATCAGAAACACCTTTACAGGAACAAACAGAACATATCGCTCAGGCTCCGTCTAGTGGGAAGAGTGCCTTTAATAGCTAAAGAAATATTTGGATTGGCTGGGGATTGGAAAGCTGGAAGGCAATGACAGCAGGGAAAGTCATGAAGCGTCAGTCGCTCTGGGGAGACTGTAGAAGCCACTGGCCATGACCAACAGAGTGGGAAGGTGAGAGGTATCACATCTCATAGTCTGTCCACTTGCTCTTTATTTCTTATACTGCTAAGGTAAAATCAAAGCTGAACTGTGATTGGTTGCTATAGACAACAGATTTTCGGTTATACAGCTTTCATGAGTGTGTGGTGCCAGGCAGCCAATCTACACACTTTGCCCAGAGATTAGCTGCAAAATTCACATGTTCCATCTCTGGTTTCAAAAAAGTTTTTATATAACTTTACACATTAGCCCTCCTGCGTCAGGGCGGGTCGGACCCCGTAGCAGGATTCCCGCAGTGGAATACTACCTGGTGCCCAGACGGTGACCCCTGCATACCTGCCTGGTGTCTTCTGTCAGCGCTGCGGATGTGCCGACATGTGCAGTAGCCACCGGTGCTAGGCAATGGCGCGGATCACTGTGGAAGTGCTGCCAGCACATAATTGCAGCATGCTGCGATTTCTTTTCCATGAGCGGAAAATCACAATCAATTTCCTGGAGATGAAATCGTGATTTGCCATAGCATGCTATGGGGCGGTATTTGCTGCGGAGGCGTACACCCACCGTGGGCTCCGCAATGCAAATCTGCCCGTGTGCAGGAGGTCTTACCATTCACAGGGGGATCTTTAGACATAACAATCGTAGTATTATAAACATTTGTCGAACAAACAGTTAAACAAGTAAACAGGAAACATATCAAAAAAGGTTCCACTCATTATTGTGTCTGCCATGAAATAACTCTTATATGTATTTTAGGGGTTACTGTTAACACCGTGTGGTGTGTCTCAGGGAGTTTTCTCCTATGAAGCCAGAAGTCAGCATATTCGGAATATTTAGATAGTGAGACCATGGTTGCCAAGTCTTGAGGAAACCCTCCATACAATCATTTCTCATAGCGGACAAAGCAATTAGAGGAGGTAGTAGGGGAGAACTTGTGAATAGTTGTGGGAATGTAGTGCGCCCTATGCAGTATCTTGTAGAAGGTTTCGGCTAGGTTTCACCTGATGGCTGCCCTTGGCAAGAAATGCACAGCAGTGGCGCCATCTTGCCATTGAGAGGGATACATTCAGGTCCTCCTCCCAGCGTCCCGTGAACGTGAGTTTGTCGTCATGTGAGGGTTGATTCAGGTTATTCTATAGGAGAGAAATCATCCCTGACTGAAGGGGTGACAAAAACACACAGCCTGCTGGGGGGAAGGCTTGGTTGCGGATAATGGACAATAGCGATTGGTCATCTGAGGTTCAGATGTGCTTAATTCTATTTAATTTACATATTGTAAGGAGGTGGAAGGTGTTGTATAGTAGAAGGGTTAGATTTTCTGTTCCAGAATACAGCCCTCAGGTCCACTGGTGACATCAGGGGGGCTCCTGAGCCTGCAAAAAAAGGGGGGTTTGGGCCATCTGTGCCCCTAAGTAGTACTTTTGTAAATCAGCCCCCCCCCCCCCATTCTTCTGTGATAAAACATTATTTTTTGTTTAATCCAGGGTCTCTTGTTGTTCCAGATAAACTGTAAAATGGCCTGTTGTAAAACCCTCATGTCTGGTGGGGGGATGCTAATTGGGAGGCTCCTAAAATGATAGAGGAGTCGTTATAGAACGTTCATTTTAATTGAGGTTATGCGCCCTACTCAGGAGAGGGAGTGTTGATTCCATTTTTTCATTTCTAGTTTGAGGGTGCTAAACAGAGGTGTGTAATCCTATTTATATAGGGAGATCAGGGTAGGGGTGATTTTAATACCCAGGTAGGTTATATAGTGTGAGGGGCAGCGAAAACCGAAATTAAGTTCAATCAGTTTTTGCATACTCGGGAAGGGGGGTGGAAGGATGGGGGGGGGATGCAAAGCCAGGGGGTCCATAGCTAAGGCAAACAATGCCAGGGAGAGGAGACACCCTTGCGTAGTGCCCTTCTGAATATGGATTGGTTTCGGGCTTGAGCATGGTAGTTTTAGTGTTGCGAATAGGAAAGAATACAATGAGGATCCGTACATTCTTATCTTTTCCAGGACCGCAAAAAGATAATACAGGAAAGGCTGTCACGGCCTATTCTATATCCAGTGCAAGAGCCAGCGCACATATTCCACTTTAAGGACAAGATCATGGCTACAGCAGAAAGCAGATTGCAGCGAGGGACCAGGTACCGGCGGAACCGAATCACTGGTGGATCAGGTGAGGAGAATAGAACTTATTTTACAATTTTTCAGCCTGGTGAGCAGATGTATTTTCTTTTGACAATACACTTACAAAGGTGGAAACATCACACACATAACTGTAATGTAAGGTCGGATTCACGCGACCATATTTGCGCAGTGTATTACACACAAAAAATTTGCACGCGCAGTAAGCAGTGAACAGAACCCACTGATTTCAATGGCTTCATGAACATATCTGTGCAGCCTAATTTTTCACGTCCGGCTGGCCTATATATGCTACCCATCTGAGGCATTGGTTTGCAATGCCTCAGTTCAGATGGCTGTTTTTTGCAGTGTGTAAAAACAGTCATCCGGTAAAGATAGCGCATGCGGTGCACATTCCGGTTGGCTGTTTTTACTCCGACCGGAAAAGATAGTTCTAGAACTATCTTCTGGACGAAATAGGTTGGGCGGTCCCATACACTTCTATGGGAGCTGCCAAAAAAGGGTGGTCTGTGAGAGGTTAGCAGCATCTCTGGTAAACTCCGTCCCTCTCTTCCCCCCTTGTTGGCTGTTGGCAAAGGGAGGGGGCGGGACGGGAAATTAGTATACTAGCTCCCCCCCCCTCCCATTGCAAACAGCTGACAAGGGGCAGAGAGGGCGCAGGAGTTTAAAAAACTAGCTCCTGCCCCATCCCGCCTCCTCCCCTTGCAGACAGCCGGCACGGGGGAAGAGAGGAGGAGGGAAGGGGGTGGGAGTTTAGCAGAGCTAAACTTTCTTTCCTCTCCAAACTGTATCCCGGGCTTGGCGTATACTCGCCAGACCCTGGCCATCCGAACAGGCCCATAAATGGGAGATACCCCTTGTCCATGTGATTTTCGTTCACACTGTGGCCATGACACGGCCGGCCGAAAATCGCAGCGCCCGTGTCAAAGAGCCCTTACTCTTTAAAATTCCCAAATAGAAACTGAACACTTTACCCATATCCCCAATGATAAGTGTGTGTAAGTGGCGTCAGAACGTGTGTCAGCCATTACCTATTCAGAGTTGATGCCAGTTCTGCGCACAATATCCTGTAAGACTATAAGCTAGCACAGGAGACATGGGAGCCAATACCTGTTGATGTCACTCCATTTCTATTTCCAGCGAGATCATAAATCCAACAACTTGTTTAATATAAACAGGACGATTATGCAAATCATTATTTTGTTAATTAACACTGGATTTTAACAGATCCTCCAGCGGCTTCTCCCACTGCTATTCTTAGTTAATTTTGCCCTAAATCGTTGGCGGCTCAGCTATCATTTGAAGACCGAACTCTTAGAAGCCGACGTCAGAGCGCGGTCAGGGAATACCTTATTGACTTTCTAATGCTTTCTGAATTGGCAATGTAGTTTGCAGCTCTTAGTATAATTACGTTGTTTGCTAATAGAGAAGGGAATACTAATATTTAGGATAATATTGTAGCAGCCAGATCCCTGGCACAAATCCATCAGTCGTGATTGGCAAGCTGCAGATTGTCATTTCATAATTTGCCACATTTTCATGCTACAACTCTACATTTGCTGGGTATGTGGTGCCTAATGTGCATTTTTTCTGCCTTTCTGCTTCCTGGTGTACACAGACAACACACGGACAGAAAATATGTGCATGTGAATAAGCTGAACTTGCTGTTGGAAATGGCCATTGTGTTTGGGGGTTCGATTCCAAGATTTGCTATGAGGCCTCATGGGTACGTGTTACACCTTTGCCATGATCCATGGGTTAATTTTCCATACCAGTGTTGGTCATTTTGATCAGCCCAGCGAAATTTGAATTGAATTGATTTGGGTTAGTCCAAGCCAAATTTTGGTGAAAATCGTGGGAAAATTTATGTTCTCTATCCTGTATATGGGCAGCAGTTTCATTGGACGGCTGCGTCACATGACCTAGCCATATATATCATAGGCACAGTGTAACCTACTGCCATTTTACAGCTAAGCACAGAACAGAGAAGATGCATCATTTTTATATGCCTATATAATACTTGGCCTGTTGTTAGGGACAGATATTCTACAGAGGATATATAGCTGCTAGTGTGGAAGCTTGTATATCGGGGATATATTGGAGTGAGCAGAGGAAGTTGATGCATCACATTTATATGCCTCTATGAAATGTGGTCTGTACATTGGGAGAGGGTATATTTCTGCTGCTGTCAATATATATAGCAGCAAAGCAGACAGACAAATATATGTTTTGTCGCAGGGAATATTGTAGTTCACTGTTTGAACGACGTCTGAAGCCACAAAGTTGCCACTCCGGCCACTACACATTATCTGCAGGCCTTATACAGCTAGCAGTGGGGTTTAGAAAATTCAATTACCTTGCGCCAAACAGGGACACCTAACAAAGTTACAAGCTACACTCTGTGGGCTTCTGTTCTCCCATATTGTGCCTCTCGTGGATTGCAACGTATTTAGTTTGCAGTGCCTTTTCTGTTAAAATGAAACAAAAGGAAATCCCAACAGGGAAACAGAAAATACATACAGTGCGTGTTAGCGGCTTCAGACATAGTTCAAAGTTGCCAGTTTGGCCACTACAAATTATTTGCTGGCCATACGTTGATAGCATTGGTTTTCTGCAAACTCCAAAGTTAGCTGATAAGTTACATAAAACTATACTAAAAAGTAAACTAAAAAAAACTAAGTAAGGAAATATATAAAAATAAAAAAGAAAACATTTAGCACGCAAGAGAGAGGGGACGTGTGAAGAGGTGGTGGTGATGGTGGAAGTGGTAGATGAAATTGGTACTTCAAATGGCTCCAACTGAAGCAATAGCTTCACGGTCTGCAGGAGGTGAGGCTAAATTACTGCCATTCATTAGAAGTGGTTGTACCGTGCATTACATCAGCAGCATAGAGAATCGGTCATAGAGTGGATGATACACCATATCTAAAGTACCATCACTTCCTTTTTGGCCCAGGTGCAGGCACCCAGGAGTCAGTTTGCACCAGTTAGCCATGAGCTTTCCCCACTTTACTTCATCCCATGCCAATAAATCCCCCACACCCTTCACAGCAGTCCACATGGATCAGGGCTTATTTACACAAGGATATATCGGCTGGCGTTTTCACGGCCGGCCGATATATCTATATATATAAAGACGAAAGCCCTCACTGACTCATTCACTGACTCACTCACTCACTCACTGACTGACTCGCCAAAAGTTCTCCAACTTCGCGATGTCATAGAAACATGAATTTTGGCACGAGCATAGATTATCTCCAAAATAGGAAAAGTAATTGGGTCCCAACTCGATTATTTAATTCTAGCGCAAAAGAATTGGCGTCGAAATTTAACGTACATAATCTAAATCTCTCACTTCCCAATGTGATAGAAACGTGAAATTTGGCACGAGCATTGATTGTGTCATAAATATGAAAAGTTAATGGGTCCCAACTCGATTTTTTAATTCTATGCGCAAAAGAATTAGCGTCCAAATTTTATGTACGGAATCTAATTCTCTCACTTTCCTGTGTCATAGAAACGTGAAATTTGGCACTAGCATTGATTATGTCATAAATAGGAAAAGTTCATAGGTCCCAACTCGATTTTTCAATTCTAGCGCAAAAGAGTTGGCGTCGAAATTTTACGTGCGGAATGTAATTTTTTTTACTTTCTGGTGTCATAGAAACGGAAAATTTGGCACGAGCATTGATTATGTCATAAATAGGAAACGCTAATGGGTCCCAACTCGATTATTTAATTCTATGCGCAAAAGAATTGGCGTCCAAATTTTACGTACGGAATCTAATTCTCTCACTTTCCTGTGTCATAGAAACGTGAAATTTGGCACTAGCATTAATAATGTCATTAATAGGAAAAGTTCATTGGTCCCAACTCGATTATTCAATTCTAGCGCAAAAGAATTGGCGTCGAAATTTTACGTGCGTAATGTAATTTTTTACACTTTCTGGTGTCATAGAAACGGGAAATTTGGCACGAGCATTCATTATGTCATAAATAGGAAACGCTAATGGGTCTCAACTCGATTATTCAATTCTAGCGCAAAAGAATTGGCGTCGAAATTTTACGTGCGGAATGTAATTTTTTTCACTTTCCGGTGTCATAGAAACGGGAAATTTGGCATGAGCATTGATTATGTCATAAATAGGAAACGCTAATGGGTCCCAACTCGATTATTCAATTCTATGCGCAAAAGAATTAGCGTCCAAATTTTACATGTGGAATCTAATTTTCTCACTTTCCAGTGTCATAGAAACAGGAAATTTGGCATGAGCATTGATTATGTCATAAATAGGAAAAGTTCATAGGTCCCAACTCGATTATTCAATTCTATGCGCAAAAGAATTAGCGTCCAAATTTTACGTGCGGAATGTAATTTTCTCACTTTCCGGTGTCATAGAAACGGGAAATTTGGCACGAGCATTGATTATGTCATAAATAGGAAAAGCTAATGGGTCCCAACTAGAGATGAGCGAACGTACTCGTCCGAGCTTGATATTCGTGCGAATATTAGGGTGTTCGGGATGCTCGTTACTCGTAACGAGTACCACGCGGTGTTCCGGTTACTTTCAGTTTCCTCTCTGAGACGTTAGCGCGCTTTTCTGGCCAATTGAAAGACAGGGAAGGCATTACAACTTCCCCCTGTGACGTTCAAGCCCTATACCACCCCCCTGCTGTGAGTGGCTGGGTAGATCTGATGTCACCCGAGTATAAAAATCGGCCCCTCCCGCGGCTCGCCACACATGCCTTGTGACTTAGCTGAGGGAAAGTACTATCGTGCTGGAGCTGCTGTAGGGAGAGCGTTAGGAGTTAGTGTAGGCTTCAAGAACCCCAACGGCCCTTCTTAGGGCCACATCTACTAGTGTGCAGTACTGTGTTAGCACAGTATTTTTTTTTTTTCCCCAAAATTAGATCTGCAGAGCATTGCGCCCTGCAATAGGGACAGAAGTGGGGGTTAGGCAGGGAGAGTGTTAGGAGTTAGTGTAGGCTTCAAGAACCCCAACGGTCCTTTCTAGGGCCACATCTATCCGTGTGCAGTACTGTCCAGGCTGCTGTTAGCAGTGTTGCATATATTTTTTTTTTTCTCAAAACCGGCTGTGCAGAGCATTGCACCCGGCATTAATACTACAGGGATAGAATTGTGTAGGCAGGGCCAGAAGACATTTATTATTCATTGAATACACGCAGTGTGGGTGTTCCTTGTAAAAAGCAGGGAAAAAATTCTATTTGCCCTGCCTGTGTCAGTCCTAAGGGCTCTGGGTACGTGTGTGCTGCGTGGAGAACGTAAAAAAATCAGACGCAACCAGCTACGGTTGAGTGCAGCCTTGCGCCAATTTCTTTCCTGCCTGGGAAATACCTGCTCTGCCACAGTTAGTAACTCTGCAACAGTAAAGTTCTGTGACAGTTTTGCAGGGCCGCAACACAGTTATTAAACTTATTATTCAGTGAATAGACGCAGTGGGCCTATCCTTTTAAACAAAAGGGAAGAAAGTATATTTGCCCTGCCTGTGTTAGTCCTAAGGGCTCTGGGTACGTGTGTGCTGCGTGGAGAACGTAAAAAAATCAGACGCAACCAGCTACGGTTGAGTGCAGCCTTGCGCCAATTTCTTTCCTGCCTGGGAAATCAAATCACTGGTAATACAGCATGCTGAGGGGTAGGGGTAGGCCTAGAGGACGTGGACGCGGCCGAGGACGCGGAGGGCCAAGTGAGGGTGTGGGCACAGGCCGAGCCAGTGCGGTGGCCAGGGGTAGAGGCAGGGCCAGACCGAATAATCCACCAACTGTTTCCCAAAGCGCCCCCTCGCGCCATGCCACCCTGCAGAGGTCAAGGTGCTCTACGATGTGGCAGTTTTTCACAGAGACGCCTGACGACTGACGAACAGTGGTGTGCAACCTTTGTCGCGCCAAGATCAGCTGGGGAGGCACCACCAACAGCATGCGCAGGCATATGATGGCCAAGCACCCCACAAGGTGGGACGATGCCCGTTCACCGCCTCCGGTTTGCACCACTGCCTCTCCCCCTGTGCCCCAACCTGCCACTGAGATCCAACCCCCCTCTGAGGACACAGGCACTACCGTCTCCTGGCCTGCACCCACACCCTCACCTCCGCTGTCCTCGGCCCCATCCAGCAATGTCTCTCAGCGCAGCGTCCAGACGTCGCTAGTGCCACAGTTTGAGCGCAAGCGCAAGTACGACGCCACGCACCCGCACGCTCAAGCGTTAAACGTGCACATTGCAAAATTGATCAGCCTAGAGATGCTGCCGTATAGGCTTGTGGAAACGGAGGCTTTCAAAAGCATGATGGCGGCGGCTGCCCCGCGCTACTCGGTTCCCAGTCGCCACTACTTTTCCCGATGTGCCGTCCCAGCCCTGCACGACCACGTCTCCCGCAATATTGTACGCGCCCTCACCAACGCGGTTACTCCCAAGGTCCACTTAACAATGGACACGTGGACAAGCACAGGCGGGCAGGGCCACTATATCTCCCTGACGGCACATTGGGTGAATTTAGTGGAGGCTGGGACAGAGTCAGAGCCTGGGACCGCTCACGTCCTACCCACCCCCAGAATTGCGGGCCACAGCTCGGTGGTGGTATCTGCGGCGGTGTATGCTTCCTCCACTAAAGCACCTTCCTCCTCCTCCTCCTCCAACGCAACCTCTGTCTCGCAATCAAGATGTGTCAGCAGCACGTCGCCAGCAGTCGGTGTCACACGGCGTGGCAGCACAGCGGTGGGCAAGCGTCAGCAGGCCGTGCTGAAACTACTCAGCTTAGGAGAGAAGAGGCACACGGCCCACGAACTGCTGCAGGGTCTGACAGAGCAGACCGACCACTGGCTTGCGCCGCTGAGCCTCCAACCGGGCATGGTCGTGTGTGAAAACGGCCGTAAGCTGGTGGCAGCTCTGCAGCTCGGCAGCCTCACGCACGTGCCATGCCTGGCCCATGTGTTTAATTTGGTGGTTCAGCGCTTTCTGAAAAGCTACCCCCACTTGTCATACCTGCTCGGAAAGGTGCGCCAGCTGTGCGCACATTTCCGCAAATCCCACACGCACGCTGCCACCCTGCGGACACTGCAACATAGGTTTAATCTGCCAGTGCACCGACTGCTGTGCGACGTGCCCACACAGTGGAACTCTACGCTCCACATGTTGGCCAGACTCTATGAGCAGCGTAGAGCTATAGTGGAATACCAACTCCAACTTGCGCGGCGCAGTGGGAGTCAGCCTCCTCAATTAGTTACAGAAGAGTGGCCCTGGTTGGCAGACATCTGCCAGGTCCTTGGAAAATTTGAGGAGTCTACCCAGGTGGTGAGCGGCGATGCTGCAATCATTAGCGTCACCATTCCTCTGCTATGCATCTTGAGAAGTTCCCTGCAAAGCATAAAGGCAGACGCTTTGCGCTCGGAAACAGAGCCGGGGGAAGACAGTATGTCGCTGGATAGTCAGAGCACCCGCCTGTCTATATCTCAGCGCGTTGAGGAGGAGGAGCATGAGGAGGATGAGAAGGAGGGGGAAGAGACAGCTTGGCCTACTGGTGAGGGTACACATGCTGCTGGGCTGTCATCCTTTCAGCGTGTATGGCCTGAGGAGGAGGAAGAGGAGGAGGAGGAGGATCCTGAAAGTGATCTTCCTAATGAAGACAGCCATGTGTTGCGTACAGGTACCCTGGCACACATGGCTGACTTCATGTTAGGATGCCTTTCTCGTGACCCTCGCGTTACACGCATTCTGGCCACTACGGATTACTGGGTGTACACACTGCTCGATCCACGGTATAAGGAGAGCCTTTGCACTCTCATTCCCGAAGAGGAAAGGGGTTCGAGAATGATGCTATACCACAGGGCGCTGGTGGACAAACTGATGGTAAACTTCCCATCCGACAGCGCTAGTGGCCGAAGGCGCAGTTCCGAGGGCCAGGTAGCAGGGGAGGCGCAGAGATCAGGCAGCATGTACAGCGCAGGCAGGGGAACATTCTCCAAGGCCTTTGCCAGCTTTATGGCTACCCAGCAAGACTGTGTCACCGCTCCCCAGTCAAGGCTGAGTCGGCGGGAGCACTGTAAAAGGATGGTGAGGGAGTACGTAGCCGATCGCACGACCGTCCTCCGTGACGCCTCTGCCACCTACAACTACTGGGTGTCGAAGCTGGACACGTGGCCTGAACTCGCGCTGTATGCCCTGGAGGTGCTTGCTTGTCCTGCGGCTAGCGTCTTGTCAGAGAGTGTGTTTAGTGTGGCTGGGGGAATCATCACGGATAAGCGTACCCACCTGTCAACCGACAGTGCCGACAGGCTTACACTCATCAAGATGAACAAAGCCTGGATTTCCCCAGACTTCTCTTCTCCACCAGCGGACAGCAGCGATACGTAAGCAATACGTAGGCTGCACCCGCGGATGGAAGCTACGTTCTCTCTCACCATCCAAAACGGGGACATTTCTGCTTCATCAATCTGTGTCTAATATTCCTCCTCCTCCTCCTGCTCCTCCTCCTGAAACCTCACGTAATCACGCTGAACGGGCAATTTTTCTAAACAATTTTTATATGTTTCAATGCTCATTAAAGCGTTGAAACTTTAACTTGAACCAATTTTTCGTTAAACTGGCCTAGTTACCACTTAAGCCACATTAACCAAAGCGATTAATGGGTTTCACCTGCCCTCTTGGTTGGCCATGGGCAATTTTTCTGAGGTACATTAGTACTGTTGATTCAGCAATTTTTGTGGGCCCTCGCCTACAGTGTAATCAAATGAATTTTTAGCCCACCTGCATTACAGCTGACGTTACATCCGCTGTGTTGGGCAATGCAATGGGATATTTTTGTGTACCGCCGGTGGGTTCCAGGGAGCCACCCATGCTGTAGGTGCACACGGAGTTTAACCTACATGTGTCCACTTGTAAAGAACCCCAGTCTGACTGGGGCATGCAGTGTGGGCCGAAGCCGACCTGCATTAAGCACGACATTACTACCTCAGCTTTGTTGGGCAATGCAATGGGATATTTCTATGTACCGCCGGTGGCTTCCTGGCACCCACCCCTGCTGTGGGTCCACAGGGAATTATAAATGCATCTGTTTCCACTTGTAAAGAACCACAGTCAGACTGGGGCATGCAGTGTGGGCCGAAGCCCACCTGTATTAAGCACAACATTACTACCTCAGCTGTGTTGGGCAATGCAATGGGATATTTCTATGTACCGCTGGTGGCTTCCTGGCACCCACCCATGCTGTGGGTCCACAGGGAATTATAAATGCATCTGTTTCCACTTGTAAAGAACCCCAGTCTGACTGGGGCATGCAGTGTGGGCCGAAGCCCACCTGCATTAAGCACGACATTACTACCTCAGCTGTGTTGGGCAATGCAATGGGATATTTCTATGTACCGCCGGTGGCTTCCTGGCACCCACCCATGCTGTGGGTCCACAGGGAATTATAAATGCATCTGTTTCCACTTGTAAAGAACCCCAGTCTGACTGGGGCATGCAGTGTGGGCCGAAGCCCACCTGCATTAAACATGACATTACTACCTCAGCTGTGATGGGCAATGCAATGGGATATTTTTATGTACTGCCAGTGGGTTCCAGGGAGCCACCCATGCTGTCGGTCCACAGGGACTTCACAATAGGGAGTTGTACCTGCCTGTGTCTATGAATTAAAAACCGCGGTCTGACTGGGGCATGCAGACACCTTGACAGAATGAATAGTGTGTGGCACATAGGTTCCCCATTGCTATGCCCATGTGTGCAGCTCCTGATGGCGGTGGCACAGGATTATATTTCTCATTGCTTCTGTACAGCATTGTGGGCTATCGCCCCGCCCCTTTTAAAGAGGGTCGCTGCCTAGCCGTGCCAACCCTCTGCAGTGTGTGCCTGCGGTTCCTCCTCATGGCAGACGCACTTCTAAATAGACATGAGGGTGGTGTGGCATTAGGGCAGCTGAAGGCTGTGCAGGGACACTTTGGTGTGCGCTGTGGGGGGGAGGGGGGCGGTTGGGCAGCATGTAAGCCAGGAGAAGTGGCAGTGGAGTGTCATGCAGGCAGTGATTGTGCTTTGTTGGAGGTAGTGTGGTGCTTAGCTAAGGTATGCATTGCTAATGAGGGCTTTTCAGAAGTAAAAGTTTTTGGGAGGGGGGGCCCACTCTTGACGCTATTGTGGCTTAATAGTGGGACCTGTGAACTTGAGATGCAGCCCAACATGTAGCCCCTCGCCTGCCCTATCCGTTGCTGTGTCGTTCCCATCACTTTCTTGAATTGCCCAGATTTTCACACATGAAAACCTTAGCGAGCATCGGCGAAATACAAAAATGCTCGGGTCGCCCATTGACTTCAATGGGGTTCGTTACTCGAAACGAACCCTCGAGCATCGCGATAATTTCGTCCCGAGTAACGAGCACCCGAGCATTTTGGTGCTCGCTCATCTCTAGTCCCAACTCCATTACTCAATTCTATGCGCAAAAGAATTAGCGTCCAAATTTTACGTGCGGAATGTAATTTTCTCACTTTCCGGTGTCATAGAAACGGGAAATTTGGCACGAGCATTGATTATGTCATAAATAGGAAAAGCTAATGGGTCCCAACTCCATTATTCAATTCTATGCGCAAAAGAATTAGCGTCCAAATTTTACGTACATAATCTAAATCTCTCACTTCCCGGTGTCATAGAAATGGGAAATTTGGCACAAGCATTGATTGTGTCATAAATATGAAAAGTTAATGGGTCCCAACTCGATTATTCCATTCCAAGTGCAAAAGAATTAGTGTCCAAATTTTATGTACGTAATCTAATTCTCTCACTTCCTGATGTCATTTTATATAAAGAAACGTCGCATGGTTGCCTCCACGTGGTGTTTCCTGGGTAACGCAGAGAACTATGCAAAATGGTGAACATATGTTTTTCCTCAGTATCTCTAAAGTAACCATGACTTCATAAGATTTTCCGTGTGAACACCAGATAAACACCAGTACCAAATTAACTCGGGCGAAGCCGGGTATACTGTATCAGCTAGTGCTTCTATATATGCCTCCCCCTCACTGGCTCTCTGCCTCTCTCCTTCACTTCGGCATTTGCTATGGAAGGGGGAGGGAGGGGCGGTGCTAAGCTCCACTTTGTCCCGCCCACTCACATTGCTGGCTGCGGACAAGGGGCGGGAGCTTAGCTTCCCCCCATCCCGCCCACTCTTATTGCAAACAGCCAGAGTGGAGGAGAGAGGCAGAGAGCCGGTGAGGGAGAGGGAAGGGGGGGACTGCTAATATGGAAGCGTATATCAGCCAGCCGTAAAAACCTGACCGATATACGCTCATGTAAATAAGCCCACAGTCTGACGGTCAGTGTCATATGTCAAACAGGCAGTCCAAATAACCAGCGGGGAAAAGACTAAGACATAAAATGCACTGATGCCCAAAGAGGAAGATGAGGGTGCATCAGTGCACACGGTCAACTCTCTACTGGCAAGGTGTACCTAGGGGGACGTGGAAACGGAGGTGCCAGCTCCGTGTGCTCACTGTGACATTCAAGAGGAGAAGGATGACAGACGGGAAAAAGAGGTTGAAGATGATGAGGTGCTTAACCCAACATGGACAGACAGGGAATGTCATGATAACAGTTCGCAGGAGGGGAAAGAAAAAGATGGATGTTGCAGGCAGCACCCTGCCAAGGCAGTGGGTAGAGTGCCACAGGAAGATTAAAGGGCAGTGCCACCACCCTCAGGTTCTACTAGTCACAGCAGCAGCATATCAGACCTACAGCTAGTTCTGCCCAGTTGTGCAGCCTGGGCATTCTTTTTAAACCGCATGTGATGATGGGAGAGTGTTCATCTGTAAGATTTGCGCTAAACAATTAAAACACAGCAAGAACGTAAACAAGCTCAACACAACATAAATAATTCACACGAACTCCTATCACCCACTACCTTGGAGAGCCCATTTGAGCCAGAGGGCAAAGAGCCATCCTCAGCCTGCCCCCTCTTCAGACCAATGGAAGATCCGGATCCCGCAGCAAATACTCCCAATAGGACATGCAAGGAAAACGGTTTTCCATGCCCACGAGCGAAAATCAACAGCGATTCTCCACGTGTGGAGAAAAATCGCAACATGTTCTATTCTAGTGCAAGGCCTGCATTGACGGCTTCAATTGCAGTCAATGGAAGCAATCCGTCTTGCTGCGAGTCGCAACGGATCCACGTCATTGTGGGGGGGGGGGGCTCTCTGCACTGCACATACACAGATCAGAGTTTAAGACAACAGGACAGGCATGCAGGGGTCACTGCTGGGGCACAGCGTCTGAGTCCGCTACGAGATTTCGCAGTCGGAATCTGACCTGGCCGTGGCATGAGTCCTTTCGCTGCGTCTTCCTCCATCTCCCTCCCTGAGCATGCAGAGGCAGTTGTGTGTAGGGGCATGCAGTACACAGAATGGACTGCAGAGGGCTGTAGACAGTATTCAGGTACTAGAGATGAGAGAAAACACCTGTGGGTGTGGCAGGAGGTACTAAAAGTTTCAGCCACACTCAGGAGGAAGCTGGCTGCAGCAGCAGTATCAGAACTGAGGTTGGCGCAGACCAGTCTGGGCCCAGCAAAAAGGACTGACAGAGGAGAATGCTGTCTAGACACACCGGGTGGGGAATAGTGACGGGGACCCTATGGGTTGTGAACCCTGAGATTGTCTATGTTTCACAAGATGTTTGCTGTATATGTGAAATAATTCCACTAATCGTTCATCACTGCTCCACAGCCTTGAGTCACAATGTTGTAGACCCTGCGAAGAGAGGAAATACATTCACCAAGTTCTTACTAACTCTTAAAGCAACCCTCCAGTTTCGGGACCAAATTTTGTCTTTGAGCAGGACAGGTAGGGGGTATATTACCTGCAGTTATTCTCCCACCAGTTCTGGGTCCTGTTTTCGGCCACCCACGATGGTAGCAACAATTTTCAAACTACTTACTTCACACTATGTACTTTTTTCTAATTAGCCAGTGTGGACCACTTGTGCAGTGTTGGCCAGTCAGAGGGCAGAAATAGTGCATTAGTAATCTTACACTACCAATGCACTGCTAGGGATTAGGGTCTCTAAAAATGGTGTTGGCCATCTGAAAACAGGACTGGGAACAGACAGAATGGACGGACAGCAGAGACGAATAATTGCTGGTAACATACCCCCTATCCCTCCGATCCCGTTATAGAAGTTTGTCCTGAAACCGGAGGGTCACTTTAAAATAATTGATGTAGCCAACCTGAATTACTTTCCTCCTGGCCCGCCTCTATGGTATGTATGCTTCAAAAATATTACCTGCTCCCAATGATGCTCTACAACATCCCACACTACTTCTGGCCTCTATAAGCAATGCGAATTCTGCAACCACTCTCTAAATGGGATAGAACACAACAAATAGTTTCTGCTCACTCAATGACTGAGTATGTCGATTGGCGCTTGGTCGGGTAATCAGTTACTTGAAAATATCAATGCTCAATCGAGCATCAGGCTTAAACGAGCATGTTCGCTCATCTCCAAATAGGACCTCTACCTTATGATTTTGTAGCTTGCATCAAGAAACCATCTACAAGTCATCATCAGGTGTTATTAGACCCTTCTTCGTAGACAACACTTGAGGATTCCCTGTACAAAGTCCATATTGGGGCATTTTAACATGAAGAACACGAAATTCCATAGACTTTGTCTTCTTATTTACCACTCAACCAAATTTGACAGCAACACAATGGCTTCAGTCCTTGTCTAGAGATTACATAGCGGTTGTAATATCCCATGATCCAGCAATACCTCAGCCATAAAGAAAATGTTGAGTAATGTCATCTTAAGGACATGTTCACATGGGGCGGATTTGCTGCGGAATGGTTGCAGCAAGCTTTCTGCAGCAGATCCGCAGCTGAAAGTCTGCATCAAAACCCACACCATTTGCTGCTGATTTTGACATGGTTTTTAATGTGAATTTTGATGCAGAATTCCCATTCTCATTGAGAAGAGGTGGATTCCACAATCGTAAATGGCGCTAAAACTGACATGCTGCGGATTTAAATTCAATACCGCATGTCAATTTTCCCGCAGATTTTTTTCTGCAGCACATGGACAAGATTTTGAAAATATCATCTACTTTGCTGTTACTGTAAATGTGGCGGATTTTCCGTGTGGAGGGTCGGCACAGAAATTCCATGGCAAATCTGCCCCATGTGAACATGGCCTAATGCTTGCTCTAAATATTCTATGGCAGTAAGTGCAGGTCTGCAGCGATGCATGAAGCCATTGTACTGTCCAAATGCATTTTTCAACCATGCTCTGTAAAACGCGCCCAGTAATATAATCTGATACATATTAAAGACGTGATACATCTCACTGAGTATAACTTTTCCCACCATCACATCACTTAATATTCAGAAACAGGACTGTGAAGCCATATCTTTTATCTTTAATAAGCTCCATCACATCTTCGGGCTGGCAGCAGAGACGAGATGAGCAGAGGAGAATTAGAGGACCGTAATAAGAAGAAACATCTTCTAGCATCAGAAGAGATGGGTTATGTTTGCTCTTATTTACTGGATTTGATATGATTAAGTAATTTGTAGTGAAGAAAGACTAGGAGTCCAGTCCATCAAATACAGCAACAACAAAAGTGACAGGTCTGTTAAAGGAAGCGTCCCAGGTAAGAAACAATAGATAGGGCTGGTTTTATCACTTGCCTTCGTCATTTCAGAAATGAAAACTACTAGTGAAGTTAAAGTGACCGTCCAGTCTTTTGCTCAAAATTGATAAGCGAGTCAGTACCTACTAATACATTTTTGTCTGATCCTGCACATTGACTGCTTTTTATCTCATCTCTATTAGGGCAGAGCTGTGATCTGTGACTATACAATAGCTACAATGCCTAATCTGAAGTAGTCTGGGACACACCCCCATGTAATCATTGGTTCAAGTTGCAGAGGAGGGAGTGTGAACCAATGATGAGACAGGGGGTGTGTACATAGCATATAAATCTTCTCTTGAGGAACAAAAGGTTTTTTCCAGGAGTAAACTAGTGATGACTTATCCTGAGGATAGGTCATCACTAGTTCATTGGCGGTGGTCTGCTGCTTGGGATCCCTGATGATTGAAGGGATAGCGGCACTTTTGTGAGCACCTCTGTCATTTCAGTCCATACCAGGCAGAGCGACATACATTGCATAGGAGCCATTAGACCAATGGACGTGATGTCAGATGCCTGAGAAGAGGCTGGAGCACTCATCTGATTGCCAAGGTCTCTTCAACAATCTGATCATTAGGGATCCCAAGCAGCAGACCCTAACGGAGACAACATACAGATGCATACATAATGCCTACGGCGCCGTAATACAGAACTGCTGGGATGGCTCTACTATGTGAACATGTAGGTATCTTTTCTTAAAGGAGAAGCAGCTGTATCAGTACAATGCATTGGCACTATCAGGCGTTGATACTTTATATTACAAGGACGTACACTGAAGCTATGCTGCCTGACAACATCTTCCATAAAAGCTAACGCTGATTAAACACCTGCGGCACACTTACAGGATGAAGAAGAAAACCATTTTGCAAACAGAATGTTTCTTACCCAAATATACAAGCAGAGGAAACAGAAAACCAGGAGAGAGAACATTATTAATAAGAACACGCCTTACTCGACTGTCTCCAATTCTCTTATACACTGCGATGTAGAATGACTGTGCACATGGCCAATTTTGCCTTAGGACCGCAGAACTGGGCACTTAGATATGCTGGATTGATGGGGCCCCAGAGATGAGACCTTCCATGAGAAGATTAATACGGCATATTGAATAAAAATGACTTTCAGAGAGGTGATATAGCTTGATGTAAATGTAGCCGGATCGTTATATAGTAAAAGGTTATGCAACACACCCATTACAGTTAAAATTTTCAAGATATCCCTTTGCTGTGAGTGAAAGGAATACCATCCTGACCGAGACATATTCACAGCTGAGGCACTTTTCATATTAAATTTTTGGCCTCCTTCTCAGGTTTCCATCTTCTATGCAGAAAACTGTATAGGGAAGGAAACTTGGACTGAACCATAGGATTTCCAAAAGAGACCACTTTGTTCTTTGTTTCACTAGGTTTCCATCTCTGATAGATATTCTAGCTGGAGAGAAAAGTGTCGTCCACTGCGCTTTTCTACCCAGCTAAAAGGTTTTGCAGGGACATAAACCTAGTAAAATGGAGACCAAAGTGGTCTCCATTTCACACATTAAAGCAACCTTACAGTCAACTCAAAATCCCTAGTCCTTAAGGGGTATGATTACCTGCTATTTTTGTTTTCTCAGATCTGGCTCCATGGCTGCTTTTTAGTTCATCTCTGTTATGAAAGAGCTATAATTTGTGAATATAGGTTAGCTACAATGCCCATTCTGTAGTCTAGGACACACCCCCTGTCTCATCATTGGTTTAGGGTGCAGAGGAGGCAGCCTCAACCAATGGTTAGACAGAGGGTGTGTCCCAACGTACTTTGGGACATTTTAGCTAACCTATAGTCACAGACCACAGCGCTGTCCTAACACAGATGAGCTAAAATGTAGCCGAAGAGTAAGATAGGAGGAAACATAAATAGCAGTAATTATCTTCTGTAGGCACTGATCCAGGTCTCATTCATACGGGCATTGCAGTTTTGGTCCATGAGTACCTTACCATTTTAAATGCGCGTGTCTCAGCATTTTTGGTGCATATATGTGCATTTTTTACGCCCATTTTGCATCTGTGTGTCATTTGTTTTTAATGCGTGCAAAAAGAAAAAATGCAAGTCGACCCAAGTGATTTAAGTTTTGTCCCAACCCCCAGGAAACGGGGTGCGCAAACAGAAAGGATGCAGTGAACATCGATGCTAACGTGTGTTTGCTGCGTTTTTTCAAGCACCCACAGACTTGGGCGATTTTGGTCCGTGAATACAGATTAACATAGGCCATGCTATTATTTTTTTTTATATGCAGCATTGGTCTGCAATCTGAATACACACATTTAATTCCACAGTCTGTGAGCTTTCTGTATTCACTGAGCAAACATTGAGGACTAAATAGAAACAGAAAATACACCCGTGTTATTAGGCTGTTACAGTAAATTTGAGCTCCTGACTGCAAGATTGCTTTAGACCTGATTGTTCTATGCAGGTTTCTATTCCTATGCAGTTTTCTGCATAGAAAACAGAAACCTGATATAAGAGAGGGGAGGTAGAGCCAAAAACATGCTGCGAAAAGTGCCCGGGTTTGTTATAATGTATCTGTCTAGGCAATCATTCTTCTGTTGTGGATTCCAGGCTTTTCAGTCTTTGAGTGTAAACAAGAATAAAGAATAAGAATAAGGAAAACGATTGTAAGCAGAGATAGTTAGAAAATTAAAAAAAAAAAACTAATTAAAAGTAGTTAAGTCTAGTAGATAGTCGGTCCCCAATTGTAATAGAAAATGCATCCACTTAAAGGCAGAGTTCTTTTCCCAGGATGGCGATTGCAATTATATACATATATAAATATCCATGCTCACGAAAATTACTTAGTGGAATTAGAAATAATAGTTGTAATGCAAAGGCATCAGCTATTTCGAATGCACAAAATACCCAGGATAAACCAACGTGGAGGTCCCTTTACGTATTTCTCCACTGGCCTACCACTGGGGAATGCTTCGATGTGGAAGCTGAATGCAGCAGGAGCGGCCAGCCACAGGATGGTGATGCAGAAGCAGTGGAGCCAAAGGCACAGGTTGGTGTGTCGGGAGCTGTTCCTTGCTATGCTGCTGAGTGCAAGGCATAGAGCATAGTGGAGTTAGTTTGAATGAGACGGCTTTCTCCCCCCTGTTGCTTGGTACCACCTATATCACGCTGTACATTTCTGTATAGCGCTTTGAGGTGGGCACTGACTGTGAGAGTAGCAGGAGCTGCTCTTTGCTACACTGTTGAGTTGAGTGGGTGTCACAGCATTGTTCAACGCCCTCAACGCCCACCCTCTGACTCGTGAGTGCTGGCCACAGTGCCCTCTACAGCAGGGGTCCCCAACCAGCGGTCCGCAGTGTTGGAGTTTTTTTGCCGGTCTGCGGCGCTGCCGTCGGCCGCTCACCATGTTAGTAGTGAATACCGGCAGGGGCCCGCGGATCCCCTGCCGATATTCACTAAGCAGTGCTACTAGCTGCGCTGATCCCGGCAAACACTGTGATGTCAGTGTGCAGCCGGGATCCTTCTCCCCCTCCACTGATGTCTCCTACTTGGTTCCACAAGAGCGTCCGGGGGAGGAGGCGTCCAGCAGCACACTGACATCACAGCGTGCACCAGGATCAGCACCGCTAGCAGCACCAAGCAGAGGAGTAGCAGCACTTGCACGAGTAGGAAGGGGTAAGTATATGTGTCTCGGGGGGGACGCACTATTACTACTGTGGCTGATATAGGGGATACTATTAGTAATAGTGTCCACTATATCAGCCCCAGTAGAAATAGCATTACTACTGAAGCCACTGAAATCCTGCCCCCATATGACCAAAGCTCCGTCCCTGCCCCACCCCGCGGGTCCATGGAAAAATGACGGTTCCTGCTGCAAAAAAGGTTGGGGACCACTGCTCTACAGTATAAACAATTCAGCGTCAAATCCCCCTCTATTGGCCCACATATATAAATAACTCAGCGTTTCATGGCGACAGCATTTTGGCTACAAACTGACACAGGACACGCTAGGACATACATATATATATGATAGTTGTGAAATTTGACAAGGATTAAGAATCGACAATCCTCTTTAAAATCTTGATCAACGTTATAAATATGTAACATCTTTGCTCCAGTTTGCTAGCAACATACTTCCCAAGATTGGCTTCCTGATTCACAGGACACTTTTAAGCCCCGCCTCTCACTCCACTTAGGACATCCATAAAATGCCCCTAAAACGGTCACTTTCCTGTAACTTGATAAGCTCTGCCTATTTTGTAGGCCCATTTTGTGGCAGAATCTCTCAAAAAAACAGGACAGGTGGGAGATATGCAATAATACTTAAAAAGTATAGTGTTGGAACTCAATGCCATACTATAAAGCTCCTGTGCCACTTTTTGCAAGACATGAATGTGTCTGAAAGGGTAGGCTGGCCACTCATTTTTGAAGATGCGATCGATTTTAGCCTGTGCCAGGATCAACTACATGGTGGGCATATGACCAGTAGGATAGTTGCGTCATGTGGTAATATCACAGATATTGCTTACATCAAATCACTGGGGGGTTATAAAATGGCCAAAATATTTAGAAACTAGCAAAATCATAGGATTGCGTGTGAAGTTGTGGTGTGAGCAGAAGCAATAATAAAGGGTCCCAGAGCAAAGTTTTCAGAGGGTGAAGCACAACAGAAAAACACAGGAACTAAACATAATGCTATACTGGTCCAGAATCCAAGGCAGGCATCCGCTCCTGGGTTCTGCAGCAAATACCATCCATAGCATGCTATGGAAAAGTGATCCTTCCTGCACATGAGCAGAAATCAATTGCATGCTCCATTTTTCTCTGGATTCCAAGCAGATGGCTTCCATTGAAGTCAATGGAAGCTGCCCGACCCACCGCCCTTCTGCAATTAACATTACGGAAAGGTCATGGGCACCCGTGCCATTGCCTAGTGACGGCGTGGTTAAATCTGTACTGCGCATGTCTGACGACAAGCCATCCAGACCATCCGTAGTACAGAAAAGATTACTGACAGGTATGCGGGGTTGCCGGCTGCGGTCAAGGCCCGATTCCGCTGCGGTATACCGCATGCGGAATCCGACTCTGCCGTGTGCAGGAGGTCTAAGGCATCATGTCCACGGGGAAAAAAAGAATTAAAATCTGCAGCGGATCACCCGCATGCGGATCCGTGCCCCATTGAAATGCATTGATCACCCGCGGGTAGATAAATACTTGCGGATGGTCAATAAAAGTGAATTTAAAAAATTCTGGAGCATGAAAAAAAATGGACATGCTCCATTTAGGTGCGGGTCTCCCGCGGGGACGGCTCCTGCAGGCTTCTATTGAAGCCTATGGAAGCCGTCCGGATCCGCAGGAGACCCGCGCCTGAATTAAACTTACCTGCTCCGGGCGATGCAGATCTTCCTTCCTTCACGGCCGGATCTTCTTTCTTCGGCTCGGCGGATGTGCCGCGAAGAAGGGAAGACACGCACGGATCGCAGCAGGTGAGTTTATTCTTATTTTAATGCCTCATGTCTGTGGGGCAGGAGGGACCCGTAGCGGGCCTGATTTTTCCCGTGGACATGAGACCTTAGCTGGTCTCACATTTGTGTTAGAGCCCACGGGTTCTGTCTGTGGCTGTCCAGAGACAGGCCCGTTCGGCTGTGGGTATTCCCCTTGACTGCTCCCCAAATGGAGTAGAAAAGCGGAACCCCGACTGCAAATGTGAAACCACCCTAACTAACCTTTCCCTCATCGGAGAACTGTAGTAGTGCCCTAGGAAACTACAGCATATGCGGTGTAAAAATGTGTTTATTGATTGTTCTCAGTGAGAGAAACCAAGTTGTCTTGTAGATCTGAGAACAATCACAGGTTGCTCTACTGGTAACACGGTACCAAATCTTTTTTCCATTGTGTTTATTGAAAACACTTGAAATGCTAAAAAAACATTTTAGAAGAAACATCAACAACCGTGTTATTGTATAAATATATGGATGGTAAAGAAGAAACAGAGAAAGCAATAATAATTAGAGTACGACATCAATAATCTCTCAAAGTACATTGGTCTCAGGTTACAATATTGTCAACATACATTGGTCTCTCCCAAGCCATTGTAACTTGAAACCAGACCCATTATACAAGGTCTCAGGCAGTCCCGATCTGCGGCACATGAACTTGACTGGATAATCAGCATTGACAGTTTGCTGGTAAAACGCCTGCATTACTGCAGTACATGCACCGATTGGCTGCCTAGTAGCGCCTCTCTACAGTATAGTGCGGTACTACGTGTTCTGTACTAACTTTACCTATGCCAGGATGAGCGGCTACTCTGGACACCAAGTAAGAGTGGCTCCATTTATGGCCAATTCCCATGGATGGATTTCTGTCACATTTCACACGGCGTCATCCCGCAGCTACTAGGTTCTATTGATTCTAACCTAATAGCGCAATGTTCACGCTGCGGAATTGTACCGCGGAATTCTGCAGAGTGAAAGATATCGCGGCATGTTCTAGAAAATTGCACGGCCGGCTTCCATTGTAGTCAATGGAAGCCGTCTGTCACTTGATACTTCCGCTGTGAGCAAAGCAGAAGTATCGCGTGATTATGCGTCACCGCCCACCACCGGGGGGTCATGCGATGCACTGCGCATGTGCGCCAGCTTGCTGGACGGTAATCGCGTGGTGGATCTGGAGAGGTGAGTATGGGGTCTTTGGGGGGCACCATGTCGGACTCCGCTGCGATATTCCGCTGGCGGAGTCCGACACGGCCATGGTCAAGAGGCCTTACTTTTATGGTACACTATGTGTAGTGCACTTGACCGTGAAGACGCTGCTGTCCCCTACATAGGAAGTGATTTACAGTTTCCAGCAGATCTTTCTCACTTGCAGGGAATTGCTTTATATGTATTAGTTACGGTATTTGCTAGTTTATATTCAAGCTTCACTTACTTCCTTTTCTTTGTGGGACATTTAGGGGACTTCAGAACCAATTAGTAGTTTTCCATAGAAATTTGGTCAAAAGTTACGATGTTTTCAACTTACAATGGTTTTCCGAGTTCAAATTAAAGGGGTTTGCCAACACTGAAAAGAATTCTATGGGCAGGTAATGGGTTCAAATTAAAAAAAAGCCTTATTCACTGGTCAAATATCCTTTTAGTTCAGCGCAGAAGACTTTCTCCTCACTGATCCAGTCTGGTCATGTGCTGTTCATCACACACATGGCCACTGAGCCTTCAGGGTGACACTGTGATGAACGGCACATGACTACTGAAGCCAGTGTTTGGTACGTGACCACTGCAGCTTCTTCTGGGGGTGGAGCGGCAAGGACTGGGGCTCTTGTGCCACTGGACCAAGGGAGGCATGTGACTGGTGAGTATGGCTTATTTTTTAACCCATTGAATTTTTTTTCACTGTCAGAAAAGCCCTTTAATATTTTAACTAGAGGTTCCACTGTAGTCATCAACAGCCACGTATCAGAGGTGCAAATTCCACCCTCTTAATTCAATTTATCCTGCATGCATCCAGCTCCTGTGTGCCCATCCTAATTCTGCATAAGAACAGCTTCTCCTGTCAGTCCTGTTTTACATCTTGGTACACAATGTAGATCCCTGTAAATATGTTTCTATGGTAACAATAAAAAATTGATAAGAACAAATGAAAACCTTTGAAATGTATCATACAAGTTTTAATCTAATTATTCGCAGTTGTGTACTACAGTCACTCCGAGGTGTACTGAGAGGATGAAGTGCAGTTTGGATAGTTGTAATTAAACATTCAAGCAAACATTCTTATTTACATTCAGAGGCTGGAATTCCATCCGGATATAGTACTGTTCACAGTTGAGGGTTTGTTACAATGTATCAATCTAGGCAAACGTTTTCCTGTGCTGGATTCCTGTCTGACTGTGTTGAGTCTCTGAATGTAAGCAAGACTGCAGAAAGCAAACTGCCAGCAGAGGTTGTGAGAGAATGAAAAAACAAGAAGTATTTTAGATTAGTGCCAAAATGTTACAATGATTTATAGGCTACATTCACAGGTGGGGGCGCAATATTGGAACGAGAAACTAGACCCAATATCACGATTGTTAACGTGCGCTTCCTGCAAAAATGCCCCACATCACATCTGTTAAATTGCAATCGACCGAATCCTCAGAGGATTGGCAAGCGATTCCCATTGATTTCAATTGGAAAATCTCATTGTGTGGTATGCGGTGTTTGACTGTCTCATTGCAAACAATGGGCAATGCATTCTGAAGCAACGCGAAAAAATAGGACATGCAGCGATTTTTTTTCACCTTGAATGAATACATTGTTCATGTGTATGACTCTATTCAAAAGAATGGAGTTCATATTTGCGCAAGTTTGTCGCTGATGTGAATGTAGCCTATCCAGGAAGAAAACGTTTTTCTCAAAAAGGCTCATAATAGTGGAATAATACAGGGTGATTAAAAAAATTGTGCAAAAGTAACGCTGATTTACCGGTATTCCATCCAACAGCAAGAATGATATGAAAAGATAGAAGAACTCTTCAAGTTCTTAATGCATCTTACTGATCTTCGATGCCACAGAGCCCAGAAGACCTAGAACAATGCAACTCCGCTGCAGTGGAATCGATAACAGAGGATATGCTGAGACTGCCCTGTCACCAACGAGCTCATATTGAATATCTGTAAGATGTAGTAAAAGCTTGAAGAGTTCTTCTACCTTTTCATGTCATTCTGTCAGTTCATGAAGGAATAAATCAGCTTTACCTTTGCACTGTACTTTTTGAATCTCCCTGTATAATAGAAGTTATACCCACCTCATACGCTCTCCTGCTGCTCCCATTCTGCCAGTTCCATATACCCCACTGTTCTCCACTTCCAGCTGCAACACCCTGACATCCCAACAACTGGATAAAGTGAGCCGGTGATGAGTTGAAGGGGTCATATGTTCGTGGCATTGGTGCCATTATTCCTGGCATGCTGAAGTTGGAAGTGAAGAGCACTATGGCACAGGGTACCAGCAAAATGGGAGCAGTGGAGAGGAGTATGACTTCTTTATATTGTTCCACCATAAAAACTTTTCTCCATCCCAGATAACCGCTTCACAGTGACCATATCCGCTGCGGAATTTTGGCTAGCCAAATCGCAGGGGTAATTCCACAATGTATACAATATAAGCCACGTGGAGGGGACTTAAAAAATGCTCTTCACATGGTGCAAAGAGTTTCTGCAATGAATCTGCAGCGGATTTATAAAACATTGCAGATTCTGATTCCGCAGCATGTCTATTTATGAAACACAAGGGTTGAATTCTGCAGCTGTTCCACAAGTGAAAACGCAGCCAAATGCACACCATGTAGGAGCGGATTTGACCACCGTGGAATTGCTGCGATTATTCCATTGCAGAATGCCCAGAGCAATCACTTTGAGTGTGCATCACATGTAATTTCAGCAGATACAGTGTTCCCCTAACTTCCCTATTCTTCATGCTATCAGCACCCCGGCACCCAGTGGCTTATAGTGAGCGCAGTGCCGCTGGTCAGGTGACCATCACCTGACCAGCGGTGCTGCGCTCACTACAGGCCGGCGAGCGCCGGGTGAAGAGCTGCGCTCATAGTGTGAAGAATTGGAAGGTGAGGGAGAGCGCTGTATCTGCTGAAATCAGCTGCACGAAGGGTACCAATTTTGACTCGGTTTTGGATGCAGAAATGCTACGGAATTTGCAGCAGAATTTTCTTTTAACATACCCCTAGAGTCGCATCACATGGATACTTACCCTGCTCAGTCCTGGCGCTTCAGGTGACCGCCTGCCAAACAGGGGCCGCATCATCACCGCTAGTTTTCCTGGCATTAGTGCTAACATCCTGGGTGCCATAATGCCAGGAGTTCGGAACAGTGGCGCAGTAGCCTCTAATTGGCAGACGGTGGTCATCTGACTTCCACTGTCTACAAAGACTAAGCAAATCGCGTGGCTGCAGTACTGAATCACATGGACCGAGGAGGATAAATACCTTTTGTTTTATTGTTTTAAATGATATAGCTCTAAGTTTTATAGGTAATTTTCTAACCAGGCAATCCCTTTAATTGGGGACAACATTTGCATTGATTTAGCATGTTTTGCCTGTGTCTGGGTGGATTTCCTCTTACTTTCCAACAGCATGCTGTGTGTGAGATAGGGAAACTAGGCTGTGAGCCCCATTAGTGAAAGGGACTAACAGGAGTGACGCCAATCTGCACATCGCTGTGAGATATGTAGCAACTGTAGACATATTTAGCTATATAATAAAGGAGTTGTCTCATAAAGCCAACCAGGAGAATTCTACAGCTCCCAATCCAAGTTTTGGAGTAGCTCAATGAACAGAGAAGAGAGTACTTGACATCCCACTTGACTTGAATCCCACCTCTACCCTCCATAGCTCTTACAGTAAAGGCATCACATTTGGGAACCCTAAAATCATAGATAAAGATACATTTACATTCCTCTCCCTCTCCCCTATACAGCACTGTCAGCAATTTTCAGCACTTTCTTTAAAGGGATTGTCCAAGACTTTAAAGGGAACCTGTGCGACCCTATGAGCTCACTAACCTACAGTTTTGTGCTCACAGGACAGAGGCCACTAAGTCTTGGAATGGGACTTTCATACTCCCCTCCCTCCGCCATTCTTCGCTGTTCCTCCACAAATAAACTAGCTGATGCATGCATCAGACTCATCTTTTCATTCCATGTGCTTGCACACACATTGTCCCTAATTAGAGGACAGTATGTATGCATGCAAGGAATGAGGAGCCGAATCCGATGAAAGAACTGAGTGGCAGCTTCCAAGGTACACAGCAAGAAAACAGAGACAGGCGAGTATGAAAGTCAAATCCCAAATGGACTCAGCAGCCCCTTTCCTGTGACCCTATAACTTTAGTTAATGGGGCTCATAGGACCACGCAGGTTCTCTTTAAGAACTAATGCCCACGGCAGGATTTCTGCCACGCTTCATGTGGCGGAAATCCACGGCATTATGCCGCAGCTATTAGGTTTAATTGAACCTAATAGCTTAATGTTCACACTGCAGAATTCTACCATGGAAACCGCGGCATGCTCTAATTGCCGTGGAAAAACACGTAGCTGGCTTCCATTGTAGTCAATGGAAGCCAGCCATCACACTATACTTCCGCTGTGAGCACAGTGGAAGTATTGCGTGATTACGCGTCCCCAACCACCACCGGCTGCGCCATCTCACACTGCCGGCACGTCACGCGCTCTACTGCGTATGCGTGCCAGCTCGGCAGGCGGGACGCGCACAGCGGATCCGGAGAGGTGAGTATAGGGTCTTTGGGGGGCGCCGTGATGAACTCCGCTGTGATATTCCGCTGGCGGAGTCTGTCACATCCGTGGGCATGAGGCCTAAGGCTGGGTTCACATGCTGCGGATTTGCTGCGGTTTGCAGTTGCATATGTGCATTGCGGCAAAACCGCTGCATTTGCAGTGCAATGCAGTGCAAATGTGTTTGGCCAAAAAGCTGTTCATACAGAGCAGAATTTTTCTGCACTGCCGCACTGCGGAAATGCAGCTGTGGCGCGGCTTTAGAATATGCAGCATGTCAATTCTTTTGGATTCTCCGCAGCACTTTATTTCCCATAGCCTTCATGGACACAGCAAAATTAACACTTAAATACACTGCAAAAGTAAAAAAGCGCTGCGGAAAAAAACGCCTGCGGATTTTCTGAGCCAAAAAAGCGGCCAAAATACGCAAGAAAATCCGCAAGCCAAAAAGAACCTTTGTAGCGGTTCTTCTGCGGCAAAACCGCAACGGAAAAACTGCGGCAAATCTGCCTTGTGTGAATCTAGCCTTACTGCAAGAAATGTTAAACCCCCCAACTCCAACACCGACAATCCGGTGTACCTCGCAAGTGTTTATTTTGCTGGAGTCGTGATGTGCTGTGTATCCGCATGACTGACGCGGGCAATCACTGACCTCAGATGTTAAGTATGGTACATACTAATAGCAATGCTGAAGCTAGTGAGTGGCTGCAGTGGGCATGTAGATGTATGGCACGTCATCAATCCAGAAACAAAGATCGGTGGAGACCCCTGGAGCATCACGCTGGGGCTATGAGGGGTCTAACTGGTGAGTAATGGCTTTCACACGGCCAATACTCTCAAGACTCATTTGCTCGAGTGAATGAACTGGTGACATCCTCACCAGCTAGTTCGCGCTCAGGCCGCCAGTTTAGACTGCACGATTTTTATTGATAATCGTGCAGCTATTGTTGTCTGATCGTTCAGTATTTAAACTGCCTGACGAGTGGACGAGTCGGTGCTGATTTTTATGCCACTGAAACTTTTATGCCACTGAAAACTGAATTTTATGCCATTTTTAGGTCACTGAAACTGAATGACGAGCGAGAGCCTTACGGTTTGGGTTTGATTGTAACACATTTCCTGCTGTTACATTTCTTAAACTCATGGACAACTACTGTAACACACAGAATTTAGTGGGCACTTTTGCATTCACTAAATGACTCACTGATTCTCTGACTTATTAGCACTCTATCCAAATTCATAAGTCTGTCCGTTTTGGCAATTAGATGCAACCAGTGTGCGCAAATTTTTTTTTTTTTTTTTTTTTTTAAGATTCCACGCATTCAGAAGTCCCTCAAATGTATTGTCTGACCAGTAATATAGCAAGTAGAGATGAGCAAGAATACTCGCTAAGGCACATTACTCGAGCGAGCAGTGATTTAGCCGAGTATCTGCCCGCTCGTCTCTAAAGATTCGGGGGCCGGCGGGGAGCGGGGGGGAGAGAGGGGGAGAGAGATCTCCCCTCCGTTCCTCCCCGCTCTCCCCTGCCGCTCCCCGCCCCCCGGACGGCCCCCGAATCTTTAGAGACGAGCGGGGAGATACTCGGCTAAAGCACTACTCGCTCGAGTAATGTGCCTTAGCGAGTGTACTCGCTCATCTCTAATAGCAAGCTATATTGCATATAGTGAGCTGAAGTTGCAGTGGGGGCTGGAGGCACCTAATAAATCCTTCTTGTTGCATGTTAAAAGGGGTTATCCAGCATTACGTGAATGGAAGCTGCATGATAGGCCCATTGTAGTCAATGACTGTTTTTTGCAACCTCCTTTAAAAGCTGAGCTACTGGGTCTAGCAATCAGTGGGGGGCTCTGAGGTCCCCGACTGACCAGACATTGCTTGCATATCTTACATTTGTCTACGCTAAGACAACCCCTTTACAATGACCCTCATGTTTTAAAACAAAATTATGTCCCGGGTCCTAGAGGGGTATATTACATGTAATTGTTCTTCTCTACCCTCCCTTCAATTCGCTGGTTTCGGGCACTGTTTTTGACAGTCCAAGATGGCTGCAGCAGTAATCTAATTACCTAATGTACACTGATTGGCCATTGCTGATCACGGATCTAGCCAATCATAGAGCAGGCATAGTGCATTACAAGTCTAAAACTATCAATGTACTATGGGGATTGGGTAGTCTGAAGATTGCATCAGCCATCTTGGATGGCCAAAAACAGGCTCCAGAACTAGCAGATTGGAGGGATAACAGAGAAGAACTGCTACAAGTAATCTACCCCCCTCCAGAGCCAGGACAGAATTTTGTCCCAAAACCGGAAGGTTGCTTTAATTACTGCTTAAGGACGAATTCAGACGAACGTGGATTTGTCACGGCTGCATAACAGGACAAAACTAAACCACTGACATCAATGGATTTCAGTGGTTTTGTTTTCAGTATCGGGAATCTCGCCCATTAATTGTATGGGCGAGAAAAGATAGGACATGTAGTGCATACTACGTGCGGGAAAGATTGGGCCGCACATATCTTCCTGCGGTTATTGTCAAACTCCTGCGCTCTGGCGCGGTGTTTGAAAAGCCAGTGAAGGAGAAGAAATTCTCCTCTTTCAGGTTCCATTACGTTCCATGCCACCAATCGTAGTTGCATCGACGCTGATTTGAATTTGCCCCAAGGATGTAATATGCAACTTTGTGTCAAACTTTGTGCTTCAGCTAAATTGCTGCTTAGTACTAAAATTGCTTCCATAAAACAAAAACAGATGCTATGATTTATGGAGAAAGTATAACTTTTGCCCATGCCTGCATGCTATATCTGAATAAATGACAAGTATATTTATTGTACTTCACAGTGAGTTACTGTTAGTGATCCTCAAATATCTGCCCTGATATTGACCAATGAACAGTACAATTTTTTTAGATGTCTTTTATGGATTTTCATCAATTGTATATAGTGGTTTCAGTATTGACTACAGATGGGATGTTGTGGATAATTTTTGATATGCCCTGTTCTCCAAAAATAAGACCTACCCTAGAAATAAGCCCTACGAAGATTTTTTGAGAGGCTGGAAATATAAGCCCTACCCTGAAGATAAGCCCTAGCTGCATTACATTAAAAAAAAAGGTACACATTACCTAGCAGGCTTGATCCAGGTCCCTCCTGCTGCTCTCTGGGCTCTGATGCACTTCTCAGAGTCCTCGGCCACCCACAGAAGATCACTTCCTGGTTATGAGATTCATAAATCGCACATCTACGAAGCGGTGGCTCTGATTGGTTTTCCAGCGCTGCGTAGCCAAGAAATGCAGTGCAGTATTCTAGAACCAATCAAGTCATTGCTTTCTAGAGGCGGGATTTATGAATCCCGTAACCAAGAAGTGATCTGTGGTCGAGGACTGCAAGAAGTATGTCGGAGTTCCAGAGAGCAGCAGGGACCTGGACCAAGCCTGCTAGGTTAGTGTAATAAGACATCCCCCAAAAATAAGACCTAGCGCCTCTTTTGGGACGAAAATAAATATAAGACAGGGTCTTATTTTTGGGGAAACACGATAGTTAGTGATCACCAAATATATCTTGGGCAAAATTGTCGCATCCATGACTAGTGTTAGTCTTTGTCTATATTTATGTATCTGGTCACAAAAAAAAAAATATTTGTACCAACAGATAACAACATACAACAGTGATGCGCTATAGCCATGTAGTAGCTTATATCTGTCATATACCATGTGTATGGGGCTTGGTTTATTGCAGATGGTATCACTGCAAAAATCGCTGCTCCAACTTCAGACCCTCTAATATTGAGTAAGCAGTGCCAAGCCATAGGGTATTTAATAAACGCAATTAATGCAATGGTTGTCCATTGATTACAAAGGCCACAATATGATTCACTCTGAACACAGACATTACTCGCCCAGGTGACCAACAACTGCAGATTTTCCCTATGGTCAGGGAACCCACTATATTAGGAGTCATCTAAAGCAGCCAATCACTGCCACAACCAGTGGCTCACAACCCCTTGCTGTGGTCCTCTCCATGAGAGTCCTGATTTGTAACCATATGCTCTGGCAATTGAAATTGTGGCAGTTATATCCTAACCACCAAACCGTACCAATTCAGATATCATAATACCAGATGTAATACTTTCTCCACTTGAATACTAGGTCTACATTGTGGCTTTCCATGCGACCTGTCAAGTTGCCAAATATTGCTCTATAGCCCCACTATATTGCATCTGAATGCAAGTGATTAAGGTCATCAGGTTTGGATTTCTTGCAATTGTTGGGTTGCAGCAACTTGCTTGACTTGATCCTATTCACTTACACTAGGCTGCGATGTAGTAGAGCCATGGTGCGATCTTTGGCCGCATGCCGAGTGTCATGCCCAAGCATGCCATGTAGCCCTAACCTAAAATTTTCTGTGCATCTTTGAGTTAAATATTGCTCCCGAAAATTACATAGAGTTGCATGTGTCTCACAAGGTATAACAGGTTGTGGACCTCTGGTATAGAATATTATAAATTATAATAATGGCAGGTGTTCTACTTAGTACAGAAAGTTTGAAGCAACATTAGTATTAGTATTAGTATTACCTATAGAGGTAGCAACAATCAGCAGTAACTTTGCAATGTGCTTTCACAATCAGTTGGTCCTACGGAGAAGATGTCCTGGATCATTCATATATTTGCCTACACATCTCCGTACAATTCTATGGACCTGATGATGAGCAATCTGCATGAAATCACTATATGGGCATACTGTAAACATGCAAAGAAATCCATCATGTCTACACATTGATGCAGCCACTCCTCTAGATAGCATATAATGGACCAGTAATCCTTTTAGTGTATGATAAGAATATATGAAAATACTGTAGCTAATAACTTGCAACAATGTTGCATTCTGCTGGTACATTGTACAATATTTAGCATTCAGAGGTATATTTATAAATATTAGTCAATAATATTATTTCTGATGACTTTATTACAATCTGTATAGACATCAGCATTTAATAACTTGTAGGCTAGAAGAGTAGGAACTGAGTTGCACTAAGCACAAGAAGTTTGGAGCAACCTGGGCATAATGCAGTGCATCAGTTGTAAATCCATGCCCATCACCATGTGGAGTGAGGAAGGATGGGGTATGGGGGCTTCTTACCTGACCCTGTTGTCCCTGAATTTGCATGTCTGGGGCTGATTGATGAGGATGATGCGGGCAGCTGCCTCCACCTGGTCAGCACTGGACGTGGCCCCGGACATCTCATCATCTGCCTTCTTGTAACCAGAAGAGGAGTAGACTGGACCTGCACACAAATGATAAGGATGTGATCAGGGGGGTGATATATGGGGAGGGGGGCAGACAGCACACAAGAGGCTAATGAACACAGGGGAGTGGCTGGGAGGAGGCAGGAGGCATCAGGAGCTGGGAGGGAGGCACCACTACATGGGCACAGGATGAGAGATGCAGAGGGTGGAGAGACAGCACTACAGAGAGGAGGAGACAGCAGCCTGAAGACTGGATGAGATTCTCTGCTCAGCAGACAGCTGATGCTGCTACTGCTGGGGTCACCTAATCTTATGCAGCCTCTCGACATGGCTGGGGAGGATAGTGTTAATCTACCCACACAATGGATGGTGATCTGACCTTACACTACATGCAGCCCTGGCACAGTGGTTACTGATTTAGGATGGCACATACAGCAGCATATACAAATATGCAATCATCACAGCCTGGCACACGGATATGACATATACTGGCATAGAATCAACACTGACATATGCTGCTGCACTGCATATACAAAGATGTCAGTGGCAAAGGCTGGCACACAGTATATACAAAGATGTCAGTGGCACAGGCTGGCACACAATATGTACAAGATGTCAGTGTCACAGG
This sequence comes from Eleutherodactylus coqui, assembly GCF_035609145.1. Classification (NCBI taxonomy): domain Eukaryota; kingdom Metazoa; phylum Chordata; class Amphibia; order Anura; family Eleutherodactylidae; genus Eleutherodactylus; species Eleutherodactylus coqui. The sequence goes on along the minus strand of NC_089837.1, from coordinate 450,698,059 downwards.
CTGGCACACAGTATATACACAGATGCTACTGGCAAGTGGCTTATATAAAACTATATATAGAAAGATAGACTAGCATAGGATGGCACACAGCCAACACTGATATGGTCGCTTGGTTTATTTCCTATCCTTTGGTTGTACTTAATGGACATATGTCTTTTTTCATCCCTACTACATATGTAACTATATCACTGGCATAATGTGGAATAAGGTGTACCACTGTCATAGGCTGGCACATAGCAAATGCAAAGGTTACTGGCTTGCAAAACCTGACAGTCTACACTGACATAGGCTGGCACACAGCTTATATAAAGGTGCCATTCCTACAGGCTGGCACAGCATATACAAAGATATTACTGACTCATATAATTTGCATAAAGTGACAGCACTGACATGGGATGGCATACAGAATATACAAAGATGTCATTGTCACAAGCTGGCACAGTGTATACAAAGATGTTACTGGCAAACAACATATGTAAACCTGACTAGCACATGGTGGCACATAGCCAGTGCTGATATGTCACTGGCATAGCCTAGCACATGGTGCAGTATTGTCAAAAGGCTGGCACAAGACATGTACAAAGATATTACTGGCTCACAGAACTGGCATAAGCTGACGGTCAACAATTACATAAGCTGGAACTCGGCATATACAAAGATACCATTGGCTTATGGCTGGCACATGACATACACAATTTATTAAGCACTGCAGAATATGTTGGCACTATACAAATAAAGTTTATTATTATTATTATCAGTGCATCAAAGTCCATGTACACCTACATGCAACCTGTATTGGCCACCAGCTTGTAGGGAAGGTGCCAGGCAGATGTAGGCTGGGAGCAATTCCCACCCTTATGCCTGCCCAGTGTAATGATCTTCCTCCATGCAGCAGCATCTTGTGGAGCTACATGAATCATCCTCCTCCTGGCTCTTTCCCCTTCCCTCTGATGATCCAAGGCACCATTGTAAGCCCATTATTGCTCACACAACACAATTGCTTAATACTGTATTTATGTTATTGGTTCTGTGGCTGTATTTATGTTATGTGCTTGGTTCTGTAGCTGTACTTATGAGCTTGGTTTTGTGGATGTATTTATGTTATGAGCTTGGCTCTGTGGCTGTATTTATGTTATGAGCTAGTTTTTGTGGCTGTATTTATGTTATGAGCTTGGTTCAGTTCTGTATTCACTGAGCTCTTCTGTGTGTATGCTCCTATCTTGCTGCCTTGGTCACAAGCAAAATACAGACAGACTACCTATCAGTGCAATATAGGCCTCCTGCAGACGGCCAGGTCGGATCCCGCTGTGAGAATTCTTGCAGCGGGATGCGAGCCGTGCCCCTACAGTGACCGCTGCGGCTCACCTGTTCCCGGCGTCTCCCCGCTCTGCTATGTGCCGACTGCCGCCCAGCCGGCGCATGCACAGAGCCGAGCCGGCTTGTCACTAGTAATGTTATCTGTGCGGGACTCTGCGAGGCTCACACAGAGATACGGCATGCCGCAATTTGTTTTCCGTGTGTGTTTTCACACGTTCAAATCGCGGCTGTCTGCATAGGATTGCATTATCGGGCGCAATCCTATGGCAGCGGGCATGGGCAGAAATAGGCATGGGCATAATACCAAGATAGAACATGCTGTGATCTTTATTGCAAGCATATTTTGCACAACATGTGTGAGGGTCAACATGAGAGCTTATGGCAGATTCGTACAGTGTATTTTGTGCGCAAATCCTGTACGAGTAACACGTTGTCACCACACGGTCGTGTTAAGGAACCCTTACACAGTTTACATATCAATGGCTCCAACTGGCTCACAGTATAGAATTATAAACCTATATATACACAATCCTGGCATAGCCTAGCATGCAGCATATATATGAACCTACACAAACATACTGGCAAATACCTTTACATAGTGTGTTTAACTTGTCTATATATACTGTAGAAGTAAACAGAACACATACATTATACATTATCTTCTATTGACACAAAGTCTACATTCAAGGGCTCATTCACACGGGCGTATTTGTGCAACGTATTATGCGCGTAAGGGCTCATGTCTATGGATATTTTGCACTATGTATTACATATGCGTGTGATACACGGTGGGTGGAGTAAAAGAAAATGAATGCACACCAGCATGTAGACACTACGCATCGATACGCACGAGGAATATATCACAGCATGCTCTATTTCTCTGTGTACCAGGCAGTGTGAGCCGTTTACATTTGTATAGGCAGCATATGCAACCCTGTCAATCGCAATACATTGAGTGTTGGTTGAATTTTCATACACAACCCCGGAGCAGTGAATAAAAATTTTTAAAAAGTCATAGTGCGCATGACCATGTGCGTATGATATGCAGGCATACGCAGTACACTCGCAGCCATACGCCGTCTCTGCTGGCAGACCTTCTATTTACAGATATTGGGAAAGCGCTGCAGAGAGACCCACAGTGTTTTACCGATACAGATGTGGACATGAGGCCTAATATGGAGTGAATAGAAACTGCTGATTTCAATGGGTTTATTCACATGAATGTATTCTTTATGCAATTTTCAGTCGCGTGAAAAGAAAATAGAGCATGTCCTATTTTGGTCCATATTACAGATCGAAATAGCCTTTTGAAGTCAATGAGAATGCACAAATTTGCAGTGAATACGCATGATACGCATGCATATTCAGTGTGTCTTTGTGCATATAATCAATGGACCGTCATTGGTTTAATTTTCTACTGGGTAAATACGGATCCATCTCTTCCCTAAGGAAAGTGATACCAATGAATACAAATATGGAGGCAAAAATGGACAGAAGTAGCCATGCTGTTTTTTTAAAACATGGCCGTGAAAAATACAGCCATATAAATACATAGATATACATTAGCTCCCTACTATGGTCCATTAAACACAGACCAGACATATTGACTACAAATACGCTGATCTGTAAGTGGCTTTAAACAAGATTAGTAAATCTGCTCAGGGGCGTCGCTAAAGGCTTATTGGCACAGGTGCAAAAGTTTATCTTGGGGCCCCCCAACTTCTCTTAACCTCTTAACTCAGAGACGTAACTTGAAGCTTCTGGGCCCCAATGCAAAACCTGTAATAGGGCCCCCAACTATAATGCTTTGTCCATAGTACTGGGCTCCCTGTATGGAGAGGAGAGACCTTATGGGCCCCCTAAGGCTCCTGGGCCCGGGTGCAACCGCATCCCCTGCAGTTATGCCAGTAAATCTGCTCCAATATCTATAAACCTATGACTACCTAGACTATCAGACTGATAAATAATGGGGCATATTTCCAGCAGCGTTCTTTTTGCCAGTCCAAGTAAACGCAGAGCCCTTCTACAGATGTAGCAAACGTTAACTCATCATTAAACATGTTTTGATACCGGTAACTCAACTACAATGTACTACAATAATGTAAACCGAGTTATCGTCAGTCATGTTAAGGATTGCTACATCCGTACTTGCAACAAATATATTAAGAAGCAAATCTCTTAGTACTGGCAGTGTAGTTTTTTCCTATGCACTACTCCAATTTCTTGAGTAGATTATAGTGATAGATTGTGGTGCTTAAATCTGAGCCTTGCCCACTTTTTAAAAAAGTGGAAGAGCGTAGCGTCAATAGATAAAAAGTCTCAGTTTCGGCACATACACAATATTGAATATAGCAACGAAGTCAGTTTTTCTCTTGGACAGTTTTGATAAATGTGCCTGTAAAACCTATATTCCCTTTCACACACTGCCACATAGCACATATAAATATATCACTATCCCAAGCTGGCACAAAGTACAAACTAACCTATCACTAACCCAGGCAGGCATACATAAAACCTATTACTGGCACAAGCGGGCACGCATCTAAAAATAAACACAAAGGTAACAATGCAAAAAAGTGAACAAAGAAAAGATGCTCCCAGCCACCCACTTACATCACTGTCAGCTGCCTTGTCTACATTAGCTCTGCTGAATGGAAGGGATTAGAGGATTTGTGGCTCAGTTAACTCAAAAAGGATGCAGAGCTCAACATTAAAGGGGGGGTGTGGGTTCAATATAAAAACAGTTATACGTTAAACTAGGCATACGTTAAAATAAAGCATACTCACCTGCCTTCATTCCCCTGGTGCTCCGCTAACCAGCTCCTGCTGCTCCGTCCTCTGCAGCTGGAAGTCAAGTGACCCCCTGATTGGCTGCAGCATCACCTTCTGAACGCCTGGCATCAGCACTCACATCATGGATATCATGATGCCAGGAGTTTGCTGCGGCTTCGGATTGTCACAGCAGGCATCTGACTTCCTGTGGCGAAAGACAGGGTTGAAGCAGAGGCGTAACTTGAAGCTCCCAGGCCCCGAGGCAAAACTTGTAACAGGGTCCCCAACTATAATGCTTTATTCATAGTACTGAGCTCCCTATATGGAGAAGAGAGGCCTTATGGGCCCCCTAAGGCTCCTGGGCCCGGGTCCAACTGCATCCCCTGCATCCTCTATAGTTATGCCCCTGGGTTGGAGCACTGGGAGCCAGTAAGTGGTGATCCAGGATACCGAAGGCAGAGTACGCTTTTTAAAGTTTTAACGTATACTCAGTCCTATACCACACAGCCCTTTGAAATATTGTAGATAGATAGAAAGATAGAAAGATAGATAGATAGATAGATAGATAGATAGATAGATAGATAGATAGATAGATAGATAGATAGATAGATAAATAGATATGGGATGCCTAGGGTCCACCAATAAAGTTCATTATGGGGGCCACTGTACAGCTGCATGCAATTACCACTTGATCCTTATTCGCAAAATTCCCATATTCTTCATATGCTTCCGTGAAATGTGGCTACATTTGCATGCAATCCTGTCTCCATTGAAGTATATGAAGAATGAGGCAGGTGGGAATTGGTGGACTCCCATTCACCACAGGGGTGAAAATCCCAGAGGTGGCACTTATGGTATATCTTGTATAGGTTATACAAGTAATTCCGTAATTGGAGGGGACACATACATTTTCCAGTAGTAGCTGCTGCTTGGCCTTTGCCTTGGGCTGTTCCTGTCCTGGGGCCCTCTCAATAACCTGTGGCCTGACAATTGCCTTGGACTAAGGGCCTTCTCAGCTCTGTAAGTTGGAGATACATGCTCACACAGTATACATAGAGGGAAATGTATTAAGAACAGCATTTCAAGCACCGTTCTTAATATTAATTCCCCTGGCATACAATGCGCCTAATTTATGAAGAGGTGCAGTCATTGTCATACATTAGGCGGCAGCAGCAAAAAGCTGCAAGATGATCATCAACAAAGCAGGGCTCAGAGAGAGAGAGCATTCGGGTAAGCTTATATATATTATATAGTAACATAGTATGATAGGCTGAAAAGAGACATGTCCATCTGATCAGCCCCCACCACCAAGGCGGGTAATGAGGTAGAAACCAATTTTCCTAATTAAGGGAAAAAAATAATTTCCTCAAATCCTTCTACCGGGTCATTAATAAATATATTAAGAAGAATGGGGCCCAACACTGCCCCCTGTGGTACCCCACTAGTAACAGTAACCCAATCAAGTATGTACCATTTATAACCACCCTCTGCTTTCTATCACTGACCAGTTACTTACCCCCTTACACACATTCTCGCACAGACCAAGCGTTCACATTTTATATGCCAACCTTTTATGCGACACAGTATTAAACACTGTGGAAAAGTCCAGTTACACAAGATCCAGTGACTGTCCCCGGTCCAGTCTGGAACTTACCTCCTCGTAGAAGCTGATCAGGTTGGTTTGACAAGAGCTGGCTGGCGGAGATGCAATATGCTGCCTATTTATATATACCATAGTGCAGTGAATATACCGCACCATGTACCACTTGTGCATGTGTGGGGGCCTACTTTTAGCCCAGTGCCCACCGGGGGATTAACCTGTTTTCCTTTGGGGCAGTCTGAGCCTAGATGGATAAATACGAAGTGGACAGATGCATAGTAATATCTGTACAGATAATGCTTGTGTAGATCTACATATAACGCATATAACTACTAGAGATGAGTGAGCATGCTCATTTAAGCCTGATGCTTGATCGAGCATTGATATTGTCGAGTAACTGATTACTCGACCGAGAACCATGCGGTGCTTGGGTAAATTGGAGGGAGAGAGAAAGAGAGAGAGATTGGAGGGAGAGGGAGAGAGAGAGATGGAGGGGGAGGGAGAGGGAGGGAGAGAGAGAGGGAGAGAGAGATGGATTTGCTCGGTCAAGTAATCAGTTACTCGACAATATCAATGCTCAATCGAGCATCAGGCTTAAACGAGCATGCTCGCTCATCTCTAATAACTACATATAGTGCATTTTGATATCACCATCAGTAGCGACAAATTACAAATTCAGCCGTGTTATGGCTATACATTTACACAGCGTTGCACGGAAGGCAGACTGTGGACTGAACATTTATTTTTAATCACAATCCCTTATGTAAAAGAAAAGGTAATGACTGTTCAATAATGCAAAACCAAATGGAAAATGACTTGGCAGATTATCCTAGGACACTGTATGTTGACAAAATGCTGAAGGACCAAGGAGTAGCCCAATGCAAGGCTTACTCAACCCAGGAGGCCCTAGCTATAATATAATATACAATATCAGGCGGCGATTCTACTGCAGAGTCAAGCCCCCCTGAATAGCTCTTCTAAGTAGATGCCAGGAGCTTTATTGTTTTATAATAAGGGTGTATATATTCAGTATATATCTCTGGTAGCTAACAGTCTTAAATGGAGTTGTCAACCTTAATCTCGGGTGATCCAGAAAGCCGCAGAAAACACTTTTTGCATTTTAAAAAGTGTTACAGTAATTACACCAGGCTGAGATATTGATCTGCATGAAAAAGTGGTCTGAAGGCTTCTTCCTTTGACCGCTTCCCTTAAGGTGCCATTAATTGACTGTGGGCATCATCAATCAGTGTCATCAATGCCATCAATGTTGGAGGTTCCTTAAGTCCACCAGAGGAAATGATTCTGAGGGTCCAACTTCGATCTATACAGAATATGCGCTTTTACTTGCTTTATACATGTAGGACATATCTTCAATAAGGTCAAATAGAGCTACAGCAGATCTGGGTGACCAGAATGGTGTTTACATTCGATACCGCACTGATGGTAACCTGTTTAGCTGAGGAGACTTAAGGCCCATGGTAAGACAATGAAATAACTCCTCCGAGAGCTACTTTTTGCTGATGATGCTGTGCATGTGGCCCATTCAGAGGTAGCACTGCAACATAGAATAGTCTGCTGTGCAGAAGCCGCCAGCCTACTTGGGCTGGAGACTAGTTTGGAGGAAACAGAAGTTCTCTATCAACCCACAACTCTAGAAGACTAATGTCCTCCCTGTACCACCATTGGCGAGTCAGAACTGAAGGCTGTTTCAGCAGTTCAGCTATCTGCGGTATATCATCTTCTTAGAAGCCAAGATTGATAAAGTGATTGGCAATAGCCTGGCAAAGGCAAGTAGCGCATTTGTCAGACTATACAAAAGAGTATGGTGCAACAAACATCTGAAGAAAAGCACAATGATCAGTGTGTATTACAGAGCTGTCGTATTGACAACCCTTGTATATGGCGCCGGGTCATTGGTCATCTATCATCACCACCTATTATCACCATCTATCACCATCATCAGTCATCTATCATCATCTATCATCACCACCACGCCTTGAACACTTCCATCAGCGCACTCTGCACCATTTTTAACATTCATTGGTATGACTTCACTACCAACACTGAAGTTCTCAAACAGGTTGAAATCACCAGTACTGATGTCATGCTGTAGAAGACACAATTACGTTAAGCAGGGCATATCTCCAGGCTGGCGAATTATAGTCTGCCCAATAAAGTGCTTTATGGCGAGCTCAGAACTGGTCAACAAAACAGAGAAACACTGAAGAGAAGGTATAAAGACTCTCTAAAGAAGCCCCTTGCAGCCTGTCATATTGATCAGAATGATCGCAGAGCTTGGAGGCAAATCATGTACCAAGCTGCCTCCTCTTTTGAGAACATTTTCTGGATTGCTTTCAAGTACAGGAGGAAACGGAAAAAGAACCATGACACTGCAGCACCGAATTGAGGACAAACTTTCCCTTGCAATCGCTTTGGCAGGATCTGCCTATCCCGAATTGGACTTGCCAGCCATCAGTGAGCCTGCAGTAGAAATGTAGCCCCTTACTTAAATCTTCGTTCTTGAAGTCAAACTGTGAATTCAACAATTAAGAAATAGACCCCGGTGGCAAGGTAATCTCCAAATGGGGTGGTCTTTTGCTAAACCTATTACTGTTTTAGAGTTTGGGCCCATCGGGGGATCCTCTAGTATTCTGATAGACCAGTGCAACTTTGCACAAACGTGCGCTGGTCCTAATAGGGCTGTTATACCTGTCAGTTTATCACAGCCATCATTGTAAGTGATACATTAACCCCTTAAAGGGGTTTTCTTTTCTGAGTCCCCAAACATTGGTAGCAATGTGGGGAACACACAGTGGGGTAAAAAAACAACAACAGAATACTCACCTCCGTCTGCATGGTGCCTCTCCTGTTGCCTCTTGCAGCTAATAAGGTTTTCTGTTTACATTGGTCGCAGCCATGATATGGTTTGTTTACCCACATGACAGCTGCAGCCAATGGGAGGCTGGCAGCGACGTCATCGTTGAAATTCCGCAAACCTTCCTCGCGGCTTCTACATTAGAAGGCCACGTGATAGGTTTATGGGCCATCACATGTTCTGCTGGCTAGGCATCATGCTGTTGTGCAGGACTGCTGAAATGGCAGTCCAAAGCCACAGTGAGTATATTACTTTTTATGGTTTTGGGCATGGAGAGCTCAACACTATATAAAAGTAATAACTCTGAAAACCCCTTTAAGGATATGACCGTTTTTGGGGGGGATTTTTGTTTTTTTGTCCTACTTTCAAAAAATCATAACTCTTATTTTACCATTGTTGCAGCTGTCTGAAGGTCTGTTTTTTTGCAAAACGAGTTGAATTTTTGTAATGGTACCATTTACTGTACCATATAATGTACTGAAAATGCTTTACAAATTTCTAAGTGGAATGAAATGGAAAAAAATGTAATTTCGACATCTTTGGGGAGTAATGTTTTTACGGTGTATATACTGCTGCAAAAATGACATGATAACTTTATTTTGTGAGTCAGTACAATTGCAATACTACATTTATTTAGGGTTTTTTTGCTGTTTTGCTACTACTTTTAAAAAATAAAGTATATTTTTTAAAAGTGATTTTCTGTTTTCATCTTCTGACTGTCATAACCTCTTTATCTTTCCTTTGATGGAGTTGTGTGAGGGCTCGGTTTTTATGGTAAGACCTATTTGTATCATTTTGGAGTACTGTACATACAACTTTTTGACCACTTTTTATTATTTTTTTTTTCCTTAAGAGAGGGTGACCATAAAATGCAATTCTGGTGTTATGTATTCTTCTTTCTGATGATGTTCACCATGTGGGATAAAAAATGCATTCTTTTAACAGATCAGAATTTTATGGATCAAACACCAAATTCAGTATGCTTTTGTTTTTTTGTTTTCGGGGGGTTTGAGGGGGGGGGGTTCTTTTTCTTTATTAGAAATATGGAAAAAGGGGGCTTTAACTGCTTAAGTACCAGAGTTATTTGGTCCTAAAGGACCAGACACTTTTAGGGATTTTACTCGTGTGTCACGCCTGTTCTGGACTGCAAAGAAAACCAAGAGGTGTTTAGGTACCGCAGCAGTCAGGAGAGGCATTTTTGCTTGCTACACAGGTGGCTAGATGCAGAAGCTGACAGAATCAAGGGGTAGCAAACTGAGTGGGGCACTCTGAACCCCTCCGAAAGAACCCACTTCGAAGTGGAGCACCCGGCCCGAAAGGAACGACCCCACTACTTCCACGAGGACAGGTCCATCATCAGAGGGGAGCCAGTATACACAAAATCAGGGAAAAGCAGAAACTGACATCAAATAAAGACAAGAACACAGAATGCAAAACAAACAAAAACACAGGGGCAACCAGAAGGCAGGAGAACTGCGCAAGCTTACTTGATCAGAAACAGTGAAATATAACCAGCAGCTACCAGCCAGGAAGAGCTGGGTTATATAGTGAGAAGAAACTGATTGGCTGACACAGCTATCTGTCACCGGCATTACCTCAGCTAACAGCTGCAGGACTAATTAACCCTAACTAAACAGGACCTAAGATATTAACCATAGCTAATCAGGATAGAACCCACAGCAGTAAAGGTGTGCTGGCAGTGAAGTGACAATGTGGTGGTTTTACTTCCCTATTTTTTTTTCCGCAGCTACCAAAATTATTTTTGCTGCATTTTTTCCCGTAACATATAAGGCTATTTTTTTATTAGCTTTTTTTCCACTTTTTTCCATTTTTTAGTTTGATTGAGGTTAAAAAGCTAAAAAATATATATATATATTTTTCTAATTTATAGTTGTTTATTTTTAAAATTAGTATATTTATGCTAAAATAAAGTGTGGGCATGGGTTCCTAATTCTGTTTCAGACATTTTGTTATATAATTTCTATGGTTTTGGATTACATGGCACATATGGTGACGATTTTAGTTGGCGTCGGCTTTGGGTCATTTTCTTTTTTTTATGTATATATTTTTATTTTATTCTGTACATTTTTTTTTACTTATTTTTGTAACTATGTTTTTTATATCTATGACCTCCATGACATCATATTACACTTTACACTTCTGAGTGGATATTCATATTGGTTTTTTTTATTTCAAACTTTTCTGGGGCATCCATAGGAGCAGCATCTACAAGAGCCCCAGTTACAGGAAAAAGCATCCCCCTGCAGTGACAGTAGTCACTGGCATATGGGTCTACTAGGACCATGCAGGACTGCTGTAACAGGGGGCAGCCGGCGGTCACATAATCGCCGGGTTGCATTGTGGAAGTAATACTTCCACTTTCACTCTTTAGTACAGAGCGCTCAATAGCGTGGAAAGGACAAGGTAGAATCGGTTAAAAACTACTTCTCCCTTTTCCTCTGGGTCTTCGGCTGTGTCTGACAACTGAGAACCCGATCTGCTCCTACTTGATTGCAGGAGCGGCGGCTTTAATTCCGTGCCATACGTCTGCTATCTGCCGCAATTAAAACCCAAGACCAAGCGCTGTATATTTATCGTGCTTGTTTCTTATGGGGTTAAAAATCTTATGCTATCATTTATTTTTTACAGTAATAAAAAAAACTTATTTTTTTGACTATTTTTTTACTTTTTATAGTCCCCAAAGTGTACTTACACTTGTGATCATCGGATCAATTATATCATATACTGCAGTATTGCAGTATATGGTATTTCTGTCAGCATTCAATTAAGACAGGCCACAGGTCTGTCTCAATAGTCATAAATACATGGCAATCCTGGGGGCCTTCAGAAGGTAACTGAATGGTATCTTGTGATTAGCGATGAGTGATTAGTGGAACAAATTGGTTCGTGACGGCATCAGGCCAATTTCACAAAAATCTTTGTGAATTCGGAAAGTCGATTGCAACTCCCATAAAAGTGAAGAAAAAATTGGGTTCAGTAATTTGCTCTCCAAAAGGTCCCCAATACAACCAAAGCTCCAAAATTGCTTGTGAATACAACTACACATCTGGGGAACACTGTGCTCCTCCTAAACATTGGTCAAAATAGTGTACAGTGGTGAAGGGTCAATTGTAGCACTCCTAGATCAAAAGTTGAGGCAAACAAGATAGCAGGCGTGCTGCTTGTTTTAAAAGCAATGCCATAAATTTTAAAAGGAGAAGTGATGCCAAGTGAACACAACACTGGAGGACAGGCCTGCTCCAAGGAACAGCTGTAGAGCTACAAAACATTTTGCTACACAAATTGTAAAATGTAAAATAAAAATTCTGCAAGGTGAAAAGAACAGCCAAGCACGGGCCTTCTCCAAGGAAAATTCAAGAGCTACAGTTGTTTCTTGAGATTTAGAACATTTCATTTTGGGAGGAGAAGGAGGAAACATGCAGAAGCAAGAGTACCACCACCAGCAGCAACAACACCTTGTGGAAACAGGAGAGCTGTAGCTCCATATTTTCATATTGACAAATCTTTCATTTGGGAGGTAATAGGAGAAAGAAACATTGCAGAAGCAGGGGAAGAAGAGCAGCAGCACCACCAACACCATCAACAGCACCTTGGCGGCACAGTGTTTTATTTTTATATAAATATATGCTCAGTCATATGTCAGTAATAATTGCCAGCGTGCTAGCTAATCAGTGGAGACTGCTGGGGGGGGGGGGGGGCATTTTACAGAGATTTCGAGCTGTATTTTTTAATGCATTGTGCAGCGTTTGACAGCGCTTTTTAACACATCCCATCATTGTGATAGGTGATGAGGTGTGTTAAAAAACAAAAATAGAACAGACAGCACTCGGAATCAATGGCGCCATTGTACCGTGGTTAGCGCGGCGTTCAGGACGCCATGCTAATTACTGTAAAAAGGGGTGAGAGAGTGGCCTAAAGTATGTTGTGCAAGCTCTGGCCACTCGTCCGGCTTAGACACGCAGAAGTCAAAGGGGTCAACGCCATATCTGAGAACATCAACATGGGAGCTGACATACTCTAGGACCATCATGGATAAATGCTGCCTGTGACTGTCAGGCCTGCCCTGTGGTTTTGCTGCAGGCTGCGCCAGGCTGAAAAAATGATGCGACACCTCTGCTAGACTTCCCCTTTCACCGGTGTTCCTGCTGTGGCTTCTTGCTCATCCTTCATTAGCCTCAGAGCTACAATCCATTGTGGATGCATCCATGCGGCTATGGGAAAATGCTGTGCTCATGTTGCTTAACAATCTGTCCTGATACTGCAGCATTCTGAGAGCCCTCCCCACTGCCGGAATGAGATTTGTCATTTTAGCCTTGTAGCAGGGATTAAGGAGGGTGGCCACCCAGTAATCATTAGATGTTTTGATGTGGGCTATAGGATGGTCCTTCTGCAAGTACTCGGGCATAAAAGCACTGATATGCCTCAAAGTGCCTGAAGGTAATGGCCTACATTCCTTGAGGTCAAGCCTAAGAGTGTCCTCCGGCTGGTCCTGCCATTCATGTAAAATAGCTGGGGATAGTGAGGAATGAAAGGAACATTGAGTAGCCCCTCTCCTGCCTCTGGTCCTATACTATAACCCTCTTTTATACTTCTTCCATGGGCGGAGAAAAGTGTTGGAGAAGACACCTCCTTTTATTGCCCAAAGCCACCCTCCCTAAGAGGGTTGAGTAATGGTCGACTGTCCAGAGAGTTGGGAGATTGGTATATCTTCGTCCTCCTCCTTCTCCTGTGACAACAACATGTCATTGTTCCTAAGGCCCCATGGCATCTCCTCCAACAGGCAGACAGCAGGGATGGTCATACTGATCAGTGCATTATCACGACTGACCACTTTGTTTTCTTCCCCAAAGCAGGCTAAAATGGCATACACATCTTAGATCTGCAGCCACAAGCATCAAGTGACCGACCTCCATATAGCAACTGCTAATGACATACCATTTGGTACACCATAATCGCTCTCTGCTGTTAGCTTAGCCTCTGCAACTATGAAACATTGAATTTCACTGCATGTCACAGATGAGACAATTGGGTGGTAGCCATACCTGTTGCTGCACCTCCGCCAGATGAAAGGGTGGCTGGGTGTAATCGCCAAAAGTGTGAGTACAATTTCCTGGCCTTTTCCAGCAGATGTACATCTGGGTAATTGTTTAGGAAGCGCTGCACTACCAGTTTCCTTACAGCACATCAATGAGATTGAAGGGCTACTAGCAGGTTGACCCCATTGCCACACATTACCTTGCCTGGCTTCAAATTCTGCAGGGTCAGCTACATGTCAGCCTTGGCCTGCAGAGACATTAACACCTCTTTGCCCACGTGGCAGCACTCCTCTAGACTTTAGGACAGTATTTTGGCATTCACTATGTTCACCGTTATATGGAGGTCAGATTTTGTCACATATGGATATCTGTGCCGATGTGAAGGGTGTTGAAAGGTGGTATGAAGAGGTAGGGGGCGAGAAGGAGGGGATGAGGAGAGGGCTGACAAGGATGTCCCACAACTTTTCGGGGTACCATGAAATGTGGACCACCACTTTTGGCTTCATGCCCTAACTGCAGGACATTGTTCCAGCATGCTGTTAAGGATATGTAATGCCGATGGCCATGCCTGCTTGACCACATGTCCATGGTCAGGTGCACCCAGCCACTGACAGCATTCTTCAATGCCAGGGACACTCACATGGTGGTGCAGAACAGGGATGGCTTTTAGGGCAAAGAAATAGTAGCCGAGTATGTGGTACTGTGGGTTAGCAGGGAACATCATGTTGCGGAAGGCGTTTTCACATCCCTCTGACTACACATTGCCTGTGGAGGGCTGACCACGTGCACTGACCCACCGTCATCTTCTTCTTTGGAGGAAAAACATTGGTTGGGCATTAGTGCTTTAACCCCTTAATGACATGGCCTATTTTGGCGTTGAGGACCAAGTGATTTTTTGGTATTTTTCCATCTCCATTTTTCAAAAGCCATAACTTTTTTATTTTTCCGTGGACGCGGCCGTATAAGGGCTTGTTTTTTGCGTGGCGAGCTGTAGTTTTTATCGGTGCCACTTTTGGGTACATAGACAATATCGTAAAATTTTTAATTTAACGCATCAATTCTGCCATAGATTTCTTTTTCTTTTTTTTACAGCGTTAATCATGCAGCATAAATGACACACTAAATTTTTTCTGCGGGTCGGTACGGTAACAACGATACCAAAATTGTTATATTTTTTTTAGGTTTTTACACTTTTTTGCAATAAAACCCCCTTTTTTTTTGGAAATCTTTTTTTTTCTCTATAGCTGCATTCAAAGTCCTGTAACTTTTTTATTTTTCTATGTATGGAGCTCTATAAGGGCTTATTTTTTGCGAGACGAGCTGTAGTTTTTATTGGTACCATTTTGCGGAATGTACGGCTTTTTTGATCCCTTTTATTGCATTTTTTGTGAGGCAAAATGCTAAAAATTAGCATTTTGCCTCTGTTTTTTAGCGTTTTTTTTAACGCTTTTTGCTGTACAAAATAAAAAGCATGTTCAGCTTTTTGTACACGTCGTTACGGACGCATCACTACCCAATATGTGGGGTTTTAATTTTCTTCCCTTTTTTTATGCTAATATTAGAAAAAGCATAAAAAGGGTTTTTTTACATTTTTTTTTACATTTTTCTTTTTTTTACACTTTTCTTTTCTTTTCTTTACACAATTTGAGTCCCTCTGAGGGACTTGCAGTACTATGCCTATGATCGCTGTCATAAGGCATGGTAGAGCTACTGCTCTGCCATGCCTTATCGCTTGTACAGCGATTATAGGCACAGGCAATACAGGACGCCGGTGTCTGGCGTCCTGTTACCATGGTGACAGGCCGGGCTCTCGCGATGACATCGCGAGAGCCGGCCGGAGACACAGAGGGAGCGCGATCCCTCTGTTAACTCTTTCCCTTCCGTGATCTACTTAGATCGCGGCAGGGAAGGGGTTAACAGTGGGGGGCGCATCTCCGATGCCCCCCCCCCCGCTGTTGCAGCGGGACGCCGGCTGTGACTGACAGCCGGCTTCCGCTGCGGGATAGCGCGGGATCTTATGTGATCTCGCGCTATCCCCAGGACGTCCCGGTACGTCCTGTTGCGGGAAGTACCAGGCTCCCAGGACGTACCGATACGTCCTGCAGCGGGAAGGCGTTAAATAGCTTGGTCTTTTACCTCTGGTTGTTTGGACTGCCCAGTTGACATCAGACTGATCCATCTGGACTGCTTTGGAGAGTGCGGGGGATTTGCCTCGGGGTGAAGTAGAGGGGGGATGCTCATAGCCGACTGGTGCAGACTGACTGCTGTGTGTCTGCAACTGGAAAGAAGAGGAGGTGGTGGTTCCTGAGGCATGCTGTGTCATCCACTCTATGACCTGTTCTGTGTCCTGCTGATGTAACGCACGGGCAAAACCAATTCTAAGGAATGGCAGTGGGCTTACCTTGTCTCCAGCAGAATGTGGAGCTGTTGCTTCAGTGGGAGACGCTTGAAGTGCCAACTTGGCCTGTCCTCGACCACATCTGCCACCACCACCAGTTCGCCCCCTACTCCTTGATTTCTTCATGTTTCCTTTTTATTTATTTTTTTCTTTGGTTTACTTTTCAGTACAGTTTTATATAACGTATCAGATAACTTTGTAGTTTGCAGAAATTCAGTGTTAGCTGCATAACGCCTGCAAATAATTCACAGTGGCCGGACTGGTGACTTTAGACGTTTGCGGACGCTGACACTCACTGTGTGTATTTGCTGTTTCCCTGTTTTCTTTTATTTTCATATTAACAAAAAAAGCACCAACAACTAAATAAGCCTCAATTCCTGGGAGGCATGATATGTGAGAACAGAAGGCCACAGAGTATAGCTTGTATCTTTGTGACTTATCCCTGTCTGGCAGAGTAAGTGAATTCCCCAAATCCCCACTGCTAGCTGCATATGGTCTGCAAATAACACATAGTGTTCGGACGAGTGACTTTGAAAAATGTCTGAGGCGTCAAACAGAGAACCGCAATATTCTCCATGCCAAAACATATTTTGACTGTCTGTTTTGTTGCTATATACGTTGACAGCAGCAGAAATATACCCTCCCCAATGTAAAGACCACATTTCATATAGGCATATAAACATGATGCAGCAACTTTCTCTGCTCCCCCATTTAAGTTCTCTGCTGGTATACAAGATTTCAGCAATATATCCTCTGTAGAATATCTGTCCCCAACAACAGACACTGCGTTTTATAGGCATATAGATGTGATGCAGCTTCTCTGTCCTGTGCTCAACTGTAAAATGCCCGCTGGTTACACTGTGCCTATGTTATATATGGCTTGGTCATGTGATGCAGGCATACAATGACACTGCTGCCCATATGCAATATGGAGGACACATTTGGTGACATCAGCAAGGCTCCCTGTCCGCTCATTGGTTGCACACTGACCTTTGCAGCAGGCATTATGGGAAATCGATTTTCCCACGATTTTCAGCAAAAATCGGTTTGGACTAACCCAATTTGATCTTTCAAAAATCAAGACAAATCTATCACTCAAGTTAAGCAAAACACTACTTTCGATCTCATCATGAGGGAAGCCATTTGGAATCCCCGAATTCTGACCTTATGGGTTCCCTAAATTTCCACGGCCGTAGGGGACTGCATTCTCTGCACCCACTATAAAGTCATATTCCTATCCAATCTAGAGCCTATGATAGCTAAAATGAATTGGCTGCACAATGGTAGTCTTCAGGTACCTCTGTAAATATACTTTAAGGACATAGGCAATGATCAGACTGAACCCGTTAGAGACTTACAGCCTATTGGATATAATACAAAGTATTGCTTTAATATCTTTAATAATCCAGTTAAGATAATCTGGAAGAGACGACGAAAACCACAATCAATAAACACAAGAAGTGCGCCGTGCAGACTGTAGAGTTGAGTGTCGCCTGGCTAGAGTCCTGTATATGTGTATACCTATTACCACGTCTGTATGGATTTTCAGCCATAGTAAACCTAATGAGTAGCGATAGTGAAAAATAGTTCTATTACGAGGAATCAGAATGGATACAACTCAGGGAGACACCATGTGGCACTTTTAGATATGACATCCAAGCCAACATACGTGAGATGAGAGAAGCTGAAATACAGGTGTATCTACAGGATGGCGGATATCAGGGAGCTAAATCATGCAGCTATGCTCAGCGCACAGGAGAAGTGCAAAGAAAGTTTTCATTGAAGCTTATGATAGTAACTCAGACTGATATGACGCCTGTAAAAATGCAATTTTCTATGTGATTGAGATGCGATTTGCAAGAAAATTGCATCACATCGGTGAACTTGCGACTCTTACGCACGTTTTTCCCGCTTGTGAAAATCACATCGTTTCAAAAGGAACAGTTAAAAATCGCATTGCACTTGCATGAAGCTCACATGTGCATACAGGCTTCATGCTAGTGTGATAGGATTTTTTTAACTTGCCCATTGGAAATATTGGTCGAGTTTTCTGCAGAATCACACAGAAAAACAAAGCATGCCACGATATTTCCATTGAAAACAATGGAATCTATTTCCATGCGAGTTTTGTGCGCCGCGCAATTCACAAAACGCGCACGATTCTCTTGTCCATGTAAATACAGGCTAGGGGTGCTTTCACACAGGCGAGTTTCCCATGCCAGTTTTATGCGTTGCAAAATGTGAATATTACATATGTTCTATAATGGGTGCTTAGTAGAGATGAGCGAGCATACCCGATAAGGCAAACTCCTCGAGTGAGTAGTGCCTTAGTCGAGTATCTGCCCGCTCGACTCTAAAGATTCGGCTGCCGGCGCGGGTGACAGGTGAGCTGCGGCGGTGAGCAGGGGGGAGCAGGGGGGGGGAGAGGGAGAGAGAGATCTCCCCTCCGTTCCTCCCCGCTCTCCTCCGCCGCTCCCCGCCCCCACCGGCACCTGAATCTTTAGAGACAAGCGGGCAGGTACTCGAATAACGCACTACTTGCTCGAGGAGTTTGCCTTATCGAGTATGCTCACTCATCTCTAGTGCTTAGCTCTGATGCTATGATATAACTGTGCACTTTAAGGGCTTTTACACACTTGCGTTTTTCCTCGCGATATCGCTGCGTTTTTTTTAACGCAAATGTTAATGGGACTTTCTAATGTTAAAAACGCATCGCACAAAAATCGTAAAGCATAAACTTGCGATTTTTATGCGATGCGTTTTTAACATTAGAAAGTCCTATTGACATTTGCGTTAAAAAAAAAAAGCTGCGGAATCTCAAGAAAAAAAGCACGCAAAAAAACGCAAGTCTGTAAGAGCCCTAAGGCATTCCTTTACAAGGGCCTATTTGCTTGCACAATACACAGAAAATATAACCCATTGATTTCACATGCGCGTATTTTTTCCTGCGCATTTCGGTCACGCAAAAAACCAGCAGCATGCTCTATTTTGCAGCACATTTGCGCACCCATAGTTCCCAAAGCAGCCAATGGGGGTGCGCGAATGCGTGCGCAATATGCTAGGAGACCCGTGCAATGCTGCGTAATTGCACAGAAAAAAGAACACATCTGGAACTCATTAGACTAATTAGCCATTACAATTGGTGCGCCTTTGTTTGCCGCGTGCAAATGAACATGCCTTGAAGGTGCAAAACGTACAGTAAAATATACCGAAGCGCACAAAAAAGCATCGTTCAGGTATGCTTTATACACTGCATAGTGTGAAAATCTTAGAGCTCAGGGTAGTGATGTATGACCAGGGATGATAGTGGAGCCATAATGAAGGCAGATGTGATGTTTGGGTGTCCATGGAGTTTTGGCCATGTAGTCTATGTTCTGGATGATGAAGAATCAGCTTATCCTCTATACCAATGACCCAGTAAGCTGACTTAACATAATGCAGCACCAACCCCGATCATTACCACAGGGATCGTGTGTAATCAGATTCAGTGTAATCCCATTGCCATAGTGCTGCACGCTGACAGGCTGCTCTTTATCTGTCCCTTCCCAGTACCGCCAGACCTTTATATGTTCCAACTACAGAAGAAATTCCACTACGAGGAGAGTTTTATTATAATGTCATGTTAGTTAACATTTCTGTTACAGGTGTGAACTTGGAGAAGGTGATGAAGCGATCAGGGCTGAGGACAGATGGGCAGTCGGTAATGCTTTAATCCTGTATTATCTGCCAGGAGCAGACAGAGACTTCAGAAGTGTATCAAAGAGTCTTAGTAACTTCAGTAAATAGTTTGAGCTACACTGAATGGTCACTTTATCACAGACACCGGACCTTTCTTGATTGGAGCCTCCCTGTATGGAAATTAGATATGTAGCCCCAGAGTGCAGCATAGAATCGAGTGAGCACGTACTCTGAGGCTCAGTTTCAGTGTGATTCCACATTAAAATGGGAAAATCCAGCCATCTGAGCGACTTCCAATGAGGCCTGGTCATTGGTGCTAGACTAGCCGAGGCAGTATTCAATGCCAATATTGTGGGTTTTTCTTTTTAATACTGAGGATGCTGTAATCAAGCATAAACATCAAGCAAAAGGGAATTGTGTGGATGCAAACAACTCATCATAGAAAGGGGTCATTGGAGGATATCAAGAATCACTCTGATGAACAGGCGGTGCACAGTTGAGCAAATTGCAGCCAAATACAATGCTGGTGCACCAACACGTGTCCAAATGCACAACATGCTATTCTTTATCACAGATGGGCTACAACAGCAGATAATCAGTTCAAGCACCATTGCTGTTTAAGGGAAATAGAAAGACAAGACTACAGTAGGCAAAAGAACACAAAAATTGGATCACCGAGCAGTGGGAAAAAAATTGCCTGGTTAAATGAATCCAGATTTCTGTTGCAGCTTGATTATGGGAGGGTCAGAATTTAACACAAGCAGCATGAATCGATGACCCCTTTCCATCAGCTGTTCAGAGCATGTCAGTATATCCATCTAATTTGCTGCAACTACAAGATGTTTCCTATCTGCATGAGACAATATTCCTGTCTGCCTCCTCTAGGGGCACTGACATACTGCTAGGGGTCGCAATTGCGACCAGCCTGCGGGACAGCTGTGGTTGGCATCCAGGGAGGGGAGGGACTGTTACCTGGGAAACCGGCATCCAGTTATAGGCTGTAGACTTCCCCGGTGCACAGTCCTCCCTCCCACTAAAAGGCTGCAGTTATGATTGGTCACAACTGCAGTCAATCACTGCACTGCCAGTCGCGTCATTAGTCCGGCCAGTGGTGCAGTGAAAGTGAAAATGACCCTAGTAGTGATAGCATATTAAAATAGGGGAGATTGGGACAGTTGAGGGCTCCCTTGGAGTCTTAGGCCCGGGGCGGTCGCCACCAATCGCCACTATTATAATCCGCCATTGGTCCCGGCTCTACTCACTCCAGTAGTAATGTCCCGAGGAAAGCAGCATGCAAGACTTGTGGTCAGCATAGCAACGCGGATCACATGAGCCGGCTCTGCAGGCGGGATTTATGAATTCCGTAACCAGGAGTGATCTTCTGTGGGCAGCCGAGGAAGGCAGCAAGCGCGCCGGAGCTCCGGAGAGACGTGGGAGGACCCGGCCTGAGCCTGCTAGATAATATATAACTTTTTTTAAAATGTAATGCAGCTAGGGCTTATTTTCAGGTACCAAAGGACTAAGGCTTATTTTCGGGTACCAAAGTTCCTTCTTCACACATGCTAAAGGGTCCATAGACCCCTTTTGGAATCTGCTGGGCACATATTTGTTAGTGTACCCTTTTTACTGCTTAGGAAAGCATATATCATCATTTCCTATATAGTTGGCCAGCGCAAAAAAAAAAAATTGAATATCACACAGTTATGTATACTGTTGCTTTTTTATAACATAGGAATCTATGGATGATATACGCAATTTACATCTATTGTGCCTTTATAGTTGGCAAATAGATCTGGCGATTTCCCAGATGTATGTGCTGAGCAGAAAACGTAAAGTTGATGTGAACAGAGCTGAGTGCCAGGGGAGGCGCCAACAAGCCACTTTGCCTTGGCTAGGGTAATTAGATACAGGACTGGGAAAAGCAAACTGAACCTTGTCCCAGGTGAAATAAAGCTTAGCTATGGCTTTGTTGGAATATGAAATCCAATTACAACTTCAACAAAGCAGTGGTAGACATAAAGTAAAACATCTGCCAACAGTGAGAGAATAATGGGGACCTTCTGATACAATAATAACTCATCTCAGAGGAAACAAAACTTGCATAAAGAGTTGTAGAAGACATCACATCTCATAGTCATCTCATAAATCATCAATGCCGTAACTGGGTCTAGTAGTGAGGAGGATAAAAGCTACCAAATGAAACATCTCTCTTCTTCTTACATCTAATTTGGGAACAGGTAGTGCCCTTCTCCGTGCCGCTCTGCTGATACTGGCATGTTCCTAATACAGCAATGCGCCAACAGATCATAAACATTGGAGCAAAAAATATCATTTGTTCTTCCTCTGTGCTATAAACGTTGACAGGACATCAAAATAAATCAATAAAATCGAATTAGAGTAGCAGCAGTTCTTCTCAGCAGGAAAAGTCATTCTACGCTGCCTCTGCTGACAGACGCTTTCCTTAATAGGCTGCGCGGTGAATAACTAAGAATTGGTATTTTCTTTTTATTTAATACTATAATATATTAACCCCTTAAGGAGCACCCAAGGTAAACATATGGCGGGTGGTATATAGAGCAGGCTTGGGAGCTGAGCCCGCTCCATACCCAATGGGTTGTTTCTGACAGCTGACATCTGTCTGTAACCGTAGAGATCCAAATGTTTAGATGCCGCTATCAAACTCGACAGCGGGGGACCACTATGGCACCCTATTGGCCAACCCTCCGTAACACAATTGCAGGGTGCCAATGGATTTAGCGGGCAGTTCTGAGCGTAGGAAAGGTATGTATTGCAGTCTATTAAGCTCTGTAGCAACATACAGTACTGGCTATTCTCACTTACGATTTATGATTTCCAGACTTTGCTTTTGTTATTTCCAATACCATATCATTGTTCCAGCCTTATAGATATAGGTATATATTCTACTTGTCTACCCTATGCATTTGCACTTTAGGATCTTTTAGATATTCTTGTATAGATCCATATTTGTCTTTGGTTGGACTTGTTGTTGCACTTTTAATATCACTTATCTGTTAATTAAGAGTTACCACTAAAGGCCGGTTATCTTATTTTTGTATATTGGCCAGGGTCATGTATAAATATATCAGGGGAAAATACAGATATTGCTCACATGATCTATTTGTACCCAGGACTGTGACAGTAACCAGGTCTGGAGGAAAGACGGTTTCTACACTGACATAGAAGGAGGTTCTTTACTGTAAGAGCAGTGAGACTATAGAACTGTGGTGATGGCAAATTCTATAAAACGTTATAGAGGGGCCTGGATGACTTTCTTGTGTGATCCCAATAATAAATGTTATAATCATTAATAACTACATAAGGTCAGTGATCCAGGGATTATTTGGATTACCAGATTGGAGTTGGGAAGGACTTTTTCCCTTAAATCGGGAAAATTGTCTTCTACCTCATTGGTCTTTTTTTTGCCTTCATCTGGATCAAAATTGGGGGGTAATAGGCTGAACTGGATGGAAATATGTCTTTTTTCGGCCTTACATACTATGTTACTGAGTAATTCTCGTTTTTTTAAGTTTTTAATTGCTTGTCAAGTTTGTGTATTATTATACTTAATAAAGATTTTTGGCTTCACTCGGCAATCAGGTCCAACATTAGCCAATGATTGAGTGAACGCTTGTTCATCTGCTGATCTTTACTTTATGCAAGCACAAATATGCTCCTTGATCAGCTGTACATCTCCTCATTATGATTGTTTTTCCCAATAATACAACTCTTGGTCCTGCGTGAAGAAAAATTAAATGAGAGCTGATCAAAATGCATTTCAATTGGCGCTTGTTAGAGAACTCAGCCAGTCTAAAAGGACCATAAAACTGATACTCGGACATACTTCCACCACATAGGATATAAAAAATTATGCACCCATACATACTATGGAGCCAGAACTGGTTGATTGCACCTGATACTTTTATATACCCTATTAGGCCTTAGTCAGACGGGCGTTTTTAGCCGCGATTTGCGCATGCGTCCGGCGATTTTATAAAACCATTGCTTTGCAATGGTATCGGACACATGAGCGCTTTTTATGCGCTCGTCCGATAAATTATAGAACAGAAATCGCAGATCGCACCTATCTGCGATCTGCGATTCCTGTTCTCTTCTCTATATGCGCTCAATGGGGCCGGCGGCAGCAGCGCCGACCCCATTGAGAACATATAGAAGACAAATCATTCTTCTCTGCCACAGCTGTAACAGCTGTGGCAGAGAAGAACGATGTTTGCCCATTGAATTCAATGGAGCCGGCAATACAGCCGCTCCATTGAAAGCAATGGGCTGCCGGCGTGCGCGGGGTGAATTGTCGGGAAGGGCTTAAATATATAAGCCCTTCCCTGCAATTCATCCTAAAATGTGTTAAAATAAAAAAAAAATTGTATACTCACCTTTCCGCTGCAGCCGGAGTCCAGCCGCGGCCGCTGTCAGTTCTCCTGAACTGCTTCTCCGCACTATTCAGCCGGCAGGGCTTTAAAATCCCTGCCTGCTGAATGATTTGCCTCTGATTGGTCACAGCCCTGACCAATCAGAGGCAGGTTTCACTTACACACCCATTCATGAATGGGTGAGTGACTGAGCCAATCAGGGGCAGGTCTGACTCACATCCATTCATGAATTCATGAATGGGTGTGAGTGAGACATGCCCCTGATTGGCTCAGCGCTGAGCCAATCAGGGGGCAGGTCTGACTCACACCCCCTTCACACCCACTGCAGGACGGCCGCGCGGAGCTCCGGCTGCCGGGAGAAGGTGAGTATATATATATCTTTTATTTTTACACATTTTAGGATGAATTGCAGGGAAGGGCTTATATATTTAAGCCCTTCCCGACAATTCATCCCGGGCTCGCCCGCAGCACATTGATTTAAATGGAGCCGGCTCTATTGCCGTCTCCATTGAATGCAATGCGCTGGACAGCTCCGGCCCGTTTCTAATGAAACGCGGCTAGGAGCAGATTTTCGGGCGACTTGCGCGCACCGGTCACGCGATTTGCGGATGCGCATCCGTCATGCGATCCGCAAATCGCGTGAAAAAACGCCCGTGTGACTAAGGCCTTAAGGTTGTCCAAGGGGGCAGAATACATACCTGGACCTTCAGTGTCAGAACCTACTTATGGCTCTGTTCCAATACTGTGTTACATAGTATGGACTTTGTCTATTTTTATCAAGTCATTGGAGGGGGCTTACTCATATTATGAACTAATACAACCCCCTTCTCTGTTTCTGCATTGGCCGTGACAGAAAAGGGGGCTGGCTTAGTTATTAAGATAAGTGGAACTGCACTAGAATAGTTAGTTGCCCAGTAGTTAATTCTCTGGATAAGGAGAAACTGAGGTGTGGGGAACATAAATGAGCAGTTGATTACAGCTAGCGAAAATCAATCCCTTAGTCAATTCACTGGGTCTAAACCAAACAGATAGGTACACCACTAGAGGATTGTGCAAAACTAACAAGCAACAGTTAAATCTAGTGAAGTATCATATGGATTTCAAATAGTGCCGCCTTCCACAAAGAGTGATTTTGACCAACAAGCCAGGGGAACTGCATATGTGCCATCTGGCAAACCAGCCAGCCTTGTAGAGAAGTTCCGGCAGTAAAGGCAAAGGGACAATGCTGAGGGTAAATAAATTATATGTGATAAATAGAGTTATTATATGGCTGAATACAAAGTTGCACAAGGCAAGAAGAACAATTTATAAAATAAGAGTCAATGTTAGATAGGGCCCAACAGAGGAAACGATTCTGAGGTCCCAACCTCTAAGTCTAAAGGTTTAATCTTTCCCCTATTTCCCATTAACCACCATCAACTAACTATGGACACCATGTTGGACTGGGCTCCTTGGGCCCACCAGAACAAATGATTCTGAGGGTCCAACCTCCAGCTATACAGACTATACAGAACATGTGCACCTCCAGTTTTATTAGCATCATAAACTTTATCATTGGACCCACAGAACATATCATTGACAAGGTTATGTATAAATTATCCCATAGGAAATAGATCTTAGTGACAAGTGATTGATTCCAAGTTACTTATGTGAAAGTATTGAATTATATTTTATGCAGTAGTGTCATGTGCATAACATTTGTGCTGTGTGCATAGCAAGAAGTACGTGTGCAAAAGACCTGCATTATAGGTGAAGACGCTGAGCATGCAGATTTGTCATAATTAACCTTTGTAATGTTTTATTAAGAGAGAAGTCTCACACATGTAGTAGACGTTGAATTATTTACTTTGTGGGGGTTGCCACACTATATAACCTCTTAGATTAGAACAATAAAACAGAAGAGCTTGAAAACATCACTCGAATGTTTCTCACTGTGTTCTTCTCTGGTGCATCGAATAATAATTAGGCATACCTAATTGCCAAGATTATAATATCCCATGAGTATCACCTAAATTAAGTTTACTTCAACACCCCCAAATGGGATTGTTTGGGGCCCAACATTGTGTCCGAGCCTTGCCCAACTGGAGGTTTCCCCAATACTCTGTTAGGCCCCTCTGACCCTGGAATGAGGTATCTCCTAGCATAGCTTAAAAGGTCTAAACATGTCCTATGTTGACAGGCCTTATTGAGTAATAGAATTGTTTGGGACCAGTTTCATGAGGATAAGCAGTTTGCAAAATATACAATTTATATACCAAACCCCCAAAAAATAACTTCAGATTCCTAGAGTTTAGACAGCTGGGATGCCTCAACTCTTAAATAATCAATTGACCTCCATTTGCTAGGATCTTCACAACGTCTGTTACAGAGTGCTGCATCTTAATTGCTTCATTTTTACAAGAAACATCAATATAACATTAATTTACTATTGGCCTTGTAGAGTATTTTAGGTAAAACAAAAATCAATATTTTTTTTCTCATGTCCTGCTTTATGTAAGCTAGAAAGGCAAAAATAGGCCTTGGACAGATATGATCAATGCACTGACCTGACATCTACTGAGTATGACGCAGTAAATGACTTTGGAAACTACAACATAAATCCAGAAACAAGCTATGAAATGTTTTCCTTGTAAGGTTGAGTATTTCATATCCTTTTTAGTATTGTAATAAACAACAAGTGCATCTAAACTGCAAACGTCACACAAGATAAATCGTTCTGACTACAGAGAACCAGATATATGGCCGGAACGAAACTTTACATGGCAGGATAACTGTAAAGTTTGACCGTCAGATAAATCGAAGGAGACTTAGGTGTGCAGACCTTCAGTCTATTCTGAAGGTCCATTCTCTGTATACACTTGACACCCGTTGCATGTGAAAACCCCACAAGGTTGGCAGTGTATGAAATCCTGGACCCTGCTAGTCTAGTACTGATGACTCGGCCTCGTTGGAAGTTGCTTACACCGCTCGATTTTCCCATTCTAATGTGGATTAACATGGAAATTGATCCATGAAAAACTTGCTTACTTCAATTTTAGGGTGTCTACCCACTACAGTTTTTTTTCACTGCGAAATTCGCAGCATTTTTTTTTCTACAGGGGTCTATGGGACTTGTAATGTTAAAATCGCGATCGCGCAAAATCGCAATTTACCGCAAAATTGCGATTTCAACATTACAAGTTCCATAGACCCCTGCAGAAAAAAAAACGCCGCGAATTTTGCAGTGAAAAAAAACTGCAGTGGGTAGTCACCCTTATGCTGCACTCACGGGCCTAAGGCTGCTGTGACAAAAAATAAGTCTTGACATAAAATCAAAGAAGCCTCCATAGATTCCTATTCAAAACTATGCAATACAGCTAGCAAAGGGAGCTGGAGGCATTTCCCAGCAGCGGAGAGGGAGGGATTCCCCTGCAGGGGAGCTGGAGGGATATCCCCACAGCAGGGAGAGAGGGATTCCCCTACAGGGGAGCTGGAGGGATATCCCTATAGTGGGGAAAGAGGGATTCCCCTGCAGGGGAGCTGGAGGGATATCCCCACAGTGGGGAGAGAGGGATTCCCCTGCAGGGTAGCTGGAGGGATATCCTCATAGCGGGAAGAGAGGGATTTCCCTGCAGGGGAGCTGTCGGGATATCCCAGTAGTGAGGAAAGAGGGATTCCCCTGCAAGGGACCTGGTGGGATATCCTTGTAGTGGGGAGGGAGGGATTCCCCTGCATGGGAACCCCTCTCTCCTGGCTACAGGGGAATCCCTCCAGTCCCACAATGTGGATATCCATCCATCTCTTCTGCAGATGAATCTTTCCATTCCCGCTGAGATGAAGGGAGTAACCAGCGATGAAGGAAAGGCTCACGAGGCTTCTCTCTCCTCTAGGAGCAGCAGCACTTTTTTCTGCAACACGGAACTCCCAATCATATGAATGGTCAATTTCCCACTAATTAAGTTTGGGACTTGATAGCGGGAAATCGTCCAGTCATGCGGTTTTCTCGCGAGTTAGCTGTGATTTTTTGCGTGGTCAACTTTTGCCAGATTTTGTAGCCCACGTGAACGAGTCCTTATTTCCATAGAGGGAGGCTTTATTCATGAAAGGGCAAATGTATGTAATAAAGTGGCCATTCAGAGTGGATAGGGTCTCATAGGACCAAGGAACGGTTGTGACATGTGTAGCTTTCAGCACACATGTTCTTACTAGAGTTCCCTATAGTAACAGACCCGGGCCACACTGATCCATGAGGGTAGAAGAACAAAAAATATCTACACATGTGTATAAGAGTGGGCACAACCCTATATGTGGATCCTACGTTGTGGTAGTAAGGTTCAACTGGGGGAGTCCCTAGTGGAGACAGACTACATAACAGCTTGTAAAGTCGAGGGTAACTTATTTGTATTTAAAGATGTACAGATGAGAGACAGGGTCACAATACCGACACTTTACTAAACCTCACCTGGAATATGCGGCCATTTCTAGAGTGGAAAACAGTACAAAAGGGAACAAAAGTAATATGGGGCACAGACAACCCTAGTCATACATTATTTAGACTTGAGATGACAAGTGTATAGGGCGCATGGTCAATGAAAGAATATTTTTGTTGACTAAAAGAACATTTCCAAAGGCAGGAGGATCTGCTCTGTGGCCAGAGATAAACAGGTTGAGTCACCAGCTATGAAAAAGGCTTCTTTACTGTAAGGGCTCCTACACATGGGCGTATGTACAGACGCAATACACAGAGAATAGAACCTATTGATTTCAATGAATTCTTTCATATTTCCGTATTTTGCGCATTTATAATGCATAATACCGCTTGAAAAAGAACACATGTGGAATTCATCAGACTAAACTACCATTTCAAGCGGTGCATCTTGTTTGATGCGCACAAATAAACATGCCCTGTGGGTGGAAATGTAAAGTACGGTAATATACAACAAGACACACGCAGCCTCATTCAGCACGCAAATACATTAGGATGAGGCATACGCTCATGTAAGGAGCCCCGTGGGCGGTGGAGTAATCTATCACCAGGACTGCATTTGGTCATGTGAAAATGGTATTCCACCGGATAGGAGATAAAAGTTTGATCTGTGAGGATAGGAGGTTCTGTGTCCCCCTCGTCTACTCACTGCACCCCCTGTAAGGAGGGACTTGAATGAAGTGGCAGCAAAGCATATACACACTGCCGCTCCATTTTTCAATGCTAACAGCCTAAAGGGACCTCTCTGCCACATAAGGCCCTGTACACATGGCAGAATTTGCAAAGGATTTCCACACCATATCTATGTCAAATAATGTCATTTAGATCTGCATGGTCAAATTTTTCCCCTGTGAGCTTGAAATCCATGTCGCAAAATAACAAAGGTTCTTCACACACAGTTTAGCCCAATTTAACGGAATTAATCCCTGCGCAGATCTGTGGCAGCTGTAATGTAAGGTAGAAATCCTTGTACAATGCAGATTTCTGAGGCGAATATCCATTGAAATCTGTGTTGAATGTTTCCCAATACAGATTTCATGAGTGTGAACATAGCCTAAGAAGATGCCAGTGTTATAAATGACACACGGTAGATGGGGAGCCCTGGTACAGATTTTGCATTGGGGCGCAGGAGCTTTAGGGTATTTTTACACACAACTGATTTGCTGCAGATTTGTTTTCCAGATTTTGATGCCGATTTGTAGCAGATTTCACCACTTCAATTTGAATTCAGTTAAAAAGGTGAAACCTGCTGCAGATCTGCAGTAAAATCTGTGAAAAAATCTGCAGCAAATTGGCAATATGTGAACGCACCCTTAAGGTATGCCTCTAGGACGACCTAAATTAACAGTTGGGTGCTTCTGTCATTGCAATGGTGATACTGTTGTTGGGACCGGAGGAGACTCAAGTAGAAATGTATTCTGTGCCTTGAACCAGTTGTAAACCACTGTTGGCCTATCTGCAGGTAGACAGTCAATTGCAGAACAGCAGGGTCTACTGCCCTGCTGATCAGCTGCTCCATGGGCTAGTGTGCATTGAGCTGATTTCTACAGGACACTTGATATTACAGGCTAAGTTCCCAGTAAAATAAATCAGATGTCTGCCTGAAATACCAAGTCTGGCCACTACAGTGGGAACGGCAGTCTACTTCCTTTATAATTCAGCTCAGTGTATGAGTGCATTGGCCCATAGAACAGTGGGGGTCCTTTGAGACAGCCAGCCTCTCCTTCATTCTACTATTAATGGTCTATCCTAAAGGCTTATCTGCCTCTCTCCTCCCCTCCGGCTGTTTGCAATGGGATGGGGTGGAACTAAACTCATGGCCCCTCCCCACCCCTTGTCCACAGCTAGCAATGAGAGGGGGTGGGATTAGTTGGAGCTTAGCTCCGCCCCCATCTCACCCTCTCCCATGGCAAACAGCCAGAGGGTAGGAGAGAGACAGAGAGCCGGTGAGGGGGAGGGAAGGGGGACTGCTCAGATGGTAGTGTATATCGGCTGGCCGTGAAAACAGCGTCTGATATACACTCGTGTGAATAAGCCCTTGTCATATTCTCCTGCATATTGACCAATCCATGGAGTTCTGCTAAGCATATGACAAGTTATAGCGCTGTATTTCATAAATGCGGTGTATTACCTCCTTTACATGTACGGTACGTAATATGCTGTGATGAGTGACTCCACCGCTCTTGCTTCAGGTTATATTCCTGTTTGGTGCAGATCTACGTTTGAAAACTCTGAAAAGCTCAAAAAGTTAAGACTCCTTTACACCAAATGATTATCGTTCCAAAGAGTGAATGAGCGTATGAGAGTTCGCTCATTGACTCATTCAAATGAGAAATTGTTCAGTCATTCGCATTCTCTGTATAAGTGAATGAGAACGACTGAACGAGCGCAGTTTAAACGGAACGATAAGTAAACGAGCCAGCGATGATTTTTACGCCTGCAGAAACCGAACGAAGAATGAAAAGTGAATGATTATCGTTCATACTTTGGTCGTTGGCTTGCATTTAGACCAAACAATTATCATTCACTTTTGCTCGTACGAATGATATTTTGAATGGTAATTAAAAAGGGCCTTCAGGAGATGATACAAGCGCATGCAGCCTCGTGGCTCTACGATATACGCCATCACTTCATGTATAACACATCCTTGCTGTTACTATGAATTTATTCCTCTCGTAGCGGTATAGTGTTATATGTAATAAACCAGGTCCAAGGCCGCATCTTGGCAGATGAATGAAGTCTGGATGAGTATCCATTAGGCTTCAGGCTAGACCTCCCAGCAGTCTTATCTGTCTAAATGAATTGTACGCTTTAGCAGGAGACTATTTTTTTCTCCTGGTTTATAACTGTATGGGATGGGGGGGGGGATTAAAGTCAAAACCTGAAAATTCAGAAGAGACAGCAATTAGTGGGACTTTTACTATTGATGATATAGGTCATCAATAGTTGATCAACGGGGTAACGCTCTGGATCTCTGCCAATCAACTGATCTCCGGCCCACATGTGAGGAAATATTAGCCCTACTCCCAAAATAAGCCCTAGCTGCATAAAAACCCCACATACATCACCTAAGAAGTGCTATCAGCTCCGCCGCATCTTCTGTGCAGCTCCGGTACTTGTCGGCAGGCATCTCTTTCTGGTCAGGGATTTGAAAAGGAAGAGCTGCCCCCGATTGGCTGAGTGCTGCGGCATTCAGCCAGTAAGAGCCAGCGCTCGATGAACCAATGCAACGAATGGCTGTGATTAGTTCATGGAGCGCTGGCTCTGATTGGCTGAGCGCCGCGACACTCAGCTAATCAGGGGCAGCTTTTCCTGGAAGCTGGGATTTTTAAATCCCTGACCAGGAAAAGATGCCTGAAGACAAGTACCGGAGCTGCAGAGAAGACGCGGCGGAGCTGATAGCGGTTCTTAGGTGATGTTGTTGGGTTTTTTTAATGCAGCTAGGGTTTATTTTGGGGCTTTCACAGTAGGATTTCATACGGTCAAAGTTGCATCGCACCGCACAAAAACTGCTTTTTCGTGTGATGTGATGCAACACATAGTAAGGGTCCATAGGGAAACATGGGCTACAAAACATCGCAAATCGCAGCAATATTTAGGGACCTGTGGTTTTTTTTTTAGTCGCAATGTCGCAGGCTACAAAACATTGCTAATATAAAGGAACCCATAGGAAAGCATAAGGTTCACATACATGCGATTTGCAGTGATGTCGCATCGCAAGAAAATCACGTGATTTTGTTGCCCATGTGAAACCGGCCTTAATCTTACGATCTCACTCCCTTACAATCATACACAGGGGTGCAGGGGATATGAGGAGTCTTCTCACTATAGACATGTAGGTACATGACTGTTACTTTATTTGTTGTCTATGAAAACAGAGCAATGGTGCATTCATATGTCTGTTTTTAGCAAATACTTGTATTCCCCTTAACCCCTTAACGCTATAGGACGTAGAGTTACGTCCTGCATGTTCGGAATGTGTATAAAGGGAGATTGCGGGTCGATCCCACTCTAAACAAAGCGGCTGTTTCTTACAGCCGACACCCACCCGTCAAAGCTCCCATAAGCTGCACTGCTCATTGGAGCCGTTAACCCATTAAATGCCACTGTCAATTCTGATGGTGGCATTTAAATCCATAGATATTCCAGGGTCCCGTACGGCCCCTCCGCGATGAGATCGTAGGGAGCCGTGCAAGTGTAATGGCCCTCTCAGAGGCCCCCAGGGCTGTCCTAGCGAAATGCCTGTCAGACCATTGTATAATGTAATGCTATGGCATTACATCATAGTGCAGGAGCGTTCAAAGCATCAAAGAATTGCGCTTTTTTTTGGTCACACCGTCTCCAAGAAAAAATGTAGTAAAAAGTGTTCAAAAGTCGTTTGTACTCCAGAACCAGCAATAACTTCAGGACATCAAGCAAAAATGAGCCCTCCCACAACTATGTTGATGAAAAGTAAAAAAATTATGGCGGTCAGAAAATAGCAGCAGAAAATAATTTTAAAAATTTAAAGATCTTTGAAAAAAAGTAAAAGTAGTACAGTGAAAATACTATATAAGTTTGGTATCTGAGTAATGTACTGACCCACAGAATAAAGTTGTGTCATTTTTGTTGCAGTTCGTGCGCCGTAGAAACAAGACGCACTGAAAGATGGCGGAATTTTATTATTTTTCCATTTCACTCGTTAGTTTTTCAGTACATTATATGGTACTTTATATAGTACCCTTGAAAAATGCAACTCGGCCCATAAAAAACAAGCCCTCATACAGCGATGTGGATGGATAAATAAAAGGGGTGAGGAAAAATCGAAAATTTGAAAAAAAGAGGCCGCGTCATTAAGGTATTAAAGGTCATGTATCATCTCTATTTTGTATTAATTAAAAGTAAATAATGAAACATTTTCCATTTTTCTATTTAGTTTTTATTTTCTGATTGTGGATTTTTTATTCCATTATCTGTTCATGACCATGTGGGCAGCCATCTTGCCTGCACTCCAGTTAACAGCGTTTACAGAGTTGCATTACAGCAGCCTCATGGACTATAAATCCAACGCACAGGCTCATTGACTTCTATGGAAGAGTTTTGTGAGCATGCTCTGTGACCCGTGCAGAGGTCAATGTGCAGGAATGAGGAGGAGGTAAGCTGTGATGGTAATGAAATGACTGCTGAAAAGTTTCATCTACAGAACAGGACGTGTCAGACTGGTCAGTGTGAAAACTGCAGGATTTAGAAGGTTTCAAAAACTATAGATCCGGATATTGAAAATAATAAAAAGCTGCAAAAATTCTTCAAAAATTTGTCTAACATTGTTTTATACAACAGGTCATCATTTTCCAATAATGCATTCCCTTTAAAACAACATGTTTTATTTGAAACTCTGCGTTGCACCATCCCTCTGTTATTCCTCTTGGAAGTGTATGAGTAAATTGACAACTGTGCCGTTCTGCCTTGTACTACTAGGCACACCATAGTGTATCAGGTCTTCTTTTTTTTGCTGGAGCGCTCCTATAATTGAGAAGGCCAATAAATGAATAGTTTATCTGATAGTAAATGGGTACATGAATGTGTTAAACCGCAGGGCTCTGTTCTGTTGGCAATATAGATTGCGACGTGGCAGAACATTGTGGCTGCAAAAGTGAACATCATGCCTGGCATTGACCCTATGAAAGCTTAAAGGATTAGTACAATTCCAACTGGCAAGTGCTGGGTGGATAAAGTTGGCAAAAATGGGGAGAAGCTAAATAAACCATTTCCATTTTTGATAACTCACATTCTTAATTTGAAGACATTTCGATGTCTGGGAGAAGGAGGGGGGGGGGCACACATTGCAAGAAACTTTGATGAAAAAAAATCATGCTTAAAGGGGTTGTCTCACGAAAGCAAGTGGGTCTATGCACTTCTGTATGGCCATATTAATGCACTTTGTAATATACATCGTGCATTAAATATGAGCCATACAGAAGTTATTCACTTACCTGCTCCGTTGCTAGCGTTCCCGTTGCCATGGTTCCGTCTAACTTCGGTGTCTTCTTGCTTTTTTAGACGCGCTTGCGCAGATGGATCTTCTCCCTTCGGCTGGTCTTGGAAGCATCGGCGTTTTGGCTCCGCCCCCTTGTACGCGTCATCGCGTAGCTCCGCCCCATGACGTGTGCCGGTTCCAGCCTCCTGATTGGCTGGAATCGGCACGTAACGGGGGCGGAGCTACGCGATGACGCGTACAAGGGGCGGAGCCAAAACGCCGATGCTTCCAAGACCAGCCGAAGGGAGAAGATCCATCTGCGCAAGCGCGTCTAAAAAAGCAAGAAGACACCGAAGTTAGATGGAACCATGGCAACGGGGACGCTAGCAACGGAGCAGGTCAGTGAATAACTTCTGTATGGCTCATATTTAATGCACGATGTATATTACAAAGTGCATTAATATGGCCATACAGAAGTGTATAGACCCACTTGCTTTCGTGAGACAACCCCTTTAAGTTACACTTTTGAAATAAGTTGAAGAAATGTTTGGCATTGCTGTCCCCATAAAGGGGTGGGCATCTCAGACTGCCACTAGTTTAAATGGTCACTTTGCTTTGAGACAACATGTGTTAATATGATAGTCAATGTGATAACTAGCAAAATGATGTTTTTGTGCCAGATAATACCTGTGCTGTCCACTAGGGGCATCCCTTCCTTTGAATTTGCTGTCCACTGCCTGTTGTCATGTGAAAGTGTCTCTAGTAACAGAGCTGACAAGACAGAGAACAGGAAGGGGGTGCTGTCTCATGCTTTTCATAGGGGGGAGAGGAGGAGGGAGAGAGAAGTAGAGAGACTAACACAGATGCTGCTACAGTTAAAGGGGTAATCTGGTTACTAAGTGTTTTTTTCAACTTTTCACCCATCCAGTGGATGGGTGAAAACTGATGGATCGATGGGGATCCGACTACTGGGACCCCCCACCACTCCCGTAAAAGGAAAAGGGGGGGTCCCATTTGCCCCACTTCCCCGATTTTGCTGCAATTTCTTAGCATGAAAGTCAATAGGACCTTCTAATGTTGAAAACGCATTGCATGAAAATGTCAGGTTTGCGCTTTGCAATGTGATAAAAAGAAGGTTACGTAGGGAATCATGGGAGATAAAAAAAAACGTAAAATGCAGATTTATTTTCTCGCAACATCGCATGAGTGAAAACATTGCAAATGTGAAGGAAATCATTGAAAATCATTGGTTTCATAGTTCTGCGTTTTCACTCACTCTCACATCACTCAATTTTATCACCAGTGTGAAGATGCCCTTTGGCCGCTTTCACACGGGTAGCAAAATCACGCGATTTTCTCATGATGTGACAGTGCTACACATCGCATGTATGTGAAGTCCATGCTCTCCAATGGGTTTTTTCACATTAGCGATGTTTTGTAGGCTGCTACATTGCGAGATAAAAAATTGCGGCATGCTCTATACAGCCACAATTTGCAATGTACTGTAGCCCATGTTTCCCTATGGAGCCTTCCTTTGTAATGCATTGCACGAAATTGCGATTTTCGTGCAATGCGATGCAATTTTTACAGTAGGAAGTCTTACTGTTTGTCCCTAAAATAAGCTCTAACTGCATTAAAAAAAACACAAAACAATACATTACCTAACAGGCGCTGTCCGCTTTGCTGCACTTCTCCTTCAGCAGTTCTGCGGCACTTGTTTGTGGTCAGGGGGTTCAAAAATCCCGCCTCCAGGAAGCGCTGCCTCTGATTGGTTCTCGAGCGGTCGAGCCAATCACTGCAGCGCTCGATAAACCAATCACAGCCATCACATTGAATCTTATTTAAAGGGATTTTCTATAATTATGTAGATACAGTGTAATATCTGTACAGTATAATAAAGGTTATCCAGCAATCTAATATGCTTTATGTTTCAACTGCTCAGCATTTTAAAGATACTGTTTACTGTCAATGACATTAACCCCTTCCCGCTATATGGCGTACATTTACATCATGCAGCATTGGGGTATATATGAAGAGAGATCGCAGGGCTGAGAAATGGAGAAATGACCTACGGGTCATTTTAAAGGGCATGGAACAGGAAACAAACACCAGGCCCTCTCGTCCTTGGTGGCAAAAATGGACACCATAATGGTGAGAGGTCCATTTAAGTTTTTGCTATGGGACCCCATTTCTTCTATGTATGCCATTGGTTCTAAGGAACATTTATTCACAACCATTGATAAAATAATGAGGAACTGAAGTCTTAGGCCGGCTGCACACAACCGGGTCGGATTCCGCATGTGAGAGCTCGCAGCGGAATTCGACCTTGTGCCCAGCTGGAATCCACGTGTACCTGCTTTTCCTCTTGGCCAGCTGTACTGCGGATGGTCCGCACCGCGAGCCGTTGGACATGTGCAGTACAGTTTCTTTTTATTGAATGTAAATGACAGTTGTAAACATGGCACCATCTAGGTGAGGAGTGTGAATTCATTCACTAGTTGCTAGTCACTTCATTTCAGCTCACCTAAGAATAGTCACCGGTGGATTAATTATCATCTAGTGTAAACAGCTAATTGTTGTCTTTCAACAATTAACCCACAACTTAACAACAATGTGTAAGTACTATAGCAAGGGGGGTACTCTTGCCTCGAGATCGCTGACCTCTCATACCAGAAATGGCGCACCACACGGGTAAACACGGCTCAGGAATAGCGTATCTCTTTGTCTGGCTCCTGCCAGCGTTTATTTTACAGCACGTCACAGCACAGCAAATCACACAATGTCCATTATGTCAGTAAGCACCCCAACTTTGGTGGGAGTCCAGGGCGTCATCCCTGTCGGACTCTTGCCTTTTCAGGCCACCAGCCTGCAGCATCTCCCTATGATGCGCTGGCCCTCTCTCTCCCTTGTCTTTGGCAGGAACCGGCTTTTATCTGGTTCCTGCTCCACCCCTAGGTTAACCCTCGCACCAGGAGTCCTGTCTCTGGCCCTCTACAGGCCCCCCTGTGCACTACACCGCTACAATACACACAAACAACAGTTGTTTGGTTGACTATTCAGACTATACTTATCCCTAAAGTGACCCTTAGGCTATTTGCAAACGGACGGCTCCGAAGTCCAATGCACTACTAGATGGGTGTCTCTAATAAAGTGTCCATTCAGTGTATATTGGATTTCAGTAGAAGCTGTATGATAATCCCACCATCCTCTTACATCAGGGGGCTTCAAACAATGCTGTATACCTACGATGCTGCAGGCTATAGGTAGGTTTTGTTTCTGAATATGTTTCATTAAAAAAAAAATACCTGAATCTAATTTTATTTTACGTAAAAAAAAAACTACTAAAGAAAATGTATGCAAAACCAGTGAAGTTAAAGCCCATGAAATTGCATGATGGATTCGGATTTTTTCTGCTTTATTATCTCCTTTGGAGAATTTTAATACAGACTTCATCACCTTGTCTGTGTAATTGAATTTATTAAAAGATGAAATTTGCCAGAGGAGAGGACGCTGGGAAATTAAGTTAAATTTGAGCAGATAACGCACCGCATGTGATTTGTTTTCCAACCACAGGATGCCAGGGAAATGCTGTAAATAAAGACAAGGTCGAGCCGAGACCATAAACTAGAACGGCATTGGTCACGGATATTGAATTATAAATGTAATGCAGATGTAGAAACTATTTATAAGAAAGGGGCCGTGTCTACGAAAATAGAGAGATCCCAATAAAAGATTAGCTTACTGCATCTTAATGGGCTGAACCAGGGTGAAGATGAAGTAGGACTCATTGTAAATCCTCGGACATCTATATTATGTTAATACCCTTCCCCATATGAACAATGACAATTCCAGAATCCTCATATGTGATGAGAGTGTGAAGTCTTCTTCTACTGTGAACTTTAGATCTCATGGAGATGCAGCTCTCCAGGTCTCCTTATGATCTTACAATCCTGTATTATTATACACTACCCTGCTAAAGGTAATTGGACATCTGAACAAAAACCAAAAGTAGTATATATTCCCATATGTTAATACTTAGTGGGGCTCCTTTGGCCCTAATTACATATACTCTCTATGGCATACTTTCTACTAACATCCGATACACTTCGCTGGTATTTCCCTTCATTCATCCAGAAAATGTCTGGCACATTATTTCAAAGAAGAAGGACACTGTTCATATTTCCTGAACCGATGTCCTAGTTTGTCCCAAACATGTTCAGAAGAGTGTAGGTCAACCAATAGTGGAACATCCATATCCTCATATCAACGTAAAACAGAGTCATGTCTGAAGCATTGCTGACCATTTCCAGAGTATTACCACATTGTCGGCAGCACATTATCATCTAGAACAGTGATGGCGAAACCTTTAGAGACCGAGTGCCCAAATTGCAACCCAAAACCCACTTATTTATCGCAAAGTGCCAACACGTCAGGGGGCGGGGCTTATCACAACGGATGATTTTACCCCCGTCATTCTAAAAAAGGACCGCTTCAAAATAGACAGCGTGCAGATTTTGACTTTTTTGGATGTGGAAATACTGCAGAATGTCCTCAGCGGAAATTTCTGTGGCAAAGTTTGGCAAAGCATCTAAAAAGCAGTCAAAATCTGCACGCTGTCTATTTTGAAACAGCCTTGCCCATTTCCGCCACATGTAAACATACCCCAGTAGTAATAGTGCCCCCCCCTGCACAACGGCCCCAAAGTGTAACAGCGACACCCTACAGAGGCCCGCCAGTGTAACAGCAACACCTCACAGCAGCCCCCCAGTGTAACAGCTACAGCAGCCCCCCAGTGTAACAGCAACACTTCACAGAGGCCCCCCAATGTAACAGCGACATCCCAGAACCGCCCCCCTAGTGTAACAGCGACATCCCACAGCGGCCCCAAGTAGTAATAGTGACATCCCACAGCAGCCCCCAGTGTAACAGCAACATCCCACAGCGGCCCCCAGTGTAACAGCGACATCCCACAACGGCCCCCAGTGTAACAAGGACATCTCACAGCGGCCCCCAGTGTAACAAGAACATCCCACAGTGGCCCCCAGTGTAACAAGGACATCCCACAGTGGCCCCCAGTGTAACAAGAACATCCCACAGTGGCCCCCAGTGTAACAAGGACATCCCACAGCGGCCCCCTAGTGTAACAGCAAAACCTCACAGCGACATCCCACAGCGGCCCCCCAGTGTAACAGCTACAGCAGCCCCCAGTGTAACAACAACACCTCACAGCAGGACCCAAGTGTAACAGCGACATCCCACAACGGCCCCCAGTGTAACAAGGACATCCCACAGCGGCCCCCTAGTGTAACAGCAAAACCTCACAGCGACATCCCACAGCGGCCCCCCAGTGTAACAGCTACAGCAGCCCCCAGTGTAACAAGGACATCCCACAGCGGCCCCCAGTGTAACAAGGACATCCCACAGTGGCCCCCAGTGTAACAAGGACATCCCACAGTGGCCCCCAGTGTAACAAGGACATCCCACAGCGGCCCCCAGTGTAACAAGGACATCCCACAGTGGCCCCCAGTGTAACAAGGACATCCCACAGCGGCCCCCAGTGTAACAAGGACATCCCACAGTGGCCCCCAGTGTAACAAGGACATCCCACAACGGCCCCCTAGTGTAACAGCGGCCCCCAGTGTAACAAGGACATCCCACAGCGCCCCCTAGTGTAACAACGAAACCTCACAGAGACATCCCCCAGCGACTCCCCAGTGTAACAAACAGCAACATGTCACAATGGCCCCCAGTGTAACAAGGACATCCCATAGTGGCCCCCTAGTGTAACAGCAACATCCCACAGCGGCCCCTAGTATAACAAGGACATCCCACAGCGGCCCCCAGTGTAACAAGGACATCCCACAGCGGCCCCCTAGTGTAACAGCGACATCCCACAGCGGCCCCCTAGTGTAACAGCAACATCCCACAGCAGCCCCCGTGTAATAGCGGCATCTCACAGCAACCCACATGGAAGGGGGACGCCTGCTGCGGGCCCCTATTTCTTTTCACCTGGCCTTAAGAGTCCCCTTTGCATCAGCGCTGGTCAACCGCTACCCCGCCACTTCTGGCACCTGCTGTGCCACCTGTGTGCTTTGTTCCGGCCGCACGCCGTCAAACTTCTTTTGGCCAGTGTCTGTGCCGCTGCTGGCACTCCCCATTTTTGGCCGTCTGTACTGCAGGACCATGACGCTACTGCAATAGGGGCCACAGCTGCGCAGCCGCCGTCTCTGCCACCCGTGCCACTGCCGATAGGATGGTACTTGAAGAGGCCCCGTCGCTGCCAGGACGGATCTTCAATAGGCGCCGCCGTCTCTGTCTCTGCCACCCGTGCCGTTGCCGAGGTTTGGCCTCTCTTCCAGGAGCAGGACGGCACTGGAATTGGCCCCGCTGCTGACACTTCCGCTGCTCCCGCTGTACTCCCTGACCAGGACGAGAGTTGTGGCACCGGCCCCATTGAAGACAATGGGCGATAGCGCTACTTTTTCTTAGCGCTGCGAGTGTCCAGTGAAGGCATCGCAAATGAGAATGAAACCATTGAAAATCATTGGTTTCATTTTCATGCATTTTCACTCACTCTCGCAATGCAATACAGCCTATCGCCAGTGTGAAGCCGGCCTAAGGCATATATGGAAAGTCTGTTCTTGCTGCTCCCTGTGGCAGTGCAGAGTTAAGGTGCGTTCACATGGGAAAGTGGAATATCGCACCGATATTGCACTTGCAATACTACGACTTTTGCAGTGAGTTCAATGCATTTAGCAAGTAAAACCCATCGTTGCACATACTATTTTTACATGTGTTTTGCACACGCGTGAAATTTGAAAGTTATTTCTATAGGAAAAATGTAACATTGTATCACACTTGCACGAAAATTGCATCTTGCAACATCCAGTGAAAGGGAATCCAATGGACATATGCAACTCACCGAAAAAAGGGGGCAAAGGAGGATGTCAAGAATCGTTTTGATGAACAGGCGGTACTCAGTCAGGCAAATTGTAGCTGAATACAATGCCAGTGCTCCAACTGTGTCTGAATGCACAACCTGTTTTTTTGAGCACGGAAAAATCCCGCTGGCAGAGCGCGGAGAATAGAACCCATTGGTATAAAAGGGTTAATTATCATTTAGTTTTTTGTGTACGTGCAGTTCTCGTGGGCAAAAAAAATTAGGTCCTTCTCTATATTGTGCACATTTGCGCACCAAAGAGGCCTATAGAGGTCTATGGGAGGTGCGTGGCTCTGCACAAAACGCTACGCTAACCCACGCCCATTGGCCCCTTATTTGGCTTAGTAACCATTTAAATCAGGGTGGAGTGATTCCCCCATTCATGAAACTAGCGGTGACTGCACAAAAAAGTTGCGGTGGAGTGAGCTTTTTTTGCAATACACTCGTATGACGCCACCCTAATAGAAACAGAAAGACGAAACTCCAGACGGCAAAAATTGGATCACTGAGCAGTGGAAAAACATCATCTAGTCAGATGAATCCAGATTTCTGCTGCACCGAGCTGATCGGAATTGGGCACAAGCAGCATGGAACGATGAACCCTTTCTCTCTGCTGTTCAGGGCCCGTTGGTACCTCCATCTAATTTGTGGCAACTGCCTAAAGCTATCTTTTCCACGCGGACCAATATTCCTGCAGAACATTTTCTACACCTAGTGGAAGGGGTGGACAAAAATATGGAAACACGTTAGAAATGAATGGGATTTAATCATTAGCACTGAACTGCCTTTTTGATCCCTGCTTGGTGGAGAATTTTCCTATCAAATTTATGTTTACTCCACCTCTTGCCCTGCTCTGGGGGATTTTGGGGTGCCAACTGGTAACAGCAGCTGAGTGTCTCAAACCCCTCACCAGTGGAACCTTATTGCCCGGCAGCATCTGTGTCATATTACCTCCATTTAAATTACATGGGTTTATAAATCATATTTCAATAAGAGATGCAGAGACTGATTTGAATGCATGCATTTTGTACGGTGTTTCCATAATTCTGTCCACCCCCCTGTATGTCACAATGAATTTTTGCAGTTCTGAAGGCTAAAGGAGGTCCAACCCACTACCAGATAGATGTCTGGCCATTCATATATATGTGGATTTGATACTGTCAGTTACATTCAGATATTATACAAGATGTTCCAGCTCCGAAAGATTGATGACCAGTCCTCAGATTAGGTCATCAATAGCTAATTGATAAGGGTCTGCTGTTTGCCAGACTGCTGTCACTGTGCAGAGCAGCAAGCAGACAGCTCCGAACATTGTGCAGTGGCCCAGCATAGCTTTGCAGGCACAGCTCCCATTCATTTCAGTGGGAGCCATCCCTGCAATACCATGCTGGAACACTGCGTAATTTTTTGCTTCGCGCTTCGTACACTTTGACAGTGGCCCAGGGTCCTGGGTAGAGGAACCCTGCTGATCAGCCATTGATAATTTATCCTGAGGATAACTCATCAATCTTTCAGAGCTGGAAAACCCCTTTAAGGTTCATGGGTTTAAACAGTACAATCTGTAATTGGATCCAAAATTGGCTAAAAGACCAAATTCAAAGAGTAGTTCTAAACAGATCATATTCCATCTGGACAGTCATTTCCTAATAAACTGAAGATAAAAGTCAACCCTGTAAGGTTCTTTTAACCATCATTATAAGCGATCATGAAGTGATTTCCAACTGTATATCTATCTCCCCCTTGAAGTGCACATTTTGTATTTACGTGACGGAAGAATTTACTTTGATCTCCTTTTTGCAGTTAAATACCGTTCGGTTTTCTACCTAATTATTCTCTTTGTTTTTGTACCCAGAGACGTGTCTGCTCTGCTACAAGCCAGATAAAAGGTGATTGATTTGTTGTTTCAGTAACGAGCAACCGACAAAAAATCAAAAGTACAAAAAGTCAACTATAGAAAAAAGCAAACATTTAATAATAACAAACAGCCAGGAATAAAAATGTACAACTTAGAAGTGAAGCAATGAATTCTGAAAGCTAGAGGAATGAC
The DNA here is from genome assembly GCF_035609145.1 of Eleutherodactylus coqui. NCBI lineage: Eukaryota > Metazoa > Chordata > Amphibia > Anura > Eleutherodactylidae > Eleutherodactylus > Eleutherodactylus coqui. The sequence continues at coordinate 450,654,545 of NC_089837.1, read as the reverse complement.
TTAGGCCTCCTTCCCACGAACGGATTTACGCCGCGGAAATCCGCGGCAAAAATCCGCTACGTTGCCCCATGCTATTAGGTTCTATTGAACCTAATAGCACAATGCTCACGATGCGTAATTCCACCGCGGAATTACGCACCGCGATTTCTCCCGTCCTCACCCGCAGCATGCTCTATTTGCTGCGGGTGAGGACGGGCTGTACGCGCTGACGGCTTCCATTGCGGGAGATAGCGCAATGTAACCAGCGGGAGATAGCGTGAAAAAACGCTTCCCCACCTACCGCCGCAGCGTCATTTGACGCGGCCGGCGCGTCACGTGACACTGCCGGCCGCGTCACGTGACGCGGTGGGCGTGTCACACGACGCGACGGCGGTGGGCGGGGAAGCGTTTTCACGCTATCTCCCGCAGGTAAGTATAGGGGCTCTGGGGGGCGCCGTGACAGGCTTCACTGCGTAATATTACGCGGCGGAGCCCGTCACGCTCGTGGGAAGGAGGCCTAAAGGGTTATGCTAGGCCTTGTGTCGGGAACAGTATCATCACTCCTTAAGGAGAGCACCTAGAAGGTGTGTGAGGAGACTTATAAGGCCATCCATAGTCCTCTGGGAAATATGCAAATAAGGAAGCTGAAACAATACCTCTGCAGCGCCACTTATTGGATAGTAGCATTCTCTGTGTCTTGTGTAATGTGGCCATGTCAAAATGGGCATAACAGCCTAGTACTAATGATCATGTAGTGAATCAAGCTAACTAGAGCAACTTGCAATTACATTTTTGGGGATCCCATGGCACCAACCCATATGATATAAGAGAATAGGGGTCCACATCTAAGTATAGGGAAAGAGATGACTGGAGAATCTATGGGAGGTTTGTATATAGCTGAACAAGGGCTGAATTAGAGAGCAGCTCCAAGTAGAGTTGCTAATTAACCCCTTAAGGATGTGGCTCTTTTTTTGTTTTTATTCCCCACTTTTAAAAACCCATCTAATGTACTGAAAAAATTCTAAGCGGAGTGAAATTGAAAAAAAAAAACAGAATTCTGCCATCTTTTTCAGGGTCTTGTTTTTGCCGCTGTACAAACTGCAGCAAAAACTATGATAACTTTATTCTGTGGGTCAGCATGATTACTACGATACCAAATTATATAGTTTTTTTTGTCAACATAGTTGTATGAGGGCTTGTTTTTTGCGGAATGTATACATGGATTTATTTTTCTGATGACGTTCACAGTGCGGGGTAAGTAATGCGTTACTTTGCTAGAATTTCATGGATGCAGCATTACCAAATAGTTTTTTTTAAATAATGAATAAAACATTTTATACTGATTCTTACATTTTTTTTGTCCCCACAGTGGACAAGAACGTCCAATGCTTTGATGGCTCCTGCAGTATGATGTAATACCATAATATTACATTATACTGTGATCTTACAGGGAGTCTATCAAGCCATGTCACAGGCATGGCGTGAAAGGCATTCTGCAATGGCAGCCCTGGGGCTTTTAGAAGGCAATCGAATGGCAACCTGCAATCTCATTGCGGGAGGGGCCATTCAGGACCCCTGAACTCTGATAGGGGCATTTAACCCCTTAATGCCACAGGACATAAGGTTACGTCATGACAGGGTGGTACTTAAAGCAACATGACGCAACCTTACGTCATGTGGTTCAGATCCCGCGACATTCAGCAGCGGGAGCCAATTGTTACTGATAGCTGGCCTCCCGCTACAACAGCGGAGATTCATCGGGACAGTGACCCCCGCTGTTAACCCCTTACACACCGCAATCTATGTAGATCGCGGCGTGTAAAGGGTTCACAGAGGGAGTGCGCTCCCTCTGTGTAGTCATCGGACCCCCCCATATAATCAGGAAGGGCTGATGGGTGCCATGGCAACAGGACGCCAGATACCAGCGTCCTGCTTTGCCATTGTCTAGGATTACTATAACAAGCGATAAGGCATTGCAGGACACAAGTCCTGCAATGCCTTACCATAGCGATCATAGCTAAACAGAAAAAAAACACTTGTGGTAATATTGTGTGCGTAACGACCTGTGCTATAATTTGAGCACACTAATTATCCTGCATAGCAAAAACTGTAAAAGAAAAACAGAGGAAAAATCCTTATTTTATTCATTTTACCTCTAAAAAAGCACAGTAAAAGTGATAAAAAAGGCATATATCTGAAAATGATAAAAACTACAGCTCGTGATGCAAAAAACAAAGTCTCACAGAGCTCTGTCCATGGAAAAATCAAAAAAAGTTATGCGGCTTTGAATGCCACAATGCAAAAATAATTATAATTTCCGAAAGAAAATGTTTTTTATTGCGCAAGAGTGGAAAAACCTAAAAAAATTACAATGTTTTTGGTATCGTTGTAATCGTACCAACCCGCAGAAAAAAATGTATGGTGTCATTTCTGCTCTTTGATTGACGCTATTAAAAAAAAAATTAAAAAACAATAGCAGAATTGATGTGTTTTCTCTCCCTGCTCTCAAAAAAAAAAAAAAAAAGTTTTACAATACATTATATGCACCCAAATATGGTACTAATAAAAAATATAGTTCACCGCGCAAAAAAACAAGCCCTTATACAGCCAAGTCAGCGGAGAAATAAAAAAGTTATGGCTCTTGAAAAGTGGAAATGAAAATCCCCCCCCCCCCCAAAATCGTTGCTTCCTTAAAGGGGTTGTCCCGCGCCGAAACGGGTTTTTTTTTTTTAACCCCCCCCCCCCCCCCCCGTTCGGCGCGAGACAACCCCAATGCAGGGGTTAAAAAAACAAACCGCTCAGCGCTTACCTGAATCCCGGCAGTCCGGCCTCTTCATACTTACCTGCTGAAGATGGCCGCCGGGGTCTGCTCCCTCCGTGGACCGCAGCTCTTCTGTGCGGTCCATTGCCGATTCCAGCCTCCTGATTGGCTGGAATCGGCACGTGACGGGGCGGAGCTACACGGAGCCGGCATTCTGCACGAGCGGCTCCATTGAAGAGAGCAGAAGACCCGGACTGCGCAAGCGCGGCTAATTTGGCCATCGGAGGGCGAAAATTAGTCGGCTCCATGGGAACGAGGACGCCAGCAACGGAGCAGGTAAGTATAAAACTTTTTATAACTTCTGTATGGCTCATAATTAATGCACAATGTACATTACAAAGTGCATTAATATGGCCATACAGAAGTGTATAGACCCACTTGCTGCCGCGGGACAACCCCTTTAAGCCCAAAATAGGCCATGTCCTTAAGGGGTTAAAGAGTTAACAGCTGCGATCAGTGGGAGGGCTGATCGCAGCTGTTGTGGTGTCAGCTGTAAGAAACAGACAGCACTTGCATTGTAAGTGTAGTGACCCAGAGTTAGGGGCCCTCCATCACTTGTAAGCCTGTTTGTCTTTATGTGAATGACGTCAGCCTTGTGTAAGTCTGTTTGTCTCCCCATCCTGATGGTGTGATGTGATTGGTAGTATGGGGATTGGGGGAGGAGTAGTTGGTGGACAGTGAAGGAGGTGCGCGCAGCTGAGACGGGCTGATGCTTCTCCTGGAGCTGCGCCGCGGTAATATCTCTTCTGTTCGGAGGCTTGTCCCCTTTGGGGACTGCAGCGCAGGGGATGCTTCCTAGAAATTGGTGTGGGAGTGCAAGTACCACACACTCCCCCACTGAATTGCATTCAGAGGGGAAGTGCAAAAAAACACTACAGCTAGCAGCAAAAGTAAGAGTTTTTGAAAGGCCATGTAACACAAGAGTGGCTGTGCCAAGACAGTGTCCATCAGATAACAGCGACTGAGGATATGTGTGCCTTGGGGAAAAGAACTTCCTGTTGTCACATGTGTCCGGAAAGGTAGAGCTCATATATGTTCAGAAGCATTTATTTACAAGTAATTGCCTGTATTGGAAAATCAAAGTTGAACCGTGAGTAAAAGGAAACCGTGTGTCCCAGGTTTTGAAAATCATTTTGTTTGCGGATTCATTTATTTATCGCGAGTGACTTGTCGCTTGTCTAGGGACACTGGCGTCACGATGACAATCTAGGACTGATCTGTGGTAATCAAACCTGCTAAAATCTTATTTTCCCTGTCAGTGACTAAGCTGGGCTATACATCAGCTTTTGGGAAAAGAGATGGTAGAGCCACCGTGAACCTCTGCCATCTTGTACCCCACTGTCTCCACAGCTGAAGGCCTGGTTCTCGGTCACTGCATAAGGAGCAAAATCGACCTCCGATCTCCCTCCATACAAATCTCAAACTTCAATGATAATAACTGTATGTCAAGGAGCGTTAAGGGGTTAAGGGCATTGTGCATTTTGGACATAAATTGTGGAGTGATGATAGATTTCCATGACAGGCAGGGATCTTAAAGAAAATAAAAAATCCCAAAGAATATAACAGCAGTCTGCAAGGAATACTAAGAAATATGCAAACACTGAGTATAAGACTTTGCATTGCATTACTGCTATATTCACGATACGAAGCAATATGATGTTCTTAGCACATATTTTAATCAAGTTGTGAGAGCCCATCTGCCAGCGACAAGGAGACCTCCTCAGATGGGACCCTATACTAAACAGACATACCTCTAGGCCAAGGCCTCAAAAATGAACTAAGGCCAGGTAAGGTCCAGCTATACTCTGCTCTAATTAAAAACAGCCTTGGACAGATGGAAAGCAATGCATGTGCAAAGATGGAGACATCTCCAAATGTACACTGCAGCAAATAAGGTGTGAATACATGCTGCTGTGGCTGCAATGCAAACACGTACAATCACAAAGGATGCAACAGCACACTGCAGTTTTGGACTGCACTTGGTGCGAACAAGGTCCTGGCCAGTGAATCTCTACAGGTGTGGAGGGCACTAGGTGTGAACAAGGCCCTGGTCAATGTATGTCTGACAGTGTGGACTGCAATTGGTGTGAACAAGGTCCTTGTTCAGTGTGTATCATGCAGTATTTCCCTTGTTTGGTACTCTTGCTTATTATCATCTAGGGTGAGGCAGTTGTCCAGCGTGGGGCCGTCCCTATTGGGATGATCACCTCACTTGTAGGCAGCGCCTCCCTTTCCTTTTGTTGTAGTTGTCTTGTTAGTGTAGGGACTTACAAGACAGCGAGGACCCTTGACGTGGGCTTGTGAACCTACGTGTTTTGGCCAAAATACAAACCTCATACTAACTTATAGATTTTTCTATCGGTCTGGTTGTTTAGTATATTGGTATGTATGAAGCTGTCCGGTGTGTTGTTGGTTCTGATGTCCCTGTTTTACCTGTGGGTGTTTGAAAGCATGTCTGTTTTTTGCTTGTTTATTGTCTGATTAGGTCCCAACTCCTGCATGTCCCAACTCCTCTATATCCTACTCTTTATATTTAGCTTGTGTTCGTGTAGGTCGTTGTTCTCATGGCCTACTTGGATGTAACAGTATTTTATTAATTTACATCTCTGCTTATTCTGAGCTGAACAGTCCAATGGGTGGTACTATCAGTGAATGATAACTGTCTGTATATGACTGTTTTCACAGAAAAATCTGTCAGTCACTGATATGACCGTCTACTGGACCTTTCACCCCTTAGTGACCACCCATACATGCTTTCACATCCTGGGTGTCTGAGCTTTGATCTACAGGTCTGTAAAAAAACGCTGGCCCTGTAGACTAAAGCCCTGGGGTCTGTGCGTGTGACAGCTCCTGGCTATCGGCTACCAGAGGTATCCGGTAGCCCGGATTTGTCATCGGGGCCACAGTGTCTGGCCCCCAGTCACACGATTGCTGTTATCCAATGGATAATGGCGATCACATAGAAGTTAAAAAAAGTTAAAGTTTCATCTGATCCGTGAGGAGACATGAAACTACTCCCCTCTGGCCTCCGTGATGTCCTGCAAGGATCTGCCACCGGCATCGGCAAGATATCAGGTGCATGCTAAAAAAGCCCGGAGACCCCAGGAAATTTAAAGTCTCCCTGCTCCTAGCTACAAAAACTGTGGGGTCAAAATACTCTTGACACCCCTCAGTGCATTTAAGGGATGTATTTTTTAAAATGGGGTCATTTGTGGGGGTACCTATAATTCTGACTAGAGATGAGCAAACGTACTCGTAATGAGTACTTACGCACCCGAGTACCGCCATTTTCGAGTACTTCAGTACTCGCGCGTAAAGATTCGGGGGGCGCCGGGGGGCGGGGAGAGGCGCGGTGGTGCGGGGGGTAGCAGCGGGGAACAGGGGGAGCCCTCTCTCTCTCCCTCTCCCCCCCACTCCCCGCTGCAACCCCCCGCGCCGCCACGGCGCCCCCCGAATTTTTTCGCCCGAGTACGGAAGTACTCGAAAATCGCGGTATTCGGGCGAAAAAGGGGCGGGGCCGAGCACGTTCGCTCATCTCTAATTCTGACACTTATGAGCCTTTGCAATCTTGGCTTGGTGTAGCAAAACAAAATGTTCTTCAAAATTTTAATAATTAATGTTAAATTTGTTCTTCTCTATATGGTTAAAAAGAAACTAAAGTTTTTCAAATGTGCTTCCAGAATAAAGTAAACAGATGAAAATATAGATCTTATAAAAAAAATTGTACAGTATGTTTGCAAATATTTGAGATATTGCAGTTGCAAATAAAAAAATGAAAATGTTTAAAACATTTTCCCAATTTTGGTATTTTTAATAAATGTACACAAATTCTATTGGTCAAGTTTTACCACCTAAATGAAGTAGAATATGTGGCGAAACAAACAAAGTCAGAATTACTTGGATATGCAAAACCTTTACAGAGTTATTCTATGTTAAAGTGTAGAGATAAGCGAGCATACTCGCTAAGGACAATTACTCGATCGAGCATTGTCCTTAGCGAGTACCTGCCCGCTTGAAAGAAAAGATTCGGCTGCCGGCGCGGGTGAGCGGTGAGTTGCAGGAGTGAGCAGGGGGGAGTGGGAGGGAGAGAGTGAGATCTCCCTGCTCTCCCCCGCCCCCTGCCGGCAGCTGAATCTTTTCTTCCGAGCGGGCAGGTACTCACTAAGGACAATGCTGATCGAGTAATTGCCCTTAGCGAGTATGCTTGCTCATCTCTATTAAAATGACAAATGTCAGATTTCCAAAATTTGGCCTAGTCATTAAGGCGCAAACAGCCTTGGTCACCAAGGGGTTTAGCTGTAAATGAGCAGGCATGTAAATGAATGCTCAGCTCTTTCTGCTCTATAACATGATACCTGCAGTTTGGACAGCGTGTTGAAGCTGATAGTTTCCCTTTAACTGCATATCAGCCTTGTATAGGATGTATAGAATACAACCTTTACATGTCCAAGGCTACTATTACATGTGTGCCAGTGGTTGCTGCCAAATATGTTTTCCCAGTAATTGTCAGGATGCAACCGCAAGTGTAACCCAGCAATTAGCGCTATGTTAAAGGAGATGTCCCGAGGCAGCAAGTGGGTCTATACACTTCTGTATGGCCATAATAATGCACTTTGTAATGTACATTGTGCATTAATTATGAGCCATACAGAAGTTATAAAAAGTTTTATACTTACCTGCTCCGTTGCTGGCGTCCTCGTCTCCATGGAGCCGACTAATTTTTGGCCTCCGATGGCCAAATTAGCCGCGCTTGCGCAGTCCGGGTCTTCTGCAGTCTTCTATGGGGCTCCGTGTAGCTCCGTGTAGCTCCGCCCCGTCACGTGCCGATTCCAGCCAATCAGGAGGCTGGAATCGGCAGTGGACCGCACAGAAGAGCTGCGGTCCACGGAGGAAGAGGCCATCTTCAGCGGTGAGTAGAGAAGTCACCGGAGCGCGGGGATTAAGGTAAGCGCTCCGGTGAGCTTTCTTTACCTCCCTGCATCGGGGTTGTCTCGCGCCGAACCGGGGGGGGGGTTGAAAAAAAAAAAAACCCGTTTCGGCGCGGGACAACCCCTTTAACAGCGCCTGTGCAATAGTGTCCTAAGGTTTGGCCAACAATTAGCACAGGTGAACTAGTGACTAAGCTGCAATCCGCCAATATCAAGCAAACAAAATAAACAGGAAAGGAAGAAAAGAGAAAAATAAGAAATCAATAATGCATCATTATAACAGGAAAGTGGTGGGCCATTGATATTGTGGCTTTGAAGGTGCAGTTAGCAGAACAAGAGCTTCTGTACAAACAAGGTCACCATGAATAATCAGCAGTAAGATGCTGCAGACAACAGGATTCAGGAAGAAATTGCCAAGAAATGTTTGGCAGAGGATACATCACACCTGCCAACATGCTGTAGTGCCTCTTATTTACAGAGTCCGTGATACCATCCAGGGTGCTGCCATGTATTCATGTATGATTGCTTGTCTGAACCATATGATTCTCATTTAGTCCGCCTGCACACGGGCGAGTCGTATTCCGGCCCGGCAGCAGCGGCGTTCGCGCATACCATTCTTTTTCTTCATCTGTACTGTGGATGGTCCGCACAGATCGCCGTCGGACATACGCAGTACAGATTTTTTTTTTTTAAAGGCCGCGGGTCAGGCGGTTTCCATTGACTTCAATGGAAGCAGTCTGTGCGCAATCCACGCAAAAATGGAGCGTGCAGCGATTTTTCTTCCTCGAGCACAAACCGCAATTGGTTTCCGCTGATGTGCAAGAAGAAATACTTTTCCATAGCCCGCTATGGAAAGTATTTGCTGCAGAATCCGGAGGTGGATGCCCACTCCGTATACTGCAATGAAAATCCGCCCATGTACAGGTGGTCAAACCCAATGTGCATTGTCCAACTGCAAAGGGGAGCAGGGCAAAAATGTGTGCGCTCATGCAAATGAATATTTGCAGGAGCAATTGTTTTAGCATCACAATGAGACTGCAACCTGGAACTAGGATGAGTTCCTGCAGGTGAGAGAGGAAGGTGGTGTGATGGAGAGACTCTACAAGTGGAGGGCAGCTCAGGATTGGTTGTGACTGCGTGAGTGGAGAGGCAGCTCAGTGACTGAGCGGGCTGTATGCTGCTGCCTACGCTAACCCTGAGTCAGGAAGGACTACTGTGGGAGATATCTGCTGCAGAAGTTCATGTTTCGAATTCCCAATGTCTGAAACTGCCGCAGAGAAAGACGTGTCATTTAACAGTTACCCGGATTGGAGACTGCCAAGAGCCTCAGCTTCACAACAGAACAAAAAATGCCAGACGTTGTCAGTGAGGACAGACCTCTATAAAAACAGAAAGTGTGCACACTAACAACTGGTGTTAGATGGCAAGCAGGCCTGCTAGTCAGGGACAGGAACATACTGTGTTATTCAATCGGACGTCCGCAGTTCTGTTAGATGATGCACGTTGTAATGTACTTTCACAGAACTAGAGACAAGCCAGGACTTTGTGTTAAAATTCTATCTGCGGATCGTATTTGTACAGGTGTTTTGGACAGCCTCTTTGTTAACAAAGTACTGTACATGGCATTTCGCTATTGTAAAGTTCGTAAGGCCTGCAGAGACTTTAATTGCCCATTTCATGGAATACTTTGTTATGCTTGTGTGTAGCAATAGTAGAATGTGAAACCAGTGTTCCTTGCCCCCGATTCCTGCCTTATTGAATCAGGTGGAAGGGGCCCACTGGTTTTCCAAATTGTACTTAAGAGGGGCTTACAATTTAATTCGCATCCGAGAGGGAGATGAATGGAAGACCGTGTTCAACACCTCGTTCGGACATTTTGAATGTCTTGTCATGCCCTTCGGACTTTGTAATGCCCCGCTGTGTTTCAGGAATTTATGAACGTGGTCTTCCACGACTTCCTGGGGGTATTTTTGGTCATATATCTCGATGACATTCTGGTGTACTCCCCAGACTGGGATTCACATGTGCGGCTGGTTCTGACCCGTTTGCGTGAGTACCAACTTTTTGTCAAGTTGGAGAAATGCAATTTTGGCACTAAACAAGTGTCTTTCCTGGGTTATGTGATTTCACCCACGGAGATTCAAATGGAGTCTGATAAAGTGGCAGCAATCTTCCAATGGGTCAGACCGGATAACCTGAAAGCTCTCCAGCGGTTTTTAGATTTCGTGAATTTTTACCGTAAATTCATTAAGAATTATTCTGTTATTGCCCAACCCCTTTCCGATCTTACCAAGAAGCGGGCCAACTTGGTAAGATGGTCGTCAGATGCCCTAGAGGCGTTTAGTCACCTCAAGAGGGCGTTTACTGCTGCCCCGGTACTAGTACAGCCTGACGCGCTGCGACCGTTCTTCATTGAGGTTGATGCATCTGAGGTAGGGGCGCGGGCTGTACTGTCTCAGGAGATCAGCGGGAGATCTGGGTATAGCCCATGTGCGTTCTTCTCGCGGAAGTTCAGTTCGGCAGAAGGTATCTACGACGTGGGTAATCGTGAGTTATTGGCGATTAAGTGGGCTCTAGAAGAGTGACGTCACCATCTTGAGGGGGCAAGGCATCCCATTACTGTATATACTGATCATAAAAACTTGGTATATCTCGTCAATGCGAAGAGACTCACAGCCCATCAAGCCAGGTGGGCGTTGTTTTTCGCCAGGTTTAACCTCGTCGTTACATATATTCCATGGGAGAAGTACGTGAAGGTGGACGCCCTCTCACAGAGTTTCGGTTCGCTGGCAAGTGAGACAGTGGCTCCCGAGAATATCTTGGCACCTGGGGTGGTGGTGGCAGCTGTAGAATCTGATCTCCTTCCTCGTCTACGAAGTTGTCAGCAGGACGCTACCTTGGGGGTGCTGGAGGGCAGATGGTTTGTGCCAGAGACCATGCGTCTCAGGGTCATTGAAGAGTCTCACTCATCTGTTCTCGCAGGTCATCCAGGGGTTCAGGGGACTCTGGATCTTTGTTCTACTAGTGGCCAGGCATGTCTCGGGAGATCCGCGACTTTGTTAAGGGATGCTCTGTCTGTGCATGCAGTAAAAGTCGGTGGCGGCGTCCGGAGGGGCCCCTGAGATCGTTACCGCTGCCGTCTCACCCGTGGTCGCATTTATCGGTAGATTTTATCACCGATCTGCCTGAGTCTCAGAAATTCACCACGATCCTGGTTGTTGTGGACCGCTTCTCAAAAATGGCACATTTCGTGGCGCTAAAGAAGCTATCTTCCGCTGTACAGTTTGCCAAGATTTTTGTAAAAGAAATCATTCGTCTACATGGGGTTCCTGAGAACATTGTATCTGATCGCGGGGTTGAGTTTGTTGCGCAATTCTGGCGAGCCTTCTGTAGGAACCTGGAAACGTCGCTTGCCTTCTCGTCAGCATTTCACTCGCAAACTAATGGTCAGACTGAGAGGAAGAACCAGGATTTAGTGTAATATTTACAGTTGTTTGCTAGCAAAAAGGCTCATCAGTGGGCAAAATTTCTGCCACTTGTACTCCGTCTGCCTGTCCTACAGCTGATGTCGCCACAGATGCACTGCAGGGAATATGGAAAGAAGTACGGAAGAATCTGGAAGCAACGGGGGCTCGTATGCAGTTGCGTAGTGGGAGGAGTCTGTCAGTATCTGAACCGTACAGGGTGGGACAGAATGTATATTTGTCTTCTAGAAATCTCAAATTGAAGGTTCCAACGTTGAAACTGGCACCACGTTACGTGGGACCCCTTGTCATCACGCGGGTAGTAAATCCGCTCGCTTATGAACTTGATTTGCCAGCTACATGGAGGGTTTCATAGGGTCTTTCACAAGTCATTATTGAAACCTTTTATCCCTTCGGTGAAATTTTAGTATTAACCCTTTGCAATCCAAGCTTTCTCTATCTGCCATTTTACAATGGCGCCATCTGCTGGCTAGAGCCAGTACTGCAGTACGTGACATGCCGGAGAGGCACCTGACAAAGAGCGGCCAGTAATATACAGTAAGAATACCCTGCCGGACGTCTTCCGACATCGGAGCTGTACAGCCTTCAATCAGAATGTCTGTAGTCGTCAGACAGTGGATTGGAAAGGGTTACAAAAATATAAAATGTATTAAGGCGCAATGTTCATGCATGCGCTCTACCATTGCATTTATCTCAATGGTACTGCTGGAGATAGCTGATGTCAAGTAAATTTCAGTCCGGGACAGGCAAAAGTGAAAGTATCCAATAGATTTTGAATAGGCATAGAAAAATGTTCACAGCTGTGGGCAAAGGTGTGCTCGACCCTGGGGCGCTGGATGCAACACGTGCAGTGGTTACCAGATGCTCGTAATGGCAGTACTGGTGGATGACTGGCTGGGCATAATAGAGAAGGTAATATATCACTTGTGTGGGAACCCGCTGATAAGAACAACACGGCCTCTGCTTGCTGGTGAAAATTTAATTTGAAATGGTCCAACAAAGACAGTTTTTGAGGCCAGGGATGCGCAGTACGGTTAGGAATCACTCCTGGTGGAATAGACCAGTTGTCCGGGCTCTGGCTTGACTTGGCAGTCAGACTATCCAGTACTCTAACTGAAGGAATTTCGTTGACTAGGAAAAAGGCTCTTGTGGGCCAATTTTCATACCTCTTCCTTGTATAGAAGTCTCCTGCAGAGACCAATGCAAGATATTTCTGCGACACACAAGATGGTAGCAGCCTTTTATATATGGAATGTAACGTATCGTCCCGCATAAGCCATTAGTCACCTTACAACCAGCTGACCATAACTTTCTAAACACCTTTTAAAGAGACATCATGTAACATTACTGACACCTGTACAGGCAATTTGCACTTTAAAATACATAACTACCACTCGTATTACCCATATCGGCTGTTACTAGGCCTGTCTGAGAATGCAGCCTTTAAATAGGAAAAGGCTTACCTCTTTCCAGTTAGCATGATCATATGTTAGACGGCACATAAGCATCTGGGCCCAGGCATTGGCTACAGCAGTCACATGTCTTGACATATGACCATGTTACCAGGGAATGAAGGGAGGAAGGATTGGACCGGAGTGGCAGGGGGAGTGAAAGAAGTGACTATGCTGTTGGTGTTTTAAAGAGCATAAAAGGGGGCATTTCTATTAATGGGTGGACCGATATGGAAGTTGAGAGTACATCTGTCCCGATGCTTTGCCAATGGTCAGTTTGGTCGGTGCTGGTGGTGCAACTAGAAGGCTCCCCTATGTCTGGATCTGGAGGTGAACCAGGGAGGGGGGCATCCTGCTCTTGTCAACTTTCTCAAGTAACAGGTATATCAGCCCCTTATGACTGGTGTCAGGCCACAATAAGGACAGAGTAGGGCATGTGCTTTCTCTTTATAGTAACTTCTAGGTAGCTGTATCTAGCATGAGTTGGTGAAAGTGGTCACATGGCAACATAACTTGTGATGCTGACAACATGAACTTTATTAACCAAAACTGGAAATAGGCCAATCTATAGAACCTATATCACTGGAAGGGAAACAATAACCAGAAACAAGGCTATGCCCAGACACATTCCGTAACCAAACAAAATCTGTTTAGTTAGTCTTCATGCACAGCCATTCCAAAAATAGCAGGAGTCCGAGTTCTTGCAAGGTTATCAATTGCCAGTCTTTTTTATAAAGGTGGCTGTGGAAGTATCCTGCAGTGTACGCTCTGTGTCAATGATGCAGGTCATACGTAACTTCTTTCCTTATACCCGTAGGGCTTGAGGTACTGATCACCGGTAGGATCTAATCGGCAGAATTCAGGAGGGCTACCTAACTTGCCTTCTGCTTCTTCAGAAGCCCACCAAACACTGACCTCTTCCCGGAAACCAGTCAGATTTCCAGTGTTAGAGAAACGGACCCTGGAGTACTTCCTCTATGCCCTATGTACAGACTCTATGGAATTTAAAGCAATAGTGTCAACAAATGTCACATAAGACATAGACTGAACCTCGGCAACGCAAGTACCACTGTACATTATTACTGTAGGTTAAGGTAAAGTCCCTTGGTACAAGCACCGAGTCATGACTAACCCATAGGGTGATGTCACATTGTGACGTTTTCTTGGCAGACTGTTTTTGCAGGGTAGTGCCATTGCCTTCTTCAGTCATCTTTTTACTCCCCAACAAGCTGGGTACTCTTTTTATTGACCTCAAACGATGGAAGGTTGAGTCAACATTGAGCCGGTTACCTGAACCACACAGGGATTGAATCTGCAACCTTCAGGTTGTGAGCGAGAGCTTAGGACTACATTTTTGCTGCCTTAACACTCTGTGCCACACGAGAGCAAAAAGAGGGACGACTCTAGCAGCGCTATGCAAATTTTTTACGGTAGCCCACACCACGGTAGTATTAAGACAACTTTCACATGAAACCTCCCAGCATTCAGGGTGATCATCCTGACAAGGATAGCCCTGCGCTAGAACCTAGGGACCTACAAACGAAACATGGCAGGACTGAACACAACTCACACCAACACACCAGGGATTTGCATACAACACGGCACACCATGCACCCTGAACAGGACTGTTCTCACGATATGTCCTGCAAATGCAACGACACGTGGGTACATAACACCGTTCACACCGAACACACTGAACAAACAGAGGAAAGTCCAGCAGCCTCTAGTAGAGGAGCTGGCATATATGAGCAGCAGACCTGGGGGATTGGTTGGCTGGAGAAATCCACACCCAGCCAGCTCAATCAACCCCCACCTGTGGGTGTGTACTTCTGGAAACCCATGTAGAACAACAGATCCCAGCAGCACATCCTAACAGAACCTCCGGAGACACAGGCACTCAACATACAGGTGTCTGAGACCTGGGAGATTGGCTGGCTGGAGAAATTCACACCCAGTTAGCTCAATCAACCTCCACGTATGGGGGGCTGTGCTGCGCTGGAACCTAACAGTTTTAATGGTTGCTTGTGACTGATGCCGGCCTAATTGGCATTCCTCCAGCTTAGTCAGCAATAGAGCTGATCTGACAGGTGAGCTAAGCTGCTGAGCGTGCCTGTGCCATCTTCGCATAGATTACATCTACAGAGAGTTAAGTTACGCAGCAGAGATATTAAGCATCTTGTAAAAGGTGTCAATTATTACGCCTTTCTCAACCTGTAAGACATATACACTATAAAGATATTTGTTGATAAATAGAACCATAAGCACAGCCTAGACAAGTATGTGTTTAGGGATTTCATTTGCGTAAGACCACTTTTGTATGTGTTCATGACCTTCAAAAATCAGCCTAATCATGCAGTGGTTTCCAGGAGTGCAATATAGAAAAAAGTTATGAGAACAAATAAAATACTTATAGGGGTCGACCAATGAAGCCAATCCCTTTTTCTGATTGATCAGCTGATTGTCATGGGTCTGGCTTGAGAAGCCCCTGGCAATCATTTGTTGTCCAGGAGAAGCTTACTTTCAGATGAATGGCTGTAGACGTTACACCTGGATAGGCCAGGTATTCCAGATATACGCTACCGTGTGATGCATATGGTGTATACACCGTCAGGCTGTCTTCTCCTTTCCTTCCCCTCATCGTCTCTCTGCAAGGGAAGGAGGTGGGACAGGGCGGGAGCTAGTGTGCTGAGCTCCCGCCCCTCTCCGCCCCTTGCTGCTGTTTGCAATGGGAGGGGTGTGAAAGGGGCGTGACTTAGCTTTGCCCCAGCCCTGCCCCTCCCATTGTAAACAACGGCAAAGGGCAGAGAGGAGTAGAGAAGGGGGACGGAGTTTGGCAGTCACATCAGAGATGCAGCGTATATCGTCCGGGGCGTGAAAACCCGGCCTATAAACGCCCGTATGAATAAGCCCTGAATTTGATAACATTATTCTCTGGGTCAGCAATGATTTCAACGATACAAAGTTTATACAGATAATTTTTGTCTTTTATTGTGTTTAATGTGTTTTTTGGTCTGTCAGTTTATTGTGGGACATTGATCCCAGCGGTTGCACATGCTGTGCTGTGTGGGAAAGGTTGAAGGGTGCTATCAGATATCACATCCGATTCCAGTACTATGTTACAGCTCTCTTTAGTGATCTGGGCAGCAAACTAAGTCAGCTTTAGTGTTCAGTCACTGCAATTGAGCCAAAGTATCTAGCTCTTTTGACTTAGACTAACCTAAAGCTGCACTAAGGACACTAATGATAACACAGTTTATCAATGGGCTCATAATATTGAGGCCCAACTGTGTTTATGACCGCCTATATAAAAACATTTCAAGTAGCTGTGTAACATCTGTTAGCTACTTACTGATGGTTTATAAACAAACATCAGGGACAGCTACACAGAAGTACCCCAGTAAGTTACTAGAATAATTTATGGAATAAGATCACACTGATGACCATTAGTCTAACAGAGTCACAGTGAAGATACATACATCAGTTGGATGCCAGTCCGTGTATTATCGTAACCACATGATTCCTGAATGATATCATTAATGTGGTTAGAGATCTAGCTCGGATGGCATCCGTTAACCATGATTAAACTTAAATCAATCTGGGCTGGATACTTCAAGTACTGAGCTGAAACCAATTAAAATCATAATTCAGACCATTTGCAACACAAGTATCATCAAATTTTGGGGAAAAGAAAACTCCCGTACTATATAAAAATCCACAGGAAAAAAAAAAGGGAGTTTTTGATAAGTGATTAATACATCCTCACTATCCATCATCAAAGTGGACCTATTTCTGTAATATACTGTCTCCCCATCCTGATGAATCAGTCACAGGTTGGAGGTGACTGAAGAAACGCGTCGACTGTGGGAGAATAAATTAATTTCTGCACGATACACAAAAACAAGTTGATCGTGCATAATTTATATACTTTTTGTCCACCAACAGAATCTATTGATATTGGAACTACAGTGTTGATACTTTACTGATCGTAAATTGATCATTTAGATTGATATATATCTGTGTATGTTTGTCAGTGAGCTCAATTTTTAACAGAGTGAATAAAAGTTATATTTTATGTTTAAAATTAGTTAGTGGGCTCTTCCCAGTGTAAATATTTATTTTTTTAACTATTGTTTTACATGAAATTGTGATTGTTTCTCAGCTAGATAAACCAAGTAATCTTGTAGTTATGATACATTTTAATGGCTAACAAAACAACATGATATATTAACCCTTTCCAATCCACTGTCTGACGTCTGAAGACATTACGATTTAAGGCTGTACAGCTCCAATGTTGGAAGACGCCCGTCGGGGTTCTCTTACTGTATATTGCCAGCCTCTCTGCTGTCGGAGCCTATCCAACGTGTCACCTCATGCAGTACTGGCTTAAGCCAGCAGATAGCACCGTTGTATAACAGCAGAAAAAGGGTAAGCCCCCTAGGAAAACCAGGATACAAATTGCATTGGAAAGGGTAATGCTTCTGTTTTTCCATTGACCATGCTCTATGGGAGCTTGTTTTTTGCAGGATAAGCTCTAGTCTTCATTGATCCCATTTTTTGGGAACATATAATATTTAATCCCTTTGTATTCCATTTCTTTTGTTCTGAAGGCAAGCTTTTTTTAAAAAATTGCAATTCTGGCATTTTTTTCAACTGCATTCACAGTACGGTATAAATAATGTTAAATTGATTATTATTACATTGATACCAAATTGAAATATATTTTTTAAAATGTTTTTCTACTTTTAAAAAAAGATATCTTGTTTTTTTTTTATCATCACATTCAAAGATCCCTAACATGTTTTTTTCTGTCAGCAGTGCCGTGTGAGACCTTTTTATTTGTGGGAACATTTGTGCTTTTTAATGGTACCATTTTTGTGACTTATGACTTTTTGATCGCTTTTAGAGATGAGCGAGCACCAAAATGCTCGTTACTCGAGTCGAACTTTCTGCGATGCTCGAGGGTTCGTTTCAAGTAACGAACCCCATTGAAGTCAATGGGCGACTCGAGCATTTTTGTGTATCGCCGATGCTCGCTCAGGTTTTCATTTGTGAAAATCTGGGAAATTCAAGAAAGTGATGGGAACGACACAGAAACGGATAGGGCAGGCGAGGGGCTACATGGTGGGCTGCATCTCAAGTTCCCAGGTCCCACTATTAAGCCACAATAGCGGCAAGAGTGCCCCCCCTCCCAACAATTTTTACTTCTGAAAAACCCTCATTAGCAAGGCATACCTTAGCTAAGCACCACACTACCTCCAACAAAGCACAATCACTGCCTGCATGACACTCCGCTGCCACTTCTCCTGGGTTACATGCTGCCCAACCCCACCCCCACCCGCACGACCCAGTGTCCACAGCGCACACCAAAGTGTCCCTGCGCAGCCTTCAGCTGCCCTCATGCAACACGCTGGCCTCATAGCCACACCACCCTCATGTCTATTTATAAGTGCTTCTGCCATAAGGAGGAACCGGAGGCACACACTGCAGGGGGTTGGCAGGGCCAGGCAGCAACCCTCTTTAAAAGGGGCGGGGCGATAGCCCACAATGCTGTACAGAAGCAATGAGAAATCCAATCCTGTGCCACCTCCATGAGGAGCTGCACACATGGGCATAGCAATGGGGAATCCATGTGCCACACACTATTCATTCTGTCAAGGTGTCGCATAGCTCAATCGACACTGCAAGGGGAAAGCCGTCTGCGCTCTGCCCCCTACCCAAGTCAGTCAGTGTCTTTGTGCCAGACAGGTCAAACACCGCGATGGAAGCTAAGTTTGCACCAACAGCATAGGTGGGTCCTAGGAAACCCAAGACATGAACCAAAAATTGATCTGACCGGCCAAACATGGCAGACTTGCACCGTGCCCACAACATAGCCTCGGCCCACAGCTTCAGCAATCCTAGGCAGGAAGCGGACTTTCACTGCACCCAGGACATAGGCCTCTGCACAAACCCTCAGCAATCGCGGGCCTACAGCGGACTCCAATGCTAGCGTAGCTGTGCACGTCTCATTAGCGCTGTATTGCTCCTGTAGTTTGTCCCAATGCAGTGCCCCGGATAGTAGAGCTAACGTCAGATTAAGTACAGGTGGGCTTCGACCCACACTGCATGCCCCAGTCAGACTGGGGTTTTTTATAAGTTGACACAGGCAGGTACAACTCCCTAATGTGAAGTCTGTGTGGACCCAAAGCATGGGTGGCTCCCTGGAACCCACCGGCGGTACATAAATAAATCCCATTGCAGTGCCCAGCACAGCTGAGGTAACGTCAGATTAAATGCAGGTGGGCTTCGGCCCACACTGCATGCCCCAGTCAGACTGGGGTTCTTTATAAGTAGACACATGCAGTTACAACTCCGTGTGGACCGACAGCATAGGTGGGTCCCAGGAAGCCACCGGCAGTACATAAATAAATCCCATTGCATTGCCCAGCACAGCTGAGGTAATGTCAGATTAAATGCAGGTGGGCTTCGGCCCACACTGCATGCCCCAGTCTGACCGGGGTTTTTAATACATAGACACTGGCAGGTACAAATCCCTAATGTGAAGTCCCTGTGGACCCACAGCATGGTGGCTCCCTGAAACCCATCGGCGGTACATAAATGTATCCCATTGCAGAGCCCTGCTCAGCAGAGCTAACATCACATACAATACAGGTGGGCTTCGGCCCACAGTGCATGCCCTAGTCAGACTGGTAATATGTACCTTAACAGTAACTGCGTTGGTGGGAAATGGCCTCACCACCATCATGTCTTTGGGAAGCCTCCGTTTCCACACCACAGTGACATAGCATTAGCAGCGGTATAGTCAGAGCCCAGAATTAGTAACATTTCAGCGGTAGCATTAGGGACAGGCCCCAGTAACATATCACTAGCAGCAGTATAGGGGAGCACAATCTTAGTTCCATTTCAGTAGTAGTAGCAGTCAAGACAGGCCACAGTAACATTCCCGTTGCAGCAGTTTAGAGAGATAACAGTCTCTTTCACATTTCAGTAGTTGCAGTATAGACAAGGCCCTAGTTACATTTATGTAGCAAAAGTGTAGGCCAACCCCACACACCTTGCTGTAGCATGCGTGTAGGCGAAGCCCATAAAAATTACTAGGATTACACTGTAGGCGAGGGCTCAAAAAAATTGGTGTACCAACAGTACTAATGTACCTCAGAAAAATTGCCCATGCCCAACCAAGAGGGCAGGTGAAACCCATTAATCGCTTTGGTTACTGTGGCTTAATTTGTAACTAGGCCTGGAGGCAGCCCAGTAAAAATAAAAATTGGTTCAGGTGCAAGTTTCAACGCTTTAATGAGAATTGAAACGTATAAACATTGTTTACAAAAGTAATATGACTGAGCCTTGTGGGCCTAAGAAAAATTGCCCGTTCGGCGTGATTACGTGAGGTTTCAGGAGGAGGAGCAGGAGGAGGAGGATGACTATAATACACAGATTGATGAGGCTAAAAGGCCCCCGTTTTTTATGGTGATAGAGAACGATGCTTCCATCCGCGGGTGCAGCCTACGTATTGTTTAGGTACCGCTGCTGTCCGCTGGTGGAGAAGAGAAGTCTGGGGAAATCCAGGCTTTGTTCATCTTGATGAGTGTAAGCCTGTCGGCGCTGTCAGTTGACAGGCGGGTACGCTTATCCGTGATGATTCCCCAGCCGCACTAAACACCCTCTCTGACAAGACGCTAGCCGCAGGACAAGCAAGCACCTCCAGGGCATACAGCGCGAGTTCAGGCCACGTGTCCAGCTTCGACACCCAGTAGTTGTAGGGGGCAGAGGCGTCACGGAGGATGGTCGTGCGATCGGCTACGTACTCCCTCACCATCCTTTTACAGTGCTCCCGCCAACTCAGCCTTGACTGGGGAGCGGTGACACAGTCTTGCTGGGGAGCCATAAAGCTGGCAAAGGCCTTGGAGAGTGTTCCCCTGCCTGCGCTGTACATGCTGCCTGATCTCGTCTGCCTTTATGCTTTGCAGGGAACTTCTCAAGAGGCATAACAGAGGAATGGTGACGCTAATGATTGCAGCATCACCGCTTACCATCTGGGTAGACTCCAAGGACCAAGCAGATGTCTGCCAACCAGGCCCACTCTTCTGTAAAGAATTGAGGAGGCTGACTCCCACTGCGCCGCCCATGTTGGAGTTGGTATTCCACTATAGCTCTACGCTGCTCATAGAGCCTGGCCAACATGTGGAGCGTAGAGTTCCACCGTGTGGGCACGTCGCACAGCAGTCGGTGCACTGGCAGATTAAACCGATGTTGCAGGGTCCGCAGGGTGGCAGCGTCCGTGTTGGACTTGCGGAAATGTGCGCTGACCCGGCGCACCTTTCCGAGCAGGTCTGACAAACGTGGGTAGCTTTTCAGAAACCGCTGAACCACCAAATTAAAGACGTGGGCCAGGCATGGCACGTGCATGAGGCTGCCGAGCTGCAGAGCTGCCACCAGGTTACGGCCGTTGTCACACACGACCATGCCTGGTTGGAGGCTCAGCGGCGAAAGCCAGCGGTCGGTCTGCTCTGTCAGACCCTGCAGCAGTTCGTGGGCCGTGTGCCTCTTCTCTCCTAAGCTGAGTAGTTTCAGCACGGCCTGCTGATGCTTGGCCACCACTGTGCTGCCACGCCGCGCGACACGGACTGCTGGCGACGTGCTTCTGGCCCTGCCTCTACCCCTGGCCACCGCACTGCCTCTTCCAACCTGCCCTGCTGCTGCACTTGCCTCCCCCTCTGAAGACCTGTCCTCAGTAGGCTTAGCAAACCAGGTGGGGTCAGTCACCTCATCGTCCTGCTGCTCTTCCTCCGAATCCTCTGTGCGCTCCTCCCTCGGACTTACTGAAATTACTACTACCTGACTGATAGACAACTGTGTCTCATCGTCATCGTCCTCCTCACCCACTGAAAGCTCTTGAGACAGTTGCCGGAAGTCCCCAGCCTCATCCCCCGGACCCCGGGAACTTTCTAAAGGTTGGGCATCGGTCACGACAAACTCCTCCGGTGGGAGAAGAACAATTGCTGCCCAATCTCGGCAGGGGCCCAAGAACAGTTCCTGGGAGTCTGCCTGCTCCTCAGAATGTGTCATTTTCATGCAGTGAGGAGGCTGGGAGGAAGGAGGAGCAGCAGCCAGAGGATTAAGAGTTGCAGCTGTGGACGGCGTAGAAGACTGTGTGGTCGATAGATTGCTGGATGCACTTTCTGCAATCCACGACAGGACCTGCTCACACTGCTCAGTTTCTAATAAAGGTCTACCGCGTGGACCCATTAATTGTGAGATGAATGTGGGGACCCCAGAAACTTGCCCCTCTCCTAATCCCACAGCAGTCGGCTGCGATACACCTGGACCAGGAGCTCGGCCTGTGCCCACACCCTGACTTGGGCCTCCGCGTCCTCGCCCCCGTCCACGTCCTCTAGGCCTACCCCTACCCCTCAGCATGCTGTATTACGAGTAGAGCAGAAACAGAACGCTGTAATTAAATGTGCCGCTTATTGGCCTGTGGTTGGAGGCTGACTTCGCTTATGGAGCGCACAGCAGAGCCAGGAAACAATTATGCACAAGCCTGTAGTGAGACCTAGGTACGTATGACAGAGCTACTGTAATTCACAGCGCAGAACCAGTCAAGTGGCCAAAGGGCAGTGGTAGGCCTTAAGTATTTTGCTACAATTTTTTAAAATGGTGAGGTGAAAAAGCAGACAGACACCGTATGCAGCGTATATATGTATACTGTTTCCCTCTGGCGGGATGACGGCGATCATGTAACGGACACAGCAGAGCAGGAAACAATTATGCACAAGCCTATAGTGAGACCTAGGTGCGTATGACTGAGCTACTGGAATTCACAGCGCAGAACCAGTCAAGTGGCCAAAGGCCAGTGGTAGGCCTTAAGTATTTTGCTTCCATTTTTTAAAATGGTGAGGTGAAAAAACAGACAGACACCGTATGCAGCGTATATTATGTATACTGTTTCCCTGTGGCCGGATGACGGCGATCATGTAACGGACACAGCAGAGCCAGGAAACAATTATGTGCAAGCCTGCTGTAACGCTTAGCTGGGTATTAATTAGCGACTACTACCCCCAGCAGACACGCAGGAAACTGAAGACGGTCACAGGCAGCCCAAATATAGTATTTTTCCCAAATTGTTTTTAAAAAGCCCACTGCCTATATAGACAGTATATCTCTTTCCCTGTACCACTGTCCCTGCCTCACCAGTACTGCCCCTATACTCTGTAAAATGACTGCAGACTGAGGACGCTATGGTCTGCACGCCCGATATACAAAAAAAAAAAAATTGTGCAACACTGCTAAAAGCAGCCTCAACAGTACTGCACACGGTCAGATGTGGCCCTAAGAAGGACCGTTGGGGTTCTTGAAGACGAATATAACACCTAACACTCTCCCTATAGCAGCTACAGTAAGACAGCACTTTCCCTGATCTCTGTTAGCATGCATCTGTGGCGAGCCGCGGGCGGGGCAGATTTTAATACTCGGGTGTCATCTGATCTCCCCAGCCACTCACTGCAGGGGGGTGGTATAGGGCTGGAATGTCACAGGAGGAAGTTGTAATGCCTTCCTTGTCTTTCTATTGGCCAGAAAAGTCCGCAAATTTCTCAGGGAAGAAAATGAAATTGACTCGAACACCGCGTGGTGCTCGTCTTGAGTAACGAGCATCTCGAGTACCCTAATACTCGAACGAGTATCAAGCTCGGACGAGTACGCTCGCTCATCTCTAATCGCTTTCTATTTCGTTATTAATGTGGCAAGATATGCAAAATTAGCTATTTTGGCCATTTTTTAAAATATTTTTTTTCATGGTGTTCATTGTACATGTCAAATAATGTACTAACATTTTTAGTTGGTCATTATGAATATGGCGATACCAAGTTTGTGATTTTTTTTTTCTACATAGTGAGGCCTCCCTCACACAGGCGTTTGCAGAAACACAGCGTTTTTCAACTCTGCGTCAATTGCAGTTTCAGCAGCGCTGGTATGCATTTTGCCAGAGTTTTCAGGGTCTTCAAACCCCGTTACTATCAAGAGATGCCCTGTCGGGAATGACAAGTGCCTGGAAGCCTGCACAGAGATCCGGAGAGCAGCAGGAGGGACACAGATGGCGCCTGCTAGGTGAGGTTTTTCTTTTTCATCTAGTTTAGCTAGGGCTCATTTTCAAGGTATGGCTTCAAGCCCCTTCCCCCCCCCCGAAAATCAGGGTGCATTTAACGCTGCCAAAAACGCGGTACCAAGTTGTGCTGCCTTTTCAGTAGCGCTGAAACCGCTGTCCATTCATTTCAATGGGCGACACACAGCGCAGCGCTAAATTCTGTACAAAAACGCCTGTGTGAGGGAAGCCTAAGAGAAGAAAGATGGGGTTTAACTTTATTTAAATTTTTTTTTTACTACTTTTTTTTCACTTTTTATTTTTGTCCCACTAGGGAACTTGAATTTCATTAGCTTTGATTTTTCTATAATGCACTGCAATACTTCAGCCTCTGGGTGCCTACCCATTAGCGATATTTTTTATTGCGATGCGAGAGCGATGATTATGAAATGATTTTTAATGGTTTCATATTAATTTGCAATTTTTACTCTCAAGCCTCGCAGCACAGAGAAAAAATCTACAATATCACTCAGTGTTCTTAATGGGGCCAGCGGCAGCAGCACCATCCTCATTGAAAACACAGGCAGTACATCACGGACTTCTGCCATAGGCAGCGCTCAGCCATTCATTGATTTCATTGGCTGAGCACTGTAACCAATCACAGGCAGTGCTCAGCTGTCATTCAATGGCTCAGCATTGCCTGTGATTGGCTGAGCGCTCAGCCAATGGGACCAGCACTTTCTGGAGGCAGGGATTTTTCAATCCCCGGCATCCAGAACACAGAAGAAGACTACCGTGCCAGAGAAAAGAGCCGGACGGCTCTTCTAGGTAAGTATAATTTTCAGGGAAGGGCTTATATTTCAAGCCCTTCCCCGAAAATCATCGCTGCAGGAGTTGCCTGCAGCAGTGCCCACCCCATTGAAAGCAATGGGATAGCATCACGGACTTCTGCCACAGCTGTGACAACTGTGGCAGAGGATTCCTGCCATAGTTGTCACAGCTGTGTCAGACGTCCGCGATGTACTCCCTATGTTTTCAATTGGGCTGGTGCCGCAGGGGTTGCCTGCAACCAACTGCTTTCAATGGGGCTGCAGCAGTGCAGACCCCATTGAAAGCAATGGGATAGCATTAGGAAGTCTGCAATGTACTCTCTATGTTTTCAATGGGGCTGGCGCTACTGCCGCCAGCCCCATTGAAAACAATGAGCGACATTGCAGAGTTTTCTCTGCACTGTGATGCACTCCCTCTCACATCGCTAGTTAAAATATTACTAGTGGGTAGCCACCCTAAGGCTGAGCCTCACAGACCACCATAGATGGCAACCCAGGATCCATCTTCAAGCCTCTGTATCACACTCCGTAGCATGTAAAGGGTTAAAGTAAAGAATCCGAGATTTCTCTGCCGTTAGAACTGGAGCCTGGGTTTCAACAGACAGCCAAGCCCCAGCACTCCCTGGCACGGGAGATCCACTCAAGCCTCGTAATACAGCGCCGTAAAAGACATAGGCATCAGAATATATCATCTACATGTTTCCTTTAGTGCTAATCTTAATTGGCGCTGTAGGGAGGGAACTCTGGACAGGATCAGTCTCCTTCCCCCTCTGGCAGCTGACAACGCAGTCCCTTCTTATATCCCCTGCAGAAGGAGTCTTCTCAGTTAGAATGGATTCACATGGGTGATTTTCACATGCAACGTCAGTCCAATAATATGAATGAAACTCACACGTGAAAATAACACATTGATTGTCATGCGTTTATTCACATGAACGAATTTTCTCTCGCAGCGATGCTCCGTATCATATTTCTTCAGAAAGAATCCCCCATTGCTTACTATGAGATCTTTCAAAAACTCACATCACACTCACATGCCAAGCGATTTCCAGGCGTGTATGATGCTTTTTTTTTTACCACTCAAACTATTGGAAGAACTTGTGATTTTTTTTTCATGCGTGTAAAAATTGAAACTACATAGATGCAATGTGATGCAGGAAGCAAAAATGCACTCGCATCCAAAATGGTAAGCTCAAGAATGGGATATCAGTCCATGTTTCTTGCACCAATATCGCCCTCACCCATGTAAATCCCGCCGTATACTGTCATGTGCTACAGAGACTGCGCCTTTCCTGACAAACAGAAAGCTGTTTCTGTTTGCCCTGCAGTGAACAGAGCATCACTATGTAGAGTACTAGATATGTGAAGAATGTTGGACATGTACGTCCTGCAGTACTGGGCTCATTAGGTGGACTTGCATATTGCTATACATGCTGAACACCAGGTGGCGCCATACTATGTAAGTAAATGTCAGAACTCCTCACTGCTCAGGATTCCCACCAATGAGCTGATTGCAGTTGTCAACATGGACAGCGCAGACTGACCTATCCGTAGTGCAGCGGACTGGATTGGTATTGCAGGAACAGCTCCCATGGACTCAATGAAAGCTGTGCCTGCAGTACTGTACTGGGCCACTGCAATGTTTTCAGCGCCATCTTCTTCCAACCCTTACCACATTGACAGCAGCACCAGGAAAGCAGCTGATCGGCGGGAATCTGGAGCAGCAGATCCCCACCGATCATCTATTGATGACCTTATCCTGATGATAGAAAAAAAACAGCCAAACAATCCCTTTAAATAAGATTTGCAAAAAGTTGGAAATGATGCATCATGGGATATAATGAAAATCGAATTCAGGATTTATGTATGTCCATTCTATCAGTAGTAACACTGATGCCGTAAATCACATGTCCAGCACAACAATGCCCTCTGCTGACAGGGCACTACCTGGCGTAGCTGCTGGTGTACAGTCATATGTTCCCATGTATACAATTACAGAACTGATGAGTCAGTGCTTCCTGTCTGAAAGTAATTCTGCAGTGTAGGTAACCGGAGCAGACAGATGCCTACAGCTCCATCACCGCTTTATCGCATCCCCTGGTAATCACGTATAGCAATACGAATAATCAGTTATATAGCGCCAACATATTCCGCAGCACCTTACAATCCTAAAAAATGAAAAAACACTGTGGATCCGATATTGACTAAAACGCCTAAGAAACGCTAGAAATGGCTTTGTTTACAAACGCTAATCGTATGACGACTTATGGGCATCCTAACGCAAGTGCAGACAGCGCAGCCTGCAGCAACACGCAGTGTCAACATTGTAGCCGGATAGCAGAGGATGTCATTATGGTAAAAGCACGCCTTCTTCTGCACAACCAACCCCCCACCCCTTCCGTTAAAGAGCCACTTACCCCCCGAGGAGTGGATCTTCTTTGATTTCCTCTGCAAGGACATTTTTAAAGAGCTCAGGATATGTGATCATACAGAAAACCTGGCTGCAGCAAGCGGCTAATGCATCCCTGTGCCACAGCTCTGGCAGGAGGGAGGGAGCACAGGAAGTCACTGCTGCACCGGGGAGGCTGCTGCCAGCCAGGGCTAATAGCTTTATACTCAGCACAGGTATTAGCAGCACAGGCCTGGATGGCACAGATGTCTGCACAGCAAAAGTCAGCAGTTTTTTGTTTAATTTTAGGGTAATTTTTTTGTACTTTTTGAGCAAACAGCCACAGAGCGAGCAACTAAAAAAGTGTATATTAGTTTTAATGGAAATTACTTTGGAGCTGTTTTACTGTGGCCTGTTGGGTAGAAAAACAGATTTTTTAATCTACAGTATTAACTCTTCGACGACGTGGGACCTAAGGATGCTACGATTTTTGGGGGATTCTCATCTCCACTTTTCAAAATCCATAACTCCTAGCCGTATGAGGGATTGTTCTTTATGTGGAAAGCTGTAGGTTTTAGTGGTTACATATAATGTTTTGTATAACTTTTATTATTTATTTTTTTGGAGGGGCAGGTTGAAAAAAAAACACATGAATTCTGCCATAGGTTTTTTTTTTTATTTTGTATCTTTACAGATTTCACTATTAGAGATGAGCGAGCATACTCGATAAGACAAACTACTCGAGCAAGTAGTGCGTTATGCGAGTACCTGCCCGCTCGTCTCTAAAGATTTGGGTGCCGGCGGCGGGCGGGGAGCGGCGGGGGAGAGCAGGGAGGAACGGAGGGGATATCTCACTCTCTCCCCCCCCGCCCCCCCTGCTCATCGCCGCAACTCACCTGTCGACCGCGCCAAATCTTTACAGACGAGCGGGAGGATACTCGGCTAAGGCACTAGTAGTTTGCCTTATCGAGTATGCTCGCTCATCTCTATTCACTATGTGTTAGCAATGACATAACTCACTTTCTGCTGGTTGGTATAATTATATGACTACAGTAATACCAAAATTATATACATTTTTACTTTTTTTTTACAATTAAAAAATCCTTCTTGGAATAAAATGGATTTTTTGCATCACTGCATTCAAAAACCCATACTTTTTTTAAAAATTTTCCTTGGACAGAGCAGTACAAGGGCTTCTTTTGTGCTGTAGCTATTATTGGTATGCTTTTGAGATACATACAATTTTTGTCGTTCCCTTTTATTGCGGTTTTTGAAAGGCAAAACAAATTAAAAAAGCACTTTATTGTATGATCAATACGAATGTGGTGAAGGCCAACGTGTTTCTTTTCTATCATTTCTTTAACCAAAAAATGCGCAAACAAGTTTTCCTTTGGGATATTTTTATGTTCCTGTATGGGCCTGAGGGGCTATTCAGCGAGTGTAGGCGCGCCGTAAAAACGTGTGAATGGGTACACAAAATTTGTCGTTTGTGCGCCTGTTCAGACATATACGCTGAGCCCGGATTGCCGTCGGGTGGGGGGAGACAGTTTAGCTCTGCTAAACTGCCTTCCCCCTTTTCACCTCCTCGCCTGCTCTAGGCAACGAAAGGGGGTAGGGCCTAATGTGCTAAGCTACCGCCCCCTCTCTGCCCCTTGTTGGCTGCTAGCAATGGGAAGGGGAAGCCATTTACCATTGGCTTCCATAGGAGTCTATGGCACAGACTGACGTATTCCGGCCAGTTAGATAGTTCCTGAACTATCTTTCCTGGCTGTCGTAAAAGTGCCTGGTCGAAATGCGCTCGTATGGGCTATCTTGGCCACAGCTGTAGGGCTTATTCAGACGATCATATATCGGTCGGGTTTTCATGCCTGACCAATATACGCTGCCCCTCTCTGCAAGGGGAGAAGTCGGTACGGGAGCTAGTGCATTGAGCTCCCGCCCCCTCTCTGCCCTCTCTCCGACCGTCACCACTGTTTGCAATGGGAGGGGAGGTGCGGAGCTAAGTTTCGCCCTGTCCTGCGCCCTCCCATTGGAAGCAGTGGCGAGGGGCCGAGAGGGGGCAGAAGCTCAAGGCACTAGTTCTTGACCAGTCCCGCCTTCTCCCCTTGCAGAGAGGGGCAGCGTATATTGGTCGGGCATGAAAACCCGACCAATATGTGATTGTCTGAATAAGCCCGTAGATGACAGTGGCAAAGTTCCTGAGCCCACACCATCCATATGATGTAAATATATGCTGTTTCACTGAAAGCCTTTACCACCCAAGGTGTATATATATATATATATATATATATATATATATATATATATATATATATATATATATGTGTGTGTGTGTATATATCTATCTCCTATGTATCTATCTATCTATCTATCTCCTATCTATCTATCTATCTATCTCATATCTATCTATCTATCTATCTATCTATCCAGCTATCTATCACATATCTATCTATCTATCTCTCTATGTATCTCCTATCTATCTCTCTGTGTATCTCATATCTATCTATTTATCTATGTCTCCTATCTATCTATCTATCTCCTATCTATCTTTCTATCTCATATCTATCTATCTATCTATCCAGCTATCTATCTATCTATCTATCGCATATCTATCTATCTATCTCTCTATGTATCTCATATCTATCTATCTATCTATCTATCTATCTATCTATCTATCTATCTATCTATCTATCTATCTATCTATCTCCTATCTATCTCTCTATGTATCTCATATCTATCTATTTATCTATGTCTCCTATCTATCTATCTATCTATCTCCTATCTATCTATCTATTTATCTATCTATCTATCTATCTATCTATCTATCTCATATTTATCTATCTTTCTATCTATCTATCTATCTATCTATCTATCTATCTATCGCATATCTATCTATCTTTGGCCGCCTGCACACGGACGGAAATCCCGCCGCGGTATTTCCCGCGGGATTTCCGCCACTGAAAGTTTGCATAGGAGTGCATAACAATACGCACTCCTATGCAGACGGCCGCGGTTTGGCCGCGCAAAATCTCGTGCGGCAAACAAACAGCGGCATGTCCTATTTTTGTGCGGGGCTCGCACTCACCCGGCCGCCAGCTCCGGTCTGCGCATGCGCCAGCTGCGCGGCAGCCGGCACATGAAAGAGCCGGGGCCGCCAGGCGCGGGTGAGTACGCGCTCGTCCCTGCAGGCTCTCGGGTCGGGTCCCGCGGCAAGAATTCTCGCTGCCGGATCCGACCCGCTCGTCTGCAGGCGGCCTATCTCTCTATGTATCTCATATCTATCTTTTTATCTATGTCTCCTATCTATCTATCTATCTATCTATCTATCTATCTATCTATCTATCTATCTATCTTATATGGCAATTAGGAGACATTTTGACAATACTAGAGTGCTTCTAGGCAACAATCTATGTTGTTTTGTTGTTTGTTGTCATAATTGATACTCTTTGGGTATGTTCATACCTAATGTATCAGCTGCATATTTTCTGCTTCTGATTTGGATGTGCAAAATATGCAGCATATTACAGCACAAGCCAAGAAATCTGATTCCCAAACTGCAGAAATATTTGCAGTAAAAATCAATCTGCAGTATGAATGGAGTGAAATCTGTAGCAAACGTTGATTTTGCCATGGATTTGTTGCAGGTTTTGCCTCAGAAGTGCAGAAAAATCCGCTTCAGACAATATGTCTTGTGTGGATATAGCCTTTGGAGCTAGAAAAGTTTGGATAAGGGCTTATTCACAGGAGCGTATATTGACCACCATTTTCACGGCCGGCCTATATAAGCTACCATCTGAGCTGTCTTCCCCCTTCCCTTCCCCCTCGCCACCTCTCTGCCTCTCTTCTCCCCTCCGGCTGTTTGCAATGGGAGGGGGTGGAGCTAAGCTGCACTCCGGGGTCACGTGTCTTATTTCAAGACAGGGAAACTCTCCAATCATAAGAAGGCAGGTGTCTGTAATAAAGTGGCTATTCAGTGTATGTAAAAAAAAAAAAAAGCATACATTTTGGTCATCTCTCATTGCCCTCTACTATATACAAGCTTGTAGGGTAGTTGGAATGGGTGCGGTCATTTCACAAACTATATAAATGAATAGCTACAATGAAGATAAGAAACTTTGTATCTTATTACACCACTTATCAGCCAATTTTTCTCCTCCCCTGCTTCCTGCACTGATTATTCACTCTCACTTCAGTACTAATGTTTTTTAAAGGTTTTGAAAGAGGCAGAGACAAGATGATTTATGAGCTCACTACGGGCCGGCTGCACACGGGCGGATTTGCATTGCGGAATCTGGAGCGGACGTCCGCCTCCAGATTCCGCAGCACAAACTGTCCATAACATGCTATTGAAAATCCCTTTTTCCTCTACATAAGCGGAAATCAATTTTTCCGCTCGCAGAAAAAAAAATCACAGCATGCACTATTTTTGTGCGGTTTCCACGCGGACAGCCTCCATTGAAGTCAATGGAAGCTGTCTGATCCGTGGACATTGCGGAAAGGTCGTGGATTCCGCGTCATCGCTAGGCCATGACACGGAAAAAGCAGGGGTTTAAAAAAAACTGGACAGGTACACGCGAATGCCGACTCAACACAAGGGTCAGATTCCACTGCGGGAGTCCTGCCCACCTGTGTGCAGCCGGCCAAAGAGATCAGGTTACTTGCTGCTGGTAGAAGTCTATGGAGAGGTGCAAGGGTAGGTGGAAGGAGCAGTGGCAGAAATATACAGCGACACTGCTTGTTTTAGCGTGTTTTCTCACACCAGTGCTGGGTTCATATTTATACTGCTAGTTCTGCTGCACAATGTCCTCTATGCTGCTGCTTCTGGGTTGTGCTACAGAGTGCTAGAAGAGCAGCATCTCCTTTTTTCTGTGTTGTGTATAGCTCCAGGGAGCAGCTCAATGAAAGCTGACAATTATAGATGGAGCCTTAAGGGGGATAAAACTGCTAAAAAATGCATAATACAAAACATATAATGCCTAGAAATTTTGCCACTCCTCATGTACGCACACGTCGCAGGTGGTAGTGTTGCAATGCAGATTCAGGTTATGATGCGGCAGAAGGATTATTAAAGATATAGTTAGTTGGTTAGTTATCTCGTTTGGACAACGAGGTCCGTAGCGCCGATCTAGAATGACCACGACCAAGAGCATTGTTCCATTCAGTGTCGATGTCAGAGGAGGTACCGTTGCCTATCTGTTGCACCCATGAGAACCGCGGACGACCGGGAGGCCTCCGTCATCCAGCAGGGGTCGTCTCTCGATTTTCCTAGCAATTGCTGCGGTTAGAGCACCGTGGGCCGGGACGGCTTCTAACAAGCATGCAACATGACCAAAAAGTGCAAGTCGTCCCCTTGTTATTGTTTTTGTGATTGACTCAAGCCCCATGCAAGCCTGTATCTCACTGTTCTGATGACGTCAAACAAACGGACACAGAGAACCTGGCGTTGGGATCGCAAGTGAAAAGACTCCAGACGCTCAGTGGTATGTGACAGCAAGGTCCAGGTCTCCGAGCTATACAATAATATTGGCATGACGCAGGTCTGGTAGAATCGAATCTTAGTCCTGAGTGTTATGTTATGCTTCCGCCAGAGTTTATCCAGGGACCTCATCGCCGAGGCTGCCAGCGCTATTCTCAGCAGGATGTCTGGAAGCGCCCACCCATCTGTGTGCTGAACGCTTCCGAGGTACACGAACTCACTGACAGCGTCGACTCTCTGGCCGTTTATGTCTAGGTCCGGAGGGATTGCACCGGCTCCTAGTTTCTGCAGCTTGGTTTTTTGCCAGGAGACGTGAAGCCCAAGACAGGATGCCTCAAAATTAAACTGTTCCAATGAGTGTCTTAGATTATTAGATTCGGTATCCAAGAGTGCAACATCGTCGGCGTAGTCCAGGTCGGTGAAGCGGTACTCCAGAAGAGTCACCCCATTACATTAGACAATACGCTGAAGAATCCAGTCCATGGCCCTGCAGAAGAGTGCGGGAGCGAAGACGCAACCTTGTTGAACACCAGACGAGGTCTCAAAACTAGCAGGGGTTGAACTGTTGATACGGACTTTGGCGGATGTGCCCTGAAGCATGTCTTTTGGTAGGTTTAGAAGGGATGTGGGGACGCCAATGCCATGCAAGGCCTTCCAGAGGGCTTCTCTGTTGACCAAGACGAACACCGCCTTGAGATAGGCATACGCAGCAAGGAGCGATTTGTTAAATTCTCTATATATTTCTGACTGGAGTCTAAGAGCGAGTATGGCATCCATGGTGTAGCGACCTGCCATGAAGCCTGACTGCTGGGGTCTCCGCTTGGAGGTCAGGAGTGGTTGTATCCTTGAGGGTAGTAGAACATGCGCAAAGACCGTGCCAGGAACCGAAAGGAGCATTATCGGCCAGCAGCTAGTGCATGCTGTTTTTGGGCCCTTCCCCTTGTACAGGGTGAGGATGATGTCCTGCTTCCATTCACTTTCCCATAAGACCAGACGCGTAGAATAGTTGATGTAAAGCAGTGCTTATCGGCTCAGTTGCACATTTCAGCAGTTCAGGTGGAATGCCATCTGTGCCGGCGGCGCGTCCGTACCTTATTTTCTAAAAAGGCAGAATGGACCTCTTCTGTGACAGAGCATCCGTAGGCACAGAATGGTCATCCACAGCAACGGATGCGAGATCATCAAGGTCATGGCACAGATTAGCCAGTGAATGATTTAGGGCGGATGAGAAATGTTAACACCAGCGTTAAAGAGTCTCATCATGGTTAGTACAAGGGCTGCCATCAGATTTGTGGATTGGCGTATGCCGGCTTGTCCCTGAGGACTCTCGGATTCTGGAGACTGCTTTGTATACTGCTCTTAGATTGTTTGACTTCAGACCTTCCTCGGCTTCATCAGCCAGAGCATTATAGTACCGCTCCCTGTCATTCTTGGCTTTTGCCCGGAACACGCCCTTGAGCCGCTTACATTCCACTTGGTCGTTTTTAAGGTGGGCTTTCGCCTTCGCTTCAAGGACCTGCATAGTGTCGTCCGTTAGCCAGGACTGCCTACGGGAACACCAGTATTTGAGAACGGTCTTTGTGGTTTCACGGATAGCATCTCTTGTGAGATTCCCCAGAGTGTGGAACCGGTTTTCGATTGCGATATTATATTGACATTCGAGTGCTGGATTTTCCCTCAAGGCGTCAAAGTTTAAAGGGGTTGTCCCGCGGCAGCAAGTGGGGTTATACACTTCTGTATGGCCATATTAATGCACTTTGTAATATACATCGTGCATTAAATATGAGCCATACAGAAGTTATATACTCACCTTCCCTGCGCTGGCGTCCCCGTCTCCATGGTGCCGTCTAATTTCAGCGTCTAATCGCCCGATTAGACGCACTTGCGCAGAAGGGTCTTCTCCCTTCTGGTCGGTCCGGGCACGAGTGGTGTTCTGGCTCCACCCCCTTCTACGCATCATCGCATAGCTCTGCCCCGTCACGTGTGCCGATTCCAGCCAGCATGCAACATTGCGAGTCAAAAACCTTGCGGGTTTTGCAATATGCCTGTGACTTGCGATGTTTTGTAGCCTATGTTTCCCTATTTAACCTTCCTGTCTGTTGCATCAGACGAAAACGCTGTTTTTGTGCGGTGCGATGCAACTTTGACAGTAGAAAATCCCACTGTCAAAGCCCTAAACTAAACCCTAGCTGCGGATAAAAACAAACACTTAAATCATATAAGAAGCTCTGTCAGCTCCGCTGCATCTTCTTCCCGGTTCCCGACACTTGTCTTCAGGCATGTCTTTTGGCTGGCGATTGGAAAATCCCCGCCTCCAGGAAGCACTGCCTTTGATTGGCTGTGCACGCGCCATGAACCAATCACTGCCATTCAGTGAATGGCTGTGATTGATTCAATGAATGGCTGTGATTAGTTCATCGAGCGCTGCCTCGACGCTCAGTCAATCAGGGGCAGCGCTTCCTGGAGGCAGGAATTTTCCAGTTCCCGGCCAGAAGACATGCCTGAAGACCAGTGCCAGGCTCACAGTGCTTCTTTGGTAATGTATGTGTTTTTTTTCTGCAGCTAGGGCTCATTTACGGGGTAGGGCTTAAATTTCAAGTCCCACCCCGAAAATCCTTGCTCGACTTTGTAGTGCCACAAAATTGTGGTATCGCAGCAAAAAAACGTAGCCATATCACAGGGACGACCAAAGCAGTAA
Source organism: Eleutherodactylus coqui (assembly GCF_035609145.1). Taxonomy (NCBI): domain Eukaryota; kingdom Metazoa; phylum Chordata; class Amphibia; order Anura; family Eleutherodactylidae; genus Eleutherodactylus; species Eleutherodactylus coqui. The sequence goes on along the minus strand of NC_089837.1, from coordinate 450,619,405 downwards.
CGTTGCGATTTTCTCGCGGCGATATCGCATCGCCTGTGTTAAACAGGCCTTAAGGTTAATGCATATTTTGTGGTTCTAATAACCTTAGCAGCCTACTATGTGTATTATTGCAAAAAAACGGCAAGGCAGTGGAGGAGTTCGCCACACCAGGGGTCTGAGGTGCAAATATTTCCCACAGACCTGGTAATGTTTGTGCCGCCATCCAGCCCCTGTGGACCAGCAGCACAGTGCCCTTGTATGGAGCAGGGGCAGCACTGGTATAGATAGTGCTGCTGCATCACCAGTGAAAAGGACTGCATGGTAAAAGCCAAGCAGGGAAAGAAAAGTGTCAGCCTGCTTGGATGATGAGCAGTGAGGCAGCCAGCATGTCACCTGCTCTGGTGACAGTAGGGGGCACTATTAAAGGGGTTGTCCCGCGAAAGCAAGTGGGTCTATACACTTCTGTATGGCCATATTAATGCACTTTGTAATGTACATTATGCATTAATTATGAGCCATACAGAAGTTATCAGAAATTATTCACTTACCTGCTCCGTTGCTAGCGTCCTCGTTTCCATGGAGCCGTCTAATTTTCAGCGTCTAATCGCCGGATTAGACGCGCTTGCGCAGTCCCGGTCTTCTTCTTTTCTCAATGGGGCCGCTCGTGCCGGAGATCAGCTCCGTGTAGCTCCGCCCCGTCACGTGCCGATTCCAGCCAATCAGGAGGCTGGAATCGGCAATGGACCGCACAGAAGCCCTGCGGTCCACCGAGGGAGAAGATCCCGGCGGCCATCTTCAACCGGTAAGTAAGAAGTCACCGGAGCGCGGGGATTAAGGTAAGCGCTGTGCGTTTTTTTTTTTAAGTCCCTGCATCGGGTTTGTCTCGCGCCGAACGGGGGGGCTGTTGAAAAAAAAACAAACCCGTTTCGGCGCGGGACAACCCCTTTAAGCACTGCCACACATGTGCACTCACCTCCTCTCCTGCTTGGGATGACCACTAGGAATGCCTACGGTAGTGGCTGCTGCAACAGAGGAAAGTAGTGCATGGCACAATAGGGTCGGGGAGGTCCATGTAAGGACAGCAGGGCGGCCGGAGAGATGACCTGTACAGAGGACTGTAAACCAGACCTAGCAGTCCAGGTCTGGACAGAGTCCACAACTGGGGACGAGTAACAGTCTCTGTGGCTGCAGTAAACAGAAGAAGGCCACGGCTGTGAGATCAGTAGTCCTGTATGTGGGAGGAGAGAGGGTCTCCCTGCATGTAAGCAAGTGAGAGACAATGGTGACAAAGCAAAGCTACTGTGCCACCAAAGAGACTGTCAAGTCGGTATTTATTTTTTTACCAGTCGTATTAATGGCCGGTAAAATATAACTGCCAGGTGTGAGCCAGCCGGGCAGCAACCAGACAAATATTTCACTCATTGGGTCTGTAGCGCCGCTCCGACCATCATGGCTGTCAGCAGGCTGTGACCCCTGACCTCTCCCCCAGTGTCTTTGTGTTCCTATGCACAGAGCAGACACCGGAGGAACAGGTAAGGGGTCACAGACTAATGCCAGCCACAGTGGGCACCTAACCAGAGTTACAGATGGAGGGACTGAAATGTTTGTCAAGTTGCTGCCCAACTGGAGTTCCACTATGGGAGTAACTATTCCTACTGGGGCCACTATGAAGCACTATTCCTACTGGCACCACTATGGGGGGTCACTATAACTATGGGGGACACTATTACTACTGAAGCCATTATAAAGGTCACTATTCCTAATGGAGTCACTAGAACTATGGGGCCCACATTATAGGGGTCACTATTCCTACTGGGGCCACTATGAAGGTCACTATTCCTACTGGGGTCATTATGAAGGTCCCTATTACTACTAGGGCCACTATGGGGGTCACTATTACTACTGGGGTCACTATAACTACTGAAGCCACTATGGGCATCAGTATTACTCCAGGAGCCACTGTGGGGGTCTATATTCCTACTAAGACCACTATGGGGTCACTATTGCTACGGAGGCCATTATAGGGGTCACTATTCCTACTGGGACCACTCTGAAGGTCACTATTCCTACTGGGGCCACTCTGAAGGTCCCTATTCCTACTGAGGTCACTATGAAGGTCACTATTCCTACTAAGGCAAAAATATGGGAGTCACCATAACTACTGAGGCCACTATTACTACTGGCTTCACTATGAAGGTCACTATTTCTATTGGGGCTACTATGGGGGTCACTATTACTATTAGGGCCACTATTTCTACTGAGGCCACTATGAAGGTCACTATTCCTACTCGGGCTACTGGGCTTTCCCCAGCTTCCTCAGCCCCGCTCCAGCAGCAACTCGGCCCCCTTGCTCTTCCTTGCCTTCTCCTCATAGTCAGCAGCTTCTCCTGCCTCTGTCCAGCTCCTGCTCAACTTACTACACTGTCAGAAATTGTACTTTTTATATTGGGGCACTCGCCAATCATAATCAGTCCAGCGAGCATGCTCATTGGCAATTTGCCCATAATTTTTGGTGCACTTTTCCAGTTGGATCCCATAGCAACATTAACCCTTTAGGATAAGTTTCTGATGAGAACTGATGAGAGTGTTGAGGGAGAGGGCATCCCCCATGTGGTGTGCACAGAGTTCTATCAGGAGAATCCTGTACCAACACACAGGTTTACTTGTGGATGTTTTTTGCCTCCTACTTAGTGAGTTTAGCACAAAGAGACTCTGTCACCTCCTTTTAGCCTTATAAGCTAAGCGTATGGACTAAAAGTCGGTGACCTGCTGAGTCCAGGGATGTAAGTGTTATACTTATTTCCCCCATTCTTCCCTCTGACGTCAGCGGTGAAAGCCGCCACTCAGTGCATTGAGTGGCGCTGCTAAGTAGTTCGCCCAATATAACATTAGAATACCCTGATTATTTAGCAGCACCGCTCAATGCACTGAGCGGCGGTTTTCAGCGCTGACACCAGGAGAACAACGGGGAAAGAAAGTATAACACCCACATCCCCGGCCTCAGCGGGTCAGATACTTTTAGCCCATATGCTTAGCTTATAGGCTATAGCTAAAAGTAGGTGAGTCTCTTTAACTTTTATCATTCCAAGACTTACTGTTGCACTACACGTGTTTCTTGCGCCGACCAATAGCCAGTTTCAGTATGTAGCCCCATTCTAGTACATGCCATAAATATATATCCATGTAATGTATGACTGCCTGTATAAAGGTAAAGTTAAAAGACAATAGAGCCAGGAGGCCCCTTTATTGTGTGCTCACCTGCTGGTACCTGTGTTCCCAGGCTGAAAAGAAGTGACTTGTCAGTGACAGGTTGAGGATGGCGGTGTATGGAGTCACTGAAGGATGAGTTATGTGATGTGCGGATGATACAAACATGATGTCACCACTGCAGGTAAACGGCTAGCAATGAGTCTATTAGGTCTTCATGTGGTACCAGAAAGCATGCACCTGGTACCTTTAAAGATGTAGATCTCGGGCTATATGTGAAATAATGATGCTTTATTATGCAATAATGAGGTTAAATTCTGTTTTTATGTTTTATGTCAATCCATATTATATTTAGGCGGCAGCTGTTTCTATAGTTAGTGCACTGCAGCAGCTAAAGGGTTACAAGCTCAGCTTTACAGCTTTTACAGACAGATAGATAGATAGATAGATAGATAGATAGATAGATAGATAGATAGATAGATAGATAGATAGATAGATAGATAGATAGATAGATAGATAGATAGATAGATAGATAGATAGCGAAGAGGCCACACATCCGTTCTTATATGTCACAGTAATAAGGCCTCATTCGTGGTCTCTATAATAATAAGCCACCCTTTGTAGCCCCTGATAGTAATAATCCCCCATTTGTGGCCCCCACAGTAATAAGCCCCTATTTGTGGCCGATCTCCCCCTATTTCTTGAAAGCACTCGCTAATACATTACTGTAGTGATCTTCTTTCTTACAGGCATTAGACAATTAATCACCTGGTCTATCACATCTGGGCACCCACTGGCAACATGTGCATCTTGTTTCATTGTCAATGTACCTCAAGAGTAGGAGAAATCAGAATGCAAAATGCAGGGGAGCAAGAAGGAAGATGTAGTCACTACAGCTGGGCACCACAATGTAACTGACAGGGTGAGCAAAAAAAAAAGGTTTACTTTACTGCAAATGTGGCAGTTAAACATGATTAGTCCTGGTGTTGGGAGAAGAAAGTAATATCGAAGTCGAGTTGCTTGGGATTCATCCAGAAATAAAAGTTAAGCTTTTATAATCCAATATTAAAACTATTTTGGAAACAATTGAAAAGGCTAATGATATTATTACGGTTTATCCTCACTTAATTTACTGCGCGCCTATTACAGTTCAGTGTAATTAAAAAATAAAATTACAATAACTGATTTAAATGCAATACTGCTTATGTCCTCTAGATGGCGCAAGTATTCTTTTTAGCGGAGCACTGAATAAAATCATTCTGCAGTTGATTACCGTTCAGAACTGCATAACTGCCTGGATTTTGCAGTGATCTCAAATGTGGACTAACAATCTGTTCATTCTGTGGCAAATGAGGTTTAACACTGATAAATGCAAGGTCCTGCAGATGGGCAGGGAAATACATGTCACCATCAGACACTAAATGGGAAACCATTAAGGAACACTGACATGGAAAAGGACTTGGAAGTTTTAGTTAACTGTAAGCTTAACTGGAGCAACCAGTGTCAGGCAGCTGCTGCCAAGGCAAATAGGATCATGAAGTGCATCAAAAGAGGTCTAGAGGCAGATGACGAGAACATTGTTCTTCCTCTGTACAAGTCACTAGTCAGACCACACATGCAATATTGTGGACAGTTTGGGGTATCAGTACTCAAGAAGGACATATCAGAGCTTGAGCGGGTTCAAAGGCAGGCAACTAAAGCAATAAATGGAATGGGTGGACTACAATACCCAGAGTGGTTATCAAAATTGTGATTATTTAGTTTAGTAAAAAGATGGCTGAGGGGCGACCTGATAACTATGTATAAATATATCAGGGGACAATACAGAGATCTCTTCCATCATCTGTTTATACCCAGGACTGTGACGGTAACAAGAGGGCATCTGCTACATCTAGGGGAAAGAAGGTTTCTACACTAACATAGAAGGGGGTTCTTTACTGTAAGAGCAGTGAGACTATGGAACTCTCGGCCTGGTGATGGCAAACTTACTAATACAGTACAAGAGGGACCTGGATGCCTTTCATGAGAGATACAATAGTATATGTTATAATTAGAGATGAGCGAACGCGTTCGTCCGAGCTTGATATTCGTGCGAATATTAGGGTGTTCGGGATGTTCGTTATTCGTGACGAACACCATGCGGTGTTCTGGTTACTTTCACTTCCTTCCCTGAGACGTTAGCGCGCTTTTCTGGCCAATTGAAAGACAGGGAAGGCATTACAACTTCCCCCTGCAACGTTTAAGCCCTATACCACCCCCCTGCTGTGAGTGGCTGGCGAGATCAGGTGTTCGCCTAATATAAAAGTCGGCCCCTCCCGCGGCTCGCCTCAGATGCGGTGTGAGTTAGATGAGGGACAGTGCTGTTTATACCGGAGCTGCTGTAGGGAAAGAATTGGTAGTTAGTGTAGGCTTCAAGACCCCCCAAAGGTCCTTATTAGGGCCACTGATAGCTGTGTGTTGGCTGCTGTTAGCAGTGGGATTTTTTTTTTTCTCAAAGTCGCCTCTGCAGACCGTTGCACCTGGCATTAGGGACAGAAGTGCTGCATAGGCAGGGAGAGTGTTAGGAGTGAGTGTAGCCTTCAAGAACCTCAACGGTCCTTTCTAGGGCCATATTTATCCGTGTGCAGTACTGTCCAGGCTGCTGTTGGCTGTGCTGCATTTTTTTTGGGCTTCTCAAAATCGCCTCTGCAGAGCATTGCACCCTCCATTGATACTGCAGGGAAAGAATTGTATAGGCAGGGCCACAACACAGTTATTATTCATAGAATATACGCAGTGCTGCCTGTTGGTGGGAAAAACCTGAAAACAAATCTATTTGTCCAGCCTCTGTCCGTCCTAACGCCTGTGGACACGTGTGAGCTGCGTGAAAAACATTGCTAAATCATACGCACCCAGCTACGCTTTACTGCTGGCTTCGCCATTTGCTTTCCTTAATTGGGAAAAAAAATACCTGCTCTGCCACAGTTAATAACTCTGCTACCCTCACGTTCTGTGACACATAAGCAGGGACACAGCGCAGTTATTAAACTTCTCAGGTTCATTGAATATACGCAGTGCTGCCTGTTGGTGGGAAAAAACTGAAAAGAAATCTATTTGTCCAGCCTGTGTCCGTCCTTACGCCTGTGGAGACGTGTGAGCTGCGTGAAAAACATTGCTAAATCATACGCAGCCAGCTACGGTTTACTGCTGGGTTCGCCATTTGCTTTCCTTAATTGGGAAAAAAAATACCTGCTCTCCAAGAGTTATAATAACTCTGCTACCCTCACGTTCTGTGACACATAAGCAGGGACACAGCGCAGTTATTAAACTTCGCAGGTTCATTGAATATACGCAGTGCTGCCTGTTGGTGGGAAAAAACTGAAAAGAAATCTATTTGTCCAGCCTGTGTCCGTCCTTACGCCTGTGGAGACGTGTGAGCTGCGTGAAAAACATTGCTAAATCATACGCAGCCAGCTACGGTTTACTGCTGGGTTCGCCATTTGCTTTCCTTAATTGGGAAAAAAAATACCTGCTCTCCAAGAGTTATAATAACTCTGCTACCCTCACGTTCTGTGACACATAAGCAGGGACACAGCGCAGTTATTAAACTTCGCAGGTTCATTGAATATACGCAGTGCTGCCTGTTGGTGGGAAAAAACTGAAAAGAAATCTATTTGTCCAGCCTGTGTCCGTCCTTACGCCTGTGGAGACGTGTGAGCTGCGTGAAAAACATTGCTAAATCATACGCAGCCAGCTACGGTTTACTGCTGGGTTCGCCATTTGCTTTCCTTAATTGGGAAAAAAAATACCTGCTCTCCAAGAGTTATAATAACTCTGCTACCCTCACGTTCTGTGACACATAAGCAGGGACACAGCGCAGTTATTAAACTTCGCAGGTTCATTGAATATACGCAGTGCTGCCTGTTGGTGGGAAAAAACTGAAAAGAAATCTATTTGTCCAGCCTGTGTCCGTCCTTACGCCTGTGGAGACGTGTGAGCTGCGTGAAAAACATTGCTAAATCATACGCAGCCAGCTACGGTTTACTGCTGGGTTCGCCATTTGCTTTCCTTAATTGGGAAAAAAAATACCTGCTCTCCAAGAGTTATAATAACTCTGCTACCCTCACGTTCTGTGACACATAAGCAGGGACACAGCGCAGTTATTAAACTTCGCAGGTTCATTGAATATACGCAGTGCTGCCTGTTGGTGGGAAAAAACTGAAAAGAAATCTATTTGTCCAGCCTGTGTCCGTCCTTACGCCTGTGGAGACGTGTGAGCTGCGTGAAAAACATTGCTAAATCATACGCAGCCAGCTACGGTTTACTGCTGGGTTCGCCATTTGCTTTCCTTAATTGGGAAAAAAAATACCTGCTCTCCAAGAGTTATAATAACTCTGCTACCCTCACGTTCTGTGACACATAAGCAGGGACACAGCGCAGTTATTAAACTTCGCAGGTTCATTGAATATACGCAGTGCTGCCTGTTGGTGGGAAAAAACTGAAAAGAAATCTATTTGTCCAGCCTGTGTCCGTCCTTACGCCTGTGGAGACGTGTGAGCTGCGTGAAAAACATTGCTAAATCATACGCAGCCAGCTACGGTTTACTGCTGGGTTCGCCATTTGCTTTCCTTAATTGGGAAAAAAAATACCTGCTCTGCCACAGTTAATAACTCTGCTACCCTCACGTTCTGTGACACATAAGCAGGGACACAGCGCAGTTATTAAACTTAGATAATTCATTCACTAGAGGCAGTGGGGCCTTTCGTTTTCCAAAAAGGGCAAAAATTATATTTGGCCTGCAGTCTTGCGCCAATTTATTTCCTGCCTGGGAAATCTAATCACTGGTAATACAGCATGCTGAGGGGTAGGGGTAAGCCTAGAGGACGTGGACGTGGACGTGGCCGAGGACGCGGAGGGCCAAGTGAGGGTGTGGGCACAGGCCAAGCTCCTGATCCAGGTGTGTCGCAGCTGTCTGCTGCGCGATTAGGAGAGAGGCACGTTTCTGGCGTCCCCACATTCATCGCCCAATTAATGGGTCCACGCGGGAGACGGTTATTAGAAAATGAGCAGTGTGAGCAGGTCCTGTCCTGGATGGCAGAAAGTGCTTCGAGCAACCTATCGTCTACCCGCAGTTCTGCGCCGTCCACTGCTGCCAATCCGAATCCTCTGTCTGCTGCTCCTCCTTCCTCCCAGCCTCCTCACTCCACTACAATGACACCTGCTCAGGAGCGGGAACACTCCCAGGAACTGTTCTCGGGCCCCTGCTTAGATTGGGCAGCAGCGGTTCCTCTCCCACCAGAGGAGTTTATCGTCACTGATGCCCAACCATTCGAAAGTTCCCGGGGTCCGGGGGAAGAGGCTGGGGACTTCCGCCAACTGTCTCAACAACTTTCTGTGGGTGAGGAGGACGATGACGATCAGACACAGTTGTCTTGCAGTGAGGTAGTAGTAAGGGCAGTAAGTCCCAGGGAGCAGCGCACAGAGGATTCGGAGGAAGAGCAGCAGGACGATGAGGTGACTGACCCCACCTGGTGTGCAACGCTTACTCAGGAGGACAGGTCTTCAGAGGGGGAGTCAAGGGCATCAGCAGGGCAGGTTGCAAGAGGCAGTGCGGTGGCCAGGGCCAGGGGTAGAGGCAGGGCCAGACCGAATAATCCACCAAGTGTTTCCCAAAGCGCCCCCCCGCGCCATGCCACCCTGCAGAGGCCGAGGTGCTCTAAGGTCTGGCAGTTTTTCACAGAGACGCCTGACGACCGACGAACAGTGGTGTGCAACCTTTGTTGCGCAAAGCTCAGCCGGGGAGCCAACACCAACAGCCTCACCACCACCACCATGCGCAGACATATGATGGCCAAGCACCCCACAAGGTGGGACGAAGGCCGTTCACCGCCTCCGGTTTGCACCCCTGCCTCTCCCCCTGTGCCCCAACCTGCCACTGAGATGCAACCCCCCTCTCAGGACACAGGCACTACCGCCTCATGGCCTGCACCCACACCCTCATCTCCGCTGTCCTCGGCCCCATCCAGCAGTGTAGTTCAGCGCACCGTTCAGCCGTCGCTTGCGCAAGTGTTCGAGCGCAAGCGCAAGTACGCCGCCACGCACCCGCACGCTCAAACGTTAACCGTCCGCATCGCAAAATTCATCAGCCTTGAGATGCTGCCGTATAGGGTTGTGGAAACGGAGTCCTTCAAAAGTATCATGGAGGCGGCGGCCCCGCGCTACTCAGTTCCCAGTCGCCACTACTTTTCCCGATGTGCCGTCCCAGCCCTGCACGACCACGTCTCCCGCAACATTGTGCGCGCCCTCACCAACGCGGTTACTGCCACGGTCCACTTAACTACGGACACGTGGACAAGCACAGGCGGGCAGGGCCACTACATCTCCCTGACGGCACATTGGGTGAATTTAGTGGAGGCTGGGACAGAGTCAGAGCCTGGGACCGCTCACGTCCTACCCACCCCCAGAATTGCGGGCCCCAGCTCGGTGGTGGTATCTGCGGAGGTGTATGCTTCCTCCACTAAAGCACCCTCCTCCTCCTCCTCCTCCTCTGTCTCACAATCAAGATGTGTTAGCAGCAGCATGTCGCCAGCAGTCGGTGTCGCGCGGTGTGGCAGCACAGCGGTGGGCAAGCGTCAGCAGGCCGTGCTGAAACTACTCAGCTTAGGCGATAAGAGGCACACGGCCCACGAACTGCTGCAGGGTCTGACACAGCAGACCGACCGCTGGCTTGCGCCGCTGAGCCTCCAACCGGGCATGGTCGTGTGTGACAACGGCCGTAACCTGGTGGCGGCTCTGCAGCTCGGCAGCCTCACGCACGTGCCATGCCTGGCCCACGTCTTTAATTTGGTGGTTCAGCGGTTTCTGAAAAGCTACCCACGCTTGTCAGACCTGCTCGTAAAGGCGCGCCGGCTCTGCGCACATTTCCGCAAGTCCCACACGGACGCTGCCACCCTGCGCACCCTGCAACATCACTTTAAGCTGCCAGTGCACCGACTGCTGTGCGACGTGCCCACACGGTGGAACTCTACGCTCCACATGTTGGCCAGGCTCTATGAACAGCGTAGAGCTATAGTCGAATACCAACTCCAACATGGGCGGCGCAGTGGGAGTCAGCCTCCTCAATTCCTTTCAGAAGAGTGGGCCTGGTTGGCAGACATCTGCCATGTCCTTGGTAATTTTGAGGAGTCTACCCAGGTGGTGAGCGGCGATGCTACAATCATTAGCGTCACCATTCCTCTGCTATGCATCTTGAGAAATTCCCTGCAAACCATAAAGGCAGCTGCTTTGCGCTCGGAAACGGGGGCGGGGGAAGACAGTATGCCGCTGGATAGTCAGGGCACCCTCCTGTCTATTTCACAGCGCGTACAGGAGGAGGAGGAGGATGAGGAGGAGGGGGAAGAGACAGCTTGGCCCGCTGCTGACGGTACACCGGCTGATTGCCTGTCATCATTTCAGCGTGTATGGCCTGAGGAGGAGGAGGAGGAGGAGGATCCTGAAAGTGATCTTCCTAGTGAAGACAGCCATGTGTTGCGTACAGGTACCCTGGCACACATGGCTGACTTCATGTTAGGATGCCTTTCTCGTGACCCTCGCGTTGCACGCATTCTGGCCACTACGGATTACTGGGTGTACACACTGCTCGATCCACGGTATAAGGAGAACCTGCCCACTCTGATTCCCGAAGAGGAAAGGGGTTCGAGAGTGTTGCTATACCACAGGACCCTTGCGGACAAGCTGATGGTAAAATTCCCAGCCGACAGCGCTAGTGGCAGAAGGCGCAGTTCCGAGGGCCATGTTGCAGGGGATGTGCGTAGATCGAGCAGCATGTACATCCCAGGCAGTGCAACAGTCTTTAAGGGCCTGGCCAGCTTTATGGCTCCCCACCAAGACTGTGTCACCGCTCCCCAGTCACGGCTGAGTCGGCGGGAGCACTGCAAAAGGATGGTGAGGGAGTACGTAGCGGATCGCACGACCATCCTTGGTGACGCCTCTGCCCCCTACAACTACTGGGTGTCGAAGCTGGACACGTGGCCTGAACTAGCCCTGTATGCCCTTGAGGTGCTTGCTTGTCCTGCGGCTAGCGTGTTGTCGGAGAGGGTGTTTAGTGCGGCTGGGGGAATCATCACCGATAAGCGTAGCCGCTTGTCAACCGACAGTGCCGACAGGCTAACACTCATCAAGATGAACAAAGGCTGGATTTCGCCAGACTTCTGTTCTCCACCAGCGGACAGCAGCGATACGTAAGCAATACGTAGGCTGCACCCGCGGATGGAAGCTACGTTCTCTCTCACCATCCAAAACGGGGACATTTGTGCTTCATCAATCTGTGTCTAATATTCCTCCTCCTCCTCCTCCTGCTCCTCCTCCTGAAACCTCACGTAATCACGCTGAACGGGCAATTTTTCTTAGGGCCACAAGGCTCACTCAAATAATTTTTCAGAACAATTTTTATAAGTTTCAATTAGCTTAAAAGCGTTGGAACTTTAACTTGAACCAATTTTTCGTTACACTGGGCTGCCTCCAGGCCTAGTTACCACTTAAGCCACATTAACCAAAGCGATTAATGGGTTTCACCTGCCCTCTTGGCTGGCCATGGCCAATTTTTGGGATGTACATTAGTACTGTTGATACAGCAATTTTTGTGGGCCCTCGCCTACAGTGTAATCAAATTAATTTTTAGCCCACCTGCATTACAGCTGACGTTACCTCAGCTGTGTTGGGCAATGCAATGGGATATTTCTATGTACCGCCGGTGGCTTCCTGGCACCCACCCAGGCAGTGGGTCCACAGGGAGTTAAACCTACATGTGTCCACTTGTAAAGAACCCCAGTCTGACTGGGGCATGCAGTGTGGGCCGAAGCCCACCTGTATTACGCACGACATTACTACCTCAGCTGTGTTGGGCAATGCAATGGGATATTTTTGTGTACCGCCGGTGGGTTCCAGGGAGCCACCCATGCTGTAGGTGCACACTGAGTTTTTAATACATCTGTACACTTCTAAAGAACCCGTCTGACTGGGGCATGCAGTGTGGGCCGAAGCCCACCTGTATTACGCACGACATTACTACCTCAGCTGTGTTGGGCAATGCAATGGGATATTTCTATGTACCGCCGGTGGCTTCCTGGCACCCACCCAGGCAGTGGGTCCACAGGGAGTTAAACCTACATGTGTCCACTTGTAAAGAACCCCAGTCTGACTGGGGCATGCAGTGTGGGCCGAAGCCCACCTGCATTAAGCACGACATTACTACCTCAGCTGTGTTGGGCAATGCAATGGGATATTTCTGTGTACCGCCGGTGGGTTCCAGGGAGCCACCCATGCTGTGGGTCGACAGGGACTTCACAATAGGGAGTTGTACCTGCCTGTGTCTATGAATTAAAAAGCCCGGTCTGACTGGGGCATGCAGACACCTTGACAGAATGAATAGTGTGTGGCACATAGGTTCCCCATTGCTATGCCCACGTGTGCAGCTCCTGATGGCGGTGGCACAGGATTCTATTTCTCATTGCTTCTGTACAGCATTGTGGGCTATCGCTCCGCCACTTTTAAAGAGGGTCGCTGCCTAGCCGTGCCAACCTCTGCAGTGTATGCCTGAGGTCCCTCGTCATGGCAGACGCAATTCTAAATAGACATGAGCGTGGTGTGGCATGAGGGCAGCTGAAGGCTGCGCAGGGACACTTTGGTGTGCGCTGTGGGGGGGAGGGGGTGCGGTTGGGCAGCATGTAACTCAGGAGAAGTGGCAGTGGAGTGTCATGCAGGCAGTGATTGTGCTTTGTTGGAGGTAGTGTGGTGCTTAGCAAAGGTATGCCATGCTAATGAGGGCTTTTCAGAAGTAAAAGTTGTTGGGAGGGGGGGGGGCCCACTCTTGCCGCTATTGTGGCTTAATAGTGGGACCTGTGAACTTAGGATGCAGCCCAACATGTAGCCCCTCGCCTGCCCTATCCGTCACTGTGTCATTCCCATCACTTTCCTGAATTGCCCAGATTTTCACACATGAAAACCTTAGCGAGCATCGGCGAAATACAAAAATGTTCTGGTCGCCCATTGACTTCAATGGGGTTCGTTGTTCGAAACGAACCCTCGAGCATCACGGGAAGTTCGTTACGAATAACGAACACCCGAACATTTTGGTGTTCGCTCATCTCTAGTTATAATCCTTAATAACTTCAGAAGGGTCGGTGATCCAGGGATTATTCCGAATGTCAGATTAGAGTCAGGAAGGATTTTTTTCCATAAAATTAGGAAAATTGGCTTCAACGTCATTGGGATCTGGATCAACACTGCAGAATAATAGGCTGAACCGGAGGGACATGTCTGTTTCTACAGCCTTACATACTATATCACTATGTCAGTGTCCAGAAGAGCGGTCTTTAGTAAATGTAGAAGTTACTTTTGCAAAATCAACCAAATAACTAGGCTCAATGTAGAAATAAGGGGATGTGAATCTACCAGGGATATTCGGGAGGGCTGAGATCCTGGTCATGACTCCTGAGTTATGTGCTCCAATGATCTGCTTAGTCTCTGAAGGGCAATTCACATTTATATAGACCATTAGTAAGGTTAGAAAATATTGAAATTGAGAGAAGTTTACCTGCAGTTGTTCTCTGCTACCCCTGGGTCCGGTCCTGTTTTTGCCTGTCCAAGATGACCGACGCAATCTTTAGACTACCTAATCCTTACAATGCACTGGTAGTGATAGACTATTAACCCTTTCCAATCCAATTTGTATCCTGGTTTTCCTAGGGGGCTTACTCTTTTTCTGCCGTTATACAACGGCGCTATCTGCTGGCTAAAGCCAGTACTGCATGAGGTGACATGTTGGATTGGCTCCAACAGCAGAGAGGCTGGCAATATACAGTAAAGAACCTCAACGGACGTTTTCCAACATCGGAGCTGTACAGCCCTAAATCATAAGGTCTTTAGACGTCAGACAGTGGATTGGAAATGGTTAATGGACTCTAACTGCTCTCTGATTGGCCAGAGCTGGTCATATGAACAGCACTGGCCAATCAGCAGTGCACAGTGTGCATTAGCTAGGAAGAACATGGCTGCAGCCATCTTAGATGACCGCAAGATGAAGAATGAATGCAAGTAATATACACCCCCCACTACCACTCTGGTCCCAGGACAGAGTTTTGTCCCAAAACAGGAGTGTCGCTTTAAACTGAAGAAGGGAAGGGAAGCTGCCAGAAAACTTTGCGGCAAAAATTAGCCTGATGACAAGCATCCCTTATTATGTTCACCCTCGAGCTGGCCGAAACTAACTGTGACATAGAGATGTCATGTCACAGCTTCTTACCTGGATAAAACACTCATGTTCTCACAGTTGGTTACCCAATTAAAACTAGCTGTGATGCCTTGTTGTATTGCATTATACTGTAGGAGGGATCAAACAACCGAGAGTTCAAGTCTCCCTGTGGGGACTAAAAAAAAAAAAACCTCTAGATTATTTAATTGTGTCATTATTGATCCTGCATGATTAACACCGTCCGAAACCAATATACACAATGCCAGAATTGCACTTTTTTAGTCACCCTGTAAACAAGAAAATATAGAATAAAAAGCAATCCAAAAAGTCCGATATACCATAAAATTGTCAGGTTGTGCTGCTGGGACCTGTTGTTCTATGGGTTTCCAGGAGCACACCTTCACAGGTGTTGCATGTTTGTGTTGGCTGGGTGTGGAGTTCTCCAGCCAGCTAATCCCCACAGGTCTGCTGCATATATATACATGTCCCTCTGCAAGAGGAAGCTGGTATCCCTTCACTCTAGGGTTTGGTTTTCTTGCATGCCTGTTATGTGTTGTGTGTTTATAGGTGTGCACAGTGGTATGTTCAATATATATGTGTGTGAACAGTGTCATGTTCAGTGTCTGTGCAGGCGGACAGAAATCAGGTGTGTACAGGCATGTTCAGTGTAAATGGTGTTCTGTGTTGCATGCTATCCCTAGTGTGTTGGTGTGAACTGCGCCCTGTCCTGCTTTGGTTCGTTTTCCACCCTGGGCACTTAGGTCCATAGTTTCCAGTTCGGGGCTATCCTTATTGGGATGATTGCCCTGCTTGTAGGCAGATTTCATGTGGAAGTTATCTCGTTAGAGTAGGGACGCACAAGACGAGGACTCTTGAAGTGGGCCCGCAGGCTTAAAGGCGGTTTCCAGGGAGAATACTATTGATGATCTATACTTAGGATAGGTCATCAATAAAGGCAGCAGCAGGAAGGGGTTAAAATAGTCTATGGTTAAAGTAATACTCCAAGTAAAACTAATACATGATATTATATCTAGTGCAGGGCCTGATGGGACAGGGTATAATGCAACATTCAAAAATACCAAAGAAAAAATCCCTATGTTAACAGTTTTGTAGAATTATTACAGATAGTCCCGCTGTTATATTTTTTTATATTCTCCATTTTTATGTGGCAGTCAGCTGAGGGGGCGGGGTTATGTAAGCGGCATGGCCTATTGTTCCAGGTTACCTATTTTGGACAGAGGAGTGAGAGAAGGTTCTAGCATTAAAACGCTGGTTGGACACTAGATGGGAGTAATAGACTCACCTGTAGCAGCCACCTTTCCTTGTTAACAGTGTCTCCCAGTACTGATATAGCCCTAGGACTTACAAGAACGACAGAATTGTATTGGAACCAGGCAGTCAAAAGAAAAAATATGCAAAACATGTATCAACACAAATAGTTTTTGTTGTTAGCTGTTTAGTCATTCACGACCCTCGGTGACCCTAAAGGCGAGCTCCCTCCATGTTTTTCGGTTTCACACTGCTTCTTTCAGTTGTGTGATATCCATGCCAGTATCAGCTGACAGTATCAGCCATTGTGTTCTTTGGCAGCCGGGTCCTCTCTTGCCACTGATCTGTCCAAGCATTACAAATTTTTCTAGTGACTCTGCTCACATTACATGGCCAAAACACCTGAGCCTGAGTCTGGCCATCTTGCCCTCCAGTGATATATCGGGTCTTATAGGATTCAGGACTTCTCTGTTTGTTACTCTCGTCGTCCAGGGCGTACGCAGCCAGCACTACAGCTCAAACGCATCAATCCTGCATCTATCAGCTTTTTTGAGAGTCCAGCTTTCACATCCATACATGGCTATGGGGAAAACGATATCCCTACTTTTCCAGATTTTGTCCATGATTGGCATCGCGCTTCACCCCAATGCTATCTCTGGCATAGATTCTCAATCCTGGTTAATTTTTGAACCAAGGAAGAGGAAGTCTGGCATGCATTCTTCAGCTTAATGGTTAATTTTGAATTTGGCCATTTTTTTGCAATTGTCATAATTTTACTCTTCTTTAAATTCAGGTAAAGGGACCATTTTTTCACTTTCAGTATTAATCTTCCATATCAGCTGCTTCAGACCTGCTTGTCTTTCTGCAAGCAGAGTTGTATCACCTGCATATTGTTGATGTTTCTGCCACCTATTTTTACCCCGATTTCCAATTTGCCTAGGTAGCAACACACAAAAAAAACACAAATGCAAGACTAAGAATTCATCCATAAATAACAGGAACATAATTGTCTGATGATAATGATTATGACAACAGTAATGGAGCAGATGATTGATGGAAACAGAAATAACAACCTAACAATACATAACCTTATTGCTAGCTCACCCAAAGTCTTTTCCTAATCAATGCCTGACACTGATCCTATCACCAGAAACCTTTGTCTCCGAGTAACCCTCAGTTATCCCAAAAGGCAACCCTATCTGAAACACTGTCCCTGACAAACAATATCCGAATGCTAAGAGCCACAGACAAGAAAGCCAAGCAAAGCAAGCTGAATTATGAAACAAGTATAGGCAGATACAACAGAGAAAGAGCAGACAAAAACAACAAGGCCAGGAAGCAAGGACTCAACTAGACAAATATAAGAACAAGACTACACTAACAAAAACAAGCTAGACTAAAACAAGATGCTAGAAAAAAACAAAAACAAGGAATACTGATTTAGGTCGGGCTCACGTGGCCATAAGTGTTAAATACTACGTGGGTCATGCACCCTTTTACAGCTGTGGAGCCAGCAATGTAATATATACACGCCCATAGAGAACAATGGGCTCTATCGCGAGTATATATGTGGCAACATAGAACATGCTGTGTTCTTCTTTGAGCTTGTGTATTACACAATTCTTACAGCTAATCTGAATGGAACTGCGTAATACGCAGTAATTGTATGCCTTTGTGAGCCCAGCCTTAAACACATAGTTTTCACTATAACCAGCACCACACTGCAGAAACCAGGAATAATTAAAGAGAAGCTAGCCAGTGACTAATTAATCTTCAAACAGACTGGACTGAGCAGTGTAGTCAGCTGACTCACTAATGGATCATCTACAAAGCAACTGTGGCAACAACAAACTAGATGGAGATGTCTATGCATCAGTAGAACTTCTGCTGATAATAAAATCTAGATGATTAGATGGAGTCAGAATTAAAGGGGATGTCCAGGGTTACTAAATCACATGCAATACCACACACAGTTCATGGACAACAGTGGTGCTATTTCCAGAAACTTTTTCTTTCTAATACTGCACATTATCATGGCTTCCCATCCTGACATAGGGGTGTTTTGTTTTTTTTAACGTATTTTGAACAAAAGTCCTTCTTTTAGCATTTAACTTCTTTTCTATGACTCACTGTGAATCTAGAGTCCAATTTGTGCTGCATCCAAAAGCAGACAATCTCCACTACCTTTTACTTGTAGGGTTAAATCAGGCGGTAATCAGCCTTCTCATCGACCTCATGTTGATTGCTGCAGAGCCGAGTATCCAGGCATCTGTCATAGTCATCATATATAGTACGCTTCCTTGCTGTTTATCTCTGTGTCATAGATATGATTGCAGACAGACATGCAGTCACTAGGGAGATTATTGATGCTTATCGGGCATGTCGGAGCGCTGAATGCGTTCACTGGTGATCCCAAGAGACTGGCACTAGTCGTAAACAGAGGGGAGATGGTGTCTCAGAATATTAAGTCAAACTCCGTTGGGTTTCTTGTGTGTTCTGTGTATTTATGTCTAACTTTAAATATCAGCAGCGAAGCCATTAATTTGTTCTTTGAGTTTTTCTGAAGTCAGTTTAGCATCACAGAGATTATATAGTAAGTACATATATGCATGCAAAAGTGTGGCATGTATACATTGAGTTATGATACCCAAATGTTTTCATGCCAGGATTTGCCCTCTTTTCGCACTGCCTTATGGGTTTTCAGTTTCATCCTTTTTATTGCTCTATGTCTTCTTTTATTGATGTGTTATGCAGCTATGACATGTATTGCTAGGTACAGTGTACTTGATTTAAAGGGCTTGTACCAGTGTCACTACTGCAGGGTTCTCTGCTGCTCTTCCGTGCAGTTGATCGTGTGCCACCTACTCATGCTACTGTGGTGGCCTGTTAATGACTCAGAGGTGTCATTCTTGTCCAGTACTGTAAGTGAACTCAGATCTGCAAAGAATTGTTACGCAGACAAAAAACAGTTTTCCTTCCCTGCTGCAAATATGACAGGTCTTGTTATTTAGTCCTGAAAAAACCCTAATAACTGCTCAAAGAACCCCAAAGTTTCTAAAAACCCTGGGAGGAAAACACTGTGTCACATCCAGCCTGAGTGTAATTCACACTATGCCCAAGTCGAATGCGAATAGAAGGGGAATGCACACAAATGAAAACTGAAACAAACTGAACAGTAAATGGGACTGGCAAGCAAACATCCAAAAATGACTGACAAATGCCAAAACACTTACCTAGAATACCAACATGCATACACAGATAGAATAGCTAAAATATGTACGGGGTATTGGATCATATTTTGGCCAAGATACTTAAGCTCACGAGCCCACGACAAGGGTCCTCATTGTCTCGTTAGTTCCTACTCTGACATGACAACAACTACAAGCGCAGTGATCATCCCATGCTAGAACCTAGGGGCCTGGCTCGGCATAGATGGTAAACTGCATACAAGCTAAACAGAACACTGTTCACATCAACAGACAAGGGAATCCCACCCAGAACTTCATGCATGTAGCAACACCAAGCGAAACATGCATGACTCCAAACACCAGGGTTTTGGAGGGGAATGAGGAGAAAGATAAATGACCAGCTCCCTCTAGTAAGAGCGGCCAGCATTTATGTGCAGAAGACCAATGCTGATTGGCTGACTGGAGCAATACACACCCAACCAGCTCAATCATTCCACACCTGTGGAAGTGTGCTCCCAGAAACTAGAATTACAGGTCCCAGGAGCAGACCGCGACACACTGCTTTAGTGGGTGGGAGAGAAAAACCTAATGACAGAAGCTAAAGTTTGGATTTATGCTGAGACACACAAGTCTTTAAGGGTATGTTCAGGAGTGATGGAATTCTTAGGGTAATTTACAATACAATACATATGAATGGGCTTGTGAAAATGTCAGACAAAAATCCATGATCAGTCCTGCACATCGGCATATAGGAATTTTATCCCATTCCTCCACACAAAAAAGTTTTAAGTCTGTTATTTTGGTGGGTTTCCTCCTATGAACTGTTCCCATTATGCCCTTCCACAACATTTCTATAGGCTTAAGATCAGGACTTTGACTCGGCCATTCCAAAACTTGAACTTTATTCTTCTTCAACCATTCTTTTGTAGAACGACTTGTGTACTTTGGGTCGTTGTCTTGCTGCATGGCCCAGGTTCTCTTAAGATTCAGCTCACAGGCAAATGTCCTAACATTTTCCTATAGAATTCGTTGGTATTATTCAGAATCCATTATTTGATCAATGATGGCAAACCGCCCTGACCCAGATGCAGCAAAACAGGCCAAACCATGATACTGTCACCACCTTGTTTCACAGATAGAATATAATGCAGTGTTTTTATTTCTCCAAATATTAAGCTTTATTTTGGTCTCATCCGTCCACAAAACATAGTTCCAGTAGCCTGCTGGCTTGTCTGATTGATTTTTAGCAAATTGCAGGCAGCAAAATTCTTTTTGGAGAGCAGCAGCTTTTTTCTTGCAACCCTGCCATGCACACCATTGTTGTCCTGTGTCCTCCTGATGGTGGACTCATGGATATCAACTAATGTTAGAAAGGCCTTTAGTTGCTTAGAAGATATCTTGGGTTTCTTTGTAACCTCGCAGACTATTATTTGCCTTGCTCTTGGCCTGATCTCTGTTGGTCAATCACTCCTGGGGAGGGTAATAACAGTCTAGAGTTCACAAAATTTGAAGCACCACTGTATATGAGATTGATGCAAATTAGCAAATCTCATTATGTTGCAGAAAACTCATAGGTTTCAACCTCTACCATGCATAGGTTAAAGTTAGCTCAGAAGCTGGCTCCAGTAACGGATTCTATGCAGATTCTTAGTAAACCCATTACATGTGGATTTTGCAGCGGCTTTCGCCCTGTACTGTACACTGCAATGGGTAATGTGTTATGAAAATCTGTTGTTTTGAGCTTCTACAGTCTAAGGCCTCATATCCACTAGCAAAATTGGATTGCGGATTCTGCATGCGGATTCCGCGGATGAAATTTTGTCCATAGGAATATCATTGGCCATCTGCAGTCAATTAAATTAAATTTTGTACCTGCAAATGGCATTTTAATTGATTTGCGTTTTTCACGCACAAAAAAAAAAGACTCCATTTTAGTGCGGATTCCGTGCAGATCGGCCACATTGCTATCACATTGCAATCAATAGGTGCGGATATCCGCATGAAAAGAAATTTTTTTTTAACCCCTTAAGGACATGGCCTATTTTAGGCTTAAAGGGGTTGTATCGCGAAATCAAGTGGGGTCATACACTTCTGTATGGCCATATTAATGCACTTTGTAATATACATCGTGCATTAAATATGAGCCATACAGAAGTTATTCACTTACCTGCTCCGTTGCTGGCGTCCTCGTCTCCATGGTTCCGTCTAAATTCGCTGGCAGCTTGCTTTTTTAGACGCGCTTGCGCAGTCCGTTCTTCTCCTTTCAGCATGAGCCGCTTCAGTGTGCTCCCCGCTACAGCTCTTCTGCGCATGCGCAGACGAGCTGTCACTGCTCGGGAGCGCGCTGGAGCGGCCATTCTGTACCATCCTCTGTTAGAGGAAGGTGCAGAGCGGCCTAGCTGTCCCAAGCCGCCCAGCTGCGACATGCTCTATTTTGGCCTGCATTTGCGCACCCAAGGATCCATAGGAGTCTATTGTGTGCGCAAATGTGCCTTCATTCTGAACAAAATTGCACTATTCACAGCGCAATTTTGTGGTGTTAACAAGTAACACTGGTGACTAATTAGGCTGGCCCACTTACTCATTAGAATGTCTCGTCTGTTCAGACATGGCGTGGGTGAAGAGGACTGGCAGTGCAGAAAAGGATACTTACCTGCACAGGATCACTTGCTAGAAGACGTGCTTGGAATGCATTAACAGCGCAATTACGTCATGCTCTCCCTAGCGTGATTACGTCACGCTTGTGTGAAGGAGGCCTAAGATTAGATTTCTTCTTGAATTTTTCTACTACAGTATGTCTGGATAGGACCTCAAGTCCACAGCAATTTTGGAACTTCACACAGGCGAGCACGATATGGGGTTGTGAATCCGGCCCCCATATTGCACTCCTCATCATGTGAAAGCCCCGTGGATGCAAGGCATTTTCATGTCAAAACAGCCTCGCAATAATTGTTTTCAGTGGAGGACCTCACAATGATGCCACCGCTCTCATTGGAGACAATGGGCACTGCGATGCGAGAGCACAGAGGGAGATAGTACATGCTGCAGGAAAACATCGCTCATGTGTGTATATATATATATATTGTGAGGGATTAGCGTTTAGGATCGGTAGCAACCTGGACATAAGCAGTCAGAGACAGTGACACTTGCGATAAAGTCTTTAGTCCAGGCTTTGCCTGGGTTTATTTCCAAGCAAACAAAAGCAAAAGACAGGCCTTAACATCAGGCAAACATAACGTAAATCCTGCTCGTCTGAGCACTTACTATACATGGAGCGTCCCTGTCTACACACTGGTAACAAATGGCTCCTGCACACCGCCAGCCAGGACTCTCAGACCTGCAAAGGTCTTAGCTCTCCCTTAGGCCCTGTAGGCCCAGGCTTTATATTGCCTGGTATCAGCCTCACCTGGTACGTGGGAGTGACCATCCCACCCCTCACTTTGGTCACTCCAGGAAAAGCCAGCCCAGATTATGCGGCTTGGAGCCACTTACATGCTACAGCGTGTTAGTAGCTTAATGCCACTAACACTATACTGCCGGCTTCCTCCACCGAGCCCAGGCTGCTCGGTGGCACGTATCTGCCCAAGCGCTCCCCAACGCCTCATAGGAGAGCATCCTAGGCGACACATACCTGCCCTCCAGCACCTTGCCGGTCACCGTCTCACATACCCTCCCCCTCTGTTCGAGCCTGTGGGGTCGGACACCTTTCGCCGTCATGCAATGCGTCCTTGATAAGGCATCGGCATTGCCCTGTAGCTTTCCGGCCCTGTGCTCTACCGAAAAACTAACATTTTGAAGGGTCAGGAACCATCTAGTGACTCTGGCATTTCTTTCTTTTGCCTGTGACATCCAGGTTAAGGGGGAGTGGTCTGTGATCAGCCTGAAGTGCCAACCTAGCAGGTAGTATTTTAGGGATTCCAGGGCCCACTTGATGGCTAGGCACTCCCGCTCAACTATACTGTAATTTTTCTCTGGTGGCGTGAGCTTCCTGCTCAGATAAATCACGGGATGTTCCTCTCCCTCTACTTCTTGGGACAGAACTGCTCCCAGTCCCGCGTCGGACGCGTCTGTTTGGACAATAAACTGCCTTTTAAAATTGGGTGTGACTAACACTGGACGTCTACAGAGGGTCCGTTTTAACTCTTGGAACGCCTTTTCTGCGTCAGGGTTCCACTTGACCATGACTGACTTACTGTTCTTGGTCAAGTCTGTTAGGGGCGCTGCTATGCTAGCAAAGTTTTGCACGAACCGCCTATAGTACCCTACAATGCCTAAAAAGGCTCTCACCTGCTTTTTAGTTGTGGGTTGTGGCCAGTCCTGAACGGCTTCAACTTTATTGACCTGGGGTTTTATAATACCCCTACCTATTATATACCCCAGGTATCGTGCTTCTTCAAGACCCAGGGCGCACTTCTTTGGGTTTGCTGTGAGCCCTGCTTTTCTAAGGGAGTTCAGTACTGCCTGTAGCTTGGGTAGATGGCTGTTCCAGTCTTCGCTAAAGATGATGATATCATCTAAATATGCTGACGCATATTGACGATGGGGTTTGAGTATGATATCCATCAATCTTTGGAAGGTTGCTGGGGCTCCATGCAAACCGAGGGGTAGGCAGATGTACTGAAACAACCCTTCTGGTGTGGCAAACGCAGTCTTTTCTTTCGTGCTCTCTGTAAGGGGAACCTGCCAGTAGCCTTTAGTAAGGTCGAGAGTGGAAAAGTACCTGGCATGACCCAGTCTCTCAATTAACTCGTCCACTCTCGGCATTGGGTATGCGTCAAATTTTGACACGTCATTTAGCTTCCGGAAGTCGTTACAGAAGCGCAGAGAGCCATCAGGTTTTGGTATCAGCACGATAGGGCTGGACCATTCGCTTTTCGACTCCTCAATTACTCCGAGGTCTAGCATTTTTTTGACCTCCTCTGAGATGGCTCGTCTGCGGGCTCCTGGAACCCTGTACGGTTTCAACTGAACCTTTACCCCTGGTTCAGTTATAATGTCGTGTTTTATGACACCAGTACGGCCTGGTATATCAGAGAACACATCTGAATTACGTTGTATAAATTCCCTCGACTCTTGTTGTTGGGATTTGGACAGGGACCCTGATACACACACCTCTGGGACCCCACCATGGGGGGTGCTCACTGCAGTCAGGGCTTCTCTGTCCTTCCATGGCTTAATTAGGTTTACATGGTACAACTGTTCTGGCTTCCGCCTACCTGGCTGGTACACCTTATAGTTTACCTCTCCGACTTTCTCGATTATTTCATAGGGCCCTTGCCATTTTGCTAGGAATTTACTTTCTAGGGTGGGCACCAACACTAGTACCCGATCCCCAGGGTTGAAGGTTCTCACCTTGGCGGACCTGTTATATACCCGACTTTGGGCTTCTTGAGCCTGCTGTAAGTGTTCTCTAACAATGGGCATGACCGCCGCAATTCGATCTTGCATGAGGGAGATGTGTTCAATAACACTCCTGTAGGGGGTGGACTTGTGCTCCCAGGTCTCCTTAGCTACATCAAGGAGCCCTCGGGAATGTCTACCATAAACTAATTCAAAGGAAGAGAACCCAGTGGAGGATTGTGGGACTTCACGGATTGAGAACATTAAATATGGCAGCAGACAGTCCCAGTCCTTCCCATCCTTATTGACTACCTTTCTGAGCATGCTTTTTAGGGTCTTATTAAATCTCTCAACCAGACCATCCGTCTGTGGGTGGTACACAGACGTCCGTAAGTGCTTAATATTCAGCAGCTTACACAATTCCTTCATGACCTTTGACATAAAGGGGGTTCCTTGGTCCGTCAGGATCTCTTTTGGTATGCCCGTGCGGGAGAACATGTGAAGTAGTTCCTTTGCAATACCCTTCGATGACGTATTGCGTAAAGGAACGGCTTCGGGGTAACGGGTGGCATAGTCTACAACCACTAATATATGTTAGTGACCCCGGGCAGACTTTACCAAGGGCCCAACTAGGTCCATAGCGATCCGCTCAAACGGCACCTCTATGATGGGCAAGGGCACTAAGGGGCTCCGGTAATGGGGCATAGGAGCTGTTATTTGACACTCCGGGCACGACTCACAGTAACGTTTTACATCACCATGTACCCCCAGCCAGAAAAAACGCTGAAGGATGCGTTCCCTAGTCTTTTCGCTCCCGAGATGACCTCCAAGCACATGCTTGTGCGCCAGGTCTAAGACCATCCTACGATAAGACTGAGGTACCACCAGCTGTTCCACAACCTCCCCACGGACCTTGTCAACCTGATACAACAATTCTTGGTTGACTGCAAGGTGTGGAAACACAGTATTAGCCCCTGGGAATTGAGGCTCCCCATTTATCACTTTAACATTTTCCCTGGCTTTTACTAAGGTGGGGTCTCGGAGCTGCTCAGTTCCGAAATTGGCACGTGAGACCTCTAAGTCAGGCATAGCAACTACTTCATCCTGTACCTCCGTCTCACCCGCCAATACTGTTAAGGGAAAGTTATCCCCATTCTCTTGGGTCACCCCTACTGCTGGAACCGTACCCTCAGGTTCAAACGGTTCTGGACACACATCATACACATTTGCATTATCATGAACCTTATTTGCAGACGACCCTCGTTGTCGCCACAAGTCCCAAAATAGGGGAAAGTCTCTCCCGAGGATCACGGTGTGCATTAGGGATTTTACGACACCCACCTCATGGGTGGGAAGTCCACACGGAGTCTCAAGTCTTACAAGGGCAATAGGATACTCCTTGGTGTCCTCATGCACACACACAACCCCCATGCGACAGGCGGTGAAGTTTGTGGGATCGACCAGGCTGGAGTGCACCAGCGTAACCAAGCTCCCTGAGTCCAGTAGAGCTGTCACCGCAAAGTCATTCACCTTTAGGTGACATAATGGTCGATCAGTCTCTGACACAGTCTCTGCAGAACATACTGACCGTGCGAACATCGACCTCCGCCGGGCAGAGTCACAGTCCATGGGTTCCACAGTGAGGGGACAGTTGGCAGCAAGATGCCCGGGCTCATGACAGCGCCAACATTGTATGGGGGCCCGGTCTCCTTGGGGTTCTACCCGGGACCCGAATGTCCATTTGGGGCTCCTCCTCTGCCCCAAACGATCCCCCTCTGAGCTGCCTCCCCTGGGGACACTTTTGACACCCCTTACATATGGAACAGTCTTACCAGGTGCTGTTCCCGGGGTTGGAACGTTGAGGAGGCACGGCTTGCAGTAAGTCCTCCGTGGCTTTATACCTCTCGACGAGGCTCACGAGTTGGCCCACATCCTGGGGACCCCCTTGTCCCACCAAGCGCTGAATTGCGGGGAGCAACGAGCGGATGAACTTGTCCAGAACCACTTTTTGTACGATCTCCGCCGGGGACGATTCCTCCGGCTGCAGCCACTTTCTCATTAGGTGGAGCAGGTCGTACATCTGGGAGCGAGCTGGTAGGTCGTCTGCGAAAGTCCAGGCGTGTACTCGTCGGGCCCGCACATGGGTGTCCACGCCCAAGCGTGCCAGGATCTCACCTTTGAGCTTGATATAGTCCTTGGCATCCTGCTCACCGAGGTCAAAGTAGGCCTTTTGGGGTTCTCCTGTCAGGAAAGGCGCTACTACCTCAGCCCATTGAGGCGCTGGTAATTTCTCCCTCTCGGCCACTCTCTCAAAGACCGCGAGATGGGCCTCGATGTCATCAGTGGCCGTCATCTTTTGTAGGGCCGCCTGTACCGCGGTACGGGTGGTGGGGAGCGAACCAGACGAACTCTGTACACTTTGCGCCAGGAGAGCATTAGTCTCGGCCTGAGCTCTCATGGCCTCCTCATGGATCTTTTGCTGGGTACCAGCTGCTTTATCAGTTCCTCCATCTTGGCAGTATCTGATGGCTGTGCCGTTGCAGCTTTCACCCAGGACCTGGGGGTTACAGCACTCTCCCGTCAATCTCAGTTGGGCGGTTGCCCTTAGCAACGGTTCTCCAGCTGCTGCAGCAAAATGTCCATTAATTGGTGTATGTCTCTTTAAGACCGCTGCCCGCATCCAAACACCATATGTGAGGGATTAGCGTTTAGGATCGGTAGCAACCTGGAAATAATCAGTCAGAGACAGTGACACTTGCGATAAAGTCTTTAGTCCAGGCTTTGCCTGGGTTTATTTCCAAGCAAACAAAAGCAAAAGACAGGCCTTAACATCAGGCAAACATAACGTAAATCCTGCTCGTCTGAGCACTTACTATACATGGAGCGTCCCTGTCTACACACTGGTAACAAATGGCTCCTGCACACCGCCAGCCAGGACTCTCAGACCTGCAAAGGTCTCAGCTCTCCCTTAGGCCCTGTAGGCCCAGGCTTTATATGGCCTGGTACCAGCCTCACCTGGTACGTGGGAGTGACCATCCCACCCTTCACTTTGGTCACTCCAGGAAAAGCCGGCCCGGATTATGCGGCTTGGAGCCACTTACTTGCTACAGCGTGTTAGTAGCTTAATGCCACTAACACTATACTGCCGGCTTCCTCCACCGAGCCCAGGCTGCTCGGTGGCACGTATCTGCCCAAGCGCTCCCCAACGCCTCATAGGAGAGCATCCTAGGCAACACATACCTGCCCTCCAGCACCTTGCCGGTCACCGTCTCACAATATGCTTATATATATATATATATATATATATATATATATATAAAATACATTTTTACCATCTAAGGATGATTTTCAGGGAAGAGCTTATATTTCAAGCCCTTCCCCGAAAAATCATCGCTGCAGGAGTTGCCTGCAACTCACTGCTTTTTAATGGGGCTGCAGCAGCGCTGGCTCAATTGAAGAAGGGAGTACATCACGGACTTCTGCCGCAGCTGTGACAGAAGATTCCCTCAGCCCCGCGGTCCCTGCGGACATGAAGAAATCCTCTGCCACAGCTGTCACAGCTGTGGCAGAAGTCCATGATGTACTCCCTGTTTTCAATGGGGCCAGTGCTGCTGCCGCTAGCCCCATTTGAAAACACTGCGCGATATTGCAGATTTTTTTCTCTGCACTGCGGGGCTGGAGTGAAAAATCGCAAATGATTATGAAACGATTGAAAATCATTGGTCTCATAATCATCGCTCTCGTATCGCAAGAAAAAATATTGCTAGTGGGTAGAAGCCCTTAAAGGGGTTGTCCGGCCAGAAACATCAGGTCTCATTACTTCTGTTTGCCCATTTCCATGCACTTTGTAATATACATTGTGCATGGAAAATGAAGCAAACAGAAGTTTTGGACTTACCTTTAGGGGTGCCCCCCCCTGTGTTGACCCTCGGTCGTCCCAGGTTACGACAAGAAATCTTCTGCATTTCTTGTCGGGCCGGCAGCAGCTCTCGTCGGCGCTGGAACGCTCCTCTTCCCTTCCGCGCATGCGCAGTCCTTCTTTCTTCTGCCGGGACCGCGCTCTTTACCTCTTCATCGCAGCGGACGCGCGCCGCCGGTCGGCGCATGCGCAGTACACTCACTTCCTGGTTTCATATACCAGAGCGGAGTGAGTGTCTGCCTGCCGCTGTCGGGACCGTCGGGACTTTAAAAGTATGTGAAAGGGGAGAAGGGGAGTAGGGGAGAAGGGGAGAAATGTTGGAGAGATGGATGGATGGATGGATGTGTGCAGGGGAAGGGGGGGGGGTGTGGAG
Organism: Eleutherodactylus coqui; assembly: GCF_035609145.1. Classification (NCBI taxonomy): domain Eukaryota; kingdom Metazoa; phylum Chordata; class Amphibia; order Anura; family Eleutherodactylidae; genus Eleutherodactylus; species Eleutherodactylus coqui. The sequence continues at coordinate 450,590,900 of NC_089837.1, read as the reverse complement.
TGGGAGAGATCGATGGATGGATGGATGGATGTGTGCAGGGGAAGGGGGGGGGGGGCAGTGATGTGTGTGTGGTGTGCACGGACCGGCTGACAGAAGTCCCGGGGGAAGGGGGGGGGGTGTGGAGTGGGAGAGATCGATGGATGGATGGATGGATGTGTGCAGGGGAAGGGGGGGGGGGTGCAGTGATGTGTATGTGCATTGACCCGGCTGACAGAAGTGTGGGGGGGGGGTCATTGTGAGAGGGGCACTATGAGGGCATGTGTGTGTGGGGAAATGTTTTACTTTACTTTAGCAGGGGGCGGGGCCTGGGCGGGGAGGACTGTAGAGCAGTTCAATAGAGGTGGGCGTGTCGTGGGCGGGGCTAGGACGTGAGCTGAGGGAAATCCTGCCTTTTCATGTCTTACTACCATCGGGAGCGCGCACAAGAGGGGGGGGGGGCGCAGGGCATGTGAGAAGGCAGCACAGAGGCGCCATCTTTGAAAACTGCAGAGAAGATCAGTCTAAGGTAATAAACTGACATTGCAGCTGATCTGCCGGCCAGTTTGAGCCCTAGTATGCTGTCTGTTACTATCCTTACTGAAAGGGAAGCAGCAGCATTATAAAAATTTTTACCCTGTGTGGCCGGACAACTCCTTTAAAGGAATTTTCCAGCCGTTTACTATTGATGACCTATCTTCAATATCCCCATGGATCAGCTGATCATCTGGCCTACTGTCACTGCAATGAGGCTGCATGTTCACATCAGTGGAAAGGGAAATAGAAGGCTTCACTCCCAATGATTTCAACGGGAGATTGCTTGCACTGTCTTGTTATGGCGACTTCAGTTAAGCGTTTTTGCAAATATGCACATTTCAGCGCAACATATTAGCACAGTGAACGCGGCTGATTTGTGCGCGTGTCTGCACATAGTACTATACATTTTGCGCTCACAGGGCATGTACATATGTGCGCATAATACCCCACTGCCCTGATTTTAATAGGCTATTGAGCCTAATGAGGGGCAGATGTGTTCTTTTCCCGAGTGTTTCACACATCCACTTGCGTATTGCACACGTATTTGCAAACCTCCCATAGACTTCTATGGGGCTCTTTGGTGTGCAAATACGCAGCAAAGTAAAGCAGGTCCTATTTTTTGGCAAATGACTGAAATACACGCAAAAAATGAAAAATCGTTTATATGGAAAAACTCATTGACATCTCTACAAATTGCGCTTATATATTTTGCGTCCGTCTGCAGGAACACTTAGCTGTGTGTTTTCTTGAGCAGATACTAGTTTATTGCATATGGTGTGTTCCTTCCTGTTTGTTCTCCCGTCTCCTGCTACACGCTTCATAAAAACATTTGAAACATTGTAGACCTTGAAATGTTATTTTATGTGGAGAAGGAGACAGATGTGACCGATGTTTTAGCTCTCATTAATGGCCATGTTTATGAAATGCAGTCATCTTCTGCTTCTTTTTATGCCGCACTTTTACAAAAGAAATGTTTCCCAAGTTAGGGGAATGTGCATATTTAACAGATGTGCCCATTAAATCTAGATTTACATCACGTTTAAATACTTGCTACAAGGAATTACACCATCAACATGAAATAGGTTTAACGGGGAATAGAGGCCTCTGGTAGTGATGGGACGCTCTTTACTTTGTGTCTTCACACGTTCCGCACAATCTGCATAATCATTTTTTTCAATGTTAGGTGTGTTTGGTTTTAGATGGGTTCAGGATTTTTAAAAATTTGTTATTTAAGCAAAATGGTGGCAGAATGCACTACCAAGTGCTACTTACTGCATCTCCCTGCAGGGTAGTATCAGGGGTTTAGAGGGAATCTGTCACCAACTCTGAGCATGGTAAACCAAGTTCTGCTGCTCATGTCACGTACAAGAGGATAGGGGACAATACCTATCGATCCCCCCTCTGTCCCTGATTACTCATGGATCGACTGCTTCGAGCGCACTTGCCACTACAAACTGTCACCGCAGAGCCTCGATCAATCACTCTAGCAGGATTGCAAGCTTAGTCGTTAGCATACAGGCTGATTTGTATCCAGCTTTCCTGGGCTCCTGCAAGCATGCAAGGCGAAAGCTCAAACCACCACCTGTTCCGCTCTAATTAGAGATGAGCAAGCATGCTCGGTAAGGTCAGTTACTCGGCAAGCATCGCTCTTCTTGAGTAACTGCCTTCTCGTCCGAGCATGTTCGGGGGGAAAGCGGGGGGGGGGGGGGGGGAGAGAGATCTCTCTCACTCTCCCCCCGGCTCCCCTCCGCTCTCCCCTGCCGCCCCCCGCTGACCCCCGAGCACGCTCGAGAAGAGCGAGGCTCGCTCGGGTAACTGACCTTACCGAGCATGCTCGGTCATCTCTAGTTCTAATGGATTCCAGTGCTCTACAATGCCATGCACAATACACATGCTGCCACCACCAGCTATTAAGGGAAACTGGGACCCAGATTTATGGATTATGAACACAATCTTCAGAGTTATGATTTGTTTTAAAACGGACAAGGCTTAACTAATAAATTGTAGATTTATTCTAGAAAAAGACTAACAGTGCAGATATGTACAAAGGTATACAGAAAAAGATGTCACAAGGGAGTATAAGGAAATACAGGTATACACAACAAGCAGTATTTTTAAAATAAACAGGAAGAAATTAAAGTTACCAGATTTTGGGATACATGGCTCAATGGATTTGATTGGTGGAGTTATAGGAAGCAAAGGGACAGTCCATATGCCACAGTATATCTCTGTTGCCTGGCACTGGGTCTCTCTGAGACCCTTAGTTTTAACAGTTTCCCAGAACACAACTCCCCCCGCCCTCCCTGACGTGATTCAGAGAAGAGTGGAGTAAATGCATATGGACTTATGGAAAACCATAATTCCACATTTTCAGCCATATTTCAGCGGGAGGCCCTCCATTCGAGAATATAGGCCCAGCCTATTTCTAGTCATGATTTAATGTACACAGCAATATCAAATATGGCACATAAATTATGAGCAGATATGGGGATACGTAGTTTGAGGGTGTTTCGGAGACCTGTAATGAAATGTTTGTGGGTGCTTTTTTTTTTCAGCTGGGCCGCCCGATTCTGAAAATCTATTTCACATTGGGCTAGGACCCTCGTGCAACTAATAATTCTTATTAAAAGATTTTCCCTAATCTGAATTAGTGCGCGGTCAACAACTCAGTATCTTCATGCTAATACTATCCAAACAAATACAGGTGAGAGAAGAAAGAAAGGGGGTTATTTACATCCTAGCACAGCTGTCCAGGTGAGACAATGGTTGTTTCTTAATGTGCATATCAACATGCAGGGGGAGCTGATAAACCTCTATAACTGCATTCCAACTATTTAAAGCCGGCATGGGATTATACAGTAGATAACAAAATTGGATGCAGAATATAGATCTAGAGCCTGACACAGAGAACAAAATGACTGATAGCCTAACAGTCTCTACATCACAGGCCATAGTACAGGATCCGGGGGTTCGGGGTTGTAGTCTTTATACTCACCCAGCTCCTTATTCCTGTGCTGTAAATCGTCACCAGTAGACTTCCTTACTGCAGTTTTGTGCATATACTCCCATAGAGAACAGTGTGTGTGCGTACAGCGGACTCATCTCTGCAGGCTGCATGTGCGCGCACAGTTCTCTATGGGAGTGTGTATAAATACTACATCCCCAGATTCCTTAGGGCCTGACCAATGGGCACCACAACTTTATAAGTTTATGGTGCTCATAGGTGGTGCCAAATTCCCTTTGAGTCTAGTATCACAATGGCGATCGCGATATAATGTGAGAAAATCACAATTAATTTGCAACTTCTTTCCCACAATTTTTGAGTGTCAGCCCTGCATTTTATTGCAAAAATATCGCTGCCGCTTGCGTTTTGCTCGTGTGTTTTTTTCCGCGCAATTTTGACACAATTTTCTTACAAGAAAGACAATAGAAGTTTCTAATGTTAAAAACACATCACACGCAAATCGCAGTTTCATGCTTTGTGATGCAATAGAAAGGAGGCTCCATAGGGAAACATGGGAGATAAAAAAAGCAAAATGCAGAAATCTAGGTCAAGCTGCAATTATTTTTACGCAATATCGAATGAGTGAAAACATCGCAAATGTGAAGGAAACCATTGAAAAGCATAGGCTTCATAATTCTGCATTTTCACTCACTTTTGCATCGCTCAAAAATCACATGATTTTTTTTGCCAGTGTGAGAGAAAAAATTGAAAAGTTCTTTAACTTTCTACTATAGTTTGGATTCCAGTTCCTCACTATTGTCAAGCTGTTTCTCTGCTGTCCATGAATGTGAACACTTAAATTCTATAGAGTCAAATCGGTGTTGGTGCTGCTTTCATCTAAGAAGTGAATACAATTGTGTAAAGGGGTTGTCCAGTTTGAAAGTAGTGGTAGCTTATAAGCAAGATAGGTCATCTATAGTAGATTAATGGGGATCTGTTGCCAGGGACCTCTCCGAATCAGCTGTTTGCTGGGCCTGTGTTCTTGTGCACTTAGCTGATTTCTGCAGGAAGCAGACTTCTCCCAGTGCAGTGGTCAGACTTGGTACTGCAGGCCCAACTCGCATTGAAGTGAATGGGAACTTGTCTTGCAATACTAAGCCTGGCCACTGCAATGAAAATAGAGCTGTCTGCTTCCTGCAGAAAACAGCTCAGTTCATGAGCACTGGCCCAGCAAACAACTAATTGGCGAGGGTCCCAGGTGGCACACCCCTGCCAATCTACAAGGTTATTACAAATGGTCTTCCTGATTTGAAACTCTCATAACTCCCATTTACTCACATTCAGATACATAAATGTGTGATCAATGGAACCAGAAACTCAAAATGTTTTGTTGCACAACTTCAAAAATATTTTTCACATCAGAGTTATTCCATGTGAGCCCCTTTTCTCACTTGACAGACATGGAGCCTGTAGTTAAGTTTCTGCTATACATGTTGCAGTGTATCATGACTGACTGATACAATGGTGTCTGTGATGTGTACTCGCAGATCATGCATTGTGGGTGGTAAGGGGGGCATGTAGACTCCATCTTTATCACTGCTCCAGAGAAAAACATCACAAGGTGTAAGGTCCCGGGAACATGAAGGCCAAGAAAGACGTTCACCATCGTCATGGCCAACCCATCTGTTTGGTGGTCACCTATTGAGTTCACTTCTGACTTCATTGGGAAAATGAGATTTCCTGTTCCGGCTGCGGCAGAAGCCATACCTGTAGCGTCCAGGTACAAAATCCCAGGGATTGTTCCCTCATGGAGAAGGAAGGGGCCGTACACTTTCCTTATAGCGCAAAACACATTCACCTTGGTGGAGTCTCTCATACACTCCACGTAGACATAGCAGTTTCTCTCCCCCAGATTCCGACATTACGTTTGGTAACTGTGCCCGAAATGTGGAAGGCGGCTTCATCACTAAACACTAAAGATTCCATGACGCCAAATCTTTCCATTAGTTCGCATACTCGCAGAATGTTGTCTTGCTTCGTCGTCCGTTTTCAGGGCCGGTAATCATTACAATTGGTAGGGATAACATCACAAACATTTGCGCAGAACCTTCCACACAGTCGGCTGCTGGACGTCCAATTCTCTACTCGCTCTTACGGTGGATTTCTGAGGACTTCATGTGAAATTTGCATGGACATGCTCCATTGTTTCCACTCTTACTGGTCTACAGGCGGAAGATTTTCTCTTACAATTACCACCTTGTTCCTTAAATTAAGACCACTTATGAATTCTGCGCCCGCTGGGTGGATCTTCACCACAGTTTCCTCAAAATGACGTTGCACACTAATAACAGACTGGTGGACTTCACAGTCAAGGACACAATGCTCTGCTGTCTTCGTTGGCAGCCATTTTGTACTATATCCCCCGAGCACCGATTACGGCGGGATAAAACTTTTGTGCCTCATTTAGCAAATCTGTCTAACAGTAAAATGTTCTTGTTACACCATAAATAATTGATACCCGCCCCCCCCCCCCCCAACCATTGGATTACTTATGTACTCTACTATATGTATGTAATGCATAAATGTTCTATTCTATATTTCTAATAGTTTTTTCTCTGATATTGGAGTGTATTTTCAGCAGAGCTGTCATTGTTCTTTGTATGTTACAGGATTGATTGTTTTGTAATGTGATTTACCACTGATTTATTTCTATTTCTGTTGTAACCCCTCCCCCCCACCCTATTAAAATTGAAAAATAAAGAATATATACAAAAAAAATGTTCTTGTTACCCATAGCAACCAATCACAGCGCAGTTTTCATTTTATCTGAGCAGCTTGAGCAAAACTGCCTGAACTCCACACTGATACATTGTAGCAGACTACATTCAGCTGATTTAGCTATTTAGCTCACAGAGCATTGTCTAGATCCGATACAATTGTATCCAGTTCTCAGCTGCCGGCGGGACTAGCTATGTACTGTTCACATGTTCAGCCTGTACAAGTGTTCTCATTCACTGACAGCAAACAAATAGGAGCAGGCACCAGTGAAGTACTTTATTCCCCACACAAAGGACAGCTGACATATTCAATAGGCAGGGCATGTAGTTAGAGGAGCCCTTGGAGTTTGGTAAGTTCTCAGAAGAACAGGATGTAAGACCCCCGGGCACTGTCTTTTGTAGACAACCAGTGGCTGCAGAAGATGGAAGAGCCTCTACAATGGAAGGTTGCCTCCAATATCCAGTAAGGTTGGCCATACACATTAGTTTTTGGCAGAAAACTAGCTTTGGCAACCTCTATCCTCTTGACCCCCTTCTCTATTCACATACATGCATGGCTCTGGTGAACATATGCTCTGAAGGTAGAGAGGGAAGAAAGCAGCTGACAGACACTTCTAGCATTGGCTTATCCTTCCAGGAACAAAAGGATCAAGTAGTTGAAATCCAACTGCCCAATCTTTATCTCCCCCCAACATCCACTGCGTGGAGAGCCCCCATAACATAATCAGATGGCCAGTCCTTCCCACCAAAATCAGCAGGTTTAGGCCGCCTACACATGGGTGGGTTGGACCCCGCATGTGGGATTCCCGCAGTGGAGTTCAACCCGGTGCCCGGCCGGTGACCCCAGCTTACCTGTCCAGAATGTTCTCCTGCTGGGAATGTGCCACCCGGAGTACTGGCCGCCACATGTGCAATTGAGAGGACGCCGCACCAGCGCTATGACGATGACGCAGCTCCTGTTCAGCCATGTTCAGCCATGCATGAGGGAGAATGCCACAGCTTACTATCCAGCTAAACATTCATCTGTAAGGCTACATTCACGCGAGCATGAATCTCTCGCGCGCAGATAGTCACGGCACTTTCACACGGGGAGCTACGCGTGCAAAAATCACACACTTAAAAAACATGATTCCTTCATCTGAACACTCTCATAGGAAACCACTGGTTTTAATCCCTGTGTTTCTTTACGCATGTGATTATTGTGTGCGTAGCTCCCCGTGTGAAAGAGCCCTGACTATTCTTTTGAATGGAGTCATACACATGAGCGTTTTGGTTTTTTTTCTCCCACAGCGATTCTGCAGGGTAAAAAAATCGCTACATGTCTTATTTTTCCATGTCCCTCGAAACGCATCACCGATTGTTTTCAATAGGACAGTCAAACACATCGCATCCCGTGTAATGTTTCCTATTGAAATCAGTCAGAAACACTTGCCAATCCTCCGACAGACGTGAAGCAATTATACAGAAGTAATGAGAGGTGTTTGTCTTGGCCTGATACCGCGCTCGTCTATGTGAATGTATCCATAGGCATACACATTTCACCTCTCTGTGTTATCAGTCAGCGGGGGGCTGTTAAGACTATTATATCCAGGTAGAAAATGAATCCATGGAAAGCCTAAACTTCTGGAAAGATGTACAGTATCCTGCCAAAAGTAATTGGCCTCCTGAGCAGGATCAAACATAGTATTTATTTCTATATGTTAATACTTAGTGGGGCCTTCTTTGGCCCTGATGACATCGGATAATCTCCGTGGCATACTTTCTACTACCGTCTGATACACGTCTGGTGAGTTTTCTCACAGAAGATGGACACTCTTTATATTTCCTGACCCGATGTTCCAGTTTGTCCCAGAGATGTTCAGAAGTGTTCAGGTTGTGCAGCCAGTCCAATCATGGAACATCCATGTCCCCAAATCAACGTTGGATGTGTGACAAGGCTCGTTGTCTTGTTGGAAGTATGGCTGACCATTCCCAGAGTATTAACACATTATCGGCAGCACATTAGTGTCTAGAATGTCAGGGTACACCTCCATGTTCATGGTTCTTGCCACTCCAACCAACGGACCGAGACCATGCCACGTAAAACATCCCCAGACCACAACGGTACCCAAGTCATACTTAACTGTTGGCAACATACTCAGGCACAAGGTGTTCCTCAGACATCCTCCACACCCGGGTATGACCATCTGATGTAAAGATGGAGTTGTGGGATTCATCACTCCATAGAACGTTCTTCCATTGCTGACCTGTCCAATGACGACGCTCCTTGCACCACTGTAGATGGCCTGATGGCCATCCAGGTGTTTGATTCTTGCTCAGGTGCCCAATTTCTTTTGGTAGTGTAGTGTAGAGGGTAAAAGAAGAATTCTTCTAAGGCATCTTTCACACAGGCGACTGCAATAACACCACAAGACAAATCGCAGCAATATGGCAGCTGTGTTCCCGCAATTTGGGGGCGATATGGCTGCATTTTCTCGCAGCAGGCTCTATTTTTGAGTGGAATCCGTCCGACCCACAGCCCTTCTGCAATTAACATTGCGGACAGTTCATGGGATCTGCATCATCGCCTAGCGAAGGTGCAGGAAAATCTGTACTGCGCATGTCTGACAGCTCGCCAGTCAGACCATCCACAGTACAGAAGAAAGAAGAAAATGACAGGTTGCCAGGTCGCCGTGGGATACTGCATCCGGAATCTGACCCGTTCGTGTGCAGCCGGCTTTAAATGGGTTCGTTCATGTAAGCGTATTCTGTGCGCACATTTTGTTTGCGCAAAATAATATGCAGCATGCTCTATCTTCCTGCACATTTGCGCACGAAATTAGCACATATTGGACTAATTACCTTAATTGCCCATTTCAATGAATGGGAGCAGGGTGGTGTGTTTTTTTGTGCACGCAAATGCACCAGTGAATGCGCTTACGTCTGTTTGACACTGGTCAAACACAGCAGCAGACTTAGGGCCTATGCACGGCTGCGTTTAGGGCTTCAGACACAATTCCGTTTCTCCATTCCAGTTCTGAAGCAGAAAAATGGAATGAAATGGAAATAAATCTTTTGGTTTTTATCTCTGTAGATTTCAATTCGTTTAAAAAAAAAAAGGAAAGCAAACAGAAAGCTTTTAGTTTGTTTCTCTTTTTTGAGGTGTCCATTTTTTACAAGAACAAATAGCGTTGAAGCCTAAAAAAAAAAAAAAACGGAAACCAAAAAGGAGCAGAAGCAATCTAAAAGCATTTCAATGGAACTCCTTTGAAATCAATGAGGGCCCCCACACACTTGCGTTTTTTTAACGCTGCGTTTTTTCACGCGATTGTCAACGGGACTTTCTAATGTTAAAAACACATCGCAAGTTTATGCTTTGGGATTTCTGTGTGATGCGTTTTACCATTAGAAAGTCCCATGGACATTCGCGTTAAAAATACCGCAGCGCTAAAAGCATGCAAGTGTGTGGGAAATAACACCTGAGGAGGAAATAACAAAGATTTATTTCCATCCTAATTCATTTTTTCTGCTCCAAAAACAGAACAGAAAACTGGAATTGTGGCTGAAATCTCTGAACGCACCTGTGTATGGTCCTAAACTTTCTGATACACTCAAAGCAGCACACCTTTACCTGCAAGCACAAACAGAGGTACGCTTTTAGATATGTACTCACAAATAGCGCACGTTTTACATAAACACACCAGCATGTGTTTACAAACTCACAGGCATGCTTTTATACATACATACTAGTATATACACATAGGCACAATACTACACTCACAAGTGGAAACAAATATGCTTATACACATACACACACACACACAACAATAAATATGTACATCGCTTCACCATGTTTTCCTTTGGCAGGTCCAGCACTCAGCAACCTCAATCTGACAGTCCTTTGCCTTACGATACATACTCTCCCCAGAAGAGTTGATAAACTGCAAGCAGATCGCTGTTCATTGGGGTGTGTGCCACTCATTCGCGGTTGGAGGAGGGACTTGCAGGTAAACATGTGTTGACCTAAAAGGGAGACCCAGTTCTTGGCTCAAGGGCTCACCGGGGGATTCACCGGCATCCTTGTGGGCCAATCCAAGCTTGAAGCTTTGATGCCTTCAATAAAATGCCCTGGTAGATTAGGGACTACTTGTGACCTACTATAATTAAAGGCATACATGGAAGTCATGGTGCCCCATAGCAAAAAAAATAAAAAAAACAACAACATATATATTCTTTAAGACCTATTTAATAACACAGATACAGCAGCTCAGTTCTAACATACCTTTATGGTAGTGATTACAGTGCAAGTTACCGCTAACGTTGAAGTGATCACAGGTGATGTCTTCTCTGATTGGTGATGTCTATTTTATTCTTCTTCTATATCTGAGACCGAGATGACAACTTTGTCCAGCCAAAACTTGTCTCAGCACACTCCTGCTGCCACTTCTGCCCCTCTTAGTACCCTCCATAGGCCTCCATGTCGTCTGAGCGATAGAAGGGTGTTTCCAAGGGGTTGGGCAACTTTCTGATGTCATTCCCAGCTTGCCATCATTTTTCCATGTGGTCGATACAGTGTCGTACACAGTACACCTGCACAGAAAACCGAACGCATACGCGACCAAATGCAACCATACGCAGTTTGCTTCCATGATCATTCACAAGTCTTCCACTGCGCAAACTCACACGCACAATCCAACCCGCTCGTGTGAGCCTTGGCCATACTGATAGCTCCTCCCTCTGCGGCTCCAAATAGTAATAATGCCTGTCATTGTGGACCCAATTACTAGTAGTCCCCCCTTCTGTAGCCTGCAATAATAGTATCTCCATTGTGTCCCTAATTAGTAATAGTGCCCCTCGCTGTGATCTTCATTAGTAGTAATAGTGGTCCCCTATGTGGTTGTTTATTCCTAGTATCTTGTTTCTGTGGTTATGGGTAGTCCAGTCCATGTTTCCTGGCCTTGTGTTTTTTTCTGCTCCTTCCCTGTTATATCTGCCTAGTCTTGTGTTATAGTTCATCCTTTCTTTGCTTGGTTTTACTTGTCTTGGTCTCAGTGTCCCTCATTGTATCTTAGGGACAGTGAAAGATAGGGTTGACATTAGGGATATTTGTAGTATACATAGAGATAGTGGTGTATGGTGTTAGGGTCAGTGTTAGGAATAGATTAGGAAAAGACAACTGGAAAGTAAAGGTGCATTTACACACACAGATGATTGCTCAAAATTCATCAGGAACTGACAGTTTTGAGCAATCATTTTGCATAAATACTAATAGGCTAAATCAGCCATTTAGTACTTCATTTGCATCTATTTAGAGACCAGCGGGTGGTCTGTTCTCTAAATACATCATTATTGTTCTTCAGTGGGACAGCAGCTGTTAAAAAATGTTATCAGCACTGCCCGCGGAGAACTCAGCGTGTGGTCCGTCTGATCAGCAACATTGTATTTCATGTTGACCTGAACTCAGTGATGGACGAAAAGTGCATGGTAAGGGCACAGTGGGTGCACATTCACACACGATTCTCGCTCAAAAGATGGCTATGAGTGATACGTGTTTCATCTATTTGTTCTTGCAGCTGTCTAGTAGTTACACCGTTTGGCTCTTTTATAAGTGCTGGGGATATCTGACTACTGGGAGGCACTGTTAGTACCCAGGAAAGCAGAATCTATAGGTGTTCTGCTATAGGTGAAGTCAAGTTCTGCTTTTTAGCTGGAATTATTACGTAGTGCTGGCACAATGTTATTCCTAGCAGCCAACCAGACTACCTTTTCCTATTTTGAGATGAGAAAATTATATGTGATCTAGTTGCTTGCTGAAGTGTCTGATTAGCTCTTATAGTTTAGTCTACGTCTGCAAGTCAGTTGACAGAACACAGACCGCTGTAAATGGAAATTTGTATTTTTGCGATGGATCTTCACTCCCAAAATATATGGCCAGTCTTGATGAGACAAACCGGTAAAAGTGTTACCAAACCTGAGCTCCCCTTACACCCACATACCGTCATACTATTATGGAAGACAAGTGATTTTCAATATGGAAAAAAAAATATTATTTCCTAAGAAGATGAAACCAAATCATCTTGTCCTGTAACAAGTATGTGTTGATTTGGGAAGCATAATTATATTGTGGCCTTGTACAGAGCTTCCTTTGTCTGAGTGTCTCTATGGTAGATAACTGCGCACCTGTGGCTTTCTTCTCTGCAAAAAAGACATTTGGACTAAAACACAAAAGAATGATGAAATCCCACAGTGCAGGCAGAGGCATTCGAGGCAAATGATCTATGATTGATAAAACAGCTTTGTTCATGATGTATTATCCAGACCTTAAACTGAAAAGAAAATAGCTGGGTACTTCAATTAGGTAACATCTGGTAAGGCGTGGCGTCAGGTCGACACCCAGCAGCAACTAAGTACGAAAAATATTTTTAACATCAATTATTTAAAAAGAACCTACTATCTAAACTTGAATAACCTCAACTTGAGAGTCATTTTTAATTCAAACCTCAATAGACCCCTAAAATAAAAGTTTTTTACCAAATAGGACTTATTTTAAAAAAACATAACAAAAACTCTCCATGCCGTTGTCTAAATCCCTGGACACCACCAAAAGAGTAAGGCCTGTACTTCCAGTAATAACATTACTCACCTAGTCCCATAATGAACAGAGCTCAGCCTTTTAAGCCTATAAGAATGCCGGGATGGATCTTCTGTATGTGCAGCGAACAGGAGTTGATGGGGAGTAGCTCGAGTGGGGGTGGCAACTCTTGCCTGTCCACGGTGGTGGCTACTCGGCCTACGAGGATAGCTCGAGCTGCAGGCGGGATTGTAAAGGGGTTTTTGGCTAATGAAATTGGTGTTGGTTTGTCGTGACGTCAGTGCCTTCATCTTAGGTATTCCCTTGGTGGAATAAGGAGACAAGTCAGATGGTGATGCAATAAATCTGAAGGCACATAGTTTAGTTGGGTTTGGCAAATGATTACAATGCACACACTCTTGTTACAGGAACCGGTAAAGTACACAAAATATTCACTCATCCCAGTGGAAGATGACCATTAACTTCTCTACCTTCACTGTAGGAGGAGATTAGGTTGCAAGACTGAGGAGGACACTTGCTGGACGCTGGGGCTATTCTCCTAGCTGAGACTAACACTGTAACGAATGGGTTACCTTGGTGTGCTGAACACCTTTGGGGAGCTGAGGAGTATGTTGCAGGCTCTCCTGTGGGAAAACTAACTCCTGACTGTGTAGGGATATCTGAAACTCACAGTTACGGTGTCTGGTAACTTTCCAGCTTACATGAGGGTCTTCCCTGGCTCAGGTTCCTCCTGGCAGGGTGAAATAGACTCCTCTCCCGCTCAGGGCACTGGCCACCGCCAGCCTTGGGCCTCTGCACTCTCCAATACTTGCTTCTCTCTTCACTTTCCTCCATGCTCTCCTCACTTCCCTTCTCCCGCAAGCTCCATTTCCCGCACTCTCTGACTCCTCCCACTCCTGAGGAGCATGATGATGTCATTGTGTTGCGTTAATCTGTGTAGGGATCTCCTTCTGTCATCTCATAGGGCAGCAAAAGGCACAGAATTAGGGGTAGCAGTAGGATGGGGAGTTTATGTAGATTGGGAAAAAACTGTGTGCTGGGAAAGATTTTTCTTAGGGGGCCATCCACACTTTCATATATTTATCCGTGTAAGCCGGGTTCACACGAACGGATCAGATTTCCCAATGTGGATTTCCACAACGCAAGACCTGCAATACATCGCAGAAAGTAATTGCGATTGGTCGCGGAGGATCGTGAATACAATCGTTTTTCCATGTGGATGTATGCAGTATGCACAGTGTATTGTCTGCATGGAAGTAAGATCTCTCGCTCCTCTACAGCTGATAATTACGTATGGGCCACGGAACACTCGCATCCATTGACTTCAATGGAGGCCGTCCACGCGAGATCAGTGCTACAATAGAACATGTGCGATTATTATTCAGCTCACGGAATTCGCAATTCCTACTCACATGTCTCAGCAACCGGTGGCCTTTCAATGCCCGTGTTTTACCATGTGCTGTCATGTGATTTCAATGGGTTCCTTCAAATTTCCGTATTTTGTGTGCGGATTTTGGTTATGCAAAAGAAAAAATAGAACATCCTCTATTTTTCTGAATACTTGTGCAGCAAAGGTCCCCATAGAAGTTAATGGGGGTGCAAACGCGTGCGCAATATGCAAGGATATGCTTAAAAACACTGCGGAATTGTGCTGGTAAAAGAACACATCTGGAACTAATTAGCCATTTTAATCGGTGAGTCTTTGTTTGCCGCGCACAAATTAACATGCTTTGTGGGGGCAAAATGTACAGTAAAATATGCTGATGCGGTTACAAAAAAGCGTTCTTTCCGTAAAAAAACAAAGCTTAGGCGCACGCAACTACACCTATGCTCATGTGAAGCTGGCCTAAGGGTGCATTCACATGGGTGTATGTTGCCTTGTGTTTTTCTGCCTATTAACAGACTTTCTGTGCTCGTAAATACGCAGCATATTTACGGGCATAAAAGAACGCACAAAATCCCATTTTTTTAATGTAAATACACAGCAAATACGCAAGTTTCCTTCATATTTTCACATGCTCACTGATTTCAATGGGCTATTACACTGCGTAGAAACAATAATAATAGGTTATATATATATTTGTCATCTCGCATTAGATCCCATTGGATAGCTTATATTTTAATATATCAAATCTGCCCTGAGGGGGCATTGCCAGCCAGGGACCAGTCATTAGTATAACAAGCCCCAACCGTCGAAACACCCCGCCAGGGGAAATATAAGATAATAACAGAAGAAGAGAAATCTTATAAACTAGAAGGGAAAATTCCGGAAAACTAAAAGGGAAAGAGAAGAAGGTAGAGAGAGTAAGAATAAGGAAAATGGTGTCTTGAAAGACCTGCTCATGTTTAGCAAATGTATGCCTCCTACACAGTACCATTTAGCATCCATCCAACAAAGGAGGGTGAGTCAGGGAAGTCCAACCATAACGAGCAGGTAGAGTAAAAGCCTGTGTCAAGGTCGGAGCATCCATAGCTTCAACCTGGCTATCTTGGGGATAGACCCATTTTGCTTACAGTATCTAGGAATAATTTGGCGCATTGCAGTTACGAAGTGCCTGAGCAGCCCTTTTTTTAAATTTCGAAACTGAGCCCGGGATCGCAGAAGTGCAATTTCTGGTGTAATGTCTAGTTAGGATCAACTTATGGCTCTGTAGAGTCTAGAGATATAATTCCAGAGGCGTGCTACGTGCGGATACCCCCACTGTATGTGTATCATCGAACCTACATCTAAGAAACATCTCCAGCATTGATCTGGAAGAGTGGGAAAATTTCTGTGTAGTTTCTCAGGGGTCCTGTACCACTGTGACATAATGTTTGTAATTAGGCTCCTGCTATCTACAGGATAAGGACAATTTATATGACATTATGTAAGATTTGATCCAGAGCTCTCCAGAGAACGATCTTCCTAGAACCTTCTCCCATATCCAAACCCAACCTGGTTCTGAGCCGCCCGGCATGGACTGATGAAGTTACATGCGTTGGTGCTGCGGGTAACATAGCTCATAAGTCCTCGTACCACAATCCGACTATAAGAACATGTCTAAGGAACACCAAGGATTGCAGTACAAGAGGTTGTGTGATATGAAGAGGTAGTCTAGTCTACCTAATGAGTTGTGTGCTAGGGAGTGAAAACTACAGTCTCTACTGTTAGGGTGTTGGACCCGCCATAAGTCAACTATGTGTAGTCTTACCAGAGCCCTCCTTAGCCTATGGGTCACGGAGCGAGAGACAGACGATCGATCCGTGGAAGTATCCTGGAGAGGGTCTAATGCAACATTAAAGTTTCCGCCCAGTGTGATACTCAAACTCTCAGCAAACTCAGCTAGTCTCTAGAGGACTCTAGACCTAAAAGTAACCACTTCCTGGTTGGGAAAATAAAGGTTAGCAATGCTGTATAGCAAGCCAACGACCAGTAATTTAAAAAATATATATCTTCCCTCTTCATCAAACTGTGACGTTAAGAGGGACAAGTTGAATGATTTGTGGAATGCCACCGAGACTCCACATGCCTTACAAGTTGGATGGGGAGCATGTTACCAAGTAGGATAATATTTATTAATACATCGAGGAGTCCCAGAGGCCACAAAATGGGTCTCTTGAAACATGGCGACCATTATTTTCTTTGTCTTTGTTTTTCCGGTTTGTTGAGACCCCTGGTGTTGTATATACTAAAAATCAAGGACGCCATAACCATTTTAAATAGCATACCACTAGGTAAGCAGGCCTATCCTGCAGAGACATCACAAAAGTGGGCATAGGAAAGTGAAAAGAAGAAGAAAAAGGAAGGCGAGAGGACAAAACAAAGAGAGAAGTATTACAAAAGTTACTAAGATTCCTAAGTATAACTAAACCCAAAGTTGCAAGGAGGCGACCCAAAACTAAACCTGATGTTCAAATCATGTCTTCCACACCACCAGTGTTGGGGAGAAGAGGAATAAATGTCAAGGTCCCAGCTCCATCCCAACCCGCAGTTGAAATTATATCTTTAATAATGAGAGGTAAATTTAGGCATCAAGAAACATTGTAGTGAGTAATGGCAGCAAACATGCAGCTCCTTGTGGTGTGGGTCTGCCCAAAGCCCCCCGCAGTAACTCCCAGGAAGGAGAAAGCCCGGGGAAGACCCAAGGCATGCACTTTAAAGATATTTAGTATAAATAAGGAGCAGCGTGTCCACCTCTTAACATATTGTAACTAAGGCCCAATGCACATGGGCGGATTTTTGCTGCGCAATCTGCGGCAGGTGTCTGCTCGCGAGTTCCGCAGCAATGTCTGTCCATAGAATGCAATGCAAAAGTGATTGTTCCACGCACACAAGCGAAAATACACTGCGATTTACGCTTGCGGAGGAAAAATTGCAGCATACTCCATTTCGGAGCGTTTTCCGCAGGGATGGCTTCCATTAAAGTCAATGGAAACCATCCGGTCCGCAGCCTAACCGTAATGACAATTCCGGAGAGGTCACGAATTCCGCGTCATCACCTAGTGAAATCTATACTGCGCATGTGCACAGGCCGGCACATCCGCAGTACAGAAGAAAGAAGACACAGACAGGTATGCAGGATCGCTGGCCCTCGGGCGGATTCCATGCGGGATTCCCTATGCGCAATCCATGCGTGCTCGTGTGCATTCAGTCTTAATGTGACATATAGCAAGAAATAAGCAGTTTCTAAACAGAAGCAAAAATAGTGTCCTTGTGGAGGACATGATGACCTTTCAAGGGAGGGGGGCATAAGTCAACCCTTAAATAAGTGTCTGAAATGGGTGTAGAAGGGGGTCCCTTGTTCCTGCATGCAGAATTTGCCTTCTTTGGTAGAGAGAGAAAAACAAATGATATCATGGCCCGCTCAATGGTTGCTAGGAATTTAGGAAGGTCTCCCAAGCCTCGAAAAGCGGTCGATCTCCAGTCCCTCTTGGCCACTAGTTGAAAGGGATAGCCTTATCTATATGGTGTTTCTCTCTTCTTTAAAGCTGTGAGTAATGCGCTCTACGGAGTCCTTCTGGTGAGATCCAGGAGAACAGTAAGAGCCGTACCTTTAAATTTAATAGGCCCCTTTTTCCAGATCATTTTCAGAATGTCCTGCTACTCCCTATAAAAATGGATCCTGCAAATCACATCGGGTGGACGGGAACGATATGAAGATTTGGGACTCGGGGATCTGTGTGTCCTGTTGAATTCCGCAGGTTTCTCCGAGGGCGTTGTAAAAGATCACTAAAACGTTTTTCAGCCCAGATCTCCAGGCCTGCAGCTCCCACTTCCTTGCTTTGCCCCTAATATGGATGTTGTCCCACCTATGGTGGTTTTCAGTGTCGTCCAAATGAGTGAGAGTATCTGAGATCTGTATGGAGCAATCTAGTAAAATAGTATGGTGGTTGTCAATAAGTGTGACTAATTGATCTAGAGTTTACTCTACCTCTATTCGTCTATGGATTTTATCACTTTTTGTAGGGACGCCATATCTTCTTTGACGGAGGTAGCTAAATAGTTGAAAATCTCATCCAACTCCACTTTTGTTGGTATAACTCAGAAATTGGCCTTCTAGTCCTAATCACCCTTCTCTGCTGAGCCTGAGGAATGAGCATGGCTGCCCTACACATGTCCACTCAGTGTTTGATGACATGTAGGCATGTGAGAAGGGCTAGGTTGATGCTTGCTTACCGCCACCCAAGGGGACAGCCCAGGGCCATCATCCACCGTCCTGGTCCTCACTCATTGCTGGAGAAGAGGCCTGAGTATTCATCCCCTATCCTGTCTCTGGGGATCTGCTGGCAGGGGTCTGTATCTCCCTTTCTGGACTCTGCACCTCATTGACCTGAGAAGGGGAAAGCTCGGGGAATCCCTCCTGGGTGCCGCTCTGAGCTGCGCTTAGCCTGGCTGATCGGGCGGCGGAGTACTGTCCCTAAGAGGCGTCTTGGATCTCTGCGGCTGCTTGCACCACTGGGTCTGAGCGCTAAAAAAACCACTCAATGGAGCCTCCTTCTCCCTTGGTCACCGCCGGAGCCAGGATTTCCTCTGCCGACACATCTCTGTCAGTCCGCTCTGCCTGTGGATTGTGATGCCGCTGTAACCTGGGGGGTTTTCGCTGGAGCTCAGGCAAGAAGCTTCTTACCTAAGTTACACCTCCTGCAGCATGGATTTTAAATCCATTCTGTATGAATTACGTGGATTCCCATTGACCTCAATAAGCTGCTAAAGTGGCGCAGGAACCAAGTTGGAATCTGCATCAATAAAACACCATGTTAACAGGACCAGAAATGTGGGGCATGGCCGGCCCTGGCTATGTGTGACCCATGCAATCACACCGTCTGCTGTCCTGTAGGTAGGGTACCCGGCAGATGTAGGTTGGGGATGATTGGCCCCCTTTAGGTCCAGCCAGATGATCTTCTTGCTCTGTGCAGCAGCATTTTGTGGAGGTTCATGAATCATCCTCCTCCTGGCTCCAGCTCCTCCCCGCTAATGTTCTGAGGTGCTGCTGATGGCTCATTAACTCACCAAGTACTTAGTTCTGCTGCTGTATTAATGTATGAGTTTGGTTCTGGTATTGTATATGTGTATTGATACTGGTTCATGCTGTATTTGTGTTATGAGCTTGGTTCTGGTGCTGTATTTATGTACAGAGCTTGGTTTTAGCACTATATTTATGCACTGAGCTGTTCTGGTGCGGTATTTATGCTATGAGCTTGGCTCTGATGCTGTATTCATGCACTGATGTATTCTGGTGCTGTATTTGTTCTGAACTTGGTTCTGGTGCTGTATTTATGTGCTGACTTTGGTTCTGGTGCTGTATTTATGTTCTGAGCTTGCTTGTGGTGCTGTATTTAAATACAAAAGCTTGGTTCTAGCACTATATTTATGCAGAGCCGTTAGGGTGCTGTATTTATGCTATGAGCTTGATTCTGGTGCTGTATTTATGTTATGAACTTGGTTCTAGTGCTATATTTATGTACTGGACTACATTGTGGTGCTGTATTGAAGAGGGGCTTTCCGGGTTATTGCTTGTGTATAGTTTTGGGGCTCCCTGTGGCCAAAACTGTATAAAAGTAATTAGAGATGAGCGAGCATACTCGATAAGGCAATCTACTGGAGCGAGTAGTGCCTTATTCGAGTACCTGCCCGCTCGTCTCTAAAGATTCGGCTGCCGGCGCGGGTGAGAGGTGAGTTGCTGCGGTGAGCAGGGAGGGGAGAGAGGGAGACCCTGCCGGCACCCGAATCTTTAGAGACGAGCGAGCAAGTACTCGAATAAGGCATTACTCGCTCGAGTAGTTTGCCTTAGCGAGTATGCTCGCTCATCTCTAAAAGTAATACATTTACTCTGGCGCCGGACCGCCGTTTTGGCGGTGCGCTACCATGGCATCTAACAGGTGACGGTCCCATAAACCTATCTCTTGGGGCTTCTAATGTAGGTGTAAGGGATGTCACTGACGTCCATGGTGGTCTCCCATGGGCTGTAACGGTCACGTGGGTAAACACACGTCACAACTGTACACAGCGGTCTGGATCAGTGGGGAGCTTGGTTCTGGTACTGTATTTATTCACTGAGCTGTCCTAGTGTCAGTATGCCATCCCACTGCCTCCTGCACATACAGCATACAGGCACAATATATATCATCTTTGATGGAATACAGCAATGGAGTTTCTAGTAGATCCTATGAGGAACTGCATTCTAGTAATGAGAGATCTATAATGGAGGTGATCCTGGCAGCCTCTTCAGTCCTCACTACTGAACTGTCTGGAATGGAGGGCAGCCACCACAAGCTGCTCCATTCTATCCAGTTCTCTAGTGTAAGGTCTGCAGGGACGACCTCCCAGGAGCCACTCCATTCTAGACGCGGCCACACCGGGCTAACCCAGATACGACCATCCGCTTCCGCACTGGAAGTGGGCGGGGCTTAGCTCTGACGGCCTGTGGTAATCGCTTCCTGACTGTGAATGGGCGTGACCACTCAGTGACTCCATAGAAATAGGCGGGGCTTCGCTAAGCGGCAGGCGGGACTATTCGCTTACTCTCTGGAAATGGGCGGGGCGTGGTTCTTCACGACAGTGTTTGCGGCAGCGGCGTCTGCTGTGTGCGTGAGGGAGGGAGACCGGCGGCTGTTGCTGCTGTGGTGAACCAGAAGACGCTCGGCAGCCTCTCCCGCCCCGGATAGCAGGACGCTACATGTTCCCGGCTCACGATGGACTATGACTTCAAGGTGAAGCTGACGGGGGAGCGCGAGCGGGTGGAGGACCTGTTTGAATACGAAGGCTGCAAAGTTGGAAGAGGCACATACGGGCATGTGTTCAAAGCCAAGAGAAAGGACGGGTGAGTGCTGGGGGGCGCCGCTGCCAGGAGGCGGAGGACACGTCTGTGCGGGGGGATCACTGGAGGGCGCAACAATGGTCTGTGGCATACGGGGGGCAACAATGGGCTCTAGCATAGGGGGGCAGCAATGGTCTCCTGTCATGACTGGTGGGCTGTGGGGTACAAGAATACATCTATAAGGTACAGCAACACTCCCTATAATGACTGCAGGTCTGTAGGATACAACCGTGTCTGCCATCTATAGGGGGCAGTAGTGTCCCCATAGTGACTGGAGGGGTATAGGGGGGCAACAATGCTCTGTAGCTATAGGGTACAATACATCTATAGAGTACAATAGTGTGCCCTATAATTACCCTCCTACAGTGTCTGTAGGGTACAACAATATGTCCCTATAGTGACTGGAGATCTGTAGGATACAGCAGTACATCTATAGGATACATCTTCCTGTAATGACAGGAGGGCTATAGGGCACAACCATATTTTCTAGCTATAGGGTACAATACTGGTCTCCTGTAATGACTTGAGGTGTGTAGGACACAACAACACATCTATAGGGTACAGCAATGTCTGCCATCTGTAGGACACAACAATACATCTATAGGGTACAACAATGTCTGCCATCTGTAGGACGCAACAATGCATCTATAGGGTACAGCAATGTCTGCCATCTGTAGGACACAACAATACATATACAGGGTACAACAATGTCTGCCATCTGTAGGACACAACAATACATCTATAGGGTACAGCAATGTCTGCTATCTGTAGGACACAACAATACATATACAGGGTACAACAATGTCTGCCATCTGTAGGACACAACAATACATCTATAGGGTACAGCAATGTCTGCCATCTGTAGGACACAACAATACATATACAGGGTACAGCAATGTCTGCCATCTGTAGGACACAACAATACATATACAGGGTACAGCAATGTCTGCCATCTGTAGGACACAACAATACATATACAGGGTACAACAATGTCTGCCATCTGTAGGACACAACAATACATCTATAGGGTACAGCAATGTCTGCCATCTGTAGGACACAACAATACATATACAGGGTACAACAATGTCTGCCATCTGTAGGACACAACAATACATCTATAGGGTACAGCAATGTCTGCCATCTCTAGGACACAACAATACATCTATAGGGTACAGCAATGTCTGCCATCTGTAGGACACAACAATACATCTATAGGGTACAGCAATGTCTGCCATCTGTAGGACACAACAATACATATACAGGGTACAACAATGTCTGCCATCTGTAGGACACAACAATACATATACAGGGTACAACAATGTCTGCCATCTGTAGGACACAACAATGCATCTATAGGGTACAGCAATGTCTGCCATCTGTAGGACACAACAATACATATACAGGGTACAACAATGTCTGCCATCTGTAGGACACAACACATCTATAGGGTACAGCAATGTCTGCCATCTCTAGGACACAACAATACATATACAGGGTACAACAATGTCTGCCATCTGTAGGACACAACACATCTATAGGGTACAGCAATGTCTGCCATCTGTAGGACACAACAATACATATACAGGGTACAACAATGTCTGCCATCTGTAGGACACAACACATCTATAGGGTACAGCAATGTCTGCCATCTCTAGGACACAACAATACATATACAGGGTACAACAATGTCTGCCATCTGTAGGACACAACACATCTATAGGGTACAGCAATGTCTGCCATCTGTAGGACACAACAATACATATACAGGGTACAACAATGTCTGCCATCTGTAGGACACAACACATCTATAGGGTACAGCAATGTCTGCCATCTCTAGGACACAACAATACATATACAGGGTACAACAATGTCTGCCATCTGTAGGACACAACACATCTATAGGGTACAACAATGCCTGCCATCTCTAGGGCTACCACAATGTTTTCCTGTAATGACTTGAAGTCTGTAGGATACAGTAATGACTGGAGTTCTATAGGGTACAGTCATGTCATTGTATAAGGATTGGAGTTCTATAAAGTACAGGAATATCTTTCTTTTATAGAGCACAACAATGTTCTCCTATAATGACTGGATGTCTATAGGGTACGCTAATGTCCTCCACCTATAGGGTGTCAACGTCTTCCCATAACTGTAGGGTACAACAATGTACTCTTATAATGACTGTAGGATACAACAATACATCTATAGGGTACAACCGTGTCTTCCTGTGATGACCTGAGGTCCATAGGCTAAGACAGTGTATCTATATGGTACGATAATGTCCCCCATAATGACTGGAGGTCTGTATGATACAGTAATGTCCTCCTATAAGGACTGACGTTCTATAGGGTACAATAATGTCCTCCATCTGTAGAGCACCTCAGCGTCCCCCTATAACTGTGCGTCCGTAATGTCCTATAATGACTGGAGGTCTGTAGGCTACAACAATGCACCTATAGGGTACAACAACGTGTTCCTGTAATGACTGGGAGTCTATAGGGTACAATAATGTCCTTAGTCTATCGCTGGTCGGTGTAGCAGATCCTCAGTAGATGAGAAGATGGTAAATACGACCAATTCTCCAGGATTTGGAAAGTCAACATAAAGGGGGGGGTTCCACTAAAGACATCTGTGGCCTATTGGGATCTGAGTGCTGAGACCCTCAATGATCCTGACAGTGGCGCACCCTGAATGTGGCATGACTGGAGCGTGGTGCTGGTGTCCCGGACGTGCCCCCCGTCCGGTAGCAGTGAGTGTGATTACACATGCGGCATTCAGAATGCTGTTGTTAGAAAATCATGGTTATTGTCTTTCAAGAACAGCGCCACCCCTGTCCATGGGCGAGTCAGGTATTGTAAGGCTTTCATTCAACTGAATGGAACTGATCTGCAGTACCACATAAAACACTCGGATAGGGGTGGCGCTGTTCTTGAAAGAAGGTAGCAATGATTTTCTAATCCTGGACAACCATTTTGAAGGGGTTATTCTGTTGAAAACATTAAACTGTTTGTATTTATGTAAAAAAAAAAGTTTTACAGCTAAAATGTGGTGCGTTGTTCTATGTTTCACCGGTTTGCGCTTCACTTTAATTCTGCCGTACCCTGGGGCGCAGCGGACTACATTGTGTCCTGAAAAAGTGCAGGTTTTCCTAGACCCAGTGTGTTCTACTATATACTGCACCGCACACTTCTTCCTCTAGATGGCGTACACAGAGGGAGAGCGATGCGCTGGACTGACAACTTTTACCCCGCAGTGACCGTCCATACACCATTTGACGGTGGTCACTAACAGACTTTATTCTGATGTGGCACCTTCTTACGGCGCGGCATTAGGATAACGGCACAGTTCTCCCACGCTGACGGGGTCGGGGGCCCGGTGGTCTGGTGACGGCTCAGCACCTGCTCTAACAGTGGGGACTGGAACAACCTCCAATCAACGCTGTTTAACTCTTTACAGTCACTACAACCATGGCATGTAAAAGGCTGATGGGGAGGGGGCTTCTTCTGGCACTCATTGGACTCCTGCAATGTGGTTACAACGTCCTAATGGGTTGCCATAGCGCCTGGAGGCTTGAAGACTGCCATATATGTTGGCCTATGAGGCTGAGCTTCATAGGCAATATGATGCACTGCTATACAGAAGTACTGCGGTGTATAAGAACCATCAAAGCTAAAGTAAATGTAAAAAAATATAATAAAAATAAAAGCGTTAAAACTCCACCTTTTTACTATATATGTGAAAAAAAATCCTCACCCATCTGGTATCTCTGATCATGACGACGTTTGGGGCGCATTCAGACGACTGTTTATCAGCTGGGTTTTCACTCCCATTTTTCTTCCATGGTGTGCCCCATACAGGTTGAGGGTATTTTTTCCCTTACGGGTGCTTTCACGCCCAGCCGAAATACGGCGTCCCTCTCTGCAGGGGGAGGAGGCTGGAAGACCGGGAGCCGTGCTCTGAGCTCCCGCTGCCCCTCTGCACTATTTGCAATGAGAGGAGGCGGAACAAGCGCGGGGCTAAGTTCCAGGAATTAGCTCCGCCCTGCCTCTCCTCATTGAAAATGGTGCAGAGGGGGTGGAGAGGAGGCAGAGAGGGGGCGGGAGCTCAGAGCACTGCTCCCGGCTCTTCCAGCCTCCTCCCCCTGCGGAGAGAGACAACGTATATCGGCCGGCGTGAAAGCACCCGTAAGGGAAAAAATACCCTCAACCTGTATGGGGCACACCATGGAAGAAAAATAACAATAAACCTAACCCCCCCACGTCTACTCCCTATTTCTTGGATGAGGGAATGTTGCTGTTCCCCAGACCACACATGGACAGCGAGAGTTCCGCCTTGGGGCCCATTTACACGCAACGATTATCGCTCAAAATTCTTTAAAAAAAATGTCTTTTGAGCAATAATTGTTGGATGTAAATGCTACCCTTGTCGGCTTCTCGGCCAAACGATGACTTTTAGTTCAGCATAAAAACCATCAGCCGGCCAGCTGATAGCAGGGACCGAATGCTGTGATTCTCCGCGAGAGCGCTGATATGATTGTATTCAGCTGCTGTCCCGCCACAGAACAATGGAGCTGTATGCAGATAGCAGACCACCTACTGATAGCGGCATACAGCAAAGGGAGCTTCATTTGCATGTAAATGAAGTTAATAAGCTTCTAATCCCCATTAGTGCCCATTAGTAGTTTATGCAAAATGATCGCTCAGACTGCCAATCATCCAGTCTTTTGAACGAATTGTGTGCGATCATCTTTGCGTGTAAATGGGGCTTTAGTCACCTGGATGTCAGGGAGCCTATGCAGACCTTCATACACACTAGGTAGTTGGCCAATCCTGCGGTACCCGTTGACTTGTGGGGTCAGTTAGGGTAGATCGTGTCACCAGAAAAGACAGCGCTCCATGCGGCGCAATTTATTTAATTTTTTTTTTCGTTTTTGTGTCAAATGCACCTGAATCGTCGGCTCCCGGCAGACTTGTCACTGTTTGACATGAAGCGTTCACAAGTAATGATAGACGTGTTTGCAGCATACACACGGCATGTGAACATGAGGCAATCATTGCTATAAATACTTGTAATTGCCTGTATGAGCAGATTACTGGTTCTGTGTAATCAGGCCCCTAGCCTACGCTGGTAATCTGTGCAGCACATCTCCTGGTGCCTTCCTCATAACCCTTCCTGCTCTGCCCTCCTACAGAAGGGATCTCCGGGCTGGCCGTAGTCACTTGTATGCAGGCCTAGTTTACGACCCATGTTATATAGTGTTTTTGGTTGCCAGATGAGAAATCGACATTGGGGTGGGCTCCCCTGTAGTCAAAATGCAGGAAGTCTGCACCAAAATCATGATTTCAAAATCCATATGTGACATCACCCCTGGAAGCTGCGGTGGGCCGGTATCGGAAACCGCAGCGCAGTCTGCACCATCTACTTGTGACTATAGCCTTATTAAAGAGACTTTACAATGGGCTCCAACTGCATTGTTTCCGCTGGACCGTGGGTAAACTATAGGTTACAGTCTCTACCTTACGGCAGCCGCCACTAGAGGGAGCAAGGGAGTTCACTACTTACTGTCATCCATGGAGCTCAGCTAGAAGTGTGCATGAAGCTCCCTCTAGTGGTGACTGCAGGCATACAGCATATACTGCCTGGGTGTATGATCTTTATGGAGGACTAGGGGCACCCGTCCCCTCTGCTGACATGACTGAACTAGTAAATAAGTGTATTGTTCGCAATATAACAATTCTGGAGAATATATATATTTTTTTATATATTTTTTAAATTGGATCTACTCGTATAAATTTACATGATTAGACATTTATCGCCTAGCCTGTGAATTAAAAAAAAAAACAAAAACGTGATGGCGTGATTTCTGATCCAGGGGTAGTTAAAGGGGTATTCCCATCTCGGCAAGCTATTCACTATACACGATAGTGGATAGCTTGCTGATCGGTGGGGGGCTGACCGCTGGGACCCCCTCCAATGTAGACATATGGCTCCCGGCATATCCCAGAACTTCAACACCTGCGGCCTCCCATGCACAATGCGGCACCGCTCGCTTCACTAGGGACTGTGGGAAATGGCCAAGCACTTGAACTCCTGCAGTTCCCATTGAGGTGAAGGGAGTACTGGTGTGCATGCGTGGCCATCACTGTCAACACTAAGGGTACACCACAGACGATATCTTGGGATTGGTGGAGATCCCAGGTGTTGGACCCCACCAAGCGGCAAGTTGGCTCCTAACCTGTAGATGGAGGATAACTTGCCGAAATGGGAATACCCCTCTAAGCAAGCTCCTGCTGTGGTAATGCACCATTTATTATTCCTGTGTCTGGGGTTTGACTTTTATATGGTTTTTTTTACCACTTAAGAAAAAAATTACTATTTTACTTTCCATTTCGCCCACTTAAGAAAAAAAATAAAAATAGTTTTCCAAATACATGATATGGTGTGATCAATGGTACATTAAAAAAAAAATACAACTCCTGCAAGAACAGTTACTAGTATGGCCATGTTAATGGAAAAATACATTCTAGCTCTTGGAAGATGGGGATGAAAAAAGACCAAAAAGCTGAAAAATGGCTGGTAGTTATCAGTTTCTGTGTTAGACCAATATAAGAGGATCACACAAACTGAGACCTTGACTAGAAAATGAATCCATGACCCCAAGTAGATCTGAGCTGGTCAGAACGGAGATCACATGACCATCCGAGGGGAAAGAGGTTGGGGGAGTCAGGCAGAGATACTCATTATCAAAAAAAAATCTGGACGGACATGGAGGCGCTAGTACCCTGTTGTACCGCCTCTAGCTTGGATACAAGATGTAATACAGGCAGATATGGAGGCTCTAGTACCCTGTTTGGCCGCCTTTAGCTTGGATACAAAATGTGATACAGGCAGGCATGGAGGTTCTAGTACCCGGTTTTACCGTCTGCAGATTGGATACAAATGTGATACAGGTGGGCATGGAGACTCTAGTACCCTGTTGTACCACCTCTAGCTTGGATACAAGCTAGAGGCTGTGTGTGGCCGAGCATTATCCTGCTGCCTCTTGGAAGTCACCATGAGAGGAACACATGTGGCTGCAGGATGTGCTGAACATCTCTGAGCTGTCATTGTCCCTCGTACCACCACTAGGGGGGACCAACTGTCATATGTGATGGCCTCCCAGACCATTCCACCAGCAGGGGGCAGTGTGCCGCTCCACAGCAAAGGCAGGATTGAAGCGCTTATCCCTAGGTCTCTAGGCTATGAACCCGGCCATCATCCGTGCCCAAACTAAACCTGGATTAATTGTGAAAGACAACCCGATACCGTTCTGTAGCATCCAGTCTTATCTTTCATGACCCCACTGCAAATGGAGGTGACGGCGGGTGTCCGAGGCAGTACATGTAATGGGCGCTGTGAGACCGAATGTCCTTCAGCCAAGCGTCTGGAAATGGTTCCGACAGACACAGGAGCCTGTAACGATGGTGCCATTTGTCTCTGGATGGTGGACCATGACAAGTTGGATCCCCTCTACTGGTGGTCTGTAGGGGGTGTTCTGAGCCCGGTCGCCTTGTGTGCCCTCACCCATCCACTGGTCCCAACACCTTCTAACAATCTGGTCAGAACGGCCCGGTGGGGGACAATTCATCGGTATGACCATTCAGCTTCTCGCATCCCAATAATGTGCCCCTCTCAAACTCTGGTAACTGGTCAAAATCTCTTTTTGGTCGCATCGTAGAGGCGTCTAGTGGTCAACAAGCTCCATACAAGTGGAGAAAGAGGTCACTACAGCATATGTTCACCAAGATTTTGGCATAGCCGGTGATTTCGCATGTGGATTTCACCATTGGCTAATCTGTTCAGCTGTGCCTTTTTAAAGGTGGCAGTCACTTGGCATAATCCACGTTGGATACCGCTGACTAGTGTTCTGCTAAAACAGGTCCATCCAGTATATGAGAAGGGAAAAACGTATACCATTAATACAAGGAGTCCTTGCTGGAGAAGCGCTGGCTCAAGCGGAGGTAATCAACAATTAGGTGTTCCAGCCAAGTCCAATAGTTTATTATCCGTAAGATTAAAATCCACATTAAATTGCGTACAGACCCGAGTCCAGTACTATTACTGGCCATTTTGTTCTCATGGCGGTATAGGGGAATGTTGGCCGGTAAGCGGACTGCCATTCCAAAGGGATCCTGTCATCGGGCAGCATGAACCTGTGACGGGGATACCTGTTTCCCCTTGGATGTTTTATTATTGCTGCATATAAACTGACGGCTTCTCTCCCTGCATGAGTATAGGGATGCCATCACCCTGCGAGAAGCGGGCGGGGAAGAGGCCGGCGCGGCCCGAGACTCAGCCAAGATCCAAGTAGAACTTCAAAGTGTTCTGAAACATCACAGCCTTTCAGATTAAAACCCTCACGGAGACTATCGTCCTCCCTGTCCCCGGGTGGCATAAACCTGGTGACAGAATGCCCTAATAGATGCACCTTTAGTATCAGATGGATATTAGTTGACCCCCTAGTAATACCTTACAAGGTACGTGCAGCTTTCATCCCCTGTCTGAGGATCTCAGTGTTTTGTAGGACTACTCAGTCATTCTAGCAACAAGCTGGGGTTGTGACATCCACTTCAGGCTCGTCACAGCCGAGAGGACATGGCTGGACAAACACTGGTCTCCAGGGCCAATATTTTAGTTGCCATAGTAACTTGACAACTGGCTTTTGTCCAGTCCTACAGACTGTCCACAAACCGTTTCTGAGGGATGGAGATCACCGAGCTGCTCCTAGATGACTCCGGCGTTTTGAAGGGTATGAATGTATATGCAGTGGCTGGTAAGAGGCTGCTCACCGTTGGCTTACGATAACCAACAGGGGGCGCCATGCAATAATATTGGGTAGATGAATGATGAGCGGATGGTTTCCCCAGGAGCAGGGCTTAGGGTATTGACTGCCGCTTTTGTAATAAGGCTGTATCTGAGTTGCATCTGAGCTTCTCGGGTGGTGCAGTCAATGTAGCCCAAACCATTCAGATGTGGATTGAAACTTGTCACAAGTCTTCCATACATGGAAGCTCAAATCACGAAAGGGCAGGTGTCTCTAATAAAGTGGCCATTTTGGGATTCCCCCTTTTTTTTAGCAACATTGTGTCTACTACCGGTGCCGTTCCGTCCTGCTCTGCATCGCCATATGGTTTGATAGATGTGGGGTCAGATGTGTCTCCAGGCCAACTACCAATGTGCTTGGGCAGGGGGTTGGTGTCACCGGGGGATGCCTCGGCGGTGACTAAACATGTCATCAGCTTATCGCACCTTTTCAGTACGGTAGAGCCATTTCCATCTCGCGGTCTGATCAGCGCACACCTGTATAAGGTACGGAGCAACAGAGGTCTATTTTTACCGCCCCCCCTCCCTTTCATGCCATGCTGGATATCTTTGGATCCCTTTGGTTACGGAGGACAACGAAGCGTCTCGGATCTTGGATCTTGTATCTCCGCCAGCCAGCACTTTTATAGAGGACCTCTAAGCTTAACACCAGCTAAGAAAAGGTTACAGATTGCTGCAGTTTCCTTCCGAGCCGCCTCAGGAATAGGACGGTGGCGGAGGGTTCGGCTGGTTTCTGCAGTTTTCTTGCTTAACCCCTTCAGGACATGGCGAGATTTATATATATTTTATTTTTCTCCAATCCTGACTTGTTGGTTTAACTTTACATGGACTGAGGTACGCAAAACAAAAGGAGAAAAATCACGGCACTTCCTACTTCTGGATCCACAGTCAAAGACCAAGATCCTTCTTTAATTTCTTTTGGGCGCCTAAAAAGGCGACAGCAGATGTGCACTGGCATCCGTTTTTTTCGCATACATTTATTTTATTTTTTTAAATTTTTTTTTTTTTTTTTTTTTTTTTTGTGGGTTGTGACAAAACTAACTCTTAAGCTGGCTTTTTAATTTCTGCTTTTCCGTAACGCAGATATAAAAGTTGCACCTATGCACCAGAAATGCTCGTGCACATGCAGTGAAAACATATATATAATATACTGGTCTGCATTATGTACTACTCCTCTTTACCTTAGAGGATAACGTTTTGGTAGATTGTGTTCTAGGCGTTAGTGCCTTATGTATTGTTTTTGTAGTCGTAGGGCTCCTACACACGAGTGTATTTACGCACGCAATACGCAGAGAATAGAACCCATTGACTTACACTGGGTTTGTTCACATTTCTGTATTTTGTGCGCGTTTCAACTGCGGGGAGGGGGGGGGGGGAAGCTGTATGATCTGTTAATGGGGGGTGTGCATATACACAAGCAATAGGTGAGGAAATGCGTAATATTCTGTGTTATTCCACTGGAAAAAAAGATACCTGGAACTAATTGGCCGTTTCAAGCAGTGCGTCTTGCTTGCCGTGGGCAAAAGCTCAAAGTACGCCCATCCGCGTTTTGCAATGAGGCGCACGTGAATCTATATACACATGTATGTGTAAAGGCGCCCTGAGGCTGGATTCTCACACTGCGGAATCCTGCCGGAAATCTCGCGGTTTGGCCGCAACCAAAAACCGTGAGATTGCTGCCAGGAAAGCGCTGCTTCAAAACGTCGTTTGTTTTTTTTTGTTTTTTTTTCTCCATTGCAGCCTGCGCTCCCATAGAGGAGAGTGCGGTCGCAACATTAAAAAAAAAGAAAAATTGACCTGCTGCGGAATCCGCGCCGGCTTTGCCGCGAGGGATTGGCTGTCCCATGTGGACGAGATTTGTGACAAATATCGTCTACGTGGCTGACTAACCAAGGGATTAGCGGCCGCAGGCGGACCTGCTGCAGCGAAAGCCTGGACAGAATTTCCGCAGCAAATCTGCCCTTTGTGAACGCAGCCTTAGTCATACGTGGCTGACAGGTATCCTTTTAGGCTTTGTGTTTCGTAGGGCCTAATAGATGTACTAAGGTGGGCATGATTGCATTCCCCTCTCTTGGCCTAACCCCTTAGATGCCGCAGTTGAAATGGATATGGTATTCATAGTTAATGTTTTTTTGTGTGCCCCTGGTGGTTCTGCCTTGTCTCTCCTCATGGCACACAGACCCCTAGCGTCACGTTGTATTAGTTATTGCTATGTTTTCTAGAGGCCATCGTCTACGCACGGACTAACTATCTGGACCCATGACGCCACCGCACTGACTGGGATGATTGTGTTACTTTGCTACCGCTGACATCCATGTTTTCTCCGCAGTGTTGGGGTGCTGATAAGAAACCCTACAGTCATTACTTATCGGAGCGCCGGCTGCTGTGAGGTTGTTGCTGGCTGAGATGAGGTGTGAAGCCTCCGTGGCTCTCGGACGTGGCTCGCTGACATCCCTTGCCTATAGCTCTACCCATATGTGAAATATACAGCGACGCACAGTGCATGGTATATGTTAGCGTGTCACAAGTCATTATACATAGCTGTACATCCGTAACAAGCTGGCATTGTTGGACAAGTACTGCGGCGGCGCTGACCACTACAAGAAGGGGACGGCCATGCTAATAAAGGGAAATAAACGCAAACTACTGTAAGCTTTTAGGAGGCTGAGCTCATGTCTGCTGCACTAATGGCTATAATAAAAGCTGCTGTAGGTCTGGGTGATCAAAATCTATTAATTTGCCACATTAATGCCACACAACTCGGAGTTTCCTCTGAATCATGACATCGTTAGTAGCTCTGATGTCCAACCAGGGAACTGTCAGGGTCCCATCTAGGTTGGAGTGGCTCCTGGCAGGTCCTCCCTTTAGTAGATCCACTCTGGACATTTCACTAGGGGTGTGACTGGCATGGAGTTACTTCAGGTAAATCCTACCACCAGCAACTCCAAACTAGTTAGTTAAGTTTCTACAGTAGAGTTGTGAGGGAGTGGGGATCTGCCGGGAGCTGCCCCACTGTAAAAGGGGGGGGGGGGCACACCTGCCGGGAGCTGCCCCACTGTAAAAGGGGGGGGGGGGGACACACCTGCCGGGAGCTGCCCCACTGTAAAGGGGGGGGGGGGGACACACCTGCCGGGAGCTGCCCCACTGTAAAGGGGGGGGGGGGGACACACCTGCCGGGAGCTGCCCCACTGTAAAGGGGGGGGGGGGACACACCTGCCGGGAGCTGCCCCACTGTAAAGGGGGGGGGGACACACCTGCCGGGAGCTGCCCCACTGTAAAAAAGGGGGGGGCAGACCTGCCGGGAGCTGCCCCGCTGTAAAAAGGGGGGGGGGGGGCAGACCTGCCGGGAGCTGCCCCGCTGTAAAAAGGGGGGGGGGGGGCAGACCTGCCGGGAGCTGCCCCGCTGTAAAAAGGGGGGGGGGCAGACCTGCCGGGAGCTGCCCCGCTGTAAAAGGGAGGGGGGGGGGCAGACCTGCCGGGAGCTGCCCCGCTGTAAAAGGGAGGGGGGGGACACACCTGCCGGGAGCTGCCCCGCTGTAAAAGGGAGGGGGGGGACACACCTGCCGGGAGCTGCCCCGCTGTAAAAGGGAGGGGGGGGACACACCTGCCGGGAGCTGCCCCGCTGTAAAAGGGAGGGGGGGACACACCTGCCGGGAGCTGCCCCGCTGTAAAAGGGAGGGGAGGGGGGGACACACCTGCCGGGAGCTGCCCCGCTGTAAAAGGGAGGGGGGGGGGGACACACACACCTGCCGGGAGCTGCCCCGCTGTAAAAGGGAGGGGGGGGGGGGGGGGGGGACACACACACCTGCCGGGAGCTGCCCCGCTGTAAAAGGGAGGGGGGGGGGGGGACACACACCTGCCGGGAGCTGCCCCGCTGTAAAAGGGAGGGGGGGGGACACCTGCCGGGAGCTGCCCCGCTGTAAAAGGGAGGGGGGGGACACCTGCCGGGAGCTGCCCCGCTGTAAAAGGGAGGGGGGGGGGACACCTGCCGGGAGCTGCCCCGCTGTAAAAGGGAGGGGGGGGGACACCTGCCGGGAGCTGCCCCGCTGTAAAAGGGAGGGGGGGGGACACCTGCCAGGAGCTGCCCCGTTGTAAAAGGGGGGAGGGGGGGGTCACCTGCCATGAGCGGCCCCACTATACAGCTATTGCATGCCAAACCTCCCTTTTCCATTCCCACAAGCATGAGCAAGGAGCTGGTGGCATACAAAGGTAATGGGATTGTAGATACAGTATACAATATACTGTATATTGTCAGACTCTATATAGGGGCCCCATCAAGTTTGCCAAGGGGCCCAGCATTGCCTAGCTATACTCCTGTTATATACTGTATTGCATTGTATTCTGGCTCTTCAGGTTTTTGCTGGATGGTGGACTCTGAGCAGTAATTGCAGTTGACTTGCTGCAGGTTGTCGGGGATCTCGGCTCAGATCTGTGGACTTTATTCCTTCAGAGTGAATTAAATTGGAAGGGTAAAATGAACAGGTGTGCGAGGCTTCTGGAAGAAGGGAGCCATATGTTTGTCATCCCTTACTGGCCCTTTAACTAGCGCTGTAGGGATTAGAGGTCCATGAGGTCGGACCCCAGCACTCAGATATTCAGTTGCGTATCCTGGTGGCCACACGTCTATTTTTGGACTAACCACCTACATTCTGACTTGCATCCAATGAGTTCCGAGAATCGGATCTGTCATTCCTACTTGACCCCTAATCCTAAGGGTAATGACTTGCTGTGTATACAGGGGGGGGGGAGAGTTGGGTATTAAGGCGCTGCTGACATTTGCATTGAAGTCTCTGTCCAAAATTGTGCAGCATGCTGTGCTATCTGTCTGGAGTATGACTGAAGCCGGACGGAGCCCATTCTAGCCAGCGGTGTCCGCTTCTGTCACCGGATGGATCTGTTCCTTGCAGGGTTTCCTTTTCTTGCTCCGTGATGGAACAGGAAGACGGAAAACCCCAAACACAGATGTGACCAGAGTTGGTGACACAGGAGAATAGCTCATACTTCTCGGGGTTTACTTTTATATCACGCATCAAGAAAAGCCATGAATGAGCAATTGTAGAGGTAAAGGTCACCGACACCGGCGGCCCGGATCGAGGCGTTTACTATGTGGCGGACTTGTAGAAGGCGACGATTTTCTTATTTACAATCTGTATAGCATTCGTCATATAGACCCGAGTTCTCAATGTCCTGATAGTTTTGCCCATGTCCTCGGCGTCTGCATCACACGTGTCCATGCCCTATAATGGATGAGACGGATGCCAAAGGGGTCCTGTGTGGACAATTTCGGCATAACTATCCAGTAACTTATTTTAAAGTTCCAAAAAAGCCTTTAATAGGACGAGACTTCTGCTGAGGACAGTAATCCTCCTCCGGTTCTTGCAATGATTTCTAGTGCCGTTGGAAGGATTTTATGGTTTAATGCAGAAAGATGAGAGTAATGTGTACTTCAGATGACACTGATGGGTTCTTCTTGATTTCATAGGGACTGCAGAGCCAAAAAAAAAAGAAAGTAATGGATTTGCAGACTTCAGAGGAATTCCAGCTTAATGCGTCCCCTAACTAGATACAGTATAGTAGACTTGATGCATTGCAATCTCCTTGCCGTTTCCTCAGCTCCATCTGCCATATTGAAAAATGTCGACTGTTAAAGGAGGGGGGGGGGGGTTGTAGCTTTAGCGTTGTCACGGTCCTTTATAGGGTTATTCCCATTATCGCACTGATTGGTGAGGGATCTGACGGCTGGGACCCCCATGATGCTGAGTGATGGAGCCCTAGCTGGCGGCGCTCCTATAAAGTGCATGCGCAGTTCTGCCTACAATCGGCTCTCCAGCAGTGCTACTGGGGGTTAAAGCTTGGAAGGGGCCTTGGTGATCAGAAATGTAGGACCATCACACTCGGGGGTCTGTTGGGGTCCCTAAAGCGGACCCCACTAACTAAAAACCATAACCTAGTGATATGCTATCAAGTTATATGATGAAATAGCTCTCTAACTGGACAATCAAACTAAGGGCTCGTTCACGCCTGCGGTTCTAGGCTGTCCCATCTTTTTTCCTTTGAAGCAAAGAGACTGAATTAGGATGGAATTAAACGGGTTCTGTCATAATACTTATCTATTCGTGCCCCATCAGTATTCTGCCTCCTCCCCGATCTTCTCCTAGCTCCTGCAGTCCTCGTGCCCGGCCGGCCGGATCCTCTTCTTCCTGTTATGTACATTGCCAGCATTATTCTTCCTGCAGGTCACTGTACCCGGTCACTAGTGACGTAGTGTTCGCTGCCAAGCAGGGAGTGCTGAACGCTATGCCTGGCTAATGCTGAGACTGCTCATGCGCGCCGGCTCAGTGTGAGTGTTCCTAGATGACTGCCATGAGACACTGCGCATGCGCAGTCTCTGCAATACCCCAGCCTACACTGACCTGCAGGAAGAAGAACCGGCCAGCGGGAGGTGACGTGACCCAGGGAGAAGATGACCTATGGAGAAGATGCGGTAAGTAGACTGCCTGGGGGGGGTAAGCATTGTGTGCTTTTTAAAACCACTTTAAAGGGTGCATTTTTCTCCATAGATTTCTTTTTTTTTTTTTTTTTGAACAAAATGAAAGGAAATGCAAAGCTTTAGTTCTTTTCCTTTTTTAGTTTAATGAAAGAAATAGCGCTGCAGATGGATAATTTTTTTTTCCTTTCAAAAAACAAAACAGAAATCGACGTAAACTGAAAACTGTTAGCTTTTAATGAAACTATTTATTTTTCTCCTGACCATCCCGTTACTATATATTTAATATATGGAATGCTTTTATTTTGGAACAGTAGTTGGTATTTTTCTACCGACTCGCTCTATAACTCGCTCAGCCCTACAACTCCTGCAGCTCTCGATACTTTGTCTATAGTTGTACTTGAGGTCTACGGTTAATCATAACTTTCTGTAATCTTACCTTTCGATCATTGGTTGCATTTTTGTTTTTTTAACTTGCTTGTTTCCAGAGTTGCTGTTTTTGTTGGACGCGCTCTTTGGCTATTGGCACGGACCTATCGGCACAGTATGCAAACATAACTCTAATTCTGTTTGTCTTTACCTTGCCTTAGGAAAGATGACCGAGATTATGCGCTGAAACAAATAGAAGGTACTGGAATTTCTATGTCTGCATGCCGAGAGATTGCTGTAAGTACAATTCTGTGTTGCGTACATGATCACCCTACAGACTTCATTCTGATAGTTTATAGATGCCTTCTGGTCGCTGTTCTGATACGTATCCCAAAGTTCACAAAATGTCTTTATAAGGTGTTTGCTTTGTTTTATTTCATCAGTTAAAGCTGTAGTCTGCCCATAGACACTTATGGTATCTGTAGCATGTAATACATGACTGATAGGTGAAGGAACCCAACTGGAGTCAACTTTTAAAAAAACTTTTTTTCACAGTAGATATTTATCAGGTAACCACAGGATTGGTGATAAATGTCTGATCCCTGGGAGTCCCGCCAGTCGGCACTGCAATAGGGAAGGAAGACTGTTGGTTTGGTGGCTCAGTGGTCGATCATATAGCCTACTGCTCCAATCAGTTTATCATACTGACAGAGTGGAGCGCTCAGCTGCTTCCATCAGCCTTGTAGAAAGTGAATGGAGCAGCAGGGCGTGGGCTCTCACACCACTAAATTTAAGGTTCGCCCGCTGCAGTCTAGCATTAAGGAGGTTGTAGGCATTAGGGTCTGTCCCAGTGATCAGACCCTTATCCACTATCCAGTGCATGGGTGATAAATGGCGATTGTCGGGAAGCCCCTTTTTAAAGTTCTCAATCTATATATACAATGTGTATATACAAAATGTCTCATTTTCAGAGTCCTTTCATCATATAGGGCTCCTGCGTTGCTTAACCCCTTAGTGACCACGCTATAGTGTTTTTACGTCCTGCAGCTGCAGGACGTGTATGGAGGGACGTAGCGCCGCTATCTCCCTCCATACAGCGCGGGCGTCAGCTGTTTATTACAGCTGACACCCGCGGGCAATAGCCGCACTCGGCTATTAACCCTTTAAATGCCGCTGTCAATTCTGACAGCGGCATTTAACTCCCCCGAACGCTGTTTGGGGGTCCCGCACGGCCCCCCCCCCCCCCCCCCCCCCCCCCCCCTCCCCGCGGTGAGATCGGTGGAGCCGTGCAGGTGTCATGGCAGCCGGGGGCCTAATGAATGGCCCCAGGGCTGCCTTAGCAGACTGCCTATCAAGCTATCCACACAGGGTGGCTTGATAGACTGCCTGTAAAAAAGCAGTATGACGTAATGCTATAGCATTACGTCAAACTGCAGGAGCGATCAAAGCATCGCATGTTAAAGTCCCCCAGGGGGACTTCAAAGTAAAGTAAGAAAAAAGATCAATAAAGTTTTTTAAATTATAAAAAAAAAAGTTGTAAAAGTTTAAATCACCCCCCTTTTGCCATATCAGTTACTAAAAAATCGAAATCCTAAAATAAAAATACGTATTTGGTATTGCCGCATCCGTAAAAGTCCGATCTATCAAAGTAGTGCATTATTTTTCCTGCACGGTGAACGTCGTCCGAAAAAAAAAAAGATCGCAAGAAATACACTTTTTTTAGTTACCCTGTCTTCCAGAAAAAAATGCAATAAAAAGCGATCAAAAAGTTGTATGTATTCCAAATTAATACTATCGGAAACTACAGGACATCCCGCAAAAAATGA
Source organism: Eleutherodactylus coqui (assembly GCF_035609145.1). Classification (NCBI taxonomy): domain Eukaryota; kingdom Metazoa; phylum Chordata; class Amphibia; order Anura; family Eleutherodactylidae; genus Eleutherodactylus; species Eleutherodactylus coqui. The sequence continues at coordinate 450,552,254 of NC_089837.1, read as the reverse complement.
GCCCTTGCTCAACTACGTCGACGGAAAAATAAGTTATTGCGCGCACAAAATGACTGCAGAAAATAATTGAAAAAAATTAAATATCTTTAAAAAAAAAATACAAGTACTACAGCTAAAAAAACCTATAAGTTTGGTATCGTAGTAATCTTACTGACCCATAGAATAGAAATATCAGGTCGTTTTTGTTGCAGTTTGTGCTCCGTAGAAACAGGACGCACCGAAAGATGGTGGAATGTAGTTTGTTTGTTTTTTTTTCCATTTCTCTCCGCTAAGAATTTTTAAAAAGTTTTTCAGTACATTATATGGTACAATAAATAGTGCCATTGAAAAATACAACTCGTCCCGCAAAAAACAAGCCCTCATACAGCGACGTCGATGGATAAATAAAGGAGCTACGATTTTTTAAAAGGGAGTAGGAAAAAACAAAAATGGAAAAAAGCAAAAAAGCCTGGTCATTAAGGGGTTAAGGAGACTGTCTGAGGACTTGGCTGTCTTTGGCGGTCCCATTGAAGTTAATGAAGTAATGGAGTACCTGCACAGCCACTGTTGACTTGCACTTTGGGATGTGCCGCAGTTGGGCTTTCTACGTAACCTTTAAAAACCTGTCGTGAGACAACCCCTTTAATGTGCCGTTTGACCTTTGGTAGACCTTTCCTTATAAGCAGGAGGTTTTTTTGTATTATGGAGTAGGACAGCAGCAGGAGTATCGCATACTCGGCAAAATGCAGATGCCATTTATGGCCACTTGTTTGCATGCAACGGTTCCTGCAAGAAGCCTGTCTGCAGGATTGTGGCTGATTCATACTCCATGCAAGGTGTTGTAATAACGCCTGCATTCTGATGGCATAGCTGAACAGCCGCAGGACATTCCTTGACCTCTTACTTGAAGTACTATACCTTGTAAAACGGGATTTCAGTAACAGTTGTGTTGAAAGGCATTTTCTGAGATGTCTCATTATTTATTTTTTCTGAAGCACATTCTCCATGCAACAAGATGGCAAAATAACAAATGGTCATATACTTAAAATCAGACTTGCAGAGTTGGAAGGGACCTCCGGGGTCATCAGGTCCAACCCCCTGCTCAGTGCAGGATTCACTAAATCATCCCAGACAGATGTCTGTCCAGCCTTTTGTTTGAAGATTTCCATTGAAGAACGCACCACCTCCTGTGGTAACCTGTTCCACTCATTGGTCACTGTCAGAAGTTTTTTTCTAATATCTAATCTGTTTCCTCCCTATCAGTTTCATCCCATTGCTTCTAGTCTTTCCTTGTGCAAATGAGAATACCTGCCTTTCCCTTCTGTTTCCAGCTTCATTCCTCTGCCCCTTACCTGTGATGTAAACTTACAGGCTGCAGTAGCCAGTTTGTGGGGACATCACAGGCTGCTTCAGCTAATGTCAGAGCACAGAGCTTGATCACTGAACCATGTCATTGGCTGCAGCAGCCTATGACTTCCTATGCACTGGCTGTCTGCAGTATAGACCGGCAGGGACAGCAGACCGAGCAGTGGTGCGGGAGATGCAGGGAACCGGGAGGGGTGAGTATATAACTTTTTGTTGTGTTGGGAATGTGGTTTAAAAAAAAAAAATAACCTCAGACAAACTGCTAAAATGGCAATGCATTAAAGCTTCAAGGGGTCCTACTGTTAATATCCTGTTAATGTTTGCACAATGAAGGACCATTGTGTATACAAGTGGGAAATGGTGCAACGCCTCTGCAGGACAACCCATTGGAAGGTAGCTTTCCAGAAGTCGGTGTCTGACCCTTTAACAGGTTTTGTAATGTGACTATGGATATAAGCCAAATCATAGCCTTCACCACACCTCATCCCCTCAGTGAGTGGAAAATCACAATAGATGTTTGGCTCATATGCAGGAAAAAGCGCTTTTAAACTTCATGCTATGGGCAGTATTTGCTGCAGCATTCGAGGGTGGACGCCCGCCCCGGACTCCGCAATGCAAATATGCTGGTGTGCAGCCAGCCTTAAAGGGAAGCCACCTTCCAGTTGGCGATTCTGCATCTCATTTGCATAACACATTTCCCCACAGGAGCATTGCATAGCCTGGGAGTTTCTTTACGCCACCATGGTGTGCTCCACAGTCCCTCACACCTACCGTAGTGTGTTTCCTTTAGCCTTCGTTCCGCACAGTTTAAAGTTGTGTTCTTCTAACTTTTTAGTCATAGGAAAATAGCTGGAAACATATTTCCTTCCCAAGGCAATCTGTAGCAGACCAGGGTATAAGGAAAGAACCCCTGCAATGTGTCCTCTTTCCATTCCTCAGGGTTAAGGGTCTTTAATCCTCACAACTGCACATGGTGCCGCCAATTGAGAGCTGGGTGATGTGCAAGGAGGACATGGCACAGCATAATGCCACTATAACTAGTGGGCAGAACTTGTATTTTCTGTAACGATATTGCAGTCGCTCCTTTGAGTCTATGTGGGAGCAACCGCTTTAATCTTCAGATGTGCATGGACAACTGGATACCGGTGACCCTACGGGTTCTGGCGCCCATTACTTCTGGACTTTGTCTGACCACTGGTCTTATAATTCCCCTCTGCACGCTTGGGATACATCCTCATCAGTAGAACGGAGAACTGCAGCACACACTACAGATTGATCACCTTCCTGCTGGTTTGTTAGACTTTTTCTGGGGCAGCGTGAAAAGCATTGGCGCGAGCCAATTAAACATGGACATCCACAGCCATGTTTTACTGCTCATTAAACTGTCAGTACCTCATAAGTGGCCTTTTATGGGTTCACCCCGTGTAGCTTTATTTTCAGCTAAGAGTGAGAAGACGAGTGAAAAGCACCTAATCCACTTTTTATGGATGTTTTACTTGGTCGTTTGTTTATTTTTTTTGTGCGCTGGTTAATGCGGTTTTGACTCCTTCCTGCAGGTCTTCATGTTTCAGGGCAGAGTAGGATGTGTGCCTGCTTACTGCAATAACACACTTGTAAGCTTTGGCTAAGGGAACGTTGGGAGGTTTAAGGGGATTTATTCACCAATATTGCTGTCCTCCACATTGCACCGTTCATTGCTGTCGCACCAGAGAGCGTTGTGACCGAGGGAAGTCTTAGAGGTAAAGTTCCTGAAGCTAACTTTTTTTTTTTTTTCTTCCCCCAGTTGGGAAACTCTTCTGGTTTTCTGCATGTCCTGCCCTAAACTATGGCATGTTTACCTCTGTAGAGCCTAGTTTTATGAGCTGATAATGGAGTAAATCCTTTTAATAAAAGGATTCATATAAACAAGGTTTCCCATGTGAAATTCATATTCTTGCTGGGTGTCCTCCATTTGTTCTCTAAATCCCACTTAAAGGGATTGTCCGGCTTGGAAAACTTACTTTCATACTTTTTTGAGTTAAAGGGGTTGTCCGAGATACAATTTCTTAATAAAAACAGGTACGCCGCGTGCAAAACATAAGGAGCTCATACTTGCTAATCCCTGCTCTTCCCCTGCTGGCAGCTCTGGGTCTTTCTGCTGATGCCTTCTTTACAGGTAGCCTGTGATGTTCCCTAAACCAGCTGCCAGTGACAGCTCAGCGATGATCTCTTGGCCAGAGAACTGTTACAAAGAGTGTCTCGCTCTGAAGGACCGTCCTGCAATACACAGACAACACACACTGATTTGATTAGGCACTGTGTAATTCTTCATTTCCCCTTTTGGGGCGCTGCAGGGAAACTGAACACTTACTTCCAGGTTTCTCCACAAGTAATGGTTGATTGCTGGTGGTCCCAAGCGGGAAACACTTGGTAATCTGTTTACTGTCCATGGGCCCTTTAAATGAGTAGGTGTTCAAAGCAGAAAACTCCTTTTAAAACTACGTAGGTGAAACTTTTTCCTGCTTTTAATGCAATTTCATACTGCGGCTTTCTGATGACTTCTATCATGTGAACTTGAAGTGGTGGGTAACCTTGTCAGACCATCCATAGGAATGCATGTAGTAACTCTTAAAGGGACCCTCTCAGCAGTTCGGCAGCTATAAAACTGTCTGCACCAATTAAACAATGGTGAATTGCACTTTTTCAAAGCTATTTGTTAAAAATCCTAATCAAAACATGCTTGTAAAAGTGTATTATAACTTCCTGCACCGCATGCTAATGACTGGCGAGCCATCTGGTGGTGGGCCAGACCGTGTCTGCAGACCGAAGTCCGTCCTCTGACGCCACCCCTCTCTGCCATTTGTGTTGTGGATGACGTAGGTAATCTCATGCGCCAGGAGATCCTGGATTGGCGCATGCACCGCCGAGTGTAGTTTCATCTGTGCACAAAAGGGATGCGCCATTCCAAAAACTCCTGGTGCTTGCACAACATTTCCAGCACCACGCATGGCACAAGGACATGCTTAAGCCAGCAGAGACTGTCCGGGCATTAGCATGCCGCACAGGAAATGATTACACATTTTTACAGGTATGATTTGATTCAGGCGTTATAAGAAATAACTTTAAAAAAAAAGTGCAATTCTTCATGTAAGGAACAAATTTCATTGCAGGTTTATGGTCTCTGCAAATACGGCATTACATTGTGAACTAGATTGAGATGGAAAGTTGTGACTCTGTTGGGGGGCAAGGGGTGGGGTGGAGGGCAGGCATTAGATGGCCAAATCTTCATGCTTTTTTTTTGGAGCACCCGTGTTGCCAGATGGCACCTCAAGGAGAAGTTGAGCAGGTACCACCTCTGGGCCCTACTAGATCATCCCGCAGCAGTAGCATTGCAATGGACTTTAGATCTTGAAACCAACAGTTCGCTTTAATAAAATTGCTTTGTTGAAAAACCCTCTAAAGGCTCTAAACTTACTGAGGCTGATTACCAGGCAAGAATGCTTGCATGAACATTTATTCTCCTAATCGTTGGTCCGTGTAAAAGACCCTGCAGTAAGCCAGCAAACAAGCAATCACTTGCTTTTTTTTTTTTTTTTTAACAAGGATAAGAGCCACGGACGTCTCTATGGCGACGAACGATTGTAGTGGTGATTTTCCCCCCCCACCCCCCACCCCTTCCATAGCAGAGATTCCTGGTCTGCATAGGCACATATATACAAGGGCTCGTTGACATGCCGTCAAACTGATGCTAATGTTACTGACCCGTGTAGAAGGACTTTTGGCCTCCAGTACCCATAGTAATAACACATCTCCGTTTCCTCTAGTTTACGTTTTTTGCCGTATTTCTCATGTGGTTTCTGTGATCAGTTTTCAGGATGGTTCATTGTTAATCTATTGTTTCTTTTCATTTGTAGCTTCTACGAGAGCTGAAACATCCGAATGTTATTTCTCTACAAAAAGTGTTCCTCTCTCATGCTGACAGAAAAGTGTATCTTCTATTTGATTTTGCAGAGCACGACTTATGGGTAAGGCCAGAACTGCCATCTGTACTTCAGTAATATCTATATACCATGCTGCCATTGGAAGACTTTTACCACAAGTAGTGTAAAGCCTAGTGACCAATCAGATTCCAATTTCAACTTGATAGTCTTTCTGGAAAGCTAAAGCAGCAACCTGATTGGTTGCCATGGGCAACTGCTTTAACTTTTCTATGCTGCCGTTTTCAATAAACTTAGTCCATTAGATAAATAAAACTGAGCACCGTAGGTCTGGCTTCTGAAATTCCTGGCAATTAGCGGATAACACGCCAGAAGAAGACATCTAAATGTACTTGGTGGTTCCAATTCCAATATATGGATGGCCATGTCCTATCTAGACGGCAGAGTCTGTGCTCTGGCTAATAGTAGTGGGTCCTGAGCCGGGGACCTCATGCTGTCCAACAGCCGTATGTATTCTATATTCTGCTGGTTGCCAGTCTAGCTCCACCCTGCTGTCAATGTGTGCCTTGGATGGCTGTCCACCAAACACTTGTTCAGTAAACATTTTAGCTTGGTTGAGCATGCATGCCTCCTTAATAGGGAGGGGGAGAAGCTGCTGCAGACTCCTCCCCTTTGACATCTGCCGGCAGGCAAAAGTTGGTTCACCACTATGCATGCACATTAGATGGTCTGATGTTCTTGTCTAAGGGCGCTTGTACACAGGCCAACTGCTGGGTGCTTAAGCGCCCGACAGCCATCCCAACGATTGCCGCTTCTGTGCTTTCACATACAGTAAGTAATGGCCATTCAGTGAATAGAGGTGGAGTGCGCCAGAGATCTCTGCCTGCCTGCCTCTATTCACTGTGAGCAGGCAGTCGCTCAAAGATAACGTGATTCAGCAAGCTGAAATAAAGTGACTAATAAACAGTTTCTCCCTCCGTACCCTCTTGGCTCCCACTTTTGCAGAAGGAAACAGTTGGTCAAAATCACTCGTTTAATTGTAAAAGTTTCCGAAGTTTATCTAATGTGTATGAGCCGCTTCAGATCTGCCGGATTCTGGAAAGCGGCACAATTCTGATTTTGGCTATAGATACAAATTGAGAGTAAGGCCCCTGGTATAGCGGCAGATTCTCTGCCAATATAACGAGCACCGGCCAACAAATGGCACATGTCAGTCGGTGCTCGTCCCCCATAGCAGAGGATTACTGGTATGAGGACGAATGGTCATTACTAGGATTATTCATTCCCATACAGATCGCATTAATGGGCCCCATAAATCCCTGCTTTATATTGGGGGTTGTGCAGTCAATGAGGGAGCATTCATACCCACATTAAAGATCCAGTCAGCCAATGAAAGTATAGAAACGGGGTATACTCGCACACGGCAGGCTTATGTGGCTGCTCCATTCATCTGACTGAGATTGCATAAATCTGTGCAAAGGTAACGCCATTTAAATACTTGGAAATCTGTTTGTGTGACTAGGCAGCCGGTCCGGGTAAAGGGGCTGCAGCATGCCACCTCCTGTATCATGGTGCCACCATAGGAGAAGGGCAGTGTTCTTCTGATGAACTTCGGTGGTCTAATGAGACTTCTTTTATGAATCCCTTCCGGATCTTGCACTCCTTATTTAAGAGGTGTGGGACTTGATTGACAGCCCTTCGTTTACTGCTGTGTGTCAGGCCATGGCTGTGTTGTTACAGGTGTCTGTACAATGCTTTCTCCAGTGCCCAGTTTTTTTGTTTGGCTTCCAGATTTTTAATGCTGCTTCCATTTAGTCACAGGAAGGGTTATTTTCTTCTCTTTTTGGCTCGGCCTTCATTGGCTTTTTCCAGTCAGTTGTTTTCATTTTTGCTCTGGATAAACACACCAAAGAAAAGATAGGGGGAGCAGGCCGTAGAATGACCTCAATGGGCCCGGCTCGCCTTTCAGCCAAGTATACTGAGCCACTGTTACTGTGTCAGAGGCAGCGGCCAAGCTTCCGGACCTGGCTCCGATTCTTAGAAAAGGGATTTTGAAAGTGCACTTCAGAGCCGGCACTATTCCAGCATCTCGCCTTTCATCAGCCTCCGCCACAAGTAGAATGGATGCACTTTGCTGGTTCTGTCTCTTAAATGCCTTCTTTTGTGTTGGGGGAATGATTAGGTGTCCGATTCCTGAGCCGCGCATTTCAGCTATTCGCTGCTCTTCCCTCCCAGGTTCCTGTTTTCATCCTGTAACCTATTATGAAGCATGTTAATGAATTGCTGGCTTATTTCTTGAAATGATTACCTTTTAAAAAAGCAGCAAATCTCTATATTGAGGCCACGTTCATGCAACATGTCTTAAAGGAACAGTTCAAGGGGATATGCAAGTTTTTTTTTTTTTGTACTCCATGCATTTTAAGGGTTGTACCAGAATGACAAGTTATCCTCTATTCTGTGGATAGAGGATAACTTGCTGAACGGGGGTTCCTCCGCCCTGTTCTCGTCACTGCGTGACCTAACACTGAATGGTAATGCCACTAAAGTTTTATTGTGGCCTTGGGGGTGGTTCATTATGACCCTTGGGCCAGCAAAGGTTTTAGGCTCAACTTAAAATCATCGTTCCGCCAAAGAGTGAACAATGCCAGCGTTTACACGCAGCGATTATCACTCATATGCCATAGTTTTGAACGGATTTTGAGCGATAATCGTTGCGTGTAAATGGACCTTAACCCATTTTCTAATTTTAGCTTCTTTCTGCTGCCTTTTCACCAGATAGCAATGTAAATTGTCTGCCTTTCCTTTATACTCCCGCTGTCTGACCTTTTATCCGTAAGTTCATTCAAAGAAGGTTCCAGGAAAAAGACTGCGCAACTGAATGGAAATAACCTTTCCCATGTCTCGTCTCATTGCCAAATATGTTTTTGCTTCTTTCAGCACATAATCAAATTTCACAGAGCGTCTAAAGCCAACAAGAAACCAGTGCAGTTACCTCGAGGAATGGTGAAGTCACTACTGTATCAGATTCTAGATGGTATTCACTACCTGCATGCCAACTGGGTGTTACATAGAGATTTGGTAAGTTGATCAGCGGCTCTGCATTACTAACGGGTCTGAGAGCCAAATGGAGGAAAGCTTGTTAAGCGTAGCAATCATTCTCTCTTATCCAAAGAGAGAATTCAGATCTTTAGAGAGTACCCCTTATTTTCCTAGGAAGTTAATTAGGAGTTTCAAGGCTTGAGGGAACTTGCTGAAGATTTTGCAAAGTGGCTGTGTAACAGGAGTTAATGCACAGGTTTCCCAGACTGATTTACTTATGCAGTGATTCCCCCTATCCCATCTGGTCTCATAATCCTCCAGTCATTGGCATATCTCCTCTCGCCCAGCTCTTCCTAAAAACACCTTAGCAGGTAAAATACATTGCAAGTTTTCAAAGGCAATTGAATGGTGGAATGGTTGAAGTAGTAATTAGTATATCGATGCCCATGCCCAGTGGCACTCTATTATTCAGGGTTACACCAAAATGTATGAAGCCTTCTTTGTTCAGGACACTGATGCATGATCTCCCAACTAAACGCCTTCTAATTCCTTCTACTAGGAACATGGTGTTGGTATGGTCAGACTTATTATATGCCCTGTATTATCATGGTGAAAGGAAACTGCCCCACCCATATCATGCGGGCAACAGTAGTAAGTTTGTGGGTCTCTGGTCAGGTGGCCCTGACTTTTAAATCAAAGATACAAGTGGCACTCTTAAGAGGGTGAGAGAAACTTTTTGCTCTTCTGGTGGTGCCTGTCGGCCATCTTGGTGGCAGCCACCTTATATTCAGCACAAGAAACTCCAATGTTAAGGGTATCATGCGATACATGATTTAATGGGGGAATTTCAGTACAAATTTGTAGGTGCCATCATTTTCATTAATATCTGCAAACCTTTTTGAGTGTTAATTGATGTCCTGTTGGGATCTAATAGGTTGACTTATGTAGTATGGAAAACCAGAAGATGCAGTTAACAATCCAGGACAGAACTGAGATGGTCTTGATGGTCAGTGACAGACGTTCACATTTGGTGACTGAGGCTGAACACTCAGGAAGCCGGCCGGTGAGTGCAAGAACTGTCAGGCAACTGATTCAGAAGTTCAGGGAACTGGTAATGTCCCGGATGATCCGAGGACTGGTAGTCTGATCCCCAGGATTGAGGAGCTGTGCTAACTGTTTTCATGAGGAATCCACAGAAAAGTACAGCTTCTGACATCTGGGGATCGGAAGCGCTCCCAATTCTTGGTTCCTCACCTGACGTCTGAATCCGTTTCCTGACGGCTCGTGTTCACCGACTGTCTTCCTGTTTGACTGAAAGCCTCGGTTACCTCAAATGAATTTCTGTTACTGACCATCAGGATGATCACAAGTCTGTCCTGAATTGTTAACCACATCTTCTGTTTTTTTTTTTGAAAAAACGTGATGATTAGTGTTTTCTGTACCACGTGATTCAACGTAACTTTATTAGGTCTCGACATGACATTTATAATTCAAAAATGGTTGCTGGTGTTGAAAAAATGACTGCGCCTACAAATGTCTGATGACATTCTACCCCTAAATCCTATAGCTCATGACCCTCTTATTGCTGAAGCATCTTGGCCTGAATCCAAGATGGCTGCCTACAAGATGTCAGACAGGCTTGTAGTATGAAAGTTTCCCACCCATTTAAGTGTTCTACAAACTTTCTTACTTGTATCTCTTTTCATTCAGAAGATATTCTGGGTGACCCATATTTTTTATTTTTATTTTTTTTAATCGCCCTGTACATTAAAATACAGAAAAAACTCATCTTGTATGTTGAAGGGCTTCCACACGATTGTCAATGGAACTTTCTAATGTTAAAAAAAAAATGCATCGCAAGTTTGCGCTTCGCGATTTTTGTGCGATCTGTTTTTAACATTAGAAAGTTCCATTGACAATCGCATGGAAAAAAAAATGCAGCGTTAAAGAAACACGTGTGTGCGCGTGTGTCCGTCCGTCCGTCCTCAAAGACTACAAATGCAGCAAAATCTACATCTGATCTGTCATGGATAGTGGCCCTTATGTGGGGACATTAAAGGGGTTTCCTACTTCTGAATTATTGAAGGCCTATCCTCAGTATAGGTAACCCGTAGTTGAGTGTCAGGGGTCCGCCACCCAGGGTCCTCACCAGTCAGCTGATTGCCGGACCATACAGGGCCAATGTGTTGCTGGGAACACGCAGTTCTGTACACACTACAGGGACCCGGGATCACATTGCTGCCAAAGTTTCCATCCAATCCCATTCCTTCAGACGAGGGAAAACGAATAAATCTGCTGAAAAACTAAGATTTCAGGAACTGGTAAAGATTTTATCTAAATAATCTTGTCTCGTGTTTAAACTAAATCTCAAGTTTCATCCAAACCTTCAAGATTCTCTGTTACCATCTATTCGCACCCCTCTCTGAGAGCAGCACAAGGTAGTGACAGGCACACTGATTACAGGGATGGGTCTGCTGGATCTATGCAGTACTTTTGGAGAAAACTGCATTTTATTAATAGCAGTGAATGCAGAGAGGACTACATAAAGTAGTCCTGGATATCCATGAGCTGCAGCTAGCTTACCCCCCTCCCTGCTCTCCAGCTGTGATGACTGCTTTCTGCTATGCATAGAGAGATCTGACAGTCATTGGCTGGAGGGTGGGGTGGGTGTGGCTAGACTACAGCTCATTAACATGTAGGACTACTTCTGTGTCTGGCTGCTACTAAATAAATGTAAGTTTCTCAGAAACCACAGCACAGATCTAAATAGCGGACATATCAGTGTGACAGGCACCACCTTATGGTGCTCTCGGTGAGGGCTGCAAAAACATGCTGACAGATTCCCTTTAAGTGTTTGTTAATTCAAGTACTTGTGGAAAACTCCTGAAACAATTGGGTGATAAAACGGTTTCGCATTAAGAGCTGGTGAGTAATATTTATTTTTGGATGGTCAAGTAGGGAAAAATGCACTTGAAAAAGATTCCAGAGTTGTGTGCCAGCATTGCCAAGCCTGTTGATCTGCTAATCCAACGGTGCCCATTCACATTAAACGGTAGCCAAATCTGTGTGCCGACTAACGCGTACATGTATAGGGCACCCCACCACTGCAGATATCAGGGGAGCTGGAGGAGGGGAAAGATGACGCTTGAGCTAAGTGAGCACATGTATTGGTGGGCAGGTGGGACACGGGGCTATCTAAGCTGCACGGCCGTGTTAAAGTGGCTCTTTAACTTTTGTAGACTTTTATAAATTGCTGTGAGGGTCGTAAAACAAGGGCTGCTTATCTGTTCTTTGTGCCGGCGATCCAGTGCTGCGGATCCTGCGCTGCTCCAAGTCCTTGTTTATGAAGTATTACCATGTGACGACTGCAGCCAATTGGTGACCTCGGCAGTCATGTGCCATGCTCCTGGAATAACCTCTCAGATGCTGGGAGCCATGATGCCAGGAGTACGGCACATGACCGCTGCGGCTACTGATCAGCTAGAGTAGTCGCATGGTAGCTTATTGTAAATGCTGGTAGGCGTGCAGGAACTGCAGCGGAAGAGATGGGGTAGCTCTGATCTTATTGTTAATGATCCCAGGGGGTGGGGTAGAGCTCAAGTCTAGTAAGTGACCATTAAATGAGGGCTTGTTCACATCTGCATTTTGATTTCAGTTTTGAACGTATCCCTTAGTTTATAAATTGAATGGACAGCAAAATGGCATTCTGGTACATCACACATGGTGGAATTGTGCCGATCTTCTGCATCAGAAAATCCATGAACAAATGCATCAGAACCCATTGGTGCCAATTCTGTTGCTCAATTTGACACAGAGCTGCAGTAACCTTCACCCTTTCAAATGAACGGGTGAAATCTGTTGCGGATCCACGTAAAAATCTGTGCCAAACAGTGTGGGTTTTGGTGTAGAACCGCAGCGAATTCCACTACGTGTGAGCATGCCCTTCAAACAGAGGGCAAACTTGTAAAACTGATAGAAGCTGTTTTTTTCCTCTTTGCCTCCATTCGTTTGTGTTCTCGTCTATCCTACCTTCTGCACGTGTTCATTTAAAAACAGATTCGTTACACGGACATCAAAAACCGAAGCGGACAGAAACCTCTGTTCAGTCAGCCGCTGACTATAATGTAAAAAAAGGTCTGTTTTGATTTTAGTTTTTTGAGCAGACGTAATGGCCCAGACTGCGCAGAATAGGAAATCAAACGAAACTGAAGTGAACGCCGTCAAACTGAAGCTCTGAAAATCCCATTGAAATCAATGACTTAAAGGGGTTGTCCCGAGGCAGCAAGTGGGTCTATACACTTCTGTATGGCCATAATAATGCACTTTGTAATATACATTGTGCATTAATTATGAGCCATACAGAAGTTATAAAAAGTTTTTTACTTACCTGCTCCGTTGCTAGCGTCCTCGTTCCCATGGAGCCGACTAATTTTTGGCCTCCGATGGCCAAATTAGCCGCGCTTGCGCAGTCCGGGTCTTCAGCAGTCTTCTATGGAGCCGCTCGTGCCAGAGAGCGGCTCCGTGTAGCTCCGCCCCGTCACGTGCCGATTCCAGCCAATCAGGAGGCTGGAATCGGCAGTGGACCGCACAGAAGAGCTGCGGTCCACGAAGGCAGAGGATCCCGGCGGCCATCTTCAGCAGGTGAGTATGAAGACGCCGGACCGCCGGGATTCAGGTAAGCGCTGTGCGGGTGGTTTTTTTAACCCCTGCATCGGGGTTGTCTCGCGCCGAACGGGGGGGGGGTTTAAAAAAAAAAAAACCCCGTTTCGGCGCGGGACATCTCCTTTAAAAGTGAACCATTTTTTCTATTTTGCAGCTCATCTGATGGAAGTGAAAACTGATGTGAACAACCCCAAGTTAAGGCCCATTTACACACAACGATTATAGCTCAAGATGTCTTTTGAGCGATAATCGTTGTCATTTACAGTGCAAGATGATTGCTCAAGATGAGCGATCAACTTGGGCTGTGAGCATAGGATGTAGAAGACAAGCGGGGTGTCTCAGCTTGTCTTCTGCATACAGATGTTTTCTGCACGGAGCGCCTGGCTGTTATACAGCTGAGCGCTCCGTGCCAGGTATGGAGAACAGAGCTGGACTGCTCTGTTCTTCATACCCAGCCTGTTATCAGGGACGGGATACAGCTGAAACAATAGTATCAGCTGTATCCTGCTGTAAATCCCTGATGAGGCTCATCGTCGTCTTTCAGCACGCTGAAAGACAACGATGAGCGACTGCTTAACGAAAACTGCACGATGTGTGTGCAGTTACCAATGATTATCGCTCAAAAGACGGCTTTTAACCGAATTATGAGTGACTCTGCTACGCAGCTGCTATCTGGCTCTGCAGGTTCTTAATAAAAGTGAAGGACCTGTGTTGGACATCACTGTCATGTGATAAGGGGCGGAGCTCAGCATCAGTAACTCATCACATGACTGTGACATCAATGGTCCGGTAAGCACATGGCTGCTGTCAGGCTCTGCATATGTTATGTTTTGGGACCTTTGATGTCACCGTCATGTGACCAGGGGCGGGGCATGTAACTCAGACAAGTGGTCATTAGTATTTTGATAACCTTGATCGAAATACCCACCCGTTCAAGTGGCAAATCAATTTTGTACTAATGACAATATGAGAAGACTGGTTCCTAGGGGGACACTGCATAGCAGCACCCTTGAAAAGCTTTTGGTTGTTAAGCAATATTTGCATAGTAACCAGATGCAGAAAATGTGATAGGATTGGCTGTGTGTTTACAGCAGGGACAGGAGGGGAGCAATACACTAGTCGGACCATGTAATTCCTGTCTCAGGCTGTGGTATTAGCTTTTTCTTCTTAACGACTGGTTATGCAGGTTTGCACTTATTTACGCTGAGATTGATGCTTTGGAGCTTCTTATACTATAATGGATAACTTGCTGTGAACACAAACTGCAGTTACTCCGATCCGTAGACAAGCAGTTAGTCTGGAGCACGCCTCTGAATAACTGAAGACTGCCCCATATAGCGCTGTGATGACCAATACGCCTTTTTACTGACCTCACTAATGGGCTTTAAACTTGCACATACATCTTTGGAAGACTGTGACTTGGCTGACTACTGACAGCCAGGCTCCTGCTTTAACCACCGGAACGTAGAAACCCCCAGATCCTGTCAGTTTAACCCCTTACATGCCACAATCAATAGCAACTGCAACATGTAACTCCTCCTGCCCTTTACCAGCATCCCCACAATGCCATTCGCAAGGTGTACCAATCGGCTCCCATGGCAGCTGGACACATAAGCAGTGCTGACCAATCGGAGCAGCTTGCAGTGTCTCAGACTACCAATATTTACTATGGACAGTGTGCATCAGGTAGTCAGAAGTTGTGCAGCCATCTTTGTCTCTCCAGGATCAGAGGGTCATTTATTTATATTATATTTAAATTTCTACAACCCACTGGGAAAAGAGAAAAAAAAAAATTTATATATATAATTTTTTTTTTCTCCTGCAGATCTGCAATCTAACGTCTTTATTCAGAAGAACGCTTAATTTTTTTTTTTTTCTGCGCTGATTAATCCATCCATGCCTGTGTGGCAATTTGTTTGCAGCTTCATATTCGGAATTAGATCCAATCAGCCTTATTTACAGCTACTGCATTGTCATTATGGAAGGTGTAGCAACAAATCACGCCGTGCCATGTCTCTTCGATGTGTCCCAGTTTACAAGCCATAATCAATAGCTCCCCACTGTCACTAGATTATAGCAAACAAGCCTCGTCCTCCGTGTGCCTCGCCGCACAGCAGTAACATCAGGAGAAATGGCGCACTCCTGTTGCCTTAATCAGCCCCTGTCCTTGTTAAGTGGAAGCCCCCTCTGTTCACTGAATGGGGACCACCCAGCTTGATGCTCGGTTAACCTTTACTCGCATTGTACATGCATTTTATTTATTTGCTGTTTACATGTGGTTACAGAAATCTCTGTAAGTGCAGATCTTCAGTCTGTCTCTTTCTGGAGGGTGTCTGTAGCCGCTGGTAAGTTTCCACAAAGTGGCGGTTCTCTGTTCCCCATAACGGTGGTGAAGACTTGCCTTACTGCTCCGTTGTGATCTCTTGTGAGACTGAGCCAGAGCTTATGTTTGTGCATTGGTGGGCTAGATTGAGATGAGATATTATGTTTTTTCTTTAATTTTTCACCCGTATTTCCTCTGATTTGTATCAGTGCTTTTTTTGTCCTGTATATGACTAGTACTGCAGCCATTTTGCTAAAAGGTGAGTGATCATCTCTCTACGAGTCTGTCTTGGTAAATACTTGCATTCTCCATAAAATAACAATCCTGGAGCATCTTTTCTAAAGAGCCATTTACACGGAACAATCATGGGTCAGAATTGGTTCAAACGAACAAAATTGAGCGATAATCGTCCCGTGTAACTGCAAGGGAAAAAAACGCTCGCTTCTCGTTATCGCTGACTTGCAGTCAGCATAACCAGTTGGGGGCGTCTGACTATGCAGTCTGACATCGTCTAATTTGTTTTGACAGTGTAGACACACCCCTTTGCCAAGGATAATGGTAATACCCACTTGTCAGTTTGTCCAGAGTTGTTAGAAAAATGAGTTGTTACATGGGGAATTGAAGTATTTTATTAATGCAGATGTCTTGGGATTTGTAGTACCACAGATTTGCTTGTCAGCAGCCACACCTACATTTAACCCTTTCCAATCCCATTTGTATCCTGGTTTTCCTAGGGGGCTTACTCTTTTTCTGCCATTATACAACAGCGCTATCTGCTGGCTAAAGCCAGTACTGCATGAGGTGACACACTAGATAGGCTCCAACAGCAGAGAGGCTGGCAATATACAGTAAAGAACCTCAACGGACGTCTTCCAACATCGGAGCTGTACAGCCTTAAATCATAATGTCTTCAGACGTCTGACAGTGGATTGGAAAGGGTTAAGAAAACGTAGTGTAAGGCTGCATTCACACAAGCGTGGATCTCTGAAAAGTTGTGTGTGAGCTGCAAAAAAATGTTTCAGTAACCGCCATTGTGCTGATGGGCTTGTCTGGTATTGCAGCTCATTCCCATTCATTGAACTTCGTTACTAAATACACCCCAGAAACCGGAGTAGGGGTGCTGCTTGGGGGAAAAAAGCCTCCCCCTCCCCCCCCCAACCTATGTCATGGTCCCTTTTTGAGCTGTGGGGTTTGGGTTGCCCTCCGGAGGATAGAGTATTCCCCTCTTTTAGAGCGTTTTAGCTGTGTGTAGATGCACAGTAATTCACACTTCTGATATTGCGGAGGGGTCCATACAAAATTAGTCTGTTTAGGCAATTTGGTGGGATGGGAATGTGGGGAACATTCCAAGGACATTAGATCATGGTGGGACTTTGAGAAGAGCCAGCCGTCGTGTCGTGGAGGACATGAGAGCGGCCTGTTACTCATTTGGCATCTGTATAGGCTACATAATGAACACATTAAGTGGCTGGTTTGGATTATTTTGTAGCTTGCAGTTTGTTGGCTCGGCACGGATCACTTTCTATTATAAATAGTAGATGCTAGTTCAATATTTTCCTCTATTTACCCAAAAACAAAATGCATAAATCAGGTCTGATGTGTTTAGAAGCCTTTTTCTCCTAGGAGGTCCTTCAGCTAAGATCCCCGCGGATGTGGCCACTCGAATGTCCCTCTTACACTGAATGGAAGACATTTCCATAAACCTACAAGTGCTCTCCATCTACTTAACACCAGATCATCTGACAAAGGCTTGTGTGAGCCCTGAATGAGATGAGATTTGGGGATTGCTGGGGCCCCAAGCATTCATTATCCTGTCTGCAAATACAGGGGGACTCCAAAAGGAAGGCTAACTTATTCCTACGTGAATTAACATCCAGCAGCCAAAAAGACGTGAAAAGGTAGAAGAACTCCCACGTTTTTAATGCATCTTACAGATGTTTGATGCAGGCAGATGTCAACTTGGTAGTCCAGTCCCCAGTTATGGATCCCACTGCAGCGGGGATGCATTGTTTTAGGTCACGTAGCGTCGCCAGCAGCACCCACATCAAACATCTGGAAGGTGCAGTAAAAACGTGAAGAGTTCTTCTATCTCTTCATATCATTCCGGCTGTTGGATGTCGGTTCACGCAGGAATAAATCCGCTTTACTTTAGCTCCATTCGTCTGCTATCGCCCTGTGATGCTTTCTCTTTGATTCCATTTTCATAAGTTCAAGTATATTCTCCTCGAACGCGGTTCTGACAATGGGAACCGCTTCTGATGTATTTCTGGAACTCTCGGAGCCTGACATACAAATTGACTCTGAAAGAATATATATACACTTGTAGTTGTGAAGCTATTGTATTCCTTGGGAAAATAAAGTTGTGTGAAGAATAGCGGAACTATTTATAGACTTTCAAAAACTTTAGCAGTGTAAAATGTCAGAAATGAGAAGCCTTCATACCGCTGAATGACTGTATATCATAACATAGTCTAGTAGGGCCGAGTACACAGCAAATAAGTCGTTGCTCTTGTGTTCAGACATCACCTAAGTCCCCCACAACCCCTTCTTTGGCCAGTATTGGCAGTGGCTGCTTGAAGTCTGGGATATCCAGTTTTTGCTATTTTTCATGGCTGTTCATCTTATTGTGCAGCTTCCCCATGCAAAGTATAGAGAAGGTGAAGACATGGAATATTATAGATGGCACAAATGACCAAGCTGCAACTTTTAAAGGGCCCGTCCATGATTACATATTAAAATTGTTGGCTTAAGCAAAGCATAACAGTTTTTGAATTGGATTTCTAAAAATAAAATTAAAACAATGCTCCTTTTGGTCTAGGTATTGGGTTACATACTTGTTATAGCACCCCCTGGTGTTCTTTTGAGTCCTCCTTAGAGTCAGGTGGTCATACCGACTCAGCAGAGTCCCATCGGCTACATTGTCTTGCACACGGGCAATGGACTGGTTCCTGCTATTGTAGAGTGGTCAATATAAATCTGTGCACTGGAAGTGGCATCTCACGGGCACAGGACAGAGATGGTGGATCTGAGAGGGACTCAAAAGAACAGCAGTGGGCGCCATAACATATTTAAGAGCATTTTTGATAGTTGAAGTGAATATATTACTGTTAACAGAGTAATGGTGCCATCAGTATATCTCATTGTATATCACCATGTACAGGCTGTGTACACTGGCTAATCTAATTATGTAATGTACACCTAATGTAGGTACATGCAGCTTCACCTTCCGCATCAGCATCAGCATCCTTCTCTACAGTGAATGGCCACTTCAGTAGAGGCATTGGGCCTTTTCACAGTTGGAGCTTCCCTGTATGGAAATTAAAACAGGTGACCTCCTTCCACACACATTACAGCATGAAACCAAATCTGCAAGTTTTCCACGAATCTGTTTTCAGTGTGACTCCACATTAGAATGGAAAAATCGAGTCCTCTAAATAACTTCCAACGAGGCCCGGTCATCGGTACTAGAGGAGTGGGGCCATGAATTTCAAAAACTGCCAACTTTGTGGGGCTTTTGTGTGCAACGGTGTGGGTACTAGACTGAGAATGATTTTCCTCCATCACACCATTCAGCAGAAGGGGATCCTGTGGACGTAAACAACGAAAATGGGTCAGAGGAGGATGTCAAGGTTTGACAAACGTGGCACACAGTCAAGCAAGTAGGGCATATGTCTATATTTCATACACTCTAGTATATATGGTACTTTGGCCTACTAGGAGCACGTATATAGTGCTCCCTATAAGTAGCTGCCCTTAAGTCGCGCCAGAAGGCTTAAAAGGTACCTCCACTATTGGCCGCACAGATCCATAAGTGTTCCTGTTTGGACCATATGCTTTGCCGCTGGTAGACTGGTATTGAGAATTGACCAGATGAGCAGCTTATGGCCTGCAGGAATAGTTTGGCTTGCGGTGGGATATGATTGTCTGGGGTTGAGTTGCACCTGCGGTTCACTTCAGGTCATGCTTTTGTTTAACTGGCGAACGGCTATTTATTTTTCTGCACATGGCACTTTTGGCCGTTTTCTTAAGCTCCTATATTCAGCGGGCTTCGCTCCTGTTGCAGCAAGAAGCCCTTCTATAAATGGATGGTAATACTGGCCTAGTCACCGGCGGGTCTTTGTAGTTTATTCTGGGGCAGTTGTTTATAAATCCCCTTTTATTCGGTGGTTCCGTAGACCAGCTATTCTAATAGTCAGAAGTATGCTGCGATTAAGGGCTCATTCACACGGGCGCAGTCTGTGAATATGCAGCGTTTTCACGGACCGAAACACTACACGTTTCCTTTTGTATCTGGTCCTGATTGCTTTGTATTTGCATGTATTAACCGTGTTTTTTGACCCGCACAAAAAAACTTTAAGCGGATACGCTGATTTTCCTCGCATATATCATGTATATTTACACAGTCCACTGACTTCAATGGGCTATTTCTGCTCATAATAGGCTTTTTCTGAGTGTAAATACGCAGGTCTGAATACCCCAATGCAAATCAATTAAGTGCATTACATATATATATTTTGCACATGTGGATGAGATTTAAACATATTTTGTTTGAAAAACGCTAGTTAAAAAAAACAAAATGAAATACTCACCTCCCAGCCGGCGTCTGTGTGCCTGGTGCGATGGTCTCCCTGGTGGTGCGGCAAGCTGTTTGAGAATTCTCCCTGCTGTCATCTCCCTGCTCTGCTTTGAATTCCCCGCCCTCAGCGCTGTGTAAGTAAGCGCTGTGATTGAATCGAGCGCCAGCCAATCACAGCCATTCAGTGATGTCATTCACTGAATGGCTGTGAATGATCGAGCGCCGGTTGTGATTGGCCGGCGCTCAATCTAATTAGTGCTTACTTACACAGCGCCGACGGCGGGGAATTCAAAGCCAAGCAGGGAGATGACAGCGGGGAGAATTCTCAAGCAGCTTGACTCAGATTCTATATTTTTTGTTAATAACAATAGTCTTGTGTATTTAACATTAGTTTATTAAAAGTTATTGGATGGTAAGATTTAAAAACCTATTAGTTTGTGAGAGGGAAGTGGCACGCATTGGGATTTCGACTACCTAGGGGCCTACACAGTGTTTAATCCAGCACTGCGTATAGCGTGCCACATGGTTACATGCAGTGCACCACGTGGGCTTTACCGTCTATTAGGGAAGCCCACTGTTGCATATCGTGCTTTCCTACTCTGTCCTAGAAGATCGTAGTGTGGAAACTGTCCTGTGATGGAAGGACACTACACCCTGTTGACTATAATAAGGTCCATCCACTCCCACTTAGCCCTGTATTGGAGGCTCCAAACCAAGCCTCCAGCACAGTGGCCTTAGGCCAGTGGCACACGGGCTTATTCCAGCCACATTTAAGTGTCCGTAATGCAGATGAGTGTCCCAGTCTCACTTTGGGTCTTCTGATCAGAACCAGAACTCTTGAGCATTGTAGATTCCCATGATGCTCGGTGTTTGGGTCAGGAGACCTGCGGCATGGTAGGGCATGTATCCTTATATTAACCCCTTAACGACCGCCCCATCGGGAAACTACGTCCTCAGTAAGTGGGCTTTAATCCTAGAGGACGTAGTTTTATGCATCCTCTTTGGATTGATGCCCACTGGCCTGAGGACGTGACAGCTCCATGCTGTCGGTGCCCGCAGGTAGCCGACAGCATGGAGCTGTCATCCCAGGATGCGGGCAGTCCCTCCCGGTATTGCGATCGGCGCTATGCAATGGATAGCGCCGATCGCAAAAAAGTTAATAACAGTGTAAAAAAGTAGTAATTCAGCTGCTATGATGGATCGGATCCATCACGGCAGCTGAAAATACTCACACAGCTTGTCGGCGGTGTCCCCCGGAGATCTGGTCCTCCCGGACCCGCCGGCGGCCTTCTGCGCATGCGCACCAGACGATGACGTCACGCGCAGAAGCCCGGGTGTCCCCGGCAAATTTAAAATCTCTTGGCTCCCGAAGGTAGCCGGGAACCAGGAGGTGTTACCGGGGCCCGCGGTTACCGCTATCCATTGGATAGCGATGATCGCGAAAAAGTTGAAAAAGAAAAGTAAAGTTTCACCTCCCCCTCATGGATCGGATCCATGAGGGGAGGTGAAAATACTCACCCCCGGTCCTCTGCGATGTCCCGGGACCCGAAATCCCCGTCTGCGCCTGCGCGCCCGATGATTGACATCGGGCGCGTGCACAGAGGGGCTCGAGCCCCGGGAAATTCAAAATTGCTCTGCTCCTGACTGCCATGTGTAGCCAAGAGCAGAGGGATGTCACTGGGGACATGATCACTGTCATCCAATGGATGACAGTGATCATGTAAAGTAAAAAAAAAGTGCAAAAAGTAAAAAAATAAAAATAAAAAAAAGGGGTAAAAAATAAAAATTTTTTTTTAAAAAGTTAAAAAAAGCTTAGGTTTCATGTCCCCCCTACAGATCATATCCGTGAGGGAGGATGAAATGGCGGACCACGCCCCAGCTTCTGCGCACGCGCCCGTCGCCAATATGGCAGGCGCATGCGCAAAAGCCGTGGTAATTTAAAATCTCCCTGCTCCTGGCTACAAAACTTAGCCGAGAGCCTGGAGATTTCACGGGGGGCCGCGGTGAGCGGTTCCTGGTCACGTGTTCGCCGTTATCCAAAGAATAATGGCGATCACATAAAAGTTAAAAAAAGGGGAAGGTTCATCTCCCCTCACTGATGCGATCGGTGAGAGGAGATGAAACTTTTTACCGGAGGCCTCCGTATTTGCACCCCGACGCAATCTTCCGTGAACTTTCCCGTATTCTGCGCATGCGACCGCCGGCAAAACACCGGACACATGCGCAGGAGTCGGGGAGCCCAGGAAACTTAAAATCTCCTTGCTCTCGGCGACCGTTGGTCACCGAGAGCCTGGAGCGGTAGCGGGTGGCCTCATTGAGCGGTCCTCGGACACGTGAAAAAATGGTAGCGATCTACCTTAGGCCGGTCTCACATGACCGGATAGGAATTACGGATTCCGCATGCATCTGATCCGCGGTAATACGCAGATCAATCGCATTGGATTACACAATTCCGCTCACATTAGTGGGTTGGAATTATGTAATCCACTCGCAGAAAAGAGAACGCAGCAGGTTCTATTTTACCGCGGATATCCGCAACATAGAGCCCATTGTGCTCCGTGGTCGTGGATATACCTGCTGCCCATATGCAACTACCTTGTATACGGGCTGCGGGTACCCGCGTCATTGCTAGGCGACGGTGCAGGAAATACAAACAACAACAAAAAGTGTACTGCGAATGACCGCCTGTGTGAGTAGGCAGTTATGCGCAGTACATTACGCGGCCGTACGCAGGGTCACAGCCGGGCTCACAGCTGGGATCCTCTGCAGGCCTCCGCAAGCGGATTCCACCTACGGCTGCGTGAGCCCGGCGTTATTCAGACCGCTACCTGTAATACGTAATTTACAAGAAGCCCCGGGAACATTCGCCTTCCTGCAGTTCCAGGAGAAGCTTGTTGAGCGCCTTCTGTGTGAGACCGCCGCACCTCATCAAGCTTACGGAGACTCACAGAGCGCACCCCATACCCGCCACTGAGGTCAAAAAATGACCCCCAAAAAGCATGAGAGGAGGGGGGATACACGGTTTTATTGCCCCATGTACCCATCCCAACCAGCCTCCATAATTACCCGTCTTTGGAAATACTTCACAGTTCACATTATTACTCTTATCTAAGATTTGGGGAACGCCGAAAAGGGCGCGGAGGGGGGGGGGGGGGATTTTTAGGGAGTCAATTTTTATTCCGTACAAATGAGCAATGGGGCCTGGGATTTATTCAGTTGTGCCCTGCAATCCAACGGGTGTTTCCTCCATTACAGGCCTTGCCATGTTTCCTGTAAGTAGATTAGGGCCACAATGGGTATGTTTTTGAACACGGGATAAACTGTGGTATCCATTTTGGGGTGAACGTCTTCATTCATATGTGTGCTGTACAAAAAAAAAAGTTTTTAAATTGACAAAATTGCCAAAAAAATGAAAATCGTAATTTTTTCCTTCTGCTTTGCTTAAATTTATTCAAATACTGTGGTGTCAAAATACGCAGTACACCCCTAGATGAATTCGTTAAGGGGTCTAGTTTTTAAAATGGGGTCATTTGTGGGGGTTCTTTATCGTTTTGGACGCTCAATGGCTCTATAAGTGGGCAATGGGGCCTGGAATTTATTCCGTTGTACCCTAAAATCCAACGGGTGCTCCTTCCATTATAGGCCTAGCCATGCGTCCTTTAAGTAGATTAGGGCCACAAGGGGTATGGTTCTGAACACGGGACAAACAGGGGTATCCATTTTGGGGTGAAAGTCTTCATTCCTATGTGTGCTGTACAAAAAAAACAGTTTTTAAATTGATACAACTGCCAAAAAATGAAAATTGTAATTTTTTTTCCTACTGCTTTGCTTAGATTTATTCAAAAATTGTAGGGTAAAAATACACAGTACACCCCTAGATAAATTCATTAAAGGGTCTAGTTTTCAAAATGGGATCATTTGTGGGGTTCTCTGTCGTTTTGGCCGCTCAAGGGCTCTACAAGTGGGCAATGGGGTCTAAATCACCTTCATGCTATATTTCTGTTCTGAAAGCCACCGACTACTCCTTTCATTTTGGGCCCCGTTGTGCATCCAGAAAAAAGATTAGGGCCACAATGGGTATGTCTCTGAACACGGGAGAAACAGGGGTATCCACTTTGGGGTGCAAGTCTTCATTCATATGTGTGCTGTACCAAAAAAACAGTTTTTAAAACGACAGAATTGCCAAAAAAACGAAAATCACATTTTTTTTACTTTTGCTTTGCTTCAATTCATTCAAAAACTGTGGGGTCAAAATGGTCAGTACACCCCTAGATAAATTCGTTAAGGGGTCTAGTTTTCAAAATGGGGTCACTTGTGGGGGTTCTCTTTGATTTTGGCCGCTCAAGAGCTCTACAAATGTGCTACGGGGCCTAAAACGCCTTCAAGGAAAATCTATGTTCTGAAAGCCACCGACTACTCCTTTCGTTTTGGGCCCCGTTGTGCATCCAGACATGAGATTAGGGCCACAATGGGTATGTCTCTGAACACGGGAGAAACGGGTATCCATTTTGGGGTGAACGGCTTCATTCGCATATGCGTGTGCAGTGCAAAAAAGGCTGTTTTTAAAATGACAGAATTGACAAAAAAACGAAAATCACAATTTTTTTTTTTTTCCCCTTTGCTTGAATTCATTCAAAAACTGTGGGGTCAAAATGGTTAGTACACCCCTAGATAAATTCGTTAAGGAGTCTAGTTTTCAAAATGGCGTCATTTGTGGGGGTTCTCTTTGGTTTTGGCCGCTCAAGAGCTCTGCAAAAGTGCTATGGGGCATAAAACGCCTTCAAGCAAAATTTATGTTCTGAAAGACACTGACTACTCCTTTCATTTTGGCTCCCGTTGTGCATCCAGACATAAGATTAGGGCCACAATGGGTATGTTTCTGAACACGGGAGAAACGGGGGTATCCATTTTGGGGTGTAAATCCTCATTTTCATGGGCTCGATAGGAAAAAAATGTCTTTAAAATGACATATTTGCAAAAATATGAAATTTTATTTTTTCTCCCCTAAATTGAACTAATTCCTGAAAAAAAAAAGGATGGGGTCAAAATACTCATGACACCCCTCAGTGAATACATTAAAGGGTGTAGTTTTTAAAATAAGGTCATTTGTGGGGGTATCTATTATTTTGACACTTATGAGCCTTTGCAAACTTGGCTTGGTGCTCCTCAAAATGCTGAAAAGTAATGTTAAATTTGTACGTCCTCTAAATGGTTAAAAAAAACACAAGTTTTTCAAGTGTGCATTCAGAATAAAGTAAACAGATGGAAATACATATCTTATCATAAATTTGTACAGTATGTTTGGACATATTTGAGATTACGGTTGAAAATGTGAAAAAAATGACATTTTTTTTCAAAATTTTTCCTATATTGGTACTTTTAATAAATATGCACAAATTATATCGGTCTCTTTTTACAACCAAAATGAGGTACAACATGTGGCGAAAAAACAATGTCAGAATCACTGGGATATGTAAAGCCTTTACGGAGTTATGCCACGTTGAACGACGCATGTCAGATTTCCAAAATTTGGCTCTGTCACTAAGGCGCAAACAGGCTTCGTCACTAAGGTGTTAAGGATGCATAAATACAGCTTGTACTTGTGGTCATCCGCCTTAGGCTACCTATGCACGGGCGAGGGAGGGGGTTTTTTCGGGCAAAAAATGCTTCCCATCACTTCTGTGAAATAGCGATCCTCCAGCGCGGCTTTCAGGCTCATTAGAGGATCGGCAAGTGTTTCCCGTTATTTTCATTGGGGAAACTGCCTCGCCATGCCATGTTTTACAGTTCCATTGAAGGTAATGGCCAACACATTTCAAGGAACATCAAAAGAAAGGACATGTATTGCTCATGTATATGACTCCATTCAAAAGAATGGGGTTCATATTCGTGCGTCTCTCAGCCCACAAACCTTGCGCGAGTTTCTAGGCCATGTGAAACCAAATTTTTTTTGTTTGCTTGGGGACTTGAACTTGCAACTCAGGACCTGTGATGTCACCGGGGCTCTGAGCTCCGTCCCTCACAAACGTGATCAGGAGGGGGGGGGGGGGGGGGCGGCGGCGGCGCTCAGAGGCCTGTTGACTGATCACATGTAACTCGCTCACAGACGGGTGGTCGTTAGTATCTTAATACTGCAATACATCAGTATTGGTATTTCTGCCTGCATTCTTTTAAGCTGCAGACCCTGCGTAATAGGAAGCCCTGGGGCCTCTAGAAGACACTGGGCTGCCATGTCAACTGTACAGATCTCCTTGTAGTGGTGGCTCCACCAAATGCTGATCGGGGCATTTTAAATGCTGCTGTCAAAACTGACAATGACATTTAAAGGATTAATAGCTACGATCGGTGTGGAATGCTGATCACAGCTGTTGTGGCCGGGTGCCTGCTGTCCAACACGGCCGACACCTGTCATGCATGGAGTATGCTTGGATCCTGCTCCATGCAAACTCTGCACATCAATGACACAAATATGTCCTGGGGTTCTAAGAGGTTAAGGATCAAGAGTGTTGGCTTATCATTAGGGATTCACTTCAAATGTCTGCTCCTAACATACACCATTGTCTTTGTATCCCTGTACTTTCATATATCGTCAGGCATGGTCCATGGGGTTGGTCAATGACTGTTCTGTACTCTTTATTTCCAGGCTTGGAAGGTAAAGGCATTAGATTCAGTTCCTGCTACATAGGGTATTAGGGGGGGTCTTATTGCAATCAATTCTATGATCCTGGTTCTCAGTTTGGTCTGTAGGTCTAAAACCCAGATAGTAAAACCACCTTCTTCTCTTCCACAGAAACCTGCCAACATTTTAGTCATGGGTGAAGGTCCGGAACGAGGACGAGTAAAAATAGGTTTGTGCAAAAAAAAAAAACCCACGTTTTTGTTTAATCCTATTAATAGTATGCCAAGCCAGACAGCCCAGCCAAGAAGAACTTGTGTAGAAAGTGGCTTTTCCTACAAACCTCAGCATATCCAGTCATCAGGCTTACAAATCTGTTACACACTGATGGCAAACCCGCTCTGCTAATGGATTACCAGCATGCACAAATGTCATGATAGACAATTGCTAAAAGGCAGGGCCTGGGTTTTTAATCCAGTTTCTCATAGTCCCTAATGACTCGTTGCCTCAGTTGTATGTTCTGTATATCTCTCTGTGCGTAAAGGTGAACCTGCACTAATAACCCCACATAACCTTTTATAACCAAACTCTAATTTCGTGAAGCTTCAGCCTCACCTGCTGACATCTGTTCCAAAAAAGGTGGGATGCTGTATAAAAAGTCAAAGGAGAAATGCAAGGACTTTGATCGCTCATATAGTGATGAGTTATGTTCTATTGTGAATGTAATGGTCAAAGTTGTAAGCGACCTTCTTCTTTAAACAGAATTAAATAATTTAGAAATTAATGGCAGCAACACATCTCCCAAAAGTTGTCACAGGGCCATATCTAGCCTTGTGTTGATGAGAAGACAATACTTCTGCTGTGCTACCTAGTGGAATGCAGAATTCCTGCAAGTAAATGTCAGACTTTTTAGATGAGCGTTATTACTGGGGGATTTTAAGGCAAAGCCAGAATACCATACACAGGCTGCTGTTTCGGGGTGTTTGCCCCTCATTAGTGTGCAGTAAGGTCCTAGCTTGGCTGGTGAGAAGCCTATGATGTGGGTCAGGAGATTTATCGGTTCTCCTTAGGGAGAAAGTGTGTGAGGAGACTTCTATAAGGCCATCTAAGCTTCTCTGGGAAATGTTCAAATGAGTAGATGCTAGCATCCCCCCTTTTTACAACAGTCTGTCTCACTTCCCAGGTGTTTACAACCATTCTTGTCTGATGTAGGATTCTAGCTGCTCCACAGTCCGGGGTCGTCTTTGCTGGATTTTTCGTTTCGTAATGTGCCAAATATTTTCTACCAGTGAAAGGTCTGGACAGTTCAGCACCCGGGCTCTTCTGTGAAGCCATGTTGTTGTGATGGATGCCATATGTGGCTTAGCATTCTCTTGCTGAAATATGCTAGGCCTTTCCTGAAAGGGACATTTTAAATTACTTTTGGCCCATAGAAGATGCTGGCATTTCTGGATTGTGTCTTTGCATGATACAGCTTCACCACTTGCATTTGAGGATTGCATGGTGAATGGTGTTCATAGACAATGATTTCTGAAAGTATTCCTGAGCCCATGCAGGGATTTGCCCCAATGGTCCACTTGCCACAGGAAGAGCTCAATCTAATTCGCACAATCTAGTACTTGCAGCCTATTCTAGCGCCACTTCTACCTCCTGTCATTTGCGTGCAGTCTAACCGCGCACAGCATAGCCCGACTCCTCTTCTCTCATTACAGTATGGGTGATGTATGGCTAGATTTTTACATAGTCCTCTATAGGGGAGGGCAGGTCTGCCTGTAGGATCTCAAAAACAGTGTTTGCATAGGATAGCAGAGATCCGCAATAGTTGCTAAACACATGCACAGATCATTGCTGTGCAAAATCCAAGCTTATTTACAGCAAATACCTTACGCATAAATCTCCGTATATCAAGACTTCAGGTAAGAAGTTACATGGGAGACGCTGCTTTTCACTAAACTTCTCTACTAACTTATTACGGTTCTTGGAAACATTAGCTTTATGGGCAAAACCAATCCAAAAAGGGCAGGAAAGGTGCTATTTTTGCAAGCCTTTGAACAGGCAGCCAGATGCCATTTATTGGCAAGTGATGTTGATGGTAACTAGGATTGATAGGTATAGGAAGATTATAGAAGTGTCTCCCTGTAGGGTACATTGAAGGGCGGTGTTCTTCCTGCTTTTTAACTAATGTCCATTTTTTTTTTTCTTTGTCTCTTGCAGCGGACATGGGATTCGCCCGATTATTTAATTCACCTTTAAAGCCTTTAGCTGATTTAGATCCCGTAGTTGTTACCTTCTGGTATCGAGCTCCAGAGCTGCTCCTAGGGGCCAGACATTATACCAAAGCTATTGGTGAGTAGAGAAGATGGATGCATGGGGACTAAAGATTATTTGCATAATACAGGACAACCAAGCATTGGGAGCCTCCATCTATGAATGCCGTTAAAATCCTGGACAGAATGGCACATCGTACTGGGTGCTAATTCATCCAGGGAAATGCAAGACAACATGATGGAAAACAAATATACCCCCATTAGTTAGTGCAATCCTTTTGGCGGCGTTCTGCATAAGGTGGATCCATTTAGCCAGGAAATTCAGTTTTTTTTAGCTACCACAACACTGATGTGAATGCTTCCTTAGTAGTTAGTTCGGTAGTTTTATAACTTTTTTTATTGCACTTTGGCCGCCTGCACACGAGCGTTCCGGATTCCACTAGCGGATTTTCACGCGCGTATGGTACCTAAATGTGCTTGCGGATAGGTGCGGATGCGTGAAAAATCACGCGCGGATATACGCGGATGTGTTGCGGAATAAAATGCGCAGAAAAACCAGCAGCCACCCCTTATTGTAAACCCAACCCCTAGAGAACTGCCCATTCCTTGGAAAACAGCTTAAAAACCAACACCCAGACTCCGTTTTGTCCCTCTTGCTTGTGCGAGCACCGTTAAATTATTGATGTCTTTGTGGGCATGGTTGATCCATGTAACTTTTTTCAGGCGCTTCTCCAGCGTGACTTTTTCGGTCACTGCAAAAAAATTCACAAGAGGAAGGCCGCCTGCACACGGGCGGAAATCCCGCGGCATTACAATACGCACTCCTATGCAGACGGCCGCGGTTTGGCCGCGCGAAATCTTGTGCGGCAAACAAACCACGGCATGTCCTATTTTTGTGCGGGGCTCGCACTTACCCGGCCGCCGGCACATGAAAGAGCTGGAGCCGCCAGGCGCGGGTGAGTACGCGCTCGTCACTGCAGGCTCTCGGGTCGGGTCCCGCGGCGAGAATTCTCGCCGCCGGATCCGACCCGCTCGTCTGCAGGCGGCCGAATTCATTACTACAGATTTTGCATTCTTAGATCCTGCATTGGCAAGAAATACTACCTATCTCCCTCTACAAATTTGCCTGTGAAGCTCAGTGCTGTGTGTTGGGACGCCTCCTACCATGCCTACTTCCTGTAGTCATAGCAACCAGTGACTCCATCTGCAGCTGCACTGCGGATGTACTGCGTGAAAAAAACGCACCCATTCACTTGTATTGGAGGCTTCACGCGCAGAATCCGACCCAAATTAGAACAGGTCGCAGATTTTTTTCACGCGCGTGAAAAAACGCGATACAAATCCGTCCGTCTGGGGACAACTGCGGATCCTCATAGGAGTATATTGGCTGCGGTCTGGGGCAGATAATGTGCCTAAAATAACGCGCTGGAAATTCCGTTCGTGTGCAGGCACCCTAAATCATATATATGGCGGAAAACAGAACTTTGAATTTTTTTTTTTCAAATTCATCTCAAACTTTTTTTGTGTATTTCCACCAGCCTCCCTTCAGTATGAAGCTAGCTATATTAGTGGGTGCAATTGCATCTATCTAAGAGTCCTCAAAAAAAAAATCCCAGTAGTGATTGCAAGGGTACCAACTCCGATTCTGTGCATGAGCTGTCAGACGTGCTAATTGGCTGAGAAGGATCTTGCGGTATCTACACTAAAGCCTGGTTTAGACACAATGATTATCGCTCAAAAGATATATTTTGAGCAACTTTTCAGCGATAATCGTTGTGTGCGGTGCCTTTACGCGCAAGGTGATCGCTCAAATGTTGAGCGATCACTTTGCGCTCCGAGTGGGGGATGCAGAAGACAAGCTCTGCCACTTGTCTTCTGCATCCAGCTGTTCTCTGTTCGGAGTGCCTGGCTGTTATACAGCTGAGCACTCCGAGTGGGGTATGCAGAAAACAGCTGGAGCGCTGTATTCTTCATACTCCGCCTGTGATCAGGGAGCAGGATACAGCTGAAACAATAGTATCAGCTGTATCCTGCTGTGAATTCCTCATAAGGCTCATCGTTGTATTTCAGCATGCTGAACAAGAACAATCAGCGATTCCTTAACGAAAACTGAACGATTCCAGTGCAGTTACACACAACGATTATTGCTCAAAAGATGGTTTTGATCGTGTTTTTTTGTTTTGTTTGTTTGTTTGTTTTGTTTTTTCTTTTGTGTGTGTGTGAGGGCTGCATTGTCAGATTTATATTGCTTTAAGTGGCGGCAATACAATTTAGGGGATTCCCAGCAAGACTGTAATGGAAATAAATCTCGGTCCTCCGGTGTCTGGCGGTACTTGAGTGGGTGACTGGGCTCTGCTATTCGGTTTTCGAAATTTTGCATTCAGTTCTAGTGCAATTATGGAAACTGTAGTACAGCGAGTTACATTGTTTTTGTAACTTGAGAGCTGCAGATACAATGGAACTCACTTTTTTGCTATACTATTTCAATACTGCAATACTTCAGTGGCTACCGAACAGCAACCTGCAATCAGGACCCAACGTCCAGCCATTAATTTAATGCAGTGGTGAGCACTGACTAAGTTATCTAAATGGTTAAAGGGGTTGTCCCGCGAAAGCAAGTGGGGGTATACACTTCTGTATGGCCATATTAATGCACTTTGTAATGTACATCGTGCATTAATTATGAGCCATACAGAAGTTATTCACTTACCTGTTCCGTTGCTAGCGTCCCCGTCTCCATGGTGCCGTCTAATTTCAGCGTCTAATCTCCCGATTAGACGCGCTTGCGCAGTCCGGTCTTCTCCCTTCTGAATGGGGCCGCTCGTGCCGGAGAGCTGCTCCTCGTAGCTCCGCCCCGTCACGTTTGCCGATTCCAGCCAATCAGGAGGCTGGAATCGGCAATGGATCGCACAGAGCCCACGGTGCACCATGGGAGAAGACCTGCGGTCCACCGTGGGTGAAGATCCCGGCGGCCATCTTAGCAAGGTAAGTAAGAAGTCGCCGCAGCGCGGGGATTCGGGTAAGTACTATCCGTTTTGTTTTTGTTTTTTTTTTACCCCTGCATCGGGTTTGTCTCACGCCGAACGGGGGGGCTATTGAAAAAAAAACAAAAAAAAAAAACCCGTTTCGGCGCGGGACAACCCCTTTAAACTGACGGTATCGGAGTTCAGGCCGCTGCCGTCGGATGTGTTTTACAATAAGCATTCTGCATGGAGCGAGCTAGACTCCCAAGCCTGCTCCATGCAAAGCACACACGGCCCACGTACATGTATGTCAAATAGTGCAAAGCGGTCAAGCATTGTATAGATTAATACATCAATTGGCTATCTGGACTGTAACACTGGGGATTCTTGGCATTGGATACAAGGCAGCAATTTCTTGTATTCCAGATCACACTAATGTGGTTTTCTATTAGGCTGCGTGCACACTTCACTAACATCTCTTCTTCCAGTGTCGTGCGATGTCCTCTATCCCGGTTATTAGAGATGGAGAATTTATTTAAGGCTCAGTAGTAAAACCTGATATCAAAGCTTTTTACTATATCGTGTATCAGAATATAACCGATGATAGTTTTTACAAATGTAGCTATTATGATTTTTTTTTTTTTTTTAAATGCTCTAGGCCAGAGGTGTCAAACTCCTTTTCACAAAGGGCCACATCAGCCTTAGGCCCAATGTCCACTGGCACACACAGATTCCACTGCTGAATCCCAGAGCAGAATCCAGCCATGCCCGCAAACATGGACAGGAAAAGACATTTTCTTACCTGTCTAGATCTAGTGCGGGTCTCCTCCGTGCCAGACGGATCTTCTTTCTTGAGCACAGAGGATGCGTCCAGACGTGCCGGCGATGTGCCGGACTCATGCATAGTGCAATTTTTTTTTTTATTTATTAATTTTTTTTAAATCTCCTGGTTCCCCGTGGATCCGCTGTGACGTGGATCGGACGGCTTCCATTGACTTCAATGCAAGCCGCCCCGCGTGATCCCCCATAAAAATGGAGCATGCTGCGATTTTCTTCCCGCATGTGCAATCCGCACATCGAGGAAAAAAAATCACATCCGCATGCTTTAAATTGTTTTGCAGATGCTAATGCATCTCTATGAGCAGTTTAATATGCATATCTCCCGCTCGGGTGCCACAAATCAAATCCGCCTGTGGACATTGGGCCTTATGGTTGCCTTCAAAGGGCCGATTTCTAATAGTAAGACTGGACAGTAATGGTGAACCCCATAGGGTCCCGCATAGTGGCCCCAGTGGTAATGGAGTCACCCATAGCAGCCCCTGTAGTAACACCCATAGTGGCCCAGTAATGGTGATCCCCATAATGGCTTCAGCAGTCATAGTGCTCCCATAGTGACCCCCATAATGGCCTTAGTAGTAATAGTCCACACACACACACACACACACACACTGGCCCAGAAGTTAGTTGTCCCATAGTGGCCCCAATAGTAATAGGGTCCCTGTAGTGGCCCCAGTAATAATAGTAACCCCCATAGTGGCCTCCTTAGTAGGTGTCCCCCATATCGGTGGCCCCAGTAGGAATGGTGCCCCTCATGGTGGGTCGTGTAGTAATTGTGTCCCCCTATATTGGCCAGTAGTAAAAAGCGTCCCCCATAGTAGCCCAAGTAATGATAATGAAACCCTCCCCCCCACTGTCCTCTGGCTGGCCATCATCCCAACAGGCATTCCACTCACTTGGGGCTCTTTCACATTGGTGTATATTGGCCCTGTTTTCAAGGCCGACCAATAGACGCCACCCATCTGAGGCATTGGAAACAATGCCCCAGTTCAGATGGGCGTTTTTCTGCTTAAAAGTGCCCAGCCGGACAAGATGGTGCACACAGCGCACATTCCTGTTGGGCGCTTTTACGCCTGCCAGAAAAGATGGTTCTGGAACTATGTCTTCCGTACGGCATACGGCCACTGCCATAGACTCCTATGGTAGCCTATGACAACTGCCGAAGAAGGGAGGTGGGAGGGAGCTTAGCGGAGTGTCTGCTAAACTCCCACCTGCTTCCCTCCTCCTCTCAGCGCTTTGCCGGCTGTTTGCAATGGGAGGGGGGGAAACGGGAGCTGGTCGCGCCCCCCTCCCATTGCTGGCAGGCAACAAGGGGCGGAAGCTTAGTACACTAGCTCCGGTCCCGTCCCGCCTCCACCCCTTGCCTAGAGTCGGCGAGGGGGAAGAAAGGTCCTCCCCCTGCCCAACAATATGCCCCCTCCCCCTTTCCCAGCAATCCCCCAACAAAATTAATGCACTCCCCCCAGCAGTAATAATGCCCCTCCTCCCCAGCAATAATGCTCTCCCCTTCTTCCCCAGCGGTCCCCCCAGTAGTAATAATGCCCCCCACTGAGACCCACATACTTACCCCTGCTCCTTGTGGAAACGCCGCTCCTCTTTTGTCTGATCGCTGGTGCACACTGACGTCAGTGCGCTGCTGGATGCCTCCTCCCCCTGCTCTCGCGGAACCAAGTGGGAGAAGTCGGGGGACGAGGATCCCGGCTGCACACTGACGTCGCAGTGTGCGCAGATAGCAGCGCGCTGATGAGTGAATGCTTGCAGGGGAGCCGCGGCCCCTGCAGGCGTTCACTAGTGTGGTGAGCGGCCGGTGGTGATGCGTGCCAGGGCTCTGCGTGCCGCCTCTGGCACACGTGCCATAGGTTCGCCACCACTGATATAGGATGTTTGGTCCGAATTGTTCTTTTAAATAGATTTTCTGATTTTTATGTAAATAAACTATAGGGATGTCTGGCTTAGAGATGAATAGGCGCAGCGTCGTGCTTCATTTTCCTTGTGGTGGCGCTGTAGGGAAACTTCAACACTTAAAGCCCTTTGCCCTGTTTACACTGATCGATTACAGTTACTCACTGGATCGTGGGGATCTGAATGATAATTGGTCAGTGTAAATGCTGCCAGCAGCTGAACGACAATGATTTCGTTGTGAAGTGTTTGTAGGCCTAGAAATCAAATGAAGATCGGCCAAGGCTGTCCATCTATGAAAGGCTGCCTGCTTGCTGTGAGGGTCAGGAGGAAGAGATCTCCGTCCGTCTCCATTCACTGAGCGATTTATCCGTGGGGACGACTGTCGGGTGTCTAAATTTTAAATGAAAACTTCCTGAATTTAAAAAAAAAATTCGTTCATAGTAACAAATATTTTTTTTTTTTTACATTGTTTAAAATATGCAATTTTGTTGCTATCCCTGTCGCTTACTTCTTGCTAACCCACCGAATACATGTAAGGAAGAATTATTGCACAGATGGGAGACGCAACCTTGAAATTTTGGCTCCAAATATTTTTGACTTGCTGACGGTCTCCTTGTCAGATATGTGGTATTTTACAGAAATAGCTGTTAATCACAGATAGGACCGCCCACTGGACTCCTAAGCCCACAGTATTGTACTATGCTTGTGGGACTCATGATCATCAGTCAGAAAAATATCTGACAGACAGCCTAGACGGGCTACAATTGTAGCAAGGAAGAAGTATTGGGTGTCGGCCTCTGGCTAGAAGCAGGAATGTCTTGTGTTAACCTAAAACTTGTTCCTTATCTATTCTTGTATGTGTTTGTAATACTATAGATTACTATCTAGGTTCCTTTTAGGGTTTCTTAATAACATTTTGCACGGTTCGCTGGGGTTTTCGCTGCCTTACGCAGATTATGCCAAGCAAAAAAAAATAAGGTCAGCAGAACGTTCGCTGCTTTTTCTAGGGAATTCCCTCCTTGATGCTTAATTATCATGTTCTTTGAAATCTCAAACTGTGCAAATCCTACAAGACACATTTCATGAATTTTACATTCCTGCTGGTTGCATTTAATAGAATATGTAAGTGTTCTTCATTTACTCCTTGGCTTGTTTTGAAGATTTTCAACTTTAAAGGGAAGGTGTCATCAGAAAATGACCTCTTGTAGAAAACCTGTTTTTGCTAAGCATATGTAAAGGGAACCCGCCACATCGTAGAAACGCCATGTACTAAGTCGTGGGGCTTAAAGGGCAGGGAAATTGAACTTTTAAAAAAAAAACTACAACCCGAAAATAAAAAGCTTACAAAAATGTAATGTGTTTCGCTCTCTGGGAAGGGTGGAGCGTGAAAATAAAATTATAAACTATCCAGCACTCCAGTTAAATGTCCCTCTGCTCCAACAAAGCCATCCTTGTCCAGCAAGCTCCTGCAGCAGTCACGTGCCGTTCATCAGTCACATGACTGCTGCAGCCAATTACGGTGTTTGGCTAATGACTGCTGAGGCTGCTGCAGTCACTTGGATAATGAACAGCAACTGCTGCAGAGACTTTTGGCATCAGGAGAATTAACAGGTGAGCACTAGATAGCTTATTGTTTTACTCCATTTGTTGTCCTTTTTTTTTAAAGTCCCAAATAACTTATCTATTGAGCGAGTCCTCTTCTCTGATGTAAATGACGCTTAAAGAGGACCACTTGGGATATAATCAGCAAGGCTAGCTGCATGGCTCTACAGCTGCGGCCCTTCTAATTCTATCCCTGGGGTATAGTTTTTTGTTTTTGTTGTTGTTTTTTTTTCCATACTACTCTCCTCCTGTGCTAGATAGACACTTCTTGGGTCTGCCTAACAACAATCTCAATGTGCCAAGTGGGCGGTCTGCACAGCTAGCTCTCATTGGATGACTTCAAACCGCTCCAAGTCAACCATTGAGAGCTACATGAGGAGCTGAATCTAAGAAGTACCTGTCTGGGTGAAGGAAGGTGAATATGGGGCCAGTTAGTAGGCCCGTGACTGTAGAGCAATGTAGCCAGCCCTGCTGATTTTTATCACTTGACAGGTCTTCTTTAAAGGGGTTTGCCCATTAGACTTCCTCTATACAAAGGAAGAGAAGAAAAAAAAGAGCATCTCCTGTTCTGGTCTTATTTCTTAGACAACAGTCACCTATTCAGGTCATTGGGTCTAAAATATGCACACATGACATTTGGGTATTATTGTATCTGGTCACCACCCGGAAGCTAGGGGTTTGACAGGGCTTGGATGGAGTCATGCCCCAGTTACACCCCTTGCTCCCGATTGGTAGATCTTTTTCAGGTCCTGAAAGTTCTAAGTGTGGTGATCTTCACTCAGCTGCTGACATTCACCCCTTCCTGCTATTGTCTATGTGCTGTCATCCTCCACTGGACTGACACCCCACCACCACCACCACCCCCGCTGCTGTGGCGGATGCTTTGCACTCCTCCATCACCCTGGCCATTGGCTATGTGGTCCGCTGCTGCCTAGCGGTGAATGAATGCTGCCGCCGGCACTCTGCTTTGCTCCGCAGTTAGAGGGGATTCGGCTGCTCCGCTGCTCTGCCTTCTCTCCCTTCAGCAGGTGTCACCGGTGCCGCTGCTGAGAGGCAGCTGGGGAGAGGAGTAGCTCTCAGCGCTACAGCACGGGGTACAACATCGGCGCCGGGGTGTATGTTACCTGGCCGAAAAACTCTTCCCGGGCAGCCGGCTGGCCTGCCGCACAACATTCTCTGTGATACATCATGGGGAGCACAGGGTCAGTATTGATTTTACAATGCCCTGGAGGGTTAGGGTTGGGCTTTGGCTATAAGCTCTAAATGCTTCCATGTTTCCTCTGTAACATGGAAACATTTACAGCAAAGAATGTATAAGCCTAACTGGAAAACGAATCCCTAACCCTCCAGGGCATTGTACAATCAATACCAAGGGTGGTTTGATCTTCCAGGACCTGAAAAATGTCTACCAATCGGGAGCTAGGGTGTGACGGGCGTGTTCCTCTATGAAAGTCCTGTCAAATCCATAGCTTTCGGCAGTGTTGAGATACAATAATACCTGACATTTGAGTGCTCCACTATTCACTAATCTCTGCTCTGCAGTGCTACAAAAAATTTGGGCTCTTTCCACGTGGGGAAAAAAACTGACACGCAATGCCACTTTAAAATCTGGATGTTTATTTCTTTTTCATTGGTACAAAATTGCTCACCCTTGTCCGAATAAGTCCTTAGGCCTCATGTCCACTAGCTAAATGGAATTGCGGATTCCGCCCATAGGAAATCATTGACCATCCGCGGTCCATTAAATTGATTTTTCCACCCGCGGATGGCATTTTAAAAGAATTGCGTTTTTCACGCGCGGGAGAAAAAACGCAGCATGCTCCATTCTGCCGCGGATCGGCAACATTGCTATCACAATGTGTGCGGATATCTGCATGCAAAAAAAATACCATTTAAAGCAAATGCGCGCGAAAGTCCGCTGCGGAAATCCGCGGCAGATTCTGCACGGATTGTATTTTTCTAGTGGACATGAGGCCTTAGAATGAAGCTTCTGTCCATCCATAGTGCAAAAACTGCAATACTACCCCATTCACGGGAACAACAGCGGCCCCAGAGGTCAGACGACCCTCCCCTGCCATAATTAGAGCATACTGCCAACATAGCATTACAAAATGGGGTGAAGGTGACCTAAACTCGTTACGGATGTGATACTATTCTGACTTACGTGGTTTCTTTTCTTTTGTCCTCCAGATATATGGGCTATAGGATGTATATTTGCAGAACTTCTAACGTCTGAGCCAATTTTTCACTGTCGGCAAGAAGACATAAAGACTAGTAATCCTTACCATCATGACCAGCTAGATAGAATATTTAATGTCATGGGATTTCCTGCAGGTACGGTATCTACAAGGATGTGAGGTGACTGCGGAGGGCAAACAAAATGGTTCTACTGACTTCTATTGGCAATTTTGTTTTTTTTAATAAATGGCAGATTGTATTTTCACCACATGAAGTAGTCACCACGAATCACTATGACCCTGATGAGTGTAATTCCATTTTAAGCCATCTTTGGTCCGATCACAAGAAGGTCCCTTCAGATCACTAAAATAAAAAGGCTTATGGTTTAACTCCATGGAACTGCCATCAACATGGCTCTAAGAGGAGAGTAATCTCTAGAAGTGAGCTGATTGCACTGTGGGCCTATGTAACTTTCCCTGGTGCCATCTTCAGGAATTGTCATTAAGAGATTTCTGATGATATGTTGGTTAGCTTTTCAACTACGTAACATAAATGTCATTTGACCTCGGAGGGTCTATGGAGCATGTTGGGGTCCACTCGCTTACCAAGCAGCTATCAGGTGTGTGATTTGCCTGGGGGACCAATTAGTTAGGGCCCTTTTACACAGAACAATTACCGGTCCATGAAGCATTGTAACGTGATAATCATTCAGTGTAAACCTGGTCAACAGCTGAACAAACGATAATTAGGTTTTTATGCCAAAAAATAAGAAACGGAACAACTATTTGCTGGTGTGAACAGGCAGTCCTTTATCTGAATGACTGCCTGTTTATGCTGAACGGAGGTGGCGGGCTGGAAGATATCTCTGGCGCACTCTGCCTCCAGTGAGTAATTAATATCAATAGGGGAACCTATTACTGCATTCAGAGTCCCGCATAAGGAGGCACATAACTGCTAATATGTATGTACCAAGCCCCCTTGACTTATTTCACTGCTGCATGCAGCATCCTCCAGAGGGTTTGGGCTCAGTCAGACTAATATGCTATGCATATATAGGCGGTAATGGTTTATTGCACCTCGTTTTTTTTTTTTTGTTTGTTTTTGTATTTATTTATTTTTTTAAGGGAGGTGCCTTATCTGTGCCTTGAAATATGGTGGTTTTACCAAATCATTACAGCTGTATTTTATATTCAAAAATAAGGGGTTGGGAATTTAAAAAAAAAAAAGCCTTTTGACGTTGTACCTCTTTGCAATTATTTTTTATCGTGATTATGGCTTTCACACGAGCGTATGTTTTTATGTTTGCACGTCCGTGCCGTAAATTCGCTTGAATGAACATTTTCTGTGATCAATTCCCGAGCTTAAATAAGCGTTTTCTCATCCCTTCACGCGGTCTGCTGCGACGATATTCGTGAATAAATACGTTGCACCCTGGAAATCCCTCGCTCGGCATAAATCCTTGGAATGACTTTAAATGCCTAAATAGAGGCATTGTAAGGCTTTTGCAGCTTTGGATGCTGCTAAACTCCCTCCCCCTCCCTTTTCTTCCAGCTCCCAAAGGAGTCTATGGGAGCTGCCACCGTATCAGTCAAAAGATAGAACCAGAACTATCTTTTTTCCTACTGTATAATTGCTGATGCGCATTCTGGTCACATATGTTCCAATTTTTTTACGATGCAACGGTTTTATGTGCTGTAAATTCACCGATGTGAACGGATGCATTGGAAACCAAAGCCTCAGATGGTCGCGTATATCGGCCGGCCATGAAAACACGGCTGATATACACTCGTGTGAGTAAAGCCTTAGCCTTAAGTGTCTGAGATCTTCACATTTTTCATGTTTTACTGCTCTATAAGTGTGACATAAGAATATAACGGTTTTCACACTTCAGAGAACTCTGAATTCCTTTTGGACAAGTAGAAAACTTCTATTTTTTTTATTTATTTAGATAAAGACTGGGAAGACATTAAGAAGATGCCTGAACACTCTACACTTATGAAGGATTTTCGCAGAAATACGTAAGTCTATAGATGGTACATTTTTGCGATTCCCTTCGACTGAATATGGCAGGTTCCACACGTGTTTGTGATACGCAGATCCATATTCTCTGACTTTGAATGCACTTTTATCTCTAGCAACTGGAGTAACCAATGCCAGTCAGCTGCTGCAAAAGCAAATGAGGTCTTGGGGTGCATTAAAAGAGGTATAGGGGCGAGGGACAAGAACATTATTCTTCCACTATATAAGGCACTTATCAGGCTCCACATGGAATACTGCGCACAGTTCTGGACAGCGGTGCTCAGGAAAGATGTTACAGTGCTGGAGGGGGTTCAAAGGCCAACTAAATTAATAAACAGAATGGGAGAACGACTATACCCAGAGAGGCTATCAAAGTTGGGATTATTTACCCTGGAAAAAAGACTGTACATAGTTATTTGGTCGCCCCTTTACAAATACATGAGGGGACAATACAAGGATCTTTCCATGATCTGTTTATACCCAGGACTGCGACAGTAGCAAGAGGGCATCCTCTGCAGTTAGCCGAAAGTAGGTTTCATCACCAGCACAGAAGAGGGTTCTTTACTGTAAGAGCAGTGAGACTGTGGAACTTTCTGCCTGAGGACGTGGTGATGGCAAAATCGATGGAGGAGTTTAAGAGGGGACTAGACCGCTTTCTAGAGCGTTATGACATTACAGTATATAGACATTAAATAACCAGTGGGGTTGTTGATCCGGAATTCTTCCAACTACTGGTCTTGGAGACAGGTAGGAACTTTCAAACGTTGATCTAGGAATTATTCTGACCGCCATTAGGGAATTTTTTTCCCCCAAATGGGCTAAATTGGCTTCTACCTCATTATTTATTTTTTTTTATTTTATTTTTTTTGCCTTCACCTCGATCAACATGGGGGTGGAAATGGGCTAAACTGGATGGACTTTGTCTCCCTTCAGCCTAACCTACTATATTACTATGCTATGTTACTAAGAGTGCCTTCATGCAAATGGCCCTTCTAAATTGCCTGTCATTGTGCTCAAAGGCAGCCTTACGTATATATTTATATGTATCCACTTGACTGTGACAAGGGCTGCTGAATATGGGCTATAAAGTCTCTTATGTAGGACAGAGCCATGTGCACTAAGGTGTCTAGGAGGGGAGGGGGGGGGGGGAAGGGGCGCTGTGGCTCTGTACTATAGAGCCACACTTGCGGTACTCTGTGTGCCATATGATGAATTTGACGCCTTTCGTTGGACATTGCACGACTTGTTTTTTGTCCTATTTGTATGGAATGGGAGGCCTATGGAAGTACACTAATACCCCATACTCCACTACAGTTGCCCTATTATGGCTCCATACAATATTGGGCCTTCTCTACTTCCTCCTACCCATCATGTTATGGCTCTGTCATTGTATGAGAACCATGTGCACAAGTTCTGTACTCCATAGAGATTAGATATGTGTCTGTAGGTACAAATGGCATTTCTGCAGGTATATCCCAGTTAATTGCAATGCTCACATTATACCGCTTTATATTTCAGTTATACCAACTGCAGCCTTATTAAATATATGGAAAAGCATAAAGTTAAACCAGACAGCAAAACATTCCACTTGGTAAGTGTCAAGTTGGTTTTATATGTTGGGTACTCCATTCCGATCTGATGCAAATAGGAAACTGAAGCACTCACCAATTTTTCAAAAATGCCCCATTTTCTTGAAAACCTATATCTTACAGTTGTTCACTGCTCGTTGCTAGAGGATCTGGCTATAGATCCGTTATGGAGGGGTGATGGTGTGCAAGCGCCTGCCAACTCCGAGTGTGAGGATCTGCTGAGTGGCCAGGATCTCTGGAGCGTATGTGCAATACTGTCCAGCTGCCAGCTACGTCTGCGCTCTGCTTTATTCTTCCATAGAAGCTCGTTGTTTGCACTGCTCAGAAGCCCTTCTATGCAAAGATACTGCAGAAGGTAGCGGTTAGCTGGTGGCCGGGTCAGGAGCTATTGCACATGCGCAGCAGAGATCCTGGCAACCCAGCACGGAGTTAGAAGTGTGTAAGTGCTGGCCATCTCTACTCCATAGTGGCGGTGGTTGGTTACCCCTAGCAATGAGCAGTAAACCTCTTTAAAACAGATACAAGGTTTTAAGAAAATAAGGTATTTTTGAAATGGGGGAGGGAGGGGGTGAGGTTAAGAAGGATCAACTGCTGAAGTTCAGTTCCTGATCCTTTTTGTTCTCTTTTTAGAGAGGAGTTGGAGATATTATAGCAGCTAATGGGAGTGGGAGATGATATAGCAGCTAGTCTCCACCCAATAGCTCAGGGAAAACTGACAATTGAATCTAAAACCTGGAAAAGCTGGTGAAAAATGATTTATACCAGTCACATAATGGGCAGAAATAGTGTTGCTCTTCATGTACACACAACAGCTCATCTGAAGTCACCTGAAAAGACGGGTACGCTTTAAGGCTGAGCTCAGGTGTAGCGTTCCTGCTAAGGCAACGATCCCCAAAACTACAAACTGCTTAAAAAAGGGTACGAATTCCAGTTGCTTTGCTGCAGTTTGCATCAGATGCAGCTTTGGGACCGTTTTGTGTTTTCCGCAATAAGGGTTACATGCTGTATATCATGCAGAATACAGACAAGTTTAAAGTTCAGCCCAGATTCCTAAAAACCTTGCTGGTGGTTAAAATATATATAATTTTTTTCTTTCTGCAAAGCTTCAGAAATTGCTGACAATGGACCCAATAAAGAGAATTTCCTCCGAGCAAGCTATGCAGGATCCATATTTTCTAGAAGACCCGCTTCCCACATCAGAGTAAGCGCCAGAATCCGGATTTTGTTCATTTATATATAGTTAAATGCATTATTCTAAGCTGGATAATAGCGGTACATGTGTAGATCTGAATGGAGTGTTCATGAACCAGTTCATCATAGCCATCTTTAATCTGGTCTCCGGGGCTCTCATTCTCTAAGATACGGGAAGACGGGATTAATGCAGATACTTTAATGTCCCTGCAGATTAGTCGTCCTTTATTGTGGAACGTTCATTAATTAGACTTGGGCTTTATTGATCACAATTGTTATACTACATATAGATTTATATACTGTAGATGTACAGCGGTGTTACGTGGGCCCATATCTGCCCTTGCTAACAAGTGCTGATCGACAGTGAGCATGTCGGTGCTTGCTCCTTATGTCTACAATGGCAGATTTGCAGTAGGGGGGGTAAGATGTGTCCCCATACAGCGAACATTGGTCAGCTGCACATCTCCCTACTTACACCAGATATACAGCCCACCAGTAAGCAATAGGAGATGTCATGTATGATTGTAACGACCCGTTGTCTTCCTGCAGTGTATTTGCTGGCTGCCAGATTCCTTACCCGAAGAGGGAGTTCCTCACAGAAGAGGAACCTGATGATAAGGGGGACAAGGTATGTCTCACAGCTATAAGGGATTAATGCAGTCACTGTCTGTCTAGATATTGATGTCCATCATAAATACATGGATGATTGATCTCATTTGCAACTAATTGAATTTTGCTACCATGTTAGTTGTCTTTGGCTGATAGGTCCATATGGGGGGGGGGGGGGGAGATGGTTTTCGGATGGAAGAGAAAGTGCTGCATGCAGCACTTTTTCTTCCAGTATTTGCAGCTGGATCTGTAACAGAACCTCCGGCTGGTGTGAAACCAGCCTAATGTTTGGAACGATTGCTAGTAGTAGTGTTGCCTGCAAACAAACTGCTAAGCTCTTGGCTATAGAATGGTTGGGCTGTGTTCACATCTGCATTTGGAGCCTCTATCACAGATCCAGCATGCAGGACTCTTTCGTCCAGTAAAATATGGGATGGCCGACCCAACGGACCCTACTATAATCTTTGGTGGTCTGTTTGGTACCCTCATAAAACTGGCTTGGAGCAGGAAAACTTAACTCCCTAATGAAGATGTGATCATAGCCTAATTCAGTAGCATCTGGAAGAGAACTGGAATGATGGTGCTGACATTCCTGGTTCACATCAGATGTCAGAAGTCCTCTTTCAACTCTCAGCTTCTTGAATGCGGTCGACATGTACTCTGCATATCGGTTTTGTATCTGCTTATTACAATAACATCGTACCATTGAATTATTAACTTTCTGTTTTTTTGTTTTTTTTTTTTAAATCTA
The DNA here is from genome assembly GCF_035609145.1 of Eleutherodactylus coqui. Taxonomy (NCBI): domain Eukaryota; kingdom Metazoa; phylum Chordata; class Amphibia; order Anura; family Eleutherodactylidae; genus Eleutherodactylus; species Eleutherodactylus coqui. The sequence goes on along the minus strand of NC_089837.1, from coordinate 450,507,869 downwards.
TATAGAAAAATCAACAGCAGCAACAAGGCAATAATCATACTAATGGTACCGGGCACCCAGGAAACCAAGATAACAGCCACGCACAAGGGCCACCGCTGAAGAAAGTGAGGGTTGTTCCCCCTACCACTACCTCAGGTGGACTCATCATGACCTCAGACTATCAGGTAAGGACCATTCAGCTCTCTTGTTATGTCTTGTGCTGCGTTTAGACTGAACTATTATCATTCAGAAAATCGTTCAAACGAGTGAAACTCAACGATAATCATTCAGTTTAAACACAGCAAATGACCGAACGACAAGCAAAAATTGTGCGCTTCTTGTTCAGTTTCAGACGGTATAAAAATCAGTGGCAGCTCGTTCACTTATCTTGCAGTTTCAACACTGATCTTCAGGGTTTCACATAGGGATGTGAAACCCTGAACGACTGGTGCACGAGAGTTGCACACGCTCTCCTAGTGCGTATGAGCTGGCGATTGACGTAACCAGCACGTTCGCTCGGGCAAAAGAGAATCTTTAGATTCTCTGCCCGTGCAAAAGTAGCATTACTTGGGTAATACAAGTGGTGACACCGTGTTCCAAAGCTAATTTAATTATAGTGTAGTGTGGCGAGTCCAAACCAAGCTGCTGTGAGGACCCATCAGAGGTGCCATGACACATCCTCCTAGGGAATCCGAATTTGCTTCATTAACTAGCAGAGGGCAAGGAAAGCAAAGGGATTTTTGTCAAGGATGGGTGGAGATTGTTTGCAATGCAAGAATTTGCATTGCCTCTTTCCAAGACCCATAACTTTTTTTATTTTTCCACCAACACAGTTATGTGAGGGTTTTTGTTTGTTTTTTTGCGGAAAGAGTTGTAGTTTTTATTAATACAATTTTGGGGTTTTGTTTTTTCGACACTTTATTTATATTTTTTGTTTTTTGTTGCAAGGCAGTTGGACAGAAAAAAAAGTAGCAATTATGACTCTTTTTTTATACGTTTTTGTAAACGTTTACCATGCAAGATAAATATTTTTCTTGTTCAGGCTGTTACGAGCGCAGCGATACCCTTTTTTCTTTTTTATTGTGTAAAAATAGTTAAAAGCTTAAACTATATATAAATTTGGTATCACTAATCAAATTGACCCGCAGAATAAAGGTGTGGCACAAAAGAAAACTAAAAATTACACAATCCTAGAATGAATTTATTTTTTGTGCTACTTCTGCCTCCCAAAAAGCGCAATAGTCATCTGTAGCCAAAAGTGGTAGCAATAAAATCTTCAGCTTGTCCCGCAAAAAATAAATTCATATACAGAATGTAGATGAAGAAATAAAAATGTTCTGGGTCTTGTAATGTGGGGACGGAGAAGCAATATTAATCTAATCACATCTTTTACGAATTAGCTCTTGACGTCAGTAGAGGCCCATTTCCATGTAACGATTATCACTCAAATTCGTTCAACCGACCGAAAATGAGCGATAATCGTTACATGTAAATGCGGGCTTCATGCACTTTTTGTCTGAGCAATGATTTTAGGGTGAATTTAAATCCATTGTTCAGACACAGAGTTAAAGCCGGCAGATAACATTGCAATCTGCAGTCAGCCTCCAGGAGAACAATGCAGCTGGGTCGTGTGATTAATCACACGCTGGTCTCTGCAAGCGGCTCCTGGAGGCCCTTTAACATTTCATCTTCATTTGCATGTAAATGGCCATTAACCTTTATGCAAATAGATCGCAAAATCTTTCAGTCATTTGAAAGATTATCTTTGTGTATAAATGGGCCTTAACACAGTGGTTCACTTACTTTTTCTCCCTGCACAGTGTTTACTGAATGTGCTCAATAAAAGACCAGAAGGTACAACTATTTTTCTTAGTTTCATTACAACAGTGTTTCTCAACTCCAGTCCTTGGGGACCCCAACAGGTCATGTTTTCAGGATTTCCTATAGTAAGAACACCTGTGGCAATGTCTGAGGCACCGACAATAATTACATCACCTGTGCAACACTGAGGAAATCCTGAAAACATGACCTGTTGGCGGTCCCTGAGAACTGGAGTTAGGAAACGCTGCAGGACCCGACTCTACACAATCTGTGAGCCATGAAGAGGCAATGATTCTCCCTCTCCGTAGCTTGTGTAGATGACCATCATGTAGTGCTACGTTTCCCCTGTTGCTGCTCCTTCCCTCTGCAGTGGCTGCCGGAGGCCGTTTACAGGTGATCTTGTATCTGTCGGTGTTCATATTGAAGGGCTTGTCGGTGATGAGACGGCCATTTACAACCTTGTAAAACCACGTATATATCCATGTTCAACATCGTATTTTCTTCTGCAGCGTTCCAATCCACATGCTGCCTATCCAAACCCTGGACCAAGCACATCACAACCTCAGAGCAGCATGGGATATTCGACTACCTCCCAGCAGCCTCCACAATACTCCCATCAGACTCACCGGTACTGAGCTGTACCCAGAGACCAGGAAACGTCGATGCACTGTTGCTTGGGCTACAGGACTGAGCTTGTAGCTGCCTGGAGCCTGGCTTTGGAATGTACTGTACAACCACACCTTGAAAATGTCCAAAAGCCAAGAATACACAACATTTCGCAGAATGTAGATCCCACGTGGAGGTTCGACGCAAGAGAGCGCGCAAATTTTAGCACAGTCGATATTGTGAATTTGCTACTTCCATAGTATACTTGAAAATGGTTTAAATTGACCAATGCATTTCTTTCAGTGATGCTAGCAGGTGAAGCTGTGAAGTATGCTTGGAACAAACAGTTTTTCGTTATCGTATGTGGTGACTTCTTATCGTAAGAATATTATCTGACCAATTAGTTTTTTTCTTTTTACACTTTTTTTTTTTTTTTAAATATTTACCATCCTCATCGCACAAGGCTGGAAGAAACGTATCCAGATCATTTTGGTACCTTCACCCACCCCCCCTCTCCCCCCTCCTTTTCCTTTTGCATTGTATGCGTTGTGTGATGATGCAGATTATCACCGTAATCAGTATTTTTTTATTTTTTTTTTTTTCTGACCAGCAATTAGTTGTTTTTTTTAATTAGAAACTCTTTCGTTTTCACTATGAACCTCCCAAAGATTATATAACCTGACTTTTTTTTTTTTTTTTTAAATAACTTCTTAACTTGACTGGTATTAAAGCTGCTATATGATAGTAAATGTCTGAAACTGATTTGAATCCGTTTGCTCCAGCAAACAAGCAAAAAAAGAAAAAATTCTAATTAAAGCAAATGTTTAAAAAAAAAACCTCAATTGTCCCATTTTCTTTTCCCCCTGTTGATGTTGCTGACTTGTGAGCATGCTATGGAGTTTTTACGAAGCAAAAAAACAAAAAAAAAAAAACAAAAACAATGAGCATGAAAGTTGCTCCTCCTCAGACGCTGCGTCTGTTCGGATCTTTCTCAGCTGGCTTGGTGTAGTGGATTTCAAATCAGTTCCTATTTGTTTTTGTTTTATTCGGTCGGCACCTTACTTTTAGGGTGGATCTTGTTACAGCAAAGGACATTGGGGAGGTAAGCCTTAGAATTTACAAGGAAAACAGAAACTGTAACATACAATGTACTGTATCAAACTATTTTACATGAATGACAAGTATTCTGATTTAAAGAAATTCAACATTGTTAAAGCAAGGTGTTAAGTAATAAATTTATTTTTCATAAAACAAAAGGATAATTTGTGTCTGTTTGTCACAAAGTTCTGTTCTGGATCTCCACTCTATTCGGCAGCGCTGTGCAGAACGGGGGAATGCTCTTGCATCTGACCTGCTGGGCTCACAGACTGATATCAGTGAACTTTTAGCTACAGGGTGTTTCATTTGAAGCACAAACTAGTAATTTCACAGTATTTGTGTTCAGGCCAAGATCTCACAAAAGGGAATACTGCCGCGGTCGTTGGTGAGCTCAAGAGTCATCACTGAAGATGTTGAAAGTGGCCATCACCTAACTCCAAGGACTTCTGAACCCAACGCTTCATGTTGTGTGATGGAACATGCCTGCATCGATCGAAGCAATAACATGTCTAGTCTTCACCAATAAACCCCGCACACTGAACTCTGTACCCTATAAGTGTCCCTACAGCAAAAGGTCTGCCATGTAAGGTCAGTCATGCTGGTGACAACAGGCCCTTCAAGATGATCCTGTCCCTGAAGAAAACACATTTTTCCCATACTGTGGTTGGACTTGTGAGAAATTGCCACAACTCGATGGAAGCTACCATTCTACAGCTCATCGTCCAGCTGCTTCATGACTTCAGTGATTGTTGGGTAACATTCAGGGTTGATGTCCTCTTCAGGGATACCAGTGAGGTGCCGACAGGACCATGCACACCACACAACAACTTCTCCGGGATGCAAATTTTTTTTTTTTCATGGATTTCATGCAGGTTAGCTGTGGCCAAAATCTGTGTGTTTTGGTTATGCACGTGGCCACATTGACAACCTTGCTTTGTCTGTGAATCATGTGATGTCCAACCCTTCCTGAGGATGGCCTAGTTTTCAGCAATTCTGGAAACAAGTAAAATGAAAGGTCAGCTGGTTACTTATGTGCAACAAAGACAGTCTGTTAATTTTGGTAAATGAGCCCTACTTTCTCCAAAAAATTCGAACTGTAAACCATATGCATTGCCTCCTAATGAATAATAGACCTTTTCGATAAATGGGACAGGAGTCCCCAATAAAAATTAATGCAGTTATACACATTAGGAGTTAAAATAAGGATTGAACTTGAGTGAAATGTCTTATACATCTCCTCATTGAGCACCAAATCTGGCTATGGGTAGTTGAAAAGGGTTGTCCCATGCTTAGTGGCTAAAAAAACCAAAAGCCTGTGTGTGTGCGCGCCCAATCCACGTGATAAATGTCTGATTGCTGGAGGTCTCAGCCCCTAGAGCGGCACACCGTATTCCAGATGTGGTCTTATCTGAACTCTATACAGCGGGATCACAATCTCCCTCCTTCTACTGGTCTCCTACTGGTTATACCTCCTGCTATTGAGCCGAGCTTCCTACTTACTTACTTTCTTTGTTGTCTGACAACTGTGGACTCATTGTGAAGCTGTCAGAAATCAGAACCCCTGAATCCTTTTCCCACGAACTCCCAGGTAACACAGAACAGCCGGTACAAAACTCAGGAAGACAAAACCCTCAGACTAAGTGCATTACTTTACATTTGGAAACCCTGATCTGCAGTTTCTATTGTTTTTGACCATTTATCCAGTAAAGCTAAATTGTTCTTCATGTTGATGACCTCACCGGGAGTATCGGCCCTATTGCACGGTTTTGTGTCATCAGCAAACAGACAAAACTTACCTGTTAAACCCTCCCCTACGTCACGTTTGCTTTGCTATGCTATTTCCGTAACTTCTATAGAAGTCAATGTGTGTTACGGAAATGGCGTAGCAGTAAGCTATGCTGTTTCTGAAGTTGCTGAATTACATATACAGAGTAAGTCGCTGTGCGACAGTTTCTGTAACTTCCATTGAGTTTTATGGGAATTACAGAAATCGCGTAGCAAAGCCCGCTAGGCTGTTTGTTACTCCTGACCAGTTCTGTTAACTGCATTGTACTGGGTCAGGGGCAGTGGGGGCTGGAACTAGTGATAAGGGGGGTCCTAGCAGCGTGCTCTCCAGCTGTCAGACTTTTATGGCTTATCCCGTAGATATACCATGAAAGTCTGAGATTAGGGAGTAGCCCTTTATGATATGGATGCCTAGTTATTTTAAGCATAGCCTGGTATGAAACCACCGTGTCCTGTTTTAGGCAGCTTTCACGCATGCATCAGTGTCAGTTCAGGGTTTCTGGCTCTAGAAGTCTGTTTTTAGAGGAGAGAAAGTCCTATAAAATGGGGGAAAAATCCCCACCCACCCATTGACTTCAATGGGAATTCAAAAAACGGAAAGGCTTCTGTTTGCTTCCATTCTGTTAGGTTTCTGTTTTTTCAGTAATCTGACGGCATGGAAGCGATCAGAGGCCTTTCTGTTTTGCTTAGTTTTGTTTGAAGCCCTATATTTAAAGCAACGGATCTCGTTTTTTTTTTTTTTCGTTTCATTTGTTTTTCTCCTTTTAAAAAAAATTAGCAGAGAAACACAAACCTGAACTGAGCTCTAATGCAGGGTGATCCCAATCTTGCTTCCCTGCCCTCCTAGGCATGTGTACTACTAATCTGTGACTCCTGGATCTGATAATGGCGCACCTGCTCTGAAGTAAACCTTGTTTGAGGAATAAATCAAGCTTATAAATGTTTAGCTCATTGAGCTTTAAATCAAAAGATAAGAAGCTAATTAAACTTAAGCTTGAAGTTTTTAATTAACTTTGACCTACATTTTTTTTTAATTGTGAATTCTAATTACATGTGCTCATAACAAAAAAGTCCTTTTGTAAATACAGCAACCTATAAAGCTGTAGCGAAGGCTGAAAATATATACTGATTTAATACACTCATATATAGCATGCAATGGGCAGGACGCTCCCTTTTTAATATAAGGTTGAGTCAAGATTAAAGTTCTATCTCCACATCCTGGTCAGTGGGGGTACAAAGGCTCCCATCAATCGCAAGAATTAGGGGTTCATTGATTCCTCCCCTGGAACACAAGGAACAGTGACGGAGCGTGTACACTCCCACATTATGGGACTAATTAAGATAGCCGATCTGCAATCTCTCAGTGTCCATTCTTGACCAAAGTTCCATTAATTTGAGGGTACATGAAATCCCTGTTCTTGTGATACGCTGGTACCCCTACCAGACGGACGCTTTTCCACTATTTTGGATGATTTTTTTTTTTTTAAAGTGGGGAGGAAAAAATGGGCCGCGTCATGAACATAGTTACAGGGTTTTAGATGCATTGCTTCTAAGGGAGAATGTTTGTGCACAAGTTAAATGGGTTGGGAATAGTTGTGCTGGCTGCATCTTGCTTTAGTACAGAGTCAGATACCAATAGGCGATATCCTCATTTATAATATGTACTGAGATGGCAATATTTCATCTTCTGGATCAGTGATCACCAACCAGTGGCTCCTCAACTATTACCAGCTTGGAGGTATTCTACACCATTAGGCCTGCAGATAAAGGTGGTGCTATAGTCCTCATGAACACATCAGACTATAAGAAAGAAGTAGAGGGACAGCTGATGGACATCAGATGCTACACCAGACTGGACCAAGACCCGACTCAAAAATATGCTTGGTGTATTCTACGTGCTTCCCAAACTACACAAAACTGGCAACCCAGAGAGGCAAATTATCTCAGGTGTGGGATCCCTCACTGAAAAATCTCAGAAGGTGTCCTCAAACCACTGGTGAAAAACACAGCCAGCTACTTGCAGGACACCAGGGATCTACTGAACAAACTGTCAACCGTTGGTCCCCTCTCCTATGGTGCCATCCTGACCACTATGGATGTGGAATCCTTATACTCTAACATCCCACACGAAGATGGACTGACCGCCTGCCAGATGCACCTTCAGCCCAATGGAGTTGCCTCTGAATCGGTGTTACAGCTCACAAGATTCATCCTCACACACAATTATTTCTCATTTAGCAAAGAGATGTTCCTGTAACTCACCGGAACCGCCATGGGCAGTAAAATAGCACTGTAATATGCCAACCTTTTCATGGCAAAACTGGAGAGTGACTTTCTGGCTGCCTGCTCCAGCAAACCATTGGCCTACTTCCACTACATTGATGACATCTTAATCATCTGGATAAACACCAAACAAGAACTAGTAAAATTCCATGAGAGGTTCAATGCATTTCACCCCACCATAAACCTGACATTAAGCTACTCCTATACAGACATCAACTTTTTGGACACCACCATTAAAATTTCAAACAACTCAACATGGACATCCCTATACTGAAAACCAATTGATTGCCCCACATACCTCACTTGGGACAGTTCCCATTTTAAACGCATCGAAAAGCCCATCGTCTACAGCCAGGCCATCAGATACAACCAGATCTGCTCCAACCCAACAGACAGAGGAACATTTATACCATCTTAACAGGACATTTTTAAACCAGGGCTACCATCCCACCTCAATTGATGACCAGAGCCACCAGGAAACTCGGATATCAACTGCTACAAAACACAGAGAAGGAAGAAACCGGTCGTGTGCCTCTAGTAGTGACCTACAATCCGCAGCTAGAGGTACCAAGGAAAACTGTAAAGAAACTCCATCATACCCTACACAAGGATGACTGTCTGAAAACCATATTCCCGGACACTCCCCTTCTGTGTTACAGGCAACCTCCAAATTTGAGGAACCTTATAATCAGAAGTGCATCTGGCACACAAAAAGGAACTTATCCCTGCAATGTAAAGAGCAGCAAGACCTGCTCACATGCACTGACTGCGGACAGGATACAAATCCCCAACACACAGCGGGACTAGAAAATCCCTGTGATATTCACATGTTCCACATCTGATGTTGTGTACCTGATCCTGAGCAGTAAATGTCCTGTTGGGGTCCTTTATGCTGGAGAAACAGGACAGAAACTGAAAGCGAGGATGAGATCTCATCGCCACATAATTAAAGAGAGAAAGACAGAATTACACGTGGCCGAGCACTTTTTTTAGTCACAGACACAACATACAGCACATGAGAGTTATCATACTTAAGGGCAATTTTAAGTTCCAACGTCACAGAAGAATTTGGGAATATAAGTTTATAACCGCCTTGATAGTATCAGAAATGGTATGAATCTTGGAGGTTTTTTTTTTTTACAACAGTGGAGATTATGAGAAACCCAGAGCAAAGGTAACAGGTTGACCTGGTAGTGACCCCCTAACAGCAATTTACAGACCATAAACATTCACATACCTGGTCACTGGACTAATTATTTACTGTTATGGTCATCCCTCCATGGTGTTTATCCAAGTGCTATTAATCACAATGTCTGTGCCTTCTTGTCCTGTCTCTGGTATTTATCTAATGCAAATTAAGTTCACCATGTCTGTACCCTCCCATGTGATCATGTGTATGTGTTTTAATATAAATACGTCTTTAGATTTGTTCCATTATCCAGAGAAAGAACTCTGTGTAGGTTTGAAAGCTCACAACATCATCGTGTATTTTTGTTAGCCATTAAAAAGTATCATATCTACAAGATCACTTGGTTCCTCTTACTGAGAACAATCACACTTTATTTTGCCATAGTGATACCAGTGGTATAGATGCCAACACATGTAGTACTGTGCCATGGATGGCAGAGAAATATGCTCCAGAATGACAGTATCTATTTCACATTAGTGCTTTTGCTTTCCATCTAGCCACAAGGTTAAACAATTCAAGTCTTTTAACGCATCATTGAGTCCCTTAATATTGGGGATTGTCCATGACAGTCGAAGCAGCCTTCCAAGCATTCCTGAGCTCTGGAACTAATTTTTTTTTCAATGGTTGGCATATATCCAGGCATCCTTTCCATATTATGCAACCCTTTTTTTGAGTCTGGTTCTAGAATTGAGGAAAATACACGTTTGAGTGACAGTTAACTCCTGATGTGACGCACTCATGTGTCATGTAGGGTCCCCATGCTGGGCCTGGAGAAAGTATATAATCCTGTTACAGGGGCCCTACCAAACATAACTCCATACGGGGACAGCCTGGTGTTTCTATTGGGTATGGTTCTTGCTGAGTAAAGGGCTAAAGAAATACATTCTGGCCATGGTTTTCCCGTCCCTTCTATTTTTTTATTTTTTTTTTGTATTTTTTAACTTCAAAGTGCTATTCAGTCTCTCTACCTTGCCACTACTCTGGGGGTGGTATGGAGTATGGAACGCCTGAGTGAACCCCAATCCCTCTAGGAGCCCCTAAGGTATCTGACCAGTGTAATGTGTACCTCTATCACATGCTATTACTTCTAGTACACCATATCTACAGATCACTCCATTCAACTGGTTCTTAGGTCTTATGCACACGGCTGTGATGGGCTCCGCAAGTGGAATACTGCAGCAGAGTCCGTCACGGCGCCCCCCCAAAGACCCCATACTTACCTCCGGATCCGCTGCCCGAACTCCCGCATGATGCTCCGGCGTGCATGCGCAGTACAGCGCCGGCAGTGTCACATGACCCGCCGGCCATGTCCTATAACGCAGCGGTCGGGCGCGGTGCGTATTTACGCTATGCTTCTGCTGTGCTACAGTGGAAGTATAGCGTGACGGGCAGCTTTCATTGATTACAATGGAAACCGTCTGTGCGTATACCTGCAGTAAATAGGACATGCTGCGGGTAATTATATGCTGCGGAATTTCGCAGCATGTACATTGAGCTATTGGGTTCAATAGAACCTAATAGCTGCAGTGAAATGCTGTGGATTTGTTACACTTTTGTTTCCAGTTCTTTTTTACATTGTAGTCAATGGAAGACTAAAAAAACGGAAATCAATTGAAAAAATGCTAATGGGATCTCGGCATTCTGTCTCCTTGTCCATAAAAAGGTTTATAATCTTATGTGCAGTACCCCGGTATGTGGGAAATAATGGAATATTCAATTCAATGATAAAATCACTGTGTCCGATCCAATAGTTGTAGAACCAATGATGTCGTGTCTATTATAGCATTTTATATCCTCTGTAATAAACTCCTCAATAAGCTGCTGCTTCTGTGATTAGAACAAGCTACATATTCTGCAGTCTCAGCTGCGCTGACCAAAACCGGATTAAGATGTGTTTATGGCTGAGACACGCTATTATTATAGTAAATGCTGGTGGTACCAAGCGTATTTGGAAAATGTCATGTAAGGAGAGATATCGGAGGACATTCCTGATTTAGAGGCAATGATTCCTATGAATCTGCTTACGTTTCTTGGAAACACTGCTGCAGATTTACTAATCGGGTCAGATAGACAATGTAAACCTAAATCAGGCATTCTAGAAGTGTGCCAAATTTATTTACAGTGGCTCATGATGGGTAAATATGGTGCATCTTTAGACACTTTTGTCTAAGGCCGCCTGCCCACGGCAGAGCCGGATTCCGCATGCGGGTTCTTGCAGCGGATTCCGGCTCTGACCATGGCCAAACTCTTATTTCTGTACTGCGGATGAAAGCCCTATAGACACCTGGAAAAAAAAACGCAGCAAATTCGCAAACGCTAGTGGGTAGTCACCCTAAGCTGGCAAAAGGGCCGTTACTCAGGGTTATGTATCCTCCACATCTGCGCCATCTGAATTATAATATTTAGAGGGGGAACTTTCCGAGTTAACAACCCCCTTAACTGTAGATGACTATAAGAAATAGCAATTCTACAAGATTTTGTTTAGAAAAATAGTATCAGTGGTTCATAATACTATGGAGGTGGTGGACGTCCAGCAACCACGTTCGGTTCAGGACGAAAGTTTTTCCCTTGAATGAGACTCTAAAATGCCTCATGAAAGATGAGTGGGAAAATGCTGAAAGAAGGCTGGCTATCTCCTGTGAATTTAAAGACCGAGTCCTGTTTGCACCAGAAGATACGAAACTTCGGAATGAGGTGCCCAAAGTTGATAATTAAAAAGACCACCCTGCCCTTTGAGGAAGTGTCTCAACTGAAAGATCCCATGGATAGAAAGCAGATTTTATCCTTAAACAATCATGGGAAACCACATATAGTCTGGTAGAAACAAATATAGCAGTCACTTCCGTTGCACGCTCTATGTATTTGTGGCTTTCGCAACTTGAAAAAGCATTTAAAACCTCCAGGGATGAGATACTCAAATTTATGCCATTACTCAAAATGGCCACCGAATTCTTGGCTGACGCCTCAGCAGATTTTGTGCGCTTCTCTGCCAAAAATGTAGTGCTGGGGAACTTTGCTAGGTGGGTGCTATGGATTAAGGCCTGGGCAGGAGACCCTATCTCCAAGAATAAATTATGTTCCGTCGTCCAAGGGGAGTATCTGTTTGGGCCAGAGCTTGATAAAATTCTGGAAAAAGCAGGGGACAAGAAGAAAGGGTTCCCAACTGTTTACCTTCCTAAAAGAACTCTTTCATAAACAGGTGTATCAGCCAAGGGAACAGAAAAGTAAAGGCAAGGTGGATAGATGGTCCTACCCTAAAGGAGGCAAGGGTAAGCGGTCCCTTTTTTTTCCCCAGACAGCCCATGCCCAGATAAAATTAGAGGGCCCGTAGGAAGTAGGCTCTCACAGTTCTGGGGGAGATGGAGCCAGATTACTGGGGTCCCTTCCCCCTAAAGAACTTTTAGTTACTCTGAACCAGACCCCTTTTCTGCAAGAGAGATTGGAGCAAGAGATTCGGGATTGAATACAGTTAGGAGCCATTATCCCCGTTTCTGTAAAGGAACATTTTTATGGTTGTTATTTTTCTTTATTTTTGGTTTCTAAGCCTCACAGTTTAAGCCTTCAGAACAATACTTAATTTTAAATCCTTTGGGGGGCGGAGCTAGCCGAGCAGGAAGGAGGACGCAGCCTGCTGAGCTCCCTAAAGAAGCGGTGAAAACCGGGATTTTGTGCCTTCCCTGCGCCCCTGAGAGCCCGGACTACCCTCCCGAAGTACTCCTCACCAGAAGAGGAACAGAGGGACACCGCTTTGGAGGAGATCGCGAGTGGGGCCTACTCAGGCAGTTGCATCCCCGGCCTCAATTTTTGGATACAGCCGGCTGGCGCTGACGCTAGAGACTGCAAACAAGCAGCCAGAGGTAGGCACACATCCTGCCCTGCCAGCAGGACACAAGAGGGCTCAGCGCCGGTGTCGCCCCACCCCCCTCCTCCCCCTCCCCGGTGCCGGATGTTAGAGGAGCAGAAAAGTACAATGCGGGGACTGCAACCCCACCACCACCACCACCACCACCTCCAATCGCCACCATCAGCCTTACCTCAGCCAGCAGGACTGAAAGGGGGGAGAAACAGACAGGACTCAGGACACCCCTCACTACCACCATCTAAAAGAGCCCCCACACTCCAAACCTGGGACTGCTGACAGGCTCATAAGCCTGAAGAGGACTCTGAGGCCCTGCTGGCAGATTGCCAGCAGTAAACGTCTTAGAAGCACAATGTGCAGGGGCCACTGCAGAACTAGCACAAGCACTGCCTACTGCCCTGCCTCACCTACAGACGCCACTCCGCATTATACGTTGAGCATATCCTCCGTCCTACTATCACGCTCGCGTTTTCTCTATAACCTCACACACGCTCAAGTACTACTTCAGACGCAGTGGCCAGGGAGCGCTACCTACTCAGTAGGAGCATCTTCAAAATCTCAAGAACCGGATACACCCGCAAATTTCAATAAACCTTGCCACTAAACTGCTGGGACGCAGAAGGCCTAAAATGGACACTTAACTCCCTACTATGTGATAACAGACCCCCGAGACCCATGTGAATACTGCCAAGCAGACAAAACAAACCCCGCACAAATGCATAATCCTGAGTTAACAGCTTCCAGCGAAGTACTTAATCTATTTCTACACAAAATGGTGAAAATCAGGAAACGTCCAAGACCAACAAAAACCAAGCGGAGATGGACAAATATTAAAAAAAAAAAAAAACACAGCTCCCCGGCGGCACAAAGGCAGAGACCCTCTCATGAAAATGCAGCAGATTTGCACACAGAGGACTCAGACGCAGAAAGCGCCTCTGTCGCCTCAGAACACAATGAGGACCAAGATAGAGACCCGATTTCTCGCTCTTTCCTTAAAAAAATCCTGACTCAAGCCATCTTCTCCCAGTTATGAAAGAGCTAGCTGATATAAAATCAGAAGTTAAGCAAATCGGCCATGGAGTAGAAGACCTCGAGAACACCCAACAAGAACTGATACAACACAACCTAGCCCTTCAATCTACCTTAGCGGAGCAATAAGACCAGATAAATCAAGCAATGCTCCTAATTGAAGACCAAGAAAACAGAAGCCGGAGGAAAAATATACGTTTTAGAGGCCTGCCAGAATCCAGAGCACCGGAGACATTAAATTCTACTGCCTCACATATATTCCAATCCCTCCTTGGGGGAAGACAAAGCGGACAGTCATGATAGAACGAATACACAGAGCCCTGAGACCTAAGTCCTCACCATGGGAACCCCTGAGAGACATCATATGTGGCCTACTGAGTTACCTTGACACCTCAGCAATCCTATAAAAAGCCAGAGAATCAAATGAGATTCTTTTTGAAGAGAATAAAATCCTTCTATTCCAAGACATCGCTCCCAGTACGCTGGCCAAAAGACATACACTGAAACCCTTGACAGAAGCACTCCGTGCCAAAAAGCTCCCGGTGAGGTGGCTCTACCCGTTTGGACTTGCTACCTTTAAAGACGGTCAACAAATAACTATATGAACACCGATCGACCTCGAGAAGGTGTGGGAGAAGCTCGAGATACCCCTGATTGACATACCATCTTGGCTACCTTGCCAGCCCAAAACCCCAATGCCTCAACTGAAGAAGCCTGAAAACTGGACAATCAACAAGGCTCCTAGGACCCCCCAGACACAAAAAGAGACCACAAGTTGAAACCTGAAAAGGGGTACTTCTTTAACTTTTTTCCTCTCAACCCATTTTCAGGCAACTTGGGGAACCCTTCCTCTCTCTCTCTCTCTACTACCCACACCCCTCCCTACCCCCATCCCCTTTGCGCCCACCCCCCCCCCCCTCTTCATTCAGATCAACAACGCCAACTGCTCAAGCTACGAAGGGACCCAGAGAGGATGGAGAGAAGGAAGACCCCCCAACCACTTCGCTGACCCGAGAGGAGGATCTGGCCACGTAATGGGCATCGGAGGCGGGGACATAAGACCAGAGTACCTCAACTTAATACTAGGGGAGACTGGGGCTATGCCCCTCTTCCCCCATCATCCCCCTCATCCCTCTCCGTGAGCACATCCTGGCTCTCACTCTATTCCGTACGCTCGTTACAAGATTCCAGATCCACCTTATACTTTAGTTATGCTATCAATACTAGAGATAAGCAAGCGTACTCTGAAAAGCACTACTCGCTCGAGTAATTTGCTTTATCCGAGTATCGCTGTGCTCGTCCCTGAAGATTCGGGTGCCGCTGCGGCTGACAGGTGAGTCGCAGGGGAGAGCAGGCGGGAGAGAGGGAGAGAAAGATCTCCCCTCCGTTCCTCCCCGCTCTCCCCTGCAGCTCCCCGCTCCGTGCCGGCACCCGAATCTTCAGGGACGAGCACAGCGATACTCGGATAAAGCAAATTACTCGAGCGAGTAGTGCTTTTCCGAGTACGCTCGCTCATCTCTAATCAATACATAACCTAGTTTCTATTGTTGAATTTTTCACCACTGTGCGGTGATTCACGCTCACCGAGCGCCTACCCTGTTCTGTTTACATTTCCTGTACACTTATATGTACATCTTGAAAACGCTAATGTTTTATTACTCTGATTGGCGAGTTTTACCTATTGTTAATTCGACTGTCTGTACGGTTTATATTTCGTCTAAGGAAAATCAATAAATACTTTTTGAAAGAAAACGCTAATGTTTGATTTATGCATTTGACAATTGAAGTTCGCATGGTCATTGGGGGTTGCACCCAACTACTTGAAAGGTGTGCGTCCACCCCCCCCCCCGCCCAATTCACTAGGAATGGGAGTAGCCAGGGTTTTTTTTCCCCAGCCCAGGGACAGATTGAGGAACAGACCCGGGGCCCCTTAGGCAATGGCCCTCCCTCTTAACATGTTTCCTCTTTTTTCCACTTTATGTGGAGTTTATTGTTATTCCCTGTTTGAACAGCAAGTTTGTATACAATTTATTAGGCAAGGATAAGGCAGATCTAGATTTTAGAGTGGACTACCTGGAACTGGATCATGGCAGAGGTTAAAGTCATTTCATTTAATGTCAGAGGCTGGAACAACCCCCAGAAAAGATCCCAGACATTTAATCTTATGAAAAAACACACTCCGGAAGTGTTGTTTCTTCAAGAAACCCACTTCCGCCACAATCATATCCCTAACCTCCCAACCTACAATTACAACCAATGGCACCACAGTACGCACTCCTCGGCCTCAAGAGGGGTTTCTATCGCAATAAGCAAAAAAGGCCCCTTTACCCCTACACAGTCAGAGCTAGATTCAGGTGGTAGATACCTATTCTTGAAAGGTATGATGGCACACAGTGTGGTTTCATTTGCCAACCTGTATGCCCAAAATAAAACCAAATCCCGTGGCTATCACGGGTCTTTACTAAATTTGGAGAATTTGCAGAGGGTTTGCAGGTAGTAGGCGGCGACTTCAACCTAGCACTAGAGCATTCAATTAATACCACCTCGGGTTCCGCCCCGGCCTCCTGTAGACAAGTCCATAGACTGAAGAGCCTCTTGTCGGATTTGAACCTGCGAGATGCTTTAAGACTGAAAAACCCTAGTCTCAGAGAATATACATACTTCTCCCATATCCACACAACTTACCACAGAATTGATTATTTACTAATCTCAGGCAAATATCTACACTCAGTCACCACGGCCGATAACGGCTCCATTACTATATCAGACCATGCCCCAATCTCTCTTTCTCTGATAGTGGACAACCTGCCGAGAAGGAAATGTAACTGGCGGAGGGAAAACCTCTCAAACCTATCTGAGAAATTGGAAGAATTTTTTCTAATCAACGATTCCCATGAAGTCCCTGCCCCAATTATTTGGGAAGAACATAAAGCCTACATCAGAGGGGAACTGATATCACTAGGCACCAAAGTCAAACGACTGAGAAATGAGGAAATTAACTCCGTCCTTGCCCAGATCTCGAAAAAAGAAACGCTCCACAAAAACAACCCTAATAATGAAACATTAGAAGAGCTCACAAATCTGAGAGACAAACTTAAAAAGGTCCTAAATATAAAATCGGCAAAGACCTTGCTCTTATCTAAATACAAAATTTATATACATGGTGATAGAGGATCAAAAACAATGACGAGGCTCATCCAAAAACAAAAAGAGAAATCCTTTATCTCCCAAATTAAGCCCCCCACAGGAAAGACGGTGACGTCTATGGAAGACGTTACCACAGAATTTGAAAAATACTACACCACGTTATATAATTTAGGTAGAGATGCAGAGGAGCCACAGGACAACACACTTAACTTTTTAAAAAATCTAAAACTCCCTGGATTATCCAAGGAAGAAGCCTCCTCGCTCTTACGACAGGTCATGGAAGACGAAGTAGCTGAGGTTTTAGCCTCTATTCCTAGCGGAAAGAGCCCAGGCCCTGATAGGCTCCCTATCCTCTACTATAAAAAATTCACCAGTATACTTGTCCCACAACTAACCAAACTTTGCACTTCCCTCCCATCCGGCTTGGCGCTACCTAAACAATCCTTAGAACCCCATATCTCACTAATCCGCAAGGATTAGTGCAGTAATTACCGACCCATTTCCCTACTCAGCGCGGACATTAAACTATGGGTGAAACTACTCGCCCAAAGAGTAGCACCCTTTCTTACTAAGCTGATAAGCCCAGACAAGGTGGGATTTGTGCCGGGCAGAGAGGGAAAATACAACACGACCCAAATAATTCACGCTATACATCACGCTAAACGTAATAAACTCCCGCTAGTTCTGATCTCTACAGACGCCGAAAAGGCCTTTGATAGGGTCAACTGGAACTACATGGAGAATACCCTGACTAAATTTGGCTTCCCGCCCCTGTTCATTAGAGCTATCTTCTCCCTATACTCGGAACCAACGCCTAGAGTTCAGGTGAATGGCACACTCTCCAAGCCCTTCGCTATCGAAAACGGCACCAGGCAAGGCTGCCCACTGTCCCCTACGCTCTTTATCTTGGTAATGGAGACCTTACTCCAAGAAATTAGGCAAAACTCAGACATTGAAGGCCTCAAGATAGGGGACACTACACACACCACAGCGGCCTTCGCAGATGATCTACTGGTGCTGGTCACTAATCTAAACAGGGCACTACCGGTGCTTATGGAGATGTTCGACCTTTTCAGCAGGCTGTCCAACTTTAAAATCAATTACTAAAAGTCAGAAGCATTATATATCTCCGCTTCGCCTCATACAATCAACAAACTGAAAGAGCGATACGCCTTTAAGTGGCCCACATCCAACATTAAATATCTAGGTATTATACTTACTGCCAACCCCTCTCAGCTATACGAGGCTAACTATATCCCGCTGCTCAAAAAAGTGAAGAACCAACTTACACAATTTAATATACTGCTGATTTCATGGTTGGGTAGTAAAAATCTTATCTCTACTTATATACTCCCACCAATCATTTACATTTTACATTCGGTCCCAATAGAAATCCCTAACTTTTTTCTCACAAATACACAAACTGTTCAGGGGTTTTACATGGGAAGGGCATAAATCGCGGCTGGCATTCTCTTTCCTTACTCAAAAACGCCCCCAAGGAGGCGCTGGCCTCCCGAACCTACAGCTCTATCAAAAAAGCGATTCATATCACCAGATGGAACTCCCTAATAGATAAGGGAGCATCCACCCCCACACTTGATATGGAAAGAGCGATGTTAGGCAAAGACAAACAAGTGCTGCTCTGGATCAATGGACCCCCCTCGGTAAACAAACATACTTTAGCCTCATCACAAATTGCACAATAAAAATACTAAGATTTATCCGCCAAGAGGCAACAGGAGGAAAATCCCTCCCCCCAATGGCTCCGGCCTCTCTGATACTAGCCATCTTAGCAAATAGACCACTTAAAACCGAAGAGGTATGGGACAAATTTGAAGACCTCACAGTACACGACATCCTCAAAGGCCCCAAATTAACAAACCAGGCGCAATTGGACACCTACCTCCCACACCACCCCCTAAATTTCTTGAACAGAGACAGTCTCTACCACTCTCTGAGATGATTCCAATCAACTAATCTGAACAACCTGAGAGACTCTCTTTGGTTCGAGACATACATTTCCATAACCTCGCACCTGAAGAAGCTGGTCAGTCAACTCTACAAAGGCCTCCTCTTACTGACCGCCCCCGAGAGGCCCTGGTTCCTCAGGGAGTGGGAGAGAGAACTTGGACTTAATCTTAGCAGAGAAGAAATCCTCAGTCTTAAAAAACTCACACAGATTCTCTAGATGTGTCCATATCCAAGAGAACTCCTATAAGACCCTAACTAGGTGGTATAGGACTCCTGTCACAACTTCCAAAATGACCCCTGCTTCATCAGACACTTGCTGGAGGTGTGAGGAAGAGAGAGGAACCGCCCTACACATCTGGTGGCAGTGCGCTAAAATTAAACCCTTCTGGCGATCTGTCACCAATCTCATTAATAAAATCTGCCACACAACGTGCTCTTTCAGACCAGACGAGATCCTAATCTGGCTACCCACAAGCCAATTCAAACCATCCCACAAAAACCTGCTGACAACCCTATTAACTGCAGCCAAACTTTTGATCCCACTTTTCTGGCGGAAAAAAGATACCCCGCAAATCCCTCACTGGATAGAGAGGGTTTCACAAATCTTCCGATTTGAAGAGATATTAGCCTTGAAAACTGGCTCAAGAGACGACTTCACAGCCCTATGGACACCCTGGAACCAGTTCCAGGGAAACAGAAACAACTTTGATACCTAAAAAGCTAACTGCCATAAACAATACACTATGATCTGCCACGTTCTACCTGCTACACTATAGCAGACTTTATGAGCAGGAAAAACTTAGAGAATAGTCTCTGAATTTGGAAGTATTCGATCTACTGACGTCTCAGTGGGATCATCCCCAGATAGACCTCTTTGCGTCGAATTTGTCAAAGACAAATTTAAAGTGCCGCATGTTCTTTTCCCTAAGCCCAGCAGACAATCCCCTAGCACTGGACACACTCTCCCAGGAATGGGACATGGACCTGGCGTATGCTTTTTCCCCCTTTCCCTTAATCTCTCGAGCCCTGCAAAAAATCCAGAACGGCCGGACCAGTGTTATCTTCATTGCCCTGGGATGGCAAAAAAGACCCTGGTTCCCGTTGTTGTCCTCTCTGCCAATTCAGACAACCGATTCTGCTGCTTCTTAGGCAGGACCTTCTGTCCCAGGGTCCGGTGTTCTGCCAGGAGATCCACTGGCTGAAGCTGACGCCTTGGCTGCTGAGCAGCAGAGATTGAGGCACCAAGGACTATCGTCCAAAGGAATTAACACTCTCTTAAAGAGTCAGAAGATCTCTACCTTATCCATATACTCTAAGGTATGGAGGAAATTCCGTACCTGGAGCGGATCAAACAGTCTGGACCTGAGCAGCCCGGACCTTACTAAGATTTTAGATTTCCTACAAGAGGGCCAAAATAAGGGACTCAGCGCTAGAACCTATGATACTAAAGATACTATGCATGTAACATAACAGTATGTTTTCTCAGCAACAATAAAAGTCACGTATCTGTTGCGAATTTGAAGTCACTGCTGAATGGTGGTAGGAGGTGGCCTTCTGAGCTCTTAGTGTCCCAACAAGGTCAAGAGAGCAATCTCCATGTGTGCTGTCAGGATGGACTCATGGAAAAAGGAATTAATGGTAAGAGTAATCCTAGTTTTTTCCTGCACCATCACTAGGCGATGACGCAGAATCTCACATCTGACCATCATTCACTTCTCGTTTGTTCATTTTATACAGGCATAAAAATCATTATTGGTTTGATCGCTTATTGTTCAGTTTAAACAGCCAATGTGAATGACTGAATGATTTCTCATTTTACCGATGTGGTGGTTTTACTGCCCTACATTTTTTTTTTCTTCATCTACCAAAATTATTTTTCCTCTGTTTTTTTATATCTTTTTTTTTTTCCCACCGACTTTCCATTTTTTAGTTTTATTAGCGATAAAAAGCTAAAAAAACGGAAAAAAAAAATTATAGTTGTTTATTTTAATATAAATATACTATTTTAAAAAAGTACAGGAATGGGTCCCTTATTTTGTTTCGGACGTTTTAATAAATAATTTGTATAGTCACGTATTACATGGCGCATACGGCGGCTGTTTTGAATTGATTGGCATCGACATTGGCTTGTTTTCTTTTTTTATTTATATAGATTTTTATTTTATTATGTAATTTTAAAAAAAACTCATTTTTGTTAATATTTTTTAACATCTATGTCCCCCATGAAGTCATATAAGACCTCTGGGGGTCATTCACATTTTTTTTTTTTTTACACATTTTTCCTCTGAAGTTGGGGCATCTATAGGAGGCCCAGTTACAGGAAAAAACCTTCCCCAGTAATCAAAATAGCTACTGGCAGAGCTGATCAGGATCTGCTAGGAATCAAAGTCATATATTTACTGTGCGTAGTCCTTAAGGGGTTAAAAAAATTAATATAAAACTTGTGGTGGTTGCCCCTATTTTTCATGCTCTACTAATCTCCTTGTAGGAAAAAAGGCTGAAAGTATGAGTAAGACTGTCTAGATAATGACAAGCAGGGGAATATCTATACTTAGTGCCTAGGGCTTACTTTTCACCGTTCATATAGTGACCACAGTCAGACATCTTCCTATAAGTTCCTATTCAAGCATAGGATGGGTTGATGGGCAAAGTCTGCACATAGCTGAACTTGGGAACTGATCTGCGGATACGGCCACGAACGCTCATGAGGGGGGGGGGGGGGGCGGCAGTCTACACACTGCTTGTAACTTGTAGTAAACAATATAAAAGTTATTGGTGGGCTTCATAGCTGTAGCAGTGGGACCTTCATAGCTATTTCATTTTCCATCCCATCTGAATGATGTAAGCGTAATAAAGAAAATTATGTGTCTTAAAGGATAGTCCGAGCTACAGCTTCTTCTTAAACAGGTGCCCCATGTGCAAAGATAATAAAGTGCTCATACAACCCCTTGCTCCCCACTTGTCCGTCACCAGTGGTTTGGGGTCTTCTTGGTGACGTATTGTTTACAGGCTGCACTCAGCCTGTGCGATCCTGTAAACCTGCTGCTGCAGCCAATGACAGAGCGATCATCTCTGAGGGCCGTTATTGGCTGCAGCAGCCTGTTTATGGGATGGCACAGGCTGACTGCAGTGTGTAAAGAATACATCATCAGGAAGAGCCCAAACCACCGACAGGGGACAAGCGGGGAGTATGAACTCTTTATTATGTATTGACCTTAAGGCTCTCACAAGAGCACGTACTACTCTGCGTTACGCGTGTAATATGTGATACCAATCTTCGCATTGACTTTCAATTGTGCCTTACACAGCACGCAAAATGCATGCAAAAAAGATTGCGGCATACACTATCTTGGAGCATATTACACACACATACATGAGTGTATGGGGATTGTCAGCACGCAGCAAGTATGCAATTTATTGCATACTTACTGCGTGTTCCCGCGTGGGAGATACGCATGCAGTGCGCTCCAAAATACGCTTGTGTGAGAAAGCCCTAACAGGGTAGAGGTAGCAATCACACACAAACCTGCTCCCTGAAAGGGGGGGAAAAGTTATATAATATTGGTTGTTCGGTAGGAAAACAACTAAACTTTGGGAAAAAATCACTTTGCACACTGGCTACAAATGTAGATTTTGAAACAGTGTGACATTTTCAATTCGGCACTTTAGCATTAGAACCCCGTGTGAGTAACTTATGGATATCTTTATGTTATACAAGGTGACATGACTGGTTACAATTTTCTAGAATGTAACAAGTCAGGAGTTACCGCTGTGCCAAGTGCCTAAATATTGACAAACGTCTTATCTTATGGGACAAGCCAACACAATGTGCTCAGTGTTCCCGACCAGCTAATAGTCTGAGCATATGTTATCAGTTTATACAGTGGCCAGATAGCACAATGGGGCACATTTATCAGGGTGCTGGGCAGAACTCTGGCATAAGTTGCATCTTTTTTTTTTTTTTTTACCACAAATCAATTTAGACAGATTTACGATTTATTTGTGCCAAAAAGAACAGACGTTACACTTCACTCCCGGATTGTTGCTTGGTCAGGATTTAGAGACTTTTTTAAAAGTTGTACAATTTATTACAATCTCACTCCAGTATCTGGTGGTGTACAAAGTGACTCCACATCTCTACACGCATTTGGTGACATTTGATAAATTTGTCATTTTTTACACTGGAAAAGGGGGAAAAAGCTGCCAGAAAACTGGCATTAAAAAATCCCCAGATGATAAATCCCCCTCCCTGGGCCAGAAAACTGGCATTAAAAAATCCCCTGATGATAAATCCCCCTCCCTGTGCCAGAAAACTGTCTAACGTGTATTGCTCTGAATTTATTATGTTTGTGGCACTTTTTTCACCATGTCCCTTGTGGAAAAGTACATGATTTCCCAGAAAATGGAGTATTGCCTAAATGCCCAAAATTTTGCAACAAAAACTGGCATAAACTAAGTCAACTAATCAATAGTCGAAAGTTAGATAAAGGTATCTAAATATGTGCCAGATTCCTCATCTAACATAGCCACAGTGATAAAACGGGTGCATTTTTAGGGCTAATTTCACACGGACGAGTGGGATATCGGGTCATGAAACTCGGGCTAATATCATGCTTGCCAACATGCAATTTCCCCACATCTGCGCCTCACATCACTTTTAGGGAAGCAGCGATCTTCTGATGCGTCTGACAGCCGCAGTGGTGCAACACGGAGTGTTTCCCATTGTTTTCAATGGGAAACTTTGCATGCAGTGTGATGCTTCGCTGTCCCCACTGAAAACAATGGGCGATTCGAGGGCATGCCCAAAGATAGGACATGCCGCGATTTTTTCCCTGCATCGCATTGCCCATGTATATGACCCCATTCAAAAAAATGGGGTTCATATTTGCGTGAGATATGTGCGTTGTACAATGCACAAATCTTACGCAAGATTCTCGTCCGTGTGAAACCGGTTTAAGACAGTCTAGTCTAAGCTTGCACTGTCTATAGACAGATTTAGTAAATGTTCCCCAGTGTGCTGCCTCTAAGTGCTATTAACCCCTTAATGACGCAGCCCCCCTTTTTTTTTTCATTTTCGTTTTTTCCTCCCCCCTTTACAAAAATCGTAACTCCTTTATTTATCCATCGACGTCGCTGTATGAGGGCTTGTTTTTTGCGGGACAAGTTGTATTTTTCAATGGTGCTATTTAATGTACCATATTATGTACTGAAAAACCTTTAAAAAATTCTAAGTGGAGTAAAATGTAAAAAAACGACATTCCCACATTTTTCAGTGCGTCTTGTGCACAAACTGCAACAAAAATGACATGACAACTTTATTCTATGGGTCGGTATGATTACTACAATACCAAACTTGTATATTTTTTTTTTAATATACTACTTTTTTTTTTCAAAAACATTTAATTTTTCCAAATTTTTTCTATAGTCATCTTGTGCGCGTAAAAACTTTTTTATTTTTCTGTCGACGTAGTTCAGCAATGGCTCATTTTTTGCGAGATGTCCTGTACTTTCCGTTAGTACTAATTTGGAATACATACGACTTTTTGATCGCTTTTTATTGCGTTTTTTTCTGGGAGACAAAGTGACTGAAAAAGTGCATTTCTGGCGTTCTTTATTTTTTTTCCGGACGACGTTCACTGCGTGCAGTAAATTATGTGCTACTTTGATAGAACGGACTTTTACGAACGCAGCGATACCAGATATGTATTTTCTCTTAATGATTTAGATTTTTTAAATTATAGATATGGCAAAAGGGGGTCGATTTAAACTTTTAGTACTTTTTTTTTTCTTACAATTAATAAAACTTTATTGATCTTATTTTCACTTTTCTTTTAAGCCCCCCCCCCCCCCCCCGGGGGACTACAACATGCGATGCTTTGATCACTCCTGCAATATAACGTAATACCATTACGTCATACTGCGATTTGATAGGCAGTCTCCTAAGGCAGCCCTAAAGCCTTTCGGAAGGCCCCCGGCTGCCATAACACCTGCACGGCTCCCCCGATCTCACCACGGGGGGAGCCATACGGGACCCCCGAACATCGTTCGGGAGATTTAAATGCCTCTGTCAGAATTGACAGCGGCATTTAAAGGGTTAAAAGCCATGCGTGGCCGATTGCAGCTGTTGCCCGCAGGTGTCAGCTGTAATAAACAGCTGACACCAGCACTGTATGAAGAGAAGTCGCACCGCGACCTCTCTTCATACATGCCCTGATGCTCCAGGACATAAATGTACATCCTGGAGCGGGAAGGGGTTAATGATGCAAAACTAAATATAAAGAATGAAGGAAATTTTTCTTTACTAATAAACCTTTTATGGGAAAATTTTAGTGCTTCCTTTTTTAAATGCAAAAATTTGCTACTTTTTCGCTTTTACTCTGCCCTTGCCAAAAGCAGGTGAGGCTCAGCAGAAGGGCGGAGGCTCCCGCAGCACTGACAGATTTACTAATTTATGCAACATCTCATAACTGCCTTTTTTTCCCGATGCACTCACTGCTAAAAGATGGTGCAGATTTAGTAGGAGGGGTGCAGCTCTTAATAAATGCAGCATCTTACTCCGGCACACTCTATATTAAATCTGGTATTTAGCATTTCCCATGCACAGCAAACATCACAAGCAATGGAGGTGCCAATAGAGGAGAACTGTGAGGTCGCCCAATTGAAGATGTCCTAAAGCTGGAAGCAAATGAGGACTTTCATTAAAAGTAAAAAGCCTGTGTAGAGCCGGGATTTAATTGTGATTATCTGTAATAAAGCACTCGCTATGGCGAACTGCACCCCCAGAGCCTTTGATGCCGGAGCTTCAGTGCGAAGAAATGAGATTCTCCAAAGAAATCTGCACATGCAAATTCATCATTCTGGCAGGGGGACTATGTCTCTTTGTTGGCGCAAGCCCCTCTACTCAACAACAGCTTGGACAACCCTAGTAGTAGAAGGGTCAGAGGCAGAAGGTGAAGCTTCTGGGCCCCAATGCAAAATCTGTAACAAAACCCCCTGCACTATGTGTTTTATATAATACTGGAGCCTTATGGGGTCCATTAACCCCTTCAGTGGTAGGTATATTATTACCATGTCAGTGCAGCAAGCCCCAGAGATTTTCCTGAGGTAATTCGAAGTGGCTAACGTGTACAGTGGCACAATAGCTGTGTGTCCTGGCCAGCATTTCAGCACTACAGCTGTCCACGAAAATCTTCCGGGGTTTAACTGCATGGTCAGTGCAGCAAGCCCTCAGAGATTTTCTGGGCATGCCACTAAAGGGGTTAAGGCACGGACGGTACCCCAGCACCCCTATCTATGCCCCTGGAAGCTATTTTTACTGAGGACATCTTGCTAGGGGTTCATTTTTGCAATAAAAAATGAAGCATTATATTGCACTAACTGAAATCAAAGGTCACCTGAATAATACACAGTTTATGGGATGTTGTCGCAGCGGCTGTTTGCTCCTGGTAGTAGAAGGGTTTGCCAATTGCCTCAGACAACCCCCTTAAAAGCAGAGCTGTGTTTTTGTAGTATTAAAACTATAATATTATATTCAATATTTAGTAGTCTATGGTGCATACTTACTTAGGACTTGTTCATATGAGCGTATTTGCGCTGCGTATTCCACCCACAATTTTTGAGTGTATAATACGCAGTGAATAGAACCTATTGATTTCAGTGGATCGTTCATCTCACACATTCCTGCCATGATAAGTCTTTGTGATTTCCCTTTCTCTTTTCCAACCTGTGATCGGATCTGTTCTGTGGAATATACACCCTCCTCCTCTCATGTCGCAGTCTATCAATGTGAGTCCCACTCCGTTGTCTGCACCTGCAATCTCTATTGGGCGTAGCATGCATATGTCCAAGGAGAGAGGCATGCAGAACCCACACCAAAAGAGTGCAGGGAACTAGTGCTTCATGATGACTTTGTCTGGAGGGAAGGTCCTGGTAGGACAGTTTTGTCCCTTTTAGACGGACCGACAGTCGGGTAAATGACTGCACGAGTGCTGACGTCACTGCTAAGGTCGTTAGCGCTCGTGCAGAGCATTTACACTGACAACGAATTTTGAGCGATTATCTTCCATGTAAATGGCCCATAACGTTATATTTCCTATTACAATATCTGCAAAAATTAGTAGAGTTTTTAGAACAAAAACACAGTTGTATGGGTTATACGGAGCCATAATAGAAGTGCATGGGACCTAAGTATATCTTCACTTGGCTATGAGTTCATATAAGGGGGTATATATATATATATAACATTTTTATCTTGGATTCTTTATGATTCCATTACATGTCTTTATTAAGGAACTATTCTCACTTTTAGTGCATTGACACGAATCGCTGTCCTTGGTACTGCTGTGACACTAACATTGCTGTCTTTGATCATTTTCAGTCAGAGCCGTGTGACTCACCAGGTAACCTTAATCTTTCTGCGGAATGGTATTATAATGAAGGTTGGGGGCTACATTCACCTAACACAACTATAAAAAGTACTTTATAAAAACTTTTTACTGTAGTTTGCATGGAGTAGATTTGAGATTCACACAGCACATTCCAGAAACCAAGATCGGCACACTGGGTATGAACGCAATTTCTGTCTCAAAATAACAATGGTGATGACAATGTACTTGCGACATATATTGTTGGTTCTGTTTAAAAACAAAAAGGGAAGTAAAAAAAAACTTTTGGGAATCCACAATTGGGGACATCTATCAAAGTAGTGCAAAGGAAAAAGGGATTTGTTGCACAGTGCAACCAATCATACTCTTGCTGTTATTTTTCAGAGGCCCTTTTGGAGATAACATCAGCCTGATTGGTGGCTGTGGGGACCCTGATATTTCCTTTGCACCAGCTTTGATGAATCCCAACCAGTCAGATGTTTAGTTCCAGCGTGTCATATTGAAGCTGGGGTCAAGAGAGATGACATATGAGAGATAAAAATAAGGTGGAGGGGAAGAGAAAAGAACTGAAGAGTTAATATCTGAAGACACAACTTATTTCACGAGTATATGGGACCATTAGCTGCACTGGTTGGGGAGCCAATTGGCCATTTACAAGGAATCCCAGAATACCAGTTTTGAGAATAAAGTGAAATCAAACCCTATTGTTTTCATTGCCTCAACGCTCCTTTGCAATTTTGAGAGTTGCCAGGGAATTCTAGTCTACCAATAGGACAAAAGTGACTAAGCTGGGATTTTTTTTTCTTTGCAACATGCCTGTCATGGTCATAGAAGCAGGCCCAGGCTGACATCAGGAGCTCAGCGTGGCTTATGTAACTGCAACATTGGCACTTGTGCCTTGCCATTCCACACAGAATACCAATGTATAAACATCCATTTGCTGTGTTGGGTTTGATTGGTCAGCGGAGAGCTGGTTTCCCCAAACTGGCCAATCAGCCTTTATTGTAGTATATAAATTCTGTCTCCCCCTCTCAGAGGACGCCGGTTATTCCTCTACATGGTGAAGTTCTGGTCAGGTCCATGTCCTCGTGGTGTCATCTCATAAGTCCATGCTGTTCTACTTGGTGTAACGCTTGCTTCCTAATACTGTTGTGACTTTTGTTAATTACATCTGTCAGTTGTCCCCCCCTTTTACCATCTAGGGACAGACTAGATAACCCCCATGTTCTGGATATGGGGCTGCCCTCATCCGGCTCATTGCCCTGCAGGGTTTTCTCATATTAGTATGATAGGGTGAGATTTCCCTTTCCTCATTGTTTAGTTTTCTTATGAATAGTTTTGTCTCCAAGTTTTCTATTAACGTGTATATCCGTCCTTTTGGACAACTGTTACATCCAATGCTGTTCCTTTCTGGGGCATTTACCTATAAGAAACAGAGTAAACAGAGAAATCACAAATGACACTACTGAGGGTCTAAGGGCCCTTTTACACGATCAAAGAGATTGGTGCTAGTATAACTGGACTTTACACAGGGCAATGCTGGCTGTCTTAGAGACAAATGATCATCAATATGATCGTTCGTCTCTATTACAGTTTGCCATGGTCAGCTGCACATGCTCCATTCACATGCAGACAATGATTCTTTTTTTCTTGCTCGTTCATCAGCTCATTGAAGTCATATTTATATGGCCTGACGTTCAGGCAAATATAATTTCAAGCAGGGGCGTAACTAAAGGCTCAGGGGCCCTGATGCAAAATGTGAGCTGGGACCCCCCCTCTATCTGTATCTGTACCCGTACCCATACCTAAACCATGCTGCACAGAGACATAACTTGAAGCTTCTGGGCCCCAATGCAAAACCTGTAGCAGGGCCCCCAATTATAATGCTTTATTCATAGTACCGGGCTTCCTATATGGAGAAGAGAGGCCTTATGGGCCCCCTAAGGCTCCTGGGCCCGGGTGCAACCGCATCCCCTGCACCCTCTATAGTTACACCCCTGTGTTCAAGTTAATGATCTTGCCTGATAAACGGGCTGTGTAAAACGCCCCTAAGGGTCCTTTAATCTGCACCAATTTACTTTGGTAGATGAGCGCTGATCATCAAGATCAATGCTTGTCTGCTTGGCCTTTAAATAGGACAATTCAGACTCTATGATTGCTTGTCCACATACAGTTTCATCATTGTCAAATGTTGCCAGCAACAATTATAGAAGACGCGGCCATTTGATAACCTCAGCACATTTCGATTATCAGACAATCAAACTTTATGGCGAAAGTTCATGTCTGATAAGTGGGCAGTGTAAAAGACCCTTTAGCGTCTATTAACCCTTTGAGTGGCACGCCTGGAAATTTTCCGGGACGAGCTCCACTGCCCATAGCGATATAGCCCGGAAGATTTCCGGGCTATGTATCACTACGGGAGCTGCAGAGCACATTGCCACAAGCTGTGGCAGTGTGCTCTGCCTGCACAGTCCCTTATAAAACAGCTCAAGACTTTGAAAAACTGAAGCTTGGAGATATTGCCGATCTGCCGGCAATCTCCCGCTTCTGAATTCAAAAGTCCCTGCACTGCTTTGTTTATAGGTTGCCATAGAGACCATCGGCTTGTCAGAAGCAAGCCGATGGTCTCTGTGGCAGGGAGAGCTGGTGCTCGGCTGTCAGAGGACAGCCAGGCATCAGCTCTTACAGCAGGTATCAGAGAAAACCTCCGATCTATGTGACTGCAGCATATAAAGGGCTGTCACCATCTGACCCCCAGAATGTGATCAGGAGTCCTGATGGGTCTCTGTGGGAGTCCCCTAAAGTAAGAAAAAAAAAAAAAAGTTAAAAAATTATTAAAAAAATAAAAACATTTGTCTCCCTTTACTTTGTAAAAAAATAAAAATAAAATTACACATGTGGTATCCTTGCGTCGTAATGACCCAGAGGAGGAATTTAGTATATTATTTAACCCCTTAATGACACGGCCCCTTTTTTTCTTTTTTCCCCCCATTTCTTTTTTTCCTCCCCTTCTTTAAAAAATCATAACTCCTTTATTTATCCATCGACGTTGCTGTATGAGGGCTTTTTTTTTGTGGGACAAGTTGTATTTTTCAATGGTGCTATTTAATTTACCATATAATGTACTGAAAAACTTTTACAAAATTCTAAGTGGAGTAAGATGCAAAAAAAACAAAAAAATGACATTCCGCCATTCTTCAGTGCATTTTGTTTCTACGGCACACAAACTGCAACAAAAATGACATGATAACTTTATTCTATGGGTCAGTACGATTACTACGATACCAAACTTGTATAGTTTTTTTTTTGCTGTAGTACTTGTATTTTTTTTCAAAGACATTTAATTTTTTAAAATTATTCTCTAATGCATCTTCTGCGCGCAATAACTTTTTTTATTTTTCTGTTGACGTACTTGAGCAAGAGCTCATTTTTTGCAGGATGTCCTGTAGTTTACGCTGGTACCAATCCAGAATACATACGACTTTTTGTTTGTTTTTTATTGCATTTTTTCAGGGAAACAGGGTGACTGAAAAAGTGCATTTGTGGGGTTCTTTATTTTTTTTCAGACTACGTTTACCGTGCGGGGTAAATAATGGACTATTTTGATAGATCGGACATTTACGGACACAGCAACACCAAATATGTATTTTTCTTTTATGATTTAGATTTTTTTATTATAGATATGGCAAAAGGAGGGTGATTTAAACTTTTATTACTTTTTTTTTTTTTTTAAGTGCGAAAAAGTCGTGAAAAAAAAAAAAATCTATTACAATTTGGTATTGGTATAATTGTACCGGCCTGTAGAATTACTTTAATACATTATTTATACTGTTGAGAGAATGCAATAAAAATAAAAAACTTGCCTGAATTACAGATTTTGTTAATCTTGCCACTAGCAAAAATGGAATAAAAAGCGATAAAAATTTTACATGTTCCAAAAAAATTAGATAAATAAATACTAGAGTTCATCCTGCAAAAAACAAGGCCTTCTAGAGCTCTGGCAATGGAAAAATAAAATTTATACGGCTCGTGGAATGTGGCGACAAAAGAGCAAACCTTTAAGAAAAAATGTACAAAAATAGTAAAACATAAACAAACTGTATAAACTTGATATCGCCGGAATCGTGCTGTTATCACATAAATTATTCTGCTGAACGTTGTAAAAATGAAATCTAAAAAACAAATGGCAGAATTTTTTTCCCCCAATCTCCCTACAATTTTTTTTTAGAAAAGTTATGCAATATTTTATTAAAACCCAAAAATGATGCCATCAAAAAGTACAACTTGTCCTGCAAAAAACAAGCCCTCATATGGCAATGGAAAAATGAAAAAGTTATGGCTCTTGGAACGCGACTGCAAAATTAGTTGAAATTACATGATTAGACGATTTAAAAAACCTGCCCTGGTGGGCACGACAGGGTGGTAAGAAACCTGCCACTCAAGGAGTTAACAGTTTCCATTCATAAAACTGCATCCCACTGGAAAGGAATCAGCTAAAAAAAAAGCTTAAAAAAGATCAAAGGAGAAAAACTTAAGTAAAACATATGACCAGCAGGGGGCATGAAATCTCTTAGGGACCTTTCACACAGGTCAGAATCAGTCCGTGCGGAGATTTCTGCATCACAATGTTATCCCTCAGGGGCTTGAATTCCGCACATGTTAAAATCCGTAAGATTAAATTCCTCAGTGTAAAAAGCTTTCTGCTGTGAAATTAAGGACGTGTTGTGGAATTGTTGTTGCAGATTTGTAACATACAGGGGATGTAATTCTGCAATTAAAGTCTGCGAAAAAACACAAGGAATCCACAGAACGCTTTCTGCATTTTAAAAAACACGACAAAATCCACATTAATTGACAAATTCCACATCTGTGCTGCATCTTGCAGACAGGTCCGTCCTGTGTGAAAGGTCCTTTACTAAGCACATAACTATAGTGGCCCAGAAGGTCCTCCAGAAGAGCCACACAATCATTGTCCTGTCACACCTGCCTATGTGCTTCAAGGAGGCATAGGAGGTGCCTTAGGTCAGAGAAACCCTGTTTCTCCCCTTCCCGAGCTA
Source organism: Eleutherodactylus coqui (assembly GCF_035609145.1). NCBI lineage: Eukaryota > Metazoa > Chordata > Amphibia > Anura > Eleutherodactylidae > Eleutherodactylus > Eleutherodactylus coqui. The sequence goes on along the minus strand of NC_089837.1, from coordinate 450,475,661 downwards.
AAAGCTTGGCAACAGCTGGCTGCTAATTGGCTGTATGTCATGCTCTTACAGATTGGACAGGGGGTTTGGTTAGAGCTCATAGCGGGAAACTACACAGTGAGCCTCTATGCAGAGGGGGAGGAGAGAAAGTGTGTGAAGAAGACAGGAAGTGAAGGAGGAGTCAGAGCAGTCTTCAGAGAGTCAGTCTGCAGAGGGAGTCGTTGGAGGAGGTCGTGCAGGGAGGAGGTCTGCAGTGCGAGCAGCTGAAGAAAGCGTTTTCTCTTCATGGAAGCCAGGATCACCAGCTCCCTAGTCTTACCAGCAGTGTGGAGGAGTGAGATTGAATCTGTTCCACTAAACAATGAGTTAAACAAAACATGGTGAATTCAAAGCCAGGGATAATAAAGCAGCCCAATAGATAACTAGGCCTGTGGGAATTCATACTGAGTAACCTTTCAAGTTCCAAATAGAAAGAGAGAGTGTTGAAGAGGAAAATTGTGTTTACAAGTGGATCCACTGTACTGCATAACCGTTCTGCTATCATTTTGCAAGACTGCAATTGTGAATTGTACCATGTTTCAACTACTTTAAAATACTGAAGTAAACTGTGCACTTCCGGTTTGCTAACAAAACAGTTACCAGGACTCGTGTCAAATTATTTCCTGCCATTGACTACTGTAGTCCTGGATGAAGTGCTGGCAGCATGTGATTGACAAACCACCATTCATCTTAACAGTAAAATTATGTTCATTTTGTGCCAGTGTGCTGCAACTGAGTAGGACACCTTTGCCGTCATTGTTAGGAGAGATTGCAGAGCCACCCGTGACATCCATCTTGCAATCCCCGTGGTCTCCCCCACTTTGGTGCATCTTGCTCGGACACTGCATTAATAAATTAGAAGGTTTATAAGATCGACACAACATTGTCATAGATAGAGAGGGGAGAGATAATCGCGCTAACCGCCGCATCCAATTTGTCACAGCAGAGTCCGATCGCTCCAACGAGATTGCGAATGTGAAGTCCCCAAACTACAGGTGGATTTGTAACTAGCTTTCACGGGGTCCTGCCAGACCAAAATCGCACAAATCGCCCCCTGATCCGGTGTAATTTATTCTAGCACTCCACAATGCCGCTCATACACATGCTGCCACCACCAACTTTCAAAGGTAAGCTGGAACCCAAACTTATGAATTATGAACTAAAACTTCACAGTTATGGTTCATTTTAAACTGGACAAGGCTTGACTAGTAATTGCAGATTTATTCTAAAAAAGATTAGCAGTGCAGATATATATATATATATATATATATATATATATATATGATATACAAAAAGGCTGTTACACGGGAGGCATACACAACAAAACAGTACTTTAAAATACAACAAGGAGAACTATATACAAAAGTTACTGGTAGAGATGAGCGAGCACCAAAATGCTCGGGTGCTCGCTACTCGGGATGAAATTATCGCGATGCTCGAGGGTTCGTTTCGAGTAACGAACCCCATTGAAGTCAATGGGCGACCCGAGCATTTTTGTATATCGCCGATGCTCGCTAAGGTTTTCATTTGTGAAAATCGGGGCGATTCAAGAAAGTGATGGGAACGACACAGCAACGGATAGGGCAGGCAAGGGGCTACATGTTGGGCTGCATCTCAAGTTCCCAGGTCCACTATTAAGCCACAATAGCGGCAAGAGTGGCCCCCCCTCCCAACAATTTTTACTTCTGAAAAGCCCTCATTAGCAATGCATACCTTAGCTAAGCACCACACTACCTCCAACAAAGCACAATCACTGCCTGCATGACACTCCGCTGCCACTTCTCCTGGGTTACATGCTGCCCAACCCTACCCCCCCCCCCCCCGCACGACCCACTGTCCACAGCGCCCACCAAACTTTCCCTGCGCAGCCTTCAGCTGCCCTCATGCCACGCCACACTCATGTCTATTTATAAGTGCGTCTGCCATGAGGAGGAACCGCAGGCACACACTGCAGAGGGTTGGCACGGCTAGGCAGCGACCCTCTTTAAAAGGGGCGGGGCGATAGCCCATAATGTTGTACGGAAGCAATGAGAAATCCAATCCTGTGCCACCTCCATCAGGAGCTGCACACGTGGGCATAGCAATGGGGAACCTATGTGCCACACACTATTCATTCTGTCAAGGTGTCTGCATGCCCCAGTCAGACCGCGTTTTTTTATAAATAGTCACAGGCAGGTACAACTCCGCAATGGGAGTTCCGTGTTCACCCACAGCATGGGTGGCTTCCTGGAACCCACCGGCGGTACATAAATATATCCCATTGCATTGCCCATCACAGCTGAGGTAATGTCGTGCTTACTGCAGGTGGGCTTCGGCCCACACTGCATGCCCCAGTCAGACTGGGGTTCTTTAGAAGTGGTAACAGATGCAGTTACAACTCCGTGTGGACCCACGGCATGGGTGGCTCCCTGGAACCCACTGGCTGTACATAAATGTATCCCATTGCAGTGCCCAACACAGCTGATGTAACATCAGCTTTAATGCAGGTGGGCAAAAAATTAATTGGATTACACTGTAGGCGAGGGCCCCAAAAAATTGGTGTACCAACAGTACTAATGTACGTCAGAAAAATTTCCCATGCCCAACCAAGAGGGGAGGTGAAACCCATTAATCGCTTTGGTTAATGTGGCTTAATTGGTAACTAGGCCTGGAGGCAGCCCAGTTAAAATAAAAATTGGTTGAGGTGAAAGTTTCAACGCTTTAATGAGCATTGAAACGTATAAAAATTGTTTACAAAAATTATATGACTGAGCCTTGTGGGCCTAAGAAAAATTGCCCGTTCGGCGTGATTATGTGAGGTTTCAGGAGGAGGAGCAGGAGGAGGAGGATGAATATTATACACAGATTGATGAAGCTAAAAGGTCCATGTTTTTGATGGTGATAGAGAACGATGCTTCCATCCGCGGGTGCAACCTACGTATTGTTTAGGTATCGCTGCTGTCCGCTGGTGGAGAAGAGAAGTCTGGTGAAATCCAGGCTTTGTTCATATTGATGAGTGTAAGCCTGTCGGCACTGTCGGTTGACAGGCGGGTACGCTTATCTGTGATGATTCCCCCAGCCGCACTAAACACCCTCTCTGACAAGACACTAGCCGCAGGACAAGCAAGCACCTCCAGGGCATACAGCGCGAGTTCAGGCCACGTGTCCAGCTTCGACACCCAGTAGTTGTAGGGGGCAGAGGCGTCACGGAGGACGGTCGTGCGATCGGCTACGTACTCCCTCACCATCCTTTTACAGTGCTTCCGCCGACTCAGCCTTGACTGGGGAGCAGTGACACAGTCTTGCTGGGGAGCCAGAAAGCTGTCAAAGGCCTTAGAGAGTGTTCCCCTGCCTGTGCTGTACATGCTGCCTGATCTCTGCGCCTCCCCTGCTACCTGGCCCTCGGAACTGCGCCTTCGGCCACTAGCGCTGTCGGGTGGGAATTTTACCATCAGTTTGTCCGCCAGGGTCCTGTGGTATAGCATCACTCTCGAACCCCTTTCCTCTTCGGGTATGAGAGTGGAAAGGTTCTCCTTATACCGTGGGTCGAGCAGTGTGTACACCCAGTAATCCGTAGTGGCCAGAATGCGTGTAATGCGAGGGTCACGAGAAAGGCATCCTAACATGAAGTCAGCCATGTGTGCCAGGGTACCTGTACGCAACACATGGCTGTCCTCACTAGGAAGATCACTTTCAGGATCCTCCTCCTCCTCCTCCTCCTCAGGCCATACACGCTGAAAGGATGACAGGCAAGCAGCATGTGTACCCTCAGCAGTGGGCCAAGCTGTCTCTTCCCCCTCCTCCACATCCTCCTCATGCTCCTCCTCCTCCTCAACACGCTGAGATATAGACAGGAGGGTGCTCTGACTATCCAGCGACATACTGTCTTCCCCCGCCTCTGTTTCCGAGTGCAAAGCGTCTGCCTTAAGGGTGGGTTCACACAGGGTGGATTCCCGTCGGAAATCTCGCGGTTTGGCTGCAGCAAAAACCTCAAGATTTCCGCCGGGAGAACCGGCTTTGAAGCGGCTCGGCCGCATGCTTTTCCGTTGCGGCCGGCGCTCCCATAGAGGAGAGCGGGGCCGCGACGTAAATAAACAAAAAAGGAAAGGTAAAGAGACCTGCTCAATTTCTGGAAACCGCGGCTGCGGCCGCCACAGCCGTGGTTTCAACCGGATTTACCGCAGCGGATTAGCCGTCCCGTGTGGACGAGATTTCTGAGAAATCTCATCCACATGGCTGGCTAATCCCAAGATTAGCGGCCTGTGTGAACCCAGGCTTATGCTTTGCAGGGAACTTCTCAAGAGGCATAGCAGAGGAATGGTGACGCTAATGATTGCAGCATCGCCGCTCATCATCTGGGTAGACTCCTCAAAGTTTCCAAGGACCTGGCAGATGTCTGCCAACCAGGCTCACTCTTCTGTAAAGAATTGAGGAGGCTGACTCCCACTGCGCCGCCCATGTTGGAGTTGGTATTCCACGATAGCTCTACGCTGCTCATAGAGTCTGGCCAACATGTGGAGCGTAGAGTTCCACTGTGTGGGCACGTCGCACAGCAGTCGGTTCACTGGCAGATGAAACCGATGTTGCAGGGTGCACAGGGTGGCAGCGTCCGTGTGGGACTTGCGGAAATGTGCGCAGAGTCGGCGCACCTTTCCGAGCAGGTCTGACAAGCGTGGATAGCTTTTCAGAAAGCGCTGAACCACCAAATTAAAGACGTGGGCCAGGCATGGCACGTGCGTGAGACTGCCGAGCTGCAGAGCCGCCACCAGGTTACGGCCGTTGTCACACACGACCATGCCCGGTTGGAGGCTCAGCGGCGCAAGCCAGCGGTCGGTCTGCTCTGTCAGACCCTGCAGCAGTTCGTGGGCCGTGTGCCTCTTATCTCCTAAGCTGAGTAGTTTCAGCACGGCCTGCTGACGCTTGCCCACCGCTGTGCTGCCATGCCGCGCGACACCGACTGCTGGCGACGTGCTGCTGCTGCTGACACATCTTGATTGCGAGACAGAGGTTGCATAGGAGGAGGAGGAGGAAGGTGGTTTAGTGGAGGAAGCATACACCGCCGCAGATACCACCACCGAGCTGGGGCCCGCAATTCTGGGGGTGGGTAGGACGTGAGCGGTCCCAGGCTCTGACTCTGTCCCAGCCTCCACTAAATTCACCCAATGTGACGTCAGGGAGATATAGTGGCCCTGCCCGCCTGTGCTTGTCCATGTGTCCGTTGTTAAGTGGACCTTGGCAGTAACCGCGTTGGTGAGGGCGCGTACAATGTTGCGGGAGACGTGGTCGTGCAGGGCTGGGACGGCACATCGGGAAAAGTAGTGGCGACTGGGAACTGAGTAGCGCGGGGCCGCCGCCACCATCATACTTTTGAAAGACTCCGTTTCCATAACCCTATTCGGCAGCATCTCCAGGCTGATAAATTTGGCTATGTGCACGTTTAACGCTTGAGCGTGCGGGTGCGTGGCGGCGTATTTGCGCTTCCGCTCCAACACTTGCGCTAGCGACGGCTGGACGGTTTGCTGACAGACATTGGTGGATGGGGCCGAGGACAGCGGAGGTGAGGGTGTGGGTGCAGGCCAGGAGACGGTAGTGCCTGTGTCCTGAGAGGGGGGTTGGATCTCAGTGGCAGGTTGGGGCACAGGGGGAGAGGCAGCGGTGCAAACCGGAGGTGGTGAACGGCCTTCGTCCCACCTTGTGGGGTGCTTGGCCATCATATGTCTGCGCATGCTGGTGGTGGTGGCTCCCCGGCTGATCTTGGCACGACAAAGGTTGCACACCACTATTCGTCGGTTGTCTGCACTCTCAGTGAAAAACTGCCAGACCTTTGAGCACCTCGGCCTCTGCAGGGTGGCATGGCGCGAGGGGGCGCTTTGGGAAACAGTTGGTGGATTATTCGGTCTGGCCCTGCCTCTACCCCTGGACACCGCACTGCCTCTTGCAACCTGCCCTGCTGCTGCCCTTGCCTCCCCCTCTGAAGACCTGTCCTCAGTAGGAGTAGCAAACCAGGTGGGGTCAGTCACCTCATCGTCCTGCTGCTCTTCCTCCGAATCCTCTGTGCGCTCCTCCCTCGGACTTACTGCCCTTACTACTACCTCACTGATAGACAACTGTGTCTCGTCATCGTCCTCCTCACCCCCTGAAAGGTCTGGAGACAGTTGCCGTAAGTCCCCAGCCTCATCCCCCGGACCCCGGGAACTTTCCAAAGGTTGGGCATCAGTCACGATAAACTCCTCTGGTGGGAGAGGAACCATTGCTGCCCAATCTGAGCAGGGGCCCGAGAACAGTTCCTGGGAGTCTGCCTGTTCCTCAGAATGTGTCATTGTAATGGAGTGAGGAGGCTGGGAGGAAGGAGGAGCAGCAGCCAGAGGATTCAGAGTTGCAGCAGTGGATGGCGCACAACTCTGGGTGGACGATAGATTGCTGGATGCACTTTCTGCCATCCACGACAGGACCTGCTCACACTGCTCATTTTCTAATAAAGGTCTACCGCGTGGACCCATTAATTGTGAGATGAATGTGGGGATGCCAGAAACGTGCCTCTCTCGTAATCCCGCAGCAGTCGGCTGCGATACACCTGGATCAGGAGCTCAGCCTGTGCCCACACCCTGATTTGGGCCTCCGCATCCTCGCCCGCGTCCACGTCCTCTAGGCCTACCCCTACCCCTCAGCATGCTGTATTACCAGTAATGCAGAAACAGAACGCTGTAATTAAATGTGCCGCTTATTGGCCTGTGGTTGGAGGCTGACTTTGCTTACGGAACGCCAGGAAATAATTTTGCGCAAGCCAGCCTGCCCACTGCCTATATACACTGTATATGTCTTCTCTCTGTGCGTCACCACTACTGGCCCTGGAGTATGTCAAATAACTGCACTCTGTTGCACTGTGGACTGGAATATAGCGGTGATTTAACAGCCAACACAGAGCCAGGAAATAATTTTGTGCAAGCCTGCTGTAACACTTAGCTGGCTGCGTATGAATTAGGGGGACAACTACACCCAGCACAGACCCAGAACACTGAGGACAGTCACAGGCAGCCCAAATAGATTTTTTTCCCCAAATGTTTTTGCAAAGGCCCACTGCCTATATTCAATAAATATGTCTTCTGTCCCTGCCTCACAATATATGTCTTCTGTCCCTGCCTCACAATATATGTCTTCTGTCCCTGCCTCACAATATATGTCTTCTGTCCCTGCCTCACAATATATGTCTTCTGTCCCTGCCTAACCACCACTTCTGGCCCTGGAGTATGAATAATTACTGCAGGGCGCAATGCTCTGCACGGCCGATATACAAAAAAAAAAAAAAAAAAACACTGCAAAAAGCAGCCTCCACAGTACTGCACACGGTTAGATGTGGCCCTAAGAAGGACCGTTGGGGTTCTTGAAGCCTAAAATACTCCTAACACTCTCCCTATAGCAGCTCCGGCACCAACAGCACTTTCCCTCCTCTATGTCAGAACAAATCTGTGGCGAGCCGCGGGAGGGGCCAATTTTTATACTCGGGTGACACCTGATCTCACCAGCCACTCACTGCAGGGGGGTGGTATAGGGCTTGAACGTCGCAGGGGGAAGTTGTAATGCCTTCCCTGTCTTTCTATTGGCCAGAAAAGCGAGCTAACGTCTCAGAGATGAAAGTGAAAGTAACTCGAACATCGCGTGGTACTCGTCACGAGTAACGAGCATCTCGAACACGCTAATACTCGAACGAGTATCAAGCTCGGACGAGTACGTTCGCTCATCTCTAGTTACTGGATTTGGGATGTCGGCCTAAGGTTCTGATTTGTGCAGAGCCACTGAAGCAATGGGAAAGTCCTTATGCTGGGCATATCTCCGAAGGTCTGACACATGGGAGAGGGAACCCCTCTACTTTAAGTTCTCCTCAAACCACACTTCCTCCGGCCCCCTTCCGGCATCACCGAGGGGTGTGTTTAATGTATGCATAGCCCATTTTGATGGAAACCCAATTTAATGTTTCGGCCAGATCTTCCGATTTGATATATATGCTTGGCATATTTCCGGTTATGATTTTATCTAGCCAGTGATACCAAGTGCGATACAGATGTTATTACCAGGTATGCGGATACGCCATTTGGGGGTGTTCTGGGCCCCGCACCCCAATGAGTTTAGGTGCGTTTTGTTCTGGCTAGGACCTTCACACAACCAGTAACCTTTATTCAAGGATTTTTCCCTAATTTGAATTCCGTCTCCTGAGAGTCTGCGAGAAGCCAGACCTGACACACACAAAATGGATGACCCACGCGAAATGGCTGACTGCCTACCAGTCTCTATATCACAAACATATATGTAGCTAAACATGCAGGGATTTATGAAACAGAATTTGCACCTTCTCTGGTTTTTCTATTTCTGTATATGTGTTTCAATGTGCAAACAAAGTTTAACATAAGTAAGTCATACCTGATTATTGCCTTGTTGCTGCTGTGTAGCCCAATTGTGCTTTAGTTTCATTCAGTTCACCAACCGATGACTGGGCATGTGCATTTAGGATTTCTTATAAGGGGCCTTTCACATGGGACAGAATTGTCCGCAGGATGCAGCACAGATGCAGATTTTGGAGCTCTGCAACAACCAGGTACGTCCATTTGATGTGAGGATGGAGTAGTGTGATTCATCAAGCCATAGAACATTCTTTCATTGCTCAACTGTCCAATGTCAACACTCCTTACACCATTATAGACAGGCCAGCATATCTTCTTTGAGAGAACTTGCGAGCCATTTGCAGGAGGAATGGAGGGAAATACCAGCCAAAGTGTATCAGACATTAGTAGTAAGTATACCATGGAGAAAACTGATGCCATTAGTGTGAAAGGAGGCCCCACTAAGTATTAACATATTGAAATAAACACTACTACTACAGGATAGTGTACAAGAGAGCTGAGGTGGACAATTGTTAATCACATGTGACCCTCAGCTGCTCTTTCCATGGTTGCTGCTTCTCTTTTTCCATATCTGTATGTATTTATGTAGGATAGAAAAGTGCGTGCTCTGAGTTGCGGACGGTCTAGGACATTACATAAATCATCATCTGAGCCCAGAAGGTAAAACTTTTAATTTTTTTGGTATATCATCAGCATTGAGTTAGTTATGGCTATCGTCAAAATCCGCCTAAAACCACGGGCTCCCATGAAAAATTTGTGGAGACCTGGAGCCCTTGGAGCGTAATACGTGGCTCGATCGGCCCCTGAGTTCCCTCGGGAACCGGAGATGCGCGGCTGCGCTGTGTCTGCGACAACAGGGAGATGTGGAGGGCCCTCGGAGCGGGGTGCATCTCCATATTGGTCCTTGACCCCCCCCCCACGCCTTTAAAAGACAAGCCCTCAGGGCACTCTCCCCACCCCTCCCCTACCCCCTCGTCTCTACTCCCACCCTCCCTACCCCCTCTGTCAGTCGTTGTATGTCCCCCCCTATATTCCTATGTTTGTAAGATGATGCCACACTAAGACAGATTGGCTCTCACTGCATAGGCTATTGCCTAATTGGCTGCATTGTCCCTGCCAGGATCATCAGTGACTCGATATATGCTTTTGGCAATTTGTTATTGTACATTTATTTGTTTAAAATACAATAAAAAACTTGGATTTGAAAAAAAAAAAAAAAAAATCTGCAAAAAATACTTAACCAGCGAAAGTCCAATTAATAAGAACCTTGCTGATACTGAGAACAAGGTCCCACATTAGTGGCTGTACACGCACCACCATCCTCCGTTATGGAAACACCAAACCACATTCACTCAGCTCTTTATTAGAGATGAGCGAGCACCAAAATGCTCGGGTGCTCGTTACTTGGGATGAAATTATCGCGATGCTCGAGGGTTCGTTTCGAGTAACGAACCCCATTGAAGTCAATGGGCGACCCGAGCATTTTTGTATATCGCCGATGCTCGCTAAGGTTTTCATTTCTGAAAATCTGGGCAATTCAAGAAAGTGATGGGAACGACACAGCAACGGATAGGGCAGGCGAGGGGCTACATGTTGGGCTTCATCTCAAGTTCCCAGGTCCCACTATTAAGCCACAATACCGGCAAGAGTGCCCCCCCCCCCCTCCCAACAACTTTTACTTCTGAAAAGCCCTCATTAGCAATGCATACCTTAGCTAAGCACCACACTACCTTCAACAAAGCACAATCACTGCCTGCATGACACTCCGCTGCCACTTCTCCTGGGTTACATGCTGACCCCCCCCCGCACAACCCAGTGTCCACAGCGCACACCAAACTGTCCCTGCGCAGCCTTCAGCTGCCCTCATGCCACGCCACACTCATGTCTATTTATAAGTGCGTCTGCCATGAGGAGGAACCGCAGGCACACACTGCAGAGGGTTGGCACGGCTAGGCAGCGACCCTCTTTAAAAGGGGTGGGGCGATAGCCCACAATGCTGTACAGAAGCAATGAGAAATCCAATCCTGTGCCACCTCCATCTGGAGCTGCACACGTGGGCAAAGCAATGGGGAACCTATGTGCCACACACTATTCATTCTGTCAAGGTGTCTGCATGCCCCAGTCAGACCGCGGTTTTTTATAAATAGTCACAGGCAGGTACAACTCCGCAATGGGAATTCCGTGTGCACCCACAGCATGGGTGGCTCCCTGGAACCCACCGGCTGCACATAAATCTATCCCATTGCAGTTGCCATCACAGCTGAGGTAACGTCCGATTAAATGCAGGTGGGCTTCGGCCCACACTGCATGCCCCAGTCAGACTGGGGTTCTTTAGAAGTAGACACATGCAGTTACAACTCCCTGTGGACCCACAGCATGGGTGGCTCCCTGGAACCAACCGGCGGTACATAAATATATCCCATTGCAGTGCCCAACACAGCTGATGTAACGTCAGCTTTAATGCAGGTGGGCAAAAAATTAATTGGATTACACTGTAGGCGAGGGCCCCAAAAAATTGGTGTACCAACAGTACTAATGTACGTCAGAAAAATTGCCCATGCCCAACCAAGAGGGCAGGTGAAACCCATTAATCGCTTTGGTTAATGTGGCTTAATTTGTAACTAGGCCTGGAGGCAGCCCAGTTAAAATAAAAATTGGTTCAGGTGAAAGTTTCAAACTTTAATGAGCATTGAAACGTATAAAAATTGTTTATAAAAATTATATGACTGAGCCTTGTGGGCCTAAGAAAAATTGCCCGTTTGGCGTGATTACGTGAGGTTTCAGGAGGAGGAGCAGGAGGAGGAGGTGAATATTATACACAGATTGATGAAGCTAAAAGGTCCACGTTTTTGATGGTGATAGAGAACGATGCTTCCATCCGCGGGTGCAGCCTACGTATTGTTTAGGTATCGCTGCTGTCCGCTGGTGGAGAAGAGAAGTCTGGGGAAATCCAGGCTTTGTTCATCTTGATGAGTGTAAGCCTGTCGGCACTGTCGGTTGACAGGCGGGTACGCTTATCTGTGATGATTCCCCCAGCCGCACTAAACACCCTCTCTGACAAGACGCTAGCCGCAGGACAAGCAAGCACCTCCAGGGCATACAGCGCGAGTTCAGGCCACATGTCCAGCTTCGACACACAGTAGTTGTAGGGGGCAGAGGCGTCACGGAGGACGGTCGTGCGATCGGCTACGTACTCCCTCACCATCCTTTTACAGTGCTCCCGCCGACTCAGCCTTGACTGGGGAGCGGTGACACAGTCTTGCTGGGGAGCCAGAAAGCTGTCAAAGGCCTTAGAGAGTGTTCCCCTGCCTGTGCTGTACATGCTGCCTGATCTCTGCGCCTCCCCTGCTACCTGGCCCTCGGAACTGCGCCTTCGGCCACTAGCGCTGTCGGATGGGAATTTTACCATCAGTTTGTCCGCCAGGGTCCTGTGGTATAGCATCACTCTCGAACCCCTTTCCTCTTCGGGTATGAGAGTGGAAAGGTTCTCCTTATACCGTGGGTCCAGCAGTGTGTACACCCAGTAATCCGTAGTGGCCAGAATGTGTGTAACGTGAGGGTCACGAGAAAGGCATCCTAACATGAAGTCAGCCATGTGTGCCAGGGTACCTGTACGCAACACATGGCTGTCCTCACTAGGAAGATCACTTTCAGGATCCTCCTCCTCAGACCATACACGCTGAAAGGATGAAAGGCAAGCAGCATGTGTACCCTCAGCAGTGGGCCAAGCTGTCTCTTCCCCCTCCTCCTCATCCTCCTCATGCTCCTCCTCCTCCTCCTCAACGCGCTGAGATATAGACAGGAGGGTGCTCTGACTATCCAGCGACATACTGTCTTCCCCCTGCCTCTGTTTCCGAGCGCAAAGCGTCTGCCTTTATGCTTTGCAGGCAACTTCTCAAGAGGCATAGCAGAGGAATGGTGACGCTAATGATTGCAGCATCGCCGCTCACCATCTGGGTAGACTCCTCAAAGTTTCCAAGGACCTGGCAGATGTCTGCCAACCAGGCCCACTCTTCTGTAAAGAATTGAGGAGGCTGACTCCCACTGCGCCACCCATGTTGGAGTTGGTATTCCACTATAGCTGTACGCTGCTCATAGAGCCTGGCCAACATGTGGAGCGTAGAGTTCCACCGTATGGGCACGTCGCACAGCAGTCGGTGCACTGGCAGATGAAACCAATGTTGCAGGGTGCGCAGGGTGGCAGCGTCCGTGTGGGACTTGCGGAAATGTGCGCAGAGCCGGCGCACCTTTCCGAGCAGGTCTGACAAGCATGGGTAGCTTTTCAGAAAGCACTGAACCACCAAATTAAAGACGTGGGCCAGGCATGGCACGTGCGTGAGGCTGCCGAGCTGCAGAGCCGCCACCAGGTTACGGCCGTTGTCACACACGACCATGCCCGGTTGGAGGCTCAGCGGCGCAAGCCAGCAGTCGGTCTGCTCTGTCAGACCCTGCAGCAGTTCGTGGGCCATGTGCCTCTTATCTCCTAAGCTGAGTAGTTTCAGCACGGCCTGCTGACGCTTGCCCACCGCTGTGCTGCCATGCCGCGCGACACCGACTGCTGGCGACGTGCTGCTGCTGCTGACACATCTTGATTGCGAGACAGAAGTTGCGTAGGAGGAGGAGGGTGGTTTAGTAGAGGAAGCATACACCGCCGCAGATACCACCACCGAGCTGGGGCCCGCAATTCTGGAGGTGGGTAGGACGTGAGCGGTCCCAGGCTCTGACTCTGTCCCAGCCTCCACTAAATTCACCCAATGTGCCGTCAGGGAGATATAGTGGCCCTGCCCGCCAGTGCTTGTCCACGTGTCCGTTGTTAAGTCGACCTTGCCAGTAACCGCGTTGGTGAGGGAGCGTACAATGTTGCGGGAGACGTGGTCGTGCAGGGCTGGGACAGCACATCGGGAAAAGTAGTGGCGACTGGGAACTGAGTAGCGCGGGGCCGCCGCCGCCATCATACTTTTGAAAGACTCCGTTTCCACAACCCTATACGGCAGCATCTCCAGGCTGATAAATTTGGCTATGTGCACGTTTAACGCTTGAGCGTGCGGGTGCGTGGCGGCGTACTTGCGCTTGTGCTCCAACACTTGCGCTAGCGACGGCTGGACGGTGCGCTTACAGACATTGGTGGATGGGGCCGAGGACAGCGGAGGTGAGGGTGTGGGTGCAGGCCAGGAGACGGTAGTGCCTGTGCCCTGAGAGGGGGGTTGGATCTCAGTGGCAGGTTGGGGCACAGGGGGAGAGGCAGCAGTGCAAACCGGAGGCGGTGAACGGCCTTCGTCCCACCTTGTGGGGTGCTTGGCCATCATATGTCTGCGCATGCTGGTGGTGGTGAGGCTGGTGGTGGTGGCTCCCAGGCTGATCTTGGCGTGACAAAGGTTGCACACCACTGTTCGTCGGTCGTCTGCACTCTCAGTGAAAAACTGCCAGACCTTTGAGCACCTCGGCCTCTGCAGGGTGGCATGGCACGAGGGGGCGCTTTGGGAAACAGTTGGTGGATTATTCGGTCTGGCCCTGCCTCTACCCCTGGACACCGCACTGCCTCTTACAACCTGCCCTGCTGCTGCCCTTGCCTCCCCCTCTGAAGACCTGTCCTCAGTAGGCGTAGCAAACCAGGTGGGGTCAGTCACCTCATCGTCCTGCTGCTCTTCCTCCGAATCCTCTGTGCGCTCCTCCCTCGGACTTACTGCCCTTACTACTACCTCACTGATAGACAACTGTGTCTCATCGTCATCGTCCTCCTCACCCACTGAAAGGTCTTGAGACAGTTGCCGGAAGTCCCCAGCCTCATCCCCTGGACCCCGGGAACTTTCCAAAGGTTGGGCATCAGTCACGATAAACTCCTCTGGTGGGAGAGGAACCATTGCTGCCCAATCTGAGCAGGGGCCCGAGAACAGTTCCTGGGAGTCTGCCCGCTCCTCAGAATGTGTCATTGTAATGGAGTGAGGAGGCTGGGAGGAAGGAGGAGCAGCAGCCAGAGGATTCAGAGTTGCAGCAGTGGACGGCGCAGAACTCTGGGTGGACGATAGATTGCTGGATGCACTTTCTGCCATCCACGACAGGACCTGCTCACACTGCTCATTTTCTAATAAAGGTCTACCGCGTGGACCCATTAATTGTGAGATGAATGTGGGGATGCCAGAAACGTGCCTCTCTCCTAATCCCACAGCAGTCGGCTGCGATACACCTGGATCAGGAGCTCGGCCTGTGCCCACACCCTGACTTGGGCCTCCGCGTCCTCGCCCGCGTCCACGTCCTCTAGGGCTACCCCTACCCCTCAGCATGGTGTATTACCAGTAGTGCAGAAACAGAACGCTGTAATTAAATGTGCCGCTTATTGGCCTGTGGTTGGAGGCTGACTTCGCTTACGGAACGCCAGGAAATAATTTTGCGCAAGCCTGCTGTAACACTTAGCTGGCTGCGTATGAATTAGGAGGACAACTACACCCAGCACAGACCCAGAACACTGAGGACAGTCACAGGCAGCCCAAATAGATTTTTTTCCCCAAATGTTTTTGGAAAGCCCACTGCCTATATACATTGTATATGTCTTCTGTCCCTGCGTCACCACTACTGGCCCTGGAGTATGTAAAATAACTGCAGACTGTTGCACTGTGGACAGGAATACAGCGGTGATGTAACAGCCAACACAGAGCCAGGAAATAATTTTGCGCAAGCCTGCTGTAACACTTAGCTGGCTGCGTATGAATTAGGAGGACAACTACACCCAGCACAGACCCAGAACACTGAGGACAGTCACAGGCAGCCCAAATAGATTTTTTTCCCAAAATGTTTTTGGAAAGGCCCACTGCCTATATTCAATAAATATATGTCTTCTGTCCCTGCCTCACAATATATGTCTTCTGTCCCTGCCTCACAATATATGTCTTCTGTCCCTGCCTCACCACCACTACTGGCCCTGGAGTATGTAGGGCGCAATGCTCTGCACGGCCGATATACAAAAAAAAAAAAAAGTGCAACACTGCAAAAAGCAGCCTCCACAGTACTGCACACGGTTAGATGTGGCCCTAAGAAGGACCGTTGGGGTTCTTGAAGCCTAAAATACTCCTAACACTCTCCCTATAGCAGCTCCGGCACCAGCAGCACTGTCCCTGATCTCTGTCAGAACGCATCTGTGGCGAGCCGCGGGAGGGGCCGATTTTTATACTCGGGTGACACCTGATCTCGCCAGCCACTCACTGCAGGGGGGTGGTATAGGGCTTGAACGTCGCAGGGGGAAGTTGTAATGCCTTCCCTGTCTTTCTATTTGCCAGAAAAGCGCGCTAACGTCTCAGAGATGAAAGTGAAAGTAACCCGAACATTGCGTGGTACTCGTCACGAGTAACGAACATCTCGAACATGCTAATACTCGAACGAGTATCAAGCTCGGACGAGTACGTTCGCTCATCTCTACTCTTTATGCATCACCAATAGATGATAATGAAGAATGACTACATATGTATGACCACCGCTCCCTGCCAGTGGGGGACAAAGGACACAGAATGTAATGTGTGGCCCTTGGATGGAGTCATCTGAAGCCACCACCATGTTCTACAGTAGGTTGACCACGACTGCCGTAAAGGCAGATGCTGCAGTTGAAATAACTTTGTGAAGACCTTCTAAACTTACATTGACTCCATTATCCTTCCCTATGGGTGATGTGAAACTTTGCAGGCTTCCTCTCCTCTGGATGCACCATAATGTTAGCAGTACTGAGAGCAAGGAAGCAGCTTGAGGGCCAACCAGCCATTCTATCCTACATGCATATTGAAGAAGTACTGAACTCAAAAGTATGGTATAATGGTAGTCATGGTGGGAACTAGCACCATTCTGCTATTTTTTTTTTTACCTCTTTCCTCTATAATTCCACAGCGTCCCAAAAACGTTCTTCGCTTCCAGGTATTATGTAAGCATAGATTCTGCCAAGTCCAGATGGTGACATGACTAGACCCCAGGAAAGATTACCGGCTCTAGGATTACATCATCTCTTCCATTGTGTTATATTCTGAACACTCATCCACAAAACATGGCCTAAACAAATCAATTCATTATGTGTTAAAGAATCTTAAGCTTCACATGTAGGACCCATCGCAAGTGAAAACTTCCACTTACAACTCTAAAAGTTTAGTACTCCTTTGTAAAACACACTTTTGTCTACTTTTAAAAGCAACAATAAGAGGAGCGAGGAACTTGCGAGGACTACTTTGCAAATTGACTTTCATTACCTACATTAGGAACATTGTATACCTGAGTAATGTTAATGTGGAGGACAATACCTTATACAGTACATGTGCACTTAGACCTCCGTGCCAAAAAAATAAGTATTGAGTTGCCTTAATTCTCATTCTACACTTGTGACTTTCAGGAATGGAGCTTTTAGAACCATGTTGCTTAGCAACTCCAAAAGCGCCTTTCAGTCAGAATATAATATCACATAAATCACACAAAGCCCCCGTAGTCATTAAAACCGTGTTTTACAAAAGAGTTAGGGTAACTTGCAAATAATTCACACGGGAAGGTGCAGGTCTTACTTATAATTAAGGCTAATAACGACTGACACTTAGAAGGCTGAGCAATTAATTGCAGTCATGGCCATCCATAATAAGACTTAGCTTGTCTATACGACTGTTAGAATACTCTGCCAACTCCCATTCTGTGAAATTCTCCACGTATATATGAGCTATTGAAGTTTGAACTACTCCTGCATACACTTGTCTTCAGTGACCCATATTTAATGTAGTGTAATTTAAGTTCTTTCTCTTTTCATCAGAGATGTATTGACAATTCCCTAGTTGTTAGAGGACTATTACAGTGACAAGAGGTCCAAGATATAGATATAAAACCCTGGTTAGGTGACAAGCCCGTCGGCTACACAGACCATAGGGGAGGTTGATGTCAGAGTATATCATGTGCACTACATGGCTACTTTATTAGAGACCCTCATCTAGTAGCACATTGAATCTAATTGGGCCTTTGAAATTGCAGTGATATATACAGTATATAGAGAAATATCAATACAACTCTACCTATAACACAGAATCACACTTAACATTGTGCCAGCCATGACTCAGTGTGCATATAAAGGTTTCAGTCACATACGGTAGTAGTGCCCACAGAGTGTAGCTAATAGAGAGCTTAAAAGGAAATTGTTAAATGCCCGTACAAATGTGCCGGCTATAGTGCCTCTATAATGCATCACACGTCTCACCTCCTTGATCCTATCCTGCTCTCTACTTCACTATAAAGAACTTTGACTCTGCTCACATCCATACGTTCGGAGGACAGGTAAGTACCGGGAATCTAGGAGCATGTCATTGAATCCTAGAAACATTGGCATAACTATAGGGGATGCAGAGGCTGCGGTTGCACCCGGGCCCAGGAGCCTTAGGGGGCCCATAAGGCCTCTCTTCTGCATATAGGGAGTCCAGTACTATGAATAAAGCATTATAGTTGGGGGCCCTGTTATAGGTTTTGCATTGGGGCCCAGAAGCTTCAAGTTATGCTTCTGCCTAGAAATGTATTTGCTATGGAGAAAGTTGTTCAGTAGCTTTTTGAAAGAGGTTTAGTAGCTGCATCTGGACCCCGAATAGCATTGTGGCCACTCTAAAGCTATATGTTATGTCCGAGCTGGATGCAAAACACTTTGTCCGGATCAGAACATAATTGTTGTCCTAAAAGGATGGACATATACACAATATACTAACATGGAGAACAAAAAATATCTATAATGAAACTCATAATTGGGAGAATGTGAAATCTCACCCTAATCTTTTTAATACAATGAAGCATGTCATGTCCCCTAGGGCGTGCACTAACTGCAAACCAAAATATTAAGTCTCTGGCAGTGTTCACACCACACTGCCGGGAAGAAACTTTCCCTAAGGGCAACTAAAGGGTGACAGCCCCTACCTACTCGTAGATTGTCCGCCCTCATAAGGACGCATCCACCCGCGTGCCTTGGCCACTTGATAACCCTAGCAAGTGACAAAGAAAACCCAACATAACAATAAACAAAACCCTCCACGAAAAAATCTCAGCACAGCATTTCAGAACCTGAGAGGACTGCTGAGAGAACCATGGAAGCCGGAACCAGAGACATCCTCACTCCACAATAGAAGGAGACTGAACTGAAATTGACCAACACTGAGCTCAGACCAAGAAGGAACTAAAAACCCTCCCTAATTGCCCCCAGGTGTACACCAACAGCTGACACACCCATCAGAGTTAGAGGAGATAAATGCACAGTGAGGATTCAAACTGATACATCAGAGACTCTACCTAAAAGTGGAGCACTCGTCCTGACAAGGCAACCCCACATCAAGAACCTGAGACTACCATGACTTTCCCTATTTGGAAAACAGGGATAATGTTTACTACGGTACAATATGTAACAATCTGTATGGTATACATGTTAAATAAGCACACAAAGTACCAGATGAAATACCAATGTAGAAATAGTAATAGTCAGTAGATGGATATTACAACACCTCTAAGCCACTAAAAGCCTTTTCACATTAACTAATCTTAATGTTCATGAGTCCACCATCAGAAGGACACTGAACTACAATGGTGTGCATGGCAGAATCACAAGGAGAAATCTGCTGCTCTCCAAAAAGAATATTGCTGCTTGTCTGCAGTTTGCTAAAGATTACCTAGACAAGCCAGAAGGCTATTGGAACAAAATTTTGGGGATGAATGAGATCAAAATAAGACTTTTTGCCTTAAATTAGAAGCATTAATCCTACTTAAATGAGAAGTGTTATGTTTGGAGAATTAAAAACTGTATTACAGCATGAAAACCTCATACCATCTGTGAAACAAGGTGGTGGTAGCATCATGGTTAGGCCTGTTTTACTGCATTTGGGCCCAGACAGCTTGCCCTCAGTGATGAAAGAATGAATTTTGAAATATACCAGCAAATTCTGAAGGAACATGTTAGGATATCTGTCCATAAGCTAAATCTCAAAAAAACATGGGTCAACCAGCAAGATGGCGACCCAAAGCACACAAGTCGTTCTACAAAAGAATGGTTGATGAAGAATTTAAGCAGTTTTGTATGGAGGAATGGGCTAAAATTCCTCCTACCTGACGTGCAGAACTACTCAACAATTACCAGAATTGTTTAGATGCAGTTATTTCTGCATGAGGAGGTCACCCCAGCTACTGAAAGCCAGGGTTCACATACTTTTAACACTTCCATAACCATGCCAATGCACTAGAAACTGTAGTGATCTCCTAACTGGACAAGA
The DNA here is from genome assembly GCF_035609145.1 of Eleutherodactylus coqui. Taxonomy (NCBI): domain Eukaryota; kingdom Metazoa; phylum Chordata; class Amphibia; order Anura; family Eleutherodactylidae; genus Eleutherodactylus; species Eleutherodactylus coqui. Next base: position 450,456,022 of record NC_089837.1, on the reverse strand, counting down.
GTCCACAATGTGACTTATTTCAAAATGAATATCCAAATTAACCACCAATGTGGCTGGCGGAGGTGAACCATTTCCTGAATCAACAAACTTCTTTAATGTGTTTCATAAGTCTCTGTTAGTTATTCTCATCAAACTCAGAATCTCCAAACGAAAAGACACAGGATACATTTTTTCAATAATTTTGAAAGGTCCGATAAAACGTGGACCTAACTTAAAAGTCTGTTGTTTGATTTTTATGTTCTTAGTTGACAACCACACCAAGTCTCCAGCGAAGAAATTAGTCCCCTCAGAATGTCTATTACCCGCCACCCGCTTGAAATTTTTAACCGCTCTTTAAAGATTCTTTTGAATATCTTCCCACAGCCCCTTAATATTAGAGGAGAAGTCATTCTCCTCAGGTACCTCCGACACTTCCTTAGAAAAGGGACCCAAACATGGATGGAACCCATAATTACAAAAGAAAAGTGATGTCCCCATAGATTCCAACAATCTATTGGTAAGTGCAAATTTAGCGAAAGGCAAAAACCCAGACCAATACTCCTGATTCTCTGAGATGTAACACCGCAAGTATTGTTCCAGACTCTGGGTACATCTCTCAGTTCGTCCATTAGTCTCTGGATGATAAGCCGAGGAAAACGAGAGCTTAATACCCAACCAAGAGCAAACAAAACACCAGAACCTGGAAACAAACTGAACCCCACAGTCAGAGACAATATTTGCTGGTAACCCGTGCAATCTCACAATATGAGTAATGAATAGAGATGAGCGAACGTACTCGTCCGAGCTTGATGCTCGGGCGAATATTAGGGTGTTCGGGATGTTCGTTATTCGTAACGAACACCACACGATGTTCGGATGTTCGGGTTACTTTAATTTCTTCCCTGAGAAATCTTTTCTATATGCGCTCAATGGGGCCGGCGGCAGCAGCGCCAACCCCATTGAGAACATATAGAAGACAAATCGTTCTTCTCTGCCACAGCTGTAACAGCTGTGACAGAGAAGAACGATGTTTGCCCATTGAATTCAATGGAACCGGCAATACAGCCGACTCCACTGAATGCAATGGGCTGCCGGCGATCGCGGGATGAATTGTCGGAAAGGGGTTAAATATATAAGCCCTTCCCTGCAATTCATCCAGAAATGTGTAAAAATAAAAAATATATATATACTCACGTGGTGCCCGCAGACGGAGTTCAGCGCGGCAGGCTGCAGTTCTCCTGAACTGCTCTGAACAGCTGTGAGTAGTATTCAGCAGCCGGGGATTTAAAATGAATTCATGAATGGGTGTGAGTGAGGGCTGGCCTCTGATTGGTCAGGCTGTGAGCAATCAGAGGCATCTTATTCAGCAGGCGGGGATTTTAAATCCCCGGCTGCTGAATACTACTCACAGCTGTTCAGAGCAGTTCAGGAGAACTGCAGCCTGCCGCGCTGAACTCCGTCTGCGGGCACCAGGTGAGTATATATATATTTTTTATTTTTACACATTTCTGGATGAATTGCAGGGAAGGGCTTATATATTTAACCCCTTTCCGACAATTCATCCCGCGATCGCCGGCAGCCCATTGCATTCAGTGGAGTCGGCTGTATTGACGGCTCCACTGAATTCAATGGGCTAACATCGTCCCTATCCGTCACTGTGTCGTTCCCATCATTTTCTTGAATTGCCAAGATTTTCACACATGAAAACCTTAGCGAGCATCGGCGAAATACAAAAATGTTCCGGTCGCCCATTGACTTCAATGGGGTTCGTTATTCGAAACGAACACCCGAACATCGCGGGAAGTTCGTTTCGAATAACGCGAACCCGAACATTTTGGTGTTCGCTCATCTTTAGTAATGAACAATCTGGCAAAGTTTTAACATTGGGAAGACAGGGTAGAGCCACAAAATGATCAACCACATCCCAGATAACAGTATTACCCCCCTGAAAGCAGCAAATCTGTAATGAAGTCCATAGAAATGAGTTCAAGGTTTCACAGGTAATGGCAAAGGCATCAAACTCCCGGCAGGGGAATTACGAGGCGATTTAGTCCTCGCACAAACCTCAAAGGACGAGACAAAGCTGAATACATCTCGGCCCAAAGATGGCCACCAAAAAATTCTTGTGAGTAACCCACGGGTTTTATTAATCCCTGCATGAACAGCACTATGGAACTCTGTACTTCAGAGAGCACTGGCAACCTCAAATGAGCAGGGACAAACGGCTTTCCCACAGTAAGACTTGCCAGAGCTAAATCCTTCGCTTTATGGACCTGCTCCTCCAAATGTAGGGAAACCGCGGACACCACAACCCCCTCCAAAAGAAAGGGAGTGGGAGGTTTGTCCAAAATCACTGTAACAAAACTCTTGGAAAGAGCATTGGCCTTAACATTTCTACTGCCAGGACAGTATGTAACCAAGAAGTCAAAATGCAAAAAAAATAGTGACCACCAAGCCTGTCTTGGGTTAAATCTTTTGGCTGACTCTAGGTAAATCAGGTTTTTGTGTTCCATAAAAACCATCACCTTATGCTGAGCCCCTTCTAAGAGGTGCTGCTACTCCTCAAATGCCCACTTAATCGCCAGCAGCTCTCTGTCACCAACGTCATAATTTTGCTCAGCAGTAGAGAATTTACCCACAAGGATGAAGATCTTGCAATGTACTTGTTCCGTGGGATAGCACTGCCCCAACCTCAACTTCTGAGGCCTCAACCTCCACCCCAAATGGTCTAGATGATTCTGGTTGCACTAGAATCGGGACAGTCGCAAAACATCCCTTCAAGGCATGAAAAGATTGTAATACCCTTGTTAAACATTTAGAAGGGAAACAACGCTTCCTTGTCATATCCATAAATGGTTTAAGCACCACCGAAAATCCTCTTTTAAACTTCCGATAATAATTTGCGAACCCCAGAAACCTCTGAAGCGCCTTCACATTCTCTAGTAACACCCAATCCTGCACCACCCGCACCTTCTCTGGATCCATCTTGAACCCCCTTGGGGTAATAATGGGTCCCAGAAATGTGATCTCTTGTATGGAAAAAAACACAATTTTCCTTTTATGCAAACAAACTATTATCGCGCAAAGCTTGGAGGACCTGACAAACATGACAAATGTGTGAATCGAAATCTAACAAAAAGATAAGAATATCATTGAGGTATACCAGAATGAAGTGGCCAATAAATTCATAGAGGACCTAATTAATAAACAACTGGAAAACTACAGTTTCTCAAAGTGCCCTTCAGGGGTGTTAAATGCGGTTTTCCATTCATCCCCCTCCTTAATTTGAATCTAATTATATCCTCCTCGTAGATCTAATTTTGAAAAACAGTTGTTACCATTCAACTGCCAAACAGATCTGGAATGAGAGGCAATGGATATGGATTACGCTTGGTGATCTGTTTGGCTCCCTGAAATCAAGACAGGGCCACAAACCCCCATCCTTTTTCTCAACAACAAAAAAAAATAGCGGCCAGAGGCGAATTTGAGGGGCATATGTGTTTCTTTCTTAAACTGCCCCGAATATAAACTTTTAGAGCCTGTCTCTCAGGAATCAGATTGTAGATGCGGCTTTTAGGCAGTTTACAGTGTGGGATGAGTTCAATAGAGCAAAGACATCAGAGAAGTCAGATAAATAATCAGGCAAATCATCCACTTGCACGGAAGACAACTTTACAGAAATACAACACTTTTTAAAGAAAGGGCTCCATTTAGAAATGTCTGCCCTCTCCCAATCCCCACCACGGGATTATGCAACCGCAACCAAGGCAATCCTAAAACCACTTGTGTTGGAAGGGATTCCACAATATAAAGGGTGATAGTCTTTGTATGAAATAATCCGATCTTGAGACAAAGATTGGGAACATAAAACTTCAAACATTTCTGTGATTGTGGAGAGGCATTGATGGCAGAGACAGGAATGGGTGAATCCAGAGGTTTTACCTCTAACCCCAAACGTTTTACCATCTCCTGATGAATTAGATTGACACCAGCTCCACAGTCAAAAAAGACTGTAATCAGCCCACTATCACCCCCAAAGAGTATCTCAGTGGGAAAAACCAGCCTGAAGGACGACATCCAGGCTATCTGTGGGCCTAGAGGAATCTTCCCTCTAACCTCCAGGCCACCTAGTTTTCTGACTGTGACCGGCTGCGAGGACAATTCTGCACAAAATTTCCCGTCCGACTGCAGAGAAAGCACCGCCCTCTTACCTGACCCCTCTTCTTTCTACTGACCTTGCTAGCTAATGAACTCAGTTGCATGGGTTTCTCCCCCCTCAAAAGGCAAGAAAACAGAAGTAGAGGAAAGCTCATTATACCTTTCTCTAATCCATCTACCTACTCTGATGGCTAAAGACATTACCTCATCAAGACTTTGGGGAACTGGATAAACCACCAATGAGTCCTTAAACTGGCTTCACAAAGCAGGTTCATTCCACTGAGTCTCAGTCACCCAACAGCGGAATTCAGCGCAGAAATCCTCAATGTAAGAGTCTCCCTGATGTAAACCTCTGAGGTTTCCCTCTGCCAGTAAGGGCATTGAAGAAACGATCCATGGAGGAAAAAGCTTCAGAGGAGGGAGGCAGCAAAAAAGCCCACACCTGTGGAGCCCCCTGCAGCCTGGAAATGACGATGCCAACCCTCTGTAACCCATCACCAGAAGACACAGTGCGTAATATGAAATACAGCTTGCATGACTTTTTAAAGCAAACAAATCTCTGTCTATCTTAAAAAAAATGGCCAGGCAGCTTGAGTTTAGGCTCCTTACCTGAAGCCCCCAGGGTTGGTTGCTGTTGTTTTACTTCAGCAACTTCAATTGCCAGCGCCCTCAGCTGGTTTGACAAAGCCTCAATGGGGTTCATATCGGAAAATGAAAATATCCCACCGAGTAAGTGAGGTGGTTGATTATGTTACATGCAACCAAGATGCTCTGGACCTGTCACCTACAGATCTCTGAAAAATGCAAATGAACAAAACAGGGATAGAACCAAAATATGGGAAACACTGTTTCTATATAACCAAACCCAGGGAAGGGCCATGCCTGAACGCAGGGTGATCACCCTAATAAGGATGGCCCTGACCGCGTGCCTCGGTTCCTAGTCGACCCTATGTGGAAAAGGGAAATAACACAAGAAAACCAAAACTAGCAATGAAAAAAAGCACAGTACTTAGCTTGAGATGCAGCAGGTAAGTGAATGATCCAGGACCAGAGCTCTGAATGCTAGCTCAGCTAGACAGAGAGTGAAAATCAACTGCAGTTCAGCTCAGTATCAGGCCAGGTAAACTAGCCCTAGTTATTACTCACAGGTGCGAATAAGTACGTCACACCCAGCATCACACCCACTGAGCCAGAAGATGTAGAAACAGTTCCAAAACCAGCACCAGACTTCTCAGCAAGGCAACAATTCCAGAACGTCTGCAACACAAACTTTCAAGCACCACTGTATATTTGAAATACTCGTAGTATCGTCAAACAATTACTTGATGCCCATGCAAAGGGCTGATTTCTACCTCTTGTCTATGGCTGCCTAATGTTTTGTGAGGTAAATATCTTTTTTGCTCAGTTTCTATTGTATTAAAGTAAAAAAAAAACAAATGTTTGAAGGTAAACAATGGTATTTAACTTGATCAATAATGCACTACAAGTAAAAAAAACAAAACTCTATGACATCTATGACTGATCGAATGAATTCATGGGCGCTCCACAATTTTATTTAAAGTGACATATATCAAAATTGTGGTACAAGAAAAAGTTATTATTTACCTTTGAGTGTATTATTGATCAAGTTAAGCCCTTAGTGATGAAGTCTGTTTGTACCTTAATGACCAAATTTTGGAAATCTGACATCTGTCACTTTAATATAGAATAACTCTGTAAAGGTTTTGCATATCCAAGTGATTCTGACATTGTTTTTTCGCCACATATTGAACTTCATTTATGTGGTAAAAATAGACCAATAGAATTTGTGTATATTTATTAAAAGTACCAAAATTGGGAAAATTTTGAAAAACTTATTTTTTCACATTTTCAACTGCAATATCTCAAATATGTGCAAACATACTGTAAAATTTTTTGATAAGACATATATTTCCATCTGTTTACTTTATTCTAGATGCACATGTGAAAAACTTTTTTTTTACCCATTTAGGAGACATACAAATTTAACATTAATTATTAAAAACATTTTGAGGAACATTTTGTTTTCCTGCACCAAGCCAAGATTGTAAAGGCTCATAAGTGTCAGAATGATAAATACCCCCACAAATGACCCGCTATTTTTGCTACGGGCGCGTGTACAGAAGACGGGGTAAGGTCCGCAGATAAATCTAGGGGCCTTAGGTATGTAATTTCATCTTCCCTCATGGATATGACCAGAATGCTGTGGGACATCACCAAAAACTGAGGTGAGTACTCTTAGCTCCCCTCATGGATCCGATCCGTGAGGGGAGCTGAATCTTTAACTTTATTATACTTTCTGTTTACTTTTGTGTGATCGCCATTATCCATTGGATAACGGCGAAATTCTACAATATTGCCACAATACCTAGTCAGCAGAGGCCAATGTTTTTTAATAATGCTACTGATTTTCTGGCTTAAGGGGCCATATGTAGATGTGAACGGAATTCTGTTTTTCTTAGATTTCTGGATTTTCTCACCCAATAGGTCATCTTTCAGCCTTCTAACTCTACAGACAGTACTATTTAATAAATTCTCCGGGTACCCTCTCACTGTAAATTTCTGACAAATTTCATCCAGGCGCTTATCCATCATATCGTCATTAGTGATTCATCTCACACAGAGCAGCTGGCTCCATGGAAGTGACTCGACCATCTTCCCTGGATGTGCAGTTGTGTTGGAGAAGAGGAGCATTGGGATATGACGTGTGATGCCGCAGAGTTGTATTTATTCCAGAGGGGTGGAGTCACACCTGATGCATAATATACCCCAATTTAGGGGTCGGTCTTTGGGTAATTTGTATATGGTGTTGTATTGTGTTGATTATATACATTTGTGCTAGCCTCTGTATGATTGGTTGGGGCATGTGTCTGTCTTTTATAAAGGTATGTGATGTAATTATGTGGGGAAGCTTGAAAAAGATCACATTGTGTGATCAAAACATTGCTTTTAATGGAGAAATAAAGGCTGTTTTTTTACGTTGCACTTTGGCACTATTATATGCTGCTACAGAGTAACATCTACTCTCTTGGATTAGGTGTGAACAATGTTTTGTTCTGTTTCTGTATACATAGTTGACTTTCTGTGTGATTACATCTGTGTCTGTAGGTGTGTTGATACCTGGTGAGTTTTATATTGTATGTTGTATTCCCCTGTGTCTGTAGGTAAACAGATGCCTGTTGTGTTATTTTCCCTGCCTGTTACCATCTAGAGCAAGCCAGTGGCCACTAGGTTCCAGCACTGAGCCGTCCCTACTGGGACGATCGCCCTGCTTGTAGGCAGGACTCCCTTTTTGTGGTTTTAGTTGTCTTGTTAGAGTAGGGACTCACAAGATGAGGACCCTTGGTGTGGTCTCGTGAGCTAACGTATTCTGGCCAAACTACAAACCAATACCTCGTACTTACTTATTAGCAATTCTATTTGCCTGTGTGTATTGGTTCATTGGTAGGTATTTGGTCGTCTGGTGTTGGTATGCATATCTGTTCTTTTTTTTGGTGCACATGGGTACATACTAGAGATAAGCGAGCACCAAAATGCTCGGGGGCTCGTTACTCGGGACGAAATTTTCGCAATGCTCGAGGGTTCGTTTCGAGTAACGAACCCCATTGAAGTCAATGGGCGACCCGAGCATTTTTGTATATCGCCGATGCTCGCTAAGGTTTTCGTTTGTGAAAATCTGGGCAATTCAACAAAGTGATGGGAACAACACAGCAACGGATAGGGCAGGCGAGGGGCTACATGGTGGGCTGCATCTCAAGTTCCCAGGTCCCACTATTAAGCCACAATAGTGGCAAGAGTGGCCCCCCACCCACTGTCAGCGTAAAGATCGTTCTTCTCTGCCATAGCTGTAACAGCTGTGGCAGAGAAGAACGATGTTTGCCCATTGAATTCAATGGAGCCAGCAATACAGCAGGTTCCACTGAAAGCAATGGGCTGCCGGCGATCGCGGGATGAATTGTCGGGAAGGGGTTAAATATATAAGCCGTTCCCTGCAATTCATCCAGAAATGTGTTACAGTAAAAATATATACCAGCGTATAAGGCGACGGGGCGTATAAGACGACCCCCCAACTGTCACCTTATACGCCGGCAATACAGTGGAGCAAAGAATAAAAATCATTACTTACTTCTTCTGACGTTCTGCGGCGCTCCTGCAGGCTGTTGCTCCCTCCTGGTCCACGGCAGAGTATTGCTTTCTGGACGCAGGGCTTGAAATCCCCGCCTCCAGAAACACAGCCAATCACAGCCATTCAATGACATCATTGTCATTGGCTGTGATTGGCTGAAGGCACGTGTGTTTCTGGAGGCGGGGATTTAAAGCCCTTCGTAGAGAAATCAATGCTCTGCCGGGAACCAGGAGGGAGCAACAGCCTGCAGGAGCGCCGCAGAACGTCAGAAGAAGTAAGTAATGATTTTTATTCTTTGCTCCACTGTATTGCCGGCGTATAAGGTGACAGTTGGGGGGTCGTCTTATACGCCCCGTCGCCTTATACGCCGGTATATATTTTTATTGTAACACATTTCTGGATGAATTGCAGGGAACGGCTTATATATTTAACCCCTTCCCGACAATTCATCCCCGCGCACGCCGGCAGACCATTGCTTTTAGTGGAACCTGCTGTATTGCTGGCTCCATTGAATTCAATGGGCAAACATCGTTCTTCTCTGCCACAGCTGTTACAGCTGTGGCAGAGAAGAAGGATTTGTCTTCTATATGTTCTCAATGGGGTCGGCGCTGCTGCCGCCGGCCCCATTGAGCGCATATAGAGAAGATTTATGGCCTTAAGAAGGACCGTTGGGGTTCTTGAAACCTAAAATACTCCTAACACTCTCCCTATAGCAGCTCCAACACGATACCACTTTCCCTGAACTAATCTCAGAATGCATCTGTGGCGAGCCGCGGGAGGGGCAGATTTCAATACTCGGGTGACACCTAATCTCGCCAGCCACTCACTGCAGGGGGGTGGTATAGGGCTTGAACGTTGCAGGGGGGAGTTGTAATGCCTTCCCTGTCTTTCTATTGGCCAGAAAAGCGTGCAAATTTCTCAGGGAAGAAAGTGAAAGTAACTCGAACATCACGTGGTACTCGTTACGAGTAACGAGCATCTCGAACACCCTAATACTCGAACGAGTATCAAGCTCGGACGAGTATGTTCGCTAATCTCTAGTGCATACCCTTTTCTGTTTCTTGTTTAGTCTTCTATTTCCTTTACGTTCGCGTAGGTCGTTGCTCCCACGAACGTAACACATTGTAGTTGCATGTAAGTAGTTTCTGCACCATTGAAAACTCAGTGGTGACATATCAGTGATTTGGCCATCCTGTTGGACAGGTAGCTTCAAGGTGGCATGAATTTATGAGGCAATTACTAGACCAGCAGCAACTCCAGTTAATGCACACACCTAGACTGTGTCCTTTGCAAAACATCTGTTGATTTGATTTTATAGCAGGTTCAACAGGAATGTCTTGCCCACAGCAGCTCCACCAGTGAAGAATATCCTTAAGGTGCTTTTACACAGAAGGATTATCGGTCGGATCCCAGAGGATCAGCAAGAATCTGAATGATTATCAGTCAGTGTAAATGCATGCACCAACTGAGCGACGTATCATTTAGTGTAAACAGTCAGTCATTCACTTAAGAACGACTGCCTGCTTACTGTGAATGGAGGCAAGTGGGCTGGAACTAGACCCCCATTCATTAGCAATAATCAAAAGCACAGGAACGATTATCGCTGGGATGACCTATTACCTGACAGATCCTCCTGCATTAAAGCACCCTTAAGGCTCATTTACATGGAGCGATAATCGCTCAAACATAGCTAAAAAGTGATAATTTGAGCGATCATCGTTGCATCTAAACGCCTGGCCATCGTGCACTTTTTGTGCACTGCTAGCTGATCGTTAAATTCAGTCCAACCTAAAAATCGTCCTTCAGCCTTATCAGTAGTTCTCCACGGGTAGCGTTGATAGCATTCTTTCCCATCGGAGAACAATGGAACTGAATGCAGATAAGAGCCCTCGGACTATTAACTGCATTCAGCTAAAGGCTTCATTTGCACGCTAAATAGCTATTGAGTAGCTGAGTAGCTACTTAATAGTTTATGCAAAATGATCGCTCAAAGCTGTCACTAAAACTGTCGTTTGAGCGATCTTTGAGTGATCATCGATCTGTGTAAATGAGCCTTTAGACCTCTTTCACACAAGCGTCATTTCGTGACGACGTAGGCGTTATTTTTTTAACCCGAAATTTCTCTCCGTCAAAAGATAGGATTTGTCCTATCTTTTGATGGCACAATGACGGCAGTTCCATAGTCTCCTATTGGAGCCTATGCAAGCTGACTGGCAAAGGGAAGGTGAGGAAGTTTAACATGTCAACGGGGATTCCCTGCATCTTGGGGCTGCGGCGTCATTGCACTGCAAGACGCCGCAGCCAGCCATGTTAAAATTGTGAAAAAAAGGCGCGACCAACTCACGGCTATTCTTCGTTCAAGTGATTTAACGCTTTGATAGCCGTGATTTTTTAGCTCAGCTACCAGAACGCTAAAATGACGTTCGTGTGAACGACACCTTAGCCTTTTCTCCGTTTTCCTCAGACTGCCTTGCATAATATGTCTCAAACAACCTCGCAAATTCCTTCAAACTGATATTGTTGAAGTGATAAAGAGAATGTTCTGTCAGACGCCTTTCATACCCCGCAAACATGTTTGCCCAGTATCCTGTAGCTTGACCTGCCTCATCAAATTTTAGAACTTTGTAGTGCAGCTGAGGCTTACCAGTGTTGAGGAATACTGTTTTTCTTGAGCTGTTATGTAAGTTGAGATGACATGGCACTAGAGATGAGCGAGCATACTCGCTAAGGCAAACTACTCGAGCGAGTAGTGCCTTATGCGAGTACCTGCCCGCTCGTGTCTAAAAATTCGGGTGTCGGCGTGGGGCGGGGAGCGGCGGGGGAGAGCGGGGAGGAACGGGGGGGGGGGGGGGAGATCTTTCTCTCACTCTCTCCCCCCCCCCGCTCCTTCCTCCTCACTCCCACAACTCACCGCTCTCCCCCGCTCTCCCCGCAGGTACTCGAATAAGGCACTACTCACTCGAGTAGTTTGCCTTAGTGAGTACGCTCGCTCATCTCTACATGGCACCTCTATTAAAGTTTCAGTATTTTCAGTCAAAATCACTAAAGTATGGCATTATCATCAGTGCTGAATATGTATGCAAAATCTAAAGAGAATCGCTTCAGCGAAAGTGAGGAAAATCAGTTGCAAGATTTGACCGAAACGGAGAGGTGAAGTTAAATAAAATTGCTTAAAAACAACATAATGTGGTTGTAATATGTCGAAACTGAATGTCCAGATGTCTTTCTTCAGAACTGTTTTTGCATGAGGAAATGCTATATTTGGGTCTCTAATCCGTCATTGTCCAGAGTTGCCAAATTGGTCATTGTTTGACTTCCCTCTGATCAGTGAATGTATTTCTCTATTTCTTGGTGCATCTGTATTTTTCTGCTTAGCATAGATAATCCGGCGTGTTCTTCTAAATGCCACTTCCCCACAATGTCTTTTTATAGTTCCCCACCCTTCAGTTGTAATGCTTTATCATGCATGCACCATCTTTCTGCACTGTTTCTTTGCTTCTTATATACTAAAGCGCAAATCGTCTTGGAAATGGTGTATTCCTCCCTGACTATTTCTTCGGAATTCGTAGGTTTGGTTTACATCATGCCTTCATGCACCCTTCAAACAGGTGCTAGATAAAGTTTTAGAGATGGGAGAAGCCCCTCTATTCTCTCCACTGCAATGCTCAGAGATTGATGCGAATGCAGGAACATCAGTCCAAGAGAAGACTTGCTGTCTGAAGTGTCAGTGACTAAACACAGGGAATCAGGCTTCTAGAGCAGAGGTTTCCAAGCTTTTTTGCTCCGTTATTTGTTCCGTAGCCCCCCTGCCTGCCTAATGGTAAATTTTCCGTAACTTATTAACCCTTTAACGCTGCAGAACATACAGTTACATCCTGCAGCTTCGGGGTATGTATGGAGGGAGATCGCTGGGGAAAGCTGCAGAAGCTATCAAGCCATCGCAAGTTGTTGTCCCCTCTGGGGACTATATAAGAAAAGTAAAAATAAGTTTTAAAAAGTTTTACTAATTATTAAAATGAATAAAATAAAAAGTTTAAACCCCCCCCCCCCCCCCTTGCTATATTTAGAGCAAAATAATCTAAATAATAAAATAAAAATACATATTTGGTATCGCTGCGTCCGTAAAAGTCCGATCTAGCAAAGTAACACATTATTTACCCCGCGCAGTGAATGTTGTCAGAAAAAAAAAGAAAAGAACGCCAGAATTGTGCTTTATTGATCACCCCGTCTCCAAGAAGAAAACGTAATAAAAAGTGATCAAAAAGTTGTATGTATTCAAAATTAGCAACAGAAACTACAAGACATCCCGCACAAAATGAGCCCTCGCACAACTATGTCGAGGGAAAAATAAAAACGCTATTCCGGTCAGAAGATGGCAACAGAAAATCATTTAAAAAAATTAAATGGCTTTGAAAAAAATTAAAGTAGTAAAGCAAAAAATAACTATATAAGTTTGGTATCGTAGTAATAGTACTGACCCATAGAATAAAGATATTGTGTCATTTTTTTGTAGTGTGTACGCCGTAGAAACAAGACGCACTGAAAAATGGCGGAAGTTTGTTTTTTTTCCATTTCACTCCTGGCAGCAAAAAATGGTGAATGTCCAGCTGCCATGTTGGATACAACTATACTCATACTCCAGCAGTTCACTACTACAGTGATCTTGTTGGACGTGGTCAGACCATCTTGCGCTAGACCTAGGTCGATTATTTGGATGTGGCCATCTCTATCCAGCATGATGCTGTTTGGCTTGATGTCTCTGTAATGAAATGGAAGTCCTTTTTAGAAACAGCACCTCTTTTGTCCATGGCTGTATCTGGTATTGCTACTCAGCCCTATTCAAGTGCATAAAGCTAAGCCACAATACCCGACACAGCTCATTAAAAACAACAACAACATAAATTCTGTTCCTCTTACCGATGGACGATGCCATGCCGATGGAGAAACTGGAGGCCGCAAATCAATTCTGCTGTGAAGAACCTGATGAAGAGAGGAAAGTGTTTAGTATCAATGATGAAATCATTCTGGATAACTGCCATAAAGAAAACTATCATCTTACCTCTGACATAACCGATCTGCCCATATCCCAGAATTAGTTACTCACTCTATAGTGAGACGGTTCAGTTTACTGGACACATCAATTAGGGTCTAAAGGCTGCCACCAGACAGGTACTCCATGATGAAGAAGACATGGTCGTGTAATACAAAGCATAATATTATAGTAAGGGCTCAATCACATGGGCGATAAAATCGCAAGAGTTTTGTGCTTTGAAAGGCACACAAAACTCACCTGAAAATAGAACCTATTCTTCTTAATGCATCTATGTACATGGGCGATTTTTCTCTCACAACGATGCTGCTAGATGGAAAAATTGCAGCATGTTCTATTTCCATGTGAGTTTCGCCCCCTGGGAATGCTGGACACGACTCACGCTCTCCCGTGTGAAACATATTTTCTCATCCGTCACCTATTATAATAAAGATGACCGGAGCAGGGAGACTCCTATGTATACCTGAGACCGTGGTGTGGCACTGAGATGACAAAGGAACGGGCAATCTCTGGCCACTAGGAGTAGTCGTCTCTCGCGCTCTAGCTCTTCTGTGTTGTCCTCCTTGTTGATTATCTTAATGGCCTTGAAGATATTTTGGCAATGGACAGATGCCAGGACGATCTAAGAAAAAAAAATGCAAAAGAAGTGTTTCAATTCTTCAAATCGCTGATATACAATTAGCAGAAAATTACTGTTAACCATCCCCACACTAAAATGGCTTAGTGTGGGGAACGTACTGAATATCTGCGCTATAGCACTGTGTCTGGGATTTTATATCCGATTCAGATGAAATAGAGAAGTGTAAAACTTACCTTGTTGAAGCCGCCCTAATCAATAACTGATGGAACCTGAACCCGTTAATGGAAAGTTAGGCACTGAACCTGGGTGTTACAGCGGTGCTGGGTCCTAAAGGGAGAGAATAAGGAATAACATATTAGTTTATTTGGAAGAAATGTAATAAAACAAACAGAGAACATGAGATTAGTCTCTATAAAACTGAAGAAGGAGCTATTTGTTGTCTGCGACCTGCTAAGTGATACCCAAAAGTATGGTATCACCAAAATCATAATGACGCTTATAATATTGGGGGAGATTTATGAAACTGTCTGAAAGACAAACTGTCATTGTTAGCCCTAACAACCAATCACAGCACAGCTTACATTTTGTATTCTGCTTTTGTTAATGGAATACTGTGCTGTGATTGGTTGTTGGGGGGCAACTAAGACAGATTTTCTTTTAGAAAGTTTCCTAAACTTGCCCTATTATTTTAACTTTATGGTTAGTGCAGTAAAAAGAACAAACCGTTGTGTGGTGGTAGCATCCCGGTAATAAATTGTACCTTCCCCCTCACAGTCTGATTACATACCTATATCATAATAATACAGTGCATGTATTACATGTGACTACATATATATGTAGTTACATGTAATACATGGACCCTGGATGAATCTCATACTGGTTATATGGGAACATTTACCATAAATACAACTATAACCACTTTAGAGAGTTTAAATGGTTCCCAATGAAGGATATTCCCTACCTGCTCTTGGCTCCTCATCCACCAACTCTCTGGTATTGGGTCCAATCCTCTTTTTCCTCCTGAGGTCTTCATCCAGGCTGTCACCTTTTCTCTTCACCTTCTCTTCTCCATTCTTTTCCACTTCTCCTCCCTCCATCTTCTCCTCTTCTTGTCTTCGTTTTGTCCATTGGACATCATCCTGCAGAAATCTTGCAGAGCAATCCAATGATCTTCCGCACATGGCAGTCGACTGTTGAAAAGTCAATAGCAGTTGGCTGGTCTCATGACATCAGGCCGAGGAGTCATAGAAGCTTCCTGGCACATGCCATGCTGGTCCTGCATGTACCTGCTCTCTTGCCATATACATTGTACTGTAGGCATCATGAGTGGCATCTGGGGTGTGGATGGGCACAGAAATTCATGGATGGGTTTTCCACTGGTGTAATATTAAGAACAAATAGGAGAGGGAAGATAAGATGGTATGACTGGTATATCTGAGTTGGCAGTGATGCCCATATTTCATTTCTAGCTCCTGGAGGTTGATAATAAGTAAAGTTGATGGAAATCAGGGCAGTTTGGGGGATGAAGGAAGCAAACAATCCGGGCGACGGCCAGTTTTGTCCAATATTCAGTCCAATGACTTGTCAATGAATGTGTATCTCCTGTTCTTACCAGTTACATTATCACTGGGGTCTGCTCAAAATCCTCACATTGTAACTGGGGTTTCTCCATCGTATGGTGGTTTGGGAATACCTGGTTATGCTCCCTATTTTAATCTTTTAATGACCAACCCATGTTAAGTCTCAAAAACCAACATTTTTTCAGTTTTTTCTTCATCACATTTCATGAGCCATTTTTTTTTTATTTTTTCATTGACATCGCTGCCTGAGAGATTGTTTTTTTTGTGAGACAAGTTGTATTTTAAATGGCACCATTTTGGGCTATAGATAATGTATTGTATAACTTTTATTTATTTTTTGGGAGGGATAGAAAAACTGAAATTCCTCCAATATGCTTTGGAATTTATTTTTACAGCGATATGATGGTATAAATAATATATCTTTATTATTTTACGGCATTCACCATGTATCATCAATTCTGTAATATTCTTTCATTAATTTGTTTTGTTCTACCACTGTAAATCAAGGTTGAAGTGCAGATCCTCTGCAATCCACTGCATGTTGTTAGGCATTTAGCTTCTCTAGTAACCAGGACTCTAGGACGTTTGTTAGCTGTGGGGGAGGGGTTATCTTCACAAGCTCCTCCCTGCACTCACACTCCCTCAGATCTGCAGTCAGTGAGTACACAATCTCTGCCTCTCCTTTGCAGTGGTCTTTATGGTGTAGGCAATATATGTGTATCTAGTTTGCTGCAGGCAAAGCAGGATCATTCTTATTGGTCTGATCTTTATTAGTTGCTAAGGGCTAATTTACACGGATGGTTTTAAAGTCCAAGTTCTGTTAGCTTTTGAAACTGCCAGAAATCATACCCATCAAAGTTAGGGTGGCTTCACATAGACCTATGTGCGTGTGCAATACGCAGGGAATAGAACCCATTGATTTCAATTAGAGTGTACTAATTTCCTTTTTTTTGCTTACGCAAATTTTTCAAATGCAATATTTTCAATTGTACTTGAAAAAAAATGCAGCGCGCTTTATTTTTGTGTGGACTTGTGCACCAAGGGTCGCCATAAAAGTATATGGGAGGTGCACGAATGCACACCTAGACCTAATTACGCTAAATAGCCTTTTAAAATGGGGGCATGGTAATGTCCCACGTGCAAAAAACCCTGCCCTGCGTGTGCAAAAAGTACAGTAGAATGCGTAATATATGCACAAATCTACCTCCTTCATATAGGAAATATGTCAGACTCAGGCATGCACAATGGTGCATACGCTCATGTCACAGCACATAAACTGTTATGTTTCAGAATGCAATAAGTGTATGTATTTCTTATCTGATTGGACTATTGGCCCTTATATAGAAGACTAAAACCTATGCTTTGTAGTGCCGGTAACAAGGATTAAAACCCAGACCTCAATTCAATTGAAAATATGTGGGTCAACCTGAAGAGGGCACTACAAACGTGATACCCTCGCAATCTGACAGATTTTGCAAGGAAGAATGGGCAATGGGTATTAGTTTTAGGCTGGGTATATTTTACCAACCACATTATTTTTATTTTTTTATTTTTTTTTCCATCCTTAAAGATTTCAGCCTTTTTTTCAATGGAATTGCACAGATAACGGGTCACAGTGATGGAGGAAATAAATATGAAATTATTCATCTGGGTCAGATTTTCTTAGCATGATAAAAACTTTCTTATATCCATCGTATCTTTCTCATCTATCTGTCTATGTGCTTAGATGTATGAAAACATACAGATTCATAGACTGGAGAAAAATCAATATATTGGTGTTAAAGCCAACTCATGAGTCTGTCTCCATAACTGGTGACTAGAAGCTTAAAGGGGTATTCTGGGCATTTAAGCTCTTGCAGTATTGATGTTCATCAATAGTTGATCGGTCGGGGGCTGCTGCTCAGGACCCCTAGTGACCACATTGGGGAGGAGCTGGAAGTGCAATAGAAGGTTTAACATAGATTTCAATGGGAGCAGAGCTTCTAAGATACTTCTGGCTCCGACCCATAGACGTACCGCTAGGGGTCACAATTGCAACCTTGCCAGTGTGCTGAGGGGGCCCAGAGGCCCCCGTCATATACAAAATGCACACTTACCGGCCGGTCGCATTGCCTATCGCGTGATTGGTGTGGCCAGAGTGTGTGGCTGTTGGAGGAGGGGATGCCGACACAGTGCACGCAGTGGAGTGTAGCCAGGTGAAGATGTCATCATCCCGCTGCTCCTGAAAACCAAGAACACAGCGTCTGTGTGCAATGCTCTCCTCACGTTGCGGCTGGGCACTAGTGAACGGCTGTCTGTCAAAGTAGTACAGAGCAGCGGTCCGGTTCTGGGGTCACGACTGCCATTTCAGGTGTGGTGGTCCCATGACTGTGTCCTACATCCTGTACTAGTCTGACTGCCCTGTCTTTGTGCATTGTGAAATAAAAAAAGTCATTTCTCCCCAAGGCTAATATTCAGAGGTGCAGGGGTTATACCCTTGACTAGCTTTACTGCAGGTTATTTCCTATCCACAATTTATTGTGAAAAACTGACCCCTGGAAGGCAGGCTATAATACCGCCTCTAGTTTGGATGTAAGATGTGATACGGGTGGGCAAGGAGGCTCTAGTACCCTGTTGTACTGCCTCTAGCTTGGATGTAAGATGTGATACGGGTGGGCATGGAGGCTCTAGTACCCTGTTGTACCGCCTCTAGCTTGGATGTAAAATGTGATACGGGCAGGCATGGGGGTTCTTGTATCCTGCTGTACTGCATCTAGCTTGGATACAAGCTGTGATATGGGCGGGCATGGAGGCTCTAGTACCCTGTTGGTCCGCTTCTTATTTGGATGCAAGATGTGATATGGGCGGGCATGGAGGCTCTAGTACCCTGTTGTACCGCCTCTAGCTTGGATACAAGATGTGATACAGGCGGGCATGGAGGCTCTAGTACCCTGTTGTACCGCCTCTAGCTTGGATACAAGATGTGATACAGGGAGGCATGGAGGCTCTAGTACCCTGTTGTACTGCCTTTAGCTTGGATACAAGATGTGATCCAGGCGGGCATGGAGGCTCTAGTACCCTGTTGTACCACCTCTAGCTTGGATGCAAGATGTGATATGGGTGGGCATAGAGGCTCTAGTACCCTGTTGTATCGCCTCTAGCTTGGATACAAGATGTGCTACAGGCAGCCATGGAGGCTCTAGTACCCTGTTGTACCACCTCTAGCTTGGATGCAAGATGTGATATGGGTGGGCATGGAGGCTCTAGTACCCTGTTGTATCGCCTCTAGCTTGGATACAAGATGTGATGCGGCCAGGCATGGAGGCTCTAGTACCCTGTTGTATCAGTTCTACATCTTCCTGTAAATAGTGACATAGACCATGCTAGTGTAACCGGGTTATCTGCTGTATATAATTATATACGTATAGCTGGTATCAGTTATGTTTAATCTCTTTTTATTAAGTTTTCAGAATATTTTACAAACATTAGGAAATATCAGTAAAAAGAAGAAAGGAAAAACAATAAAAGGGAAAATGGAAATAGGCCTCGCAGGGCCTATGGTTCATATTGTACAACAATTGGGCACATCTTCTTGTAAACAACAAATAAAACAGTCAATTCGTCTAGCCCATAGATGATCCCCGGACCCCCTTGCCCCCAATCCACTGTTCTTTTACTATATCAACGCATATTTAACTGACGGTAAAGGTGGGGTCTATGTCGTGATGAATATTATGGTTTATGTGGTGGGAATCCTTTTCATTTGAGGAAAGAAGGAAGAGAAAAAGAGGGGGGGGGGGGAAGATATAGAAACGATCTGAGCAAGTTAATTAGATAGCGCAGGAAGACAAGGTACTTTGACTATAGCTCACTGAACACCTCTACACAGACAGAACCACACATACACTCACACATAAAATAAGAGAACGAACAACAACAACAACAACAAAGAAAAAAAAGGGGGGAGGGGGGGGCGGGAGCACCCTGAGCGTCTTCCAGTCGGTCCCCAACTTCAAAGGCCCTGCGGCCCCTACAGGGCTCGTGAGTACGTTTAGTAGAACAAGCTGGCAAACTCTGCTGAGGACTCGAACATAATCCAGGGCTGCCAGGTCTTTCTGTATTTCTCCTTTTGTTTTTCGGGCTCTCGAGAGTGCTCCGCACATAGCTCCTCCATCTGGCTAAGGTATGACATCTCCTGCTGCCACTCCCTCATTGAGGGAACTTGTGTGGATCGCCAGTGACGAGGGATGACTGCTCTGGCTGCTGCAATACAAAACCGGAGCAAGTCTCCCTTTTGTGCACTAATGGGGCCCGGCAGCTGGTATCAGTTATACATCCGCCTGTATATAGTTATATTGACCATGCTGGTAGTGTTTTTTTTAGCAGCTCAATAACCATTAACTAGCTAATATATACAATTAGGCCGAAAACACTTGCCATACCATGTTTATTTGTTAGGATTTTCACACTCACAAACTGGCGAAACTATGGCAGAGCTCAGAAACAGCAGACATAACTAAGAAATAGACATAAATCATGGCTAACAAAGGCTCAAACACTCACCTGCATACCTGCTCACATAGCCAGATGGAATAACTGTAGAATGTACAAGGTATTAGTTCATATTTTACCCGTGATACTTTAGCTCGCGTCAAAGGTCCACGTTGTCTTGCGAGTCCCTACTCTAACAAGACAACATCCACATGAAACCTGCCTGCATATGGGGCAATTGTCCCAACAGGCACGGCCCCGCTAGAACCTAGGGACCTACCTACCTAAACCTATGTGACGAATGAAACAAAGCAGGACTGAATGCAGCTCACACCAACACACCAGGGATTTGCATACAACACAGCACACCGTGCACCCTGAACAGGACTGTTCACACCACACGTCCGGCACATGCACAGACACGCAGGAACATGACACTGTTCCACTGAACAAACAGAGGAAAGCCCAGCAGCCTCTAGCAAAGCGGCTGGCATATATGAGCAGCAGAACGCTGGCGATTGGCTGGCCGGAGAAATCCACACACAGCCTGCATAATCATTCCCCACTTGTGGGGCTGTGCTGCTGAAAACCCACGTAGAAATACAGATCCCAGCAGCACACCTTAACAGAACCTCCACAGGGGTCTGAGACCTGGTGGACTAGCTGGCTAGAGAAATCTACACCTAGCCAGCTCAATAAACCCCCACCTGTGGGGCTACGCTGCTGGAAACCCATGCAGAACAACAGATCCCAGCAGCACACCCTAACATCAATTAAAATGAACAGGGCCGGGCTCACATGACTGTACCGTAATACATTGCGTTAAATTCATAGCTTAGCTGCATATTGAATTGTGTATTCCTGTATTTGCTACATATGCGTTCATTTTTGTGTGCATATTGCTTTCATATGTACTGTGTAATTCACACATGCAAAAACGAATGCAAGCAGGCAAAATGTCAGACGTTGCCCAACCACCTGGAAATGCCCTTTCAGTGGTCACATGACTGCACAGGTGCCATTTTCTTTACTTCGCGGTGTTTTGGTGAGAGTTGTGTGTTAGCTGTGCTCTGAGAACTAGGTCTGCACTAGAAGATGATGCTCTCTTGGCTTGGCTGGTTTCTTTCACCTTTGTAGAGCCCCATCTAATGCTGGAGGGAGAGCCCAGAAGAAAGTTGCGAAGGTTGTATGGGCGACTTCAACAGCCTTTGTAGCGACTTGAGACAGCATCCGGATGTGTCCTCTGCCTTCTGCCACATCGTTTGACAAGCTGCTGGAGATGTGTTCCGGATTGAGCTACGCCAACACAAACATGCGGCGGTTTGTCTCCCCTGAAAAGCATCTGCTGGTCACCCTGAGGTAAGAACAAGCAGGTTTCCATGTGGTTTTTGTGTTTTATGTAAGCTATATAGTGTAAAGTTCCTTTTTCCCTCCATGTGCTCCTTGGTATTTATTTTCCTTTTTGTAATTTAAAGTTTTAATATTCATATCTCTCTTTTCTTTTCAGATTCCTCGCTACCTGTAACTCATTTGCATTAGTGCATTTTGAGTTCCTGTTGGATCACTCAACCATCTATGGGATCATCAGGAGGTCCTACGATATGATTTATGAGCTGCTGAAGCCATCGGTGATGCTGCTGTGCAGTCTCTGAACTATATCAGGGCAAGCACATCCATGTGAAGAAGCCACTGCACATAGGGTCCCGATATTATAATTATAAACAGTACTTTTCGGTAGTTCTGTTGGCCTTGGCTGATAGGAACTATTGGTTTATATTTGTTAATATTGGGTCCTATGGAGGCACTGCGGATGCTTGCATTTTCAGGGTTTCCAGAATAGTGCAGCGCCTTCTTTCCAACCAGCTGTCTCTGGCGGAGCTATGGATACTGCCTGGTTCTTGAGTCCCACCAGGCCCATTTGTTATTGTAGCGGATCTTTGACGGTTGGACACCAGGAGACCATTTTTTAATTATTGTCTCATATGGGCTCATTCTTTTGTCAAATGTGCCTTTGGGCTTCTTACCAGTAAGCGTCGAGTTTTCCTGGGCATGATTCAGATAGAACCGAGAATGTGTGAGTGGTAATTCAAGTCGCTGTGGTTCTGCACAATTTTTGCTGGAACAATGAATTGGAATGTGGTTGATCTGGTTGCACCAACCTCACAAGTTGTTGCAGTGGATCAGACCCCACAGCGTACCCCTGCAGCATCTGAACTTTGAGTCGGAGACATCTTTGCAGACTCCTTTCTGAAGCCTCAGGGAGAAGTTCCATGGCATATGGATAGTCCAAGAAGATAGGTGATCTAAACTCTCTATACCGTGTTTTTTTTGAAAACCAGCTTTCTGTTTTAATTTTTTAACTAAGGTTTTTTGTTTTTTAGGTAGGGACTCGCAAAACAATGAGAAACCTTGATGTGGGTTGCGAGTTTATATAACATGGTCTAGCTATCCAAAGTTTTTCTGAAAATAATGTTATTTAAAATACCTTTTTTTTTCTTCTTTGCATTATTTGGCCCCATTATAAACTAATATCTGATTATCTTTTTTTTGTCAGGCCACTTAAAAAAATAAAGATGTTTCTTGAAAACCAGTGTAACAGGCTGGAGGAGTATTATAATTTTAAATATGCAGGCTGAAGAAGTTTGCCAGTAATGCCCATTAAATATGGGCTTTGTAGAGGACAAATAAAATCATGCTGCAAATCTGAAACTGCTGTCAGTTGTTTTTTCACACGACAGTCATTTTGTGTGAAAAGTCCAGAGGTAAAGACCCTAAAGGGGTTTTCCAGGGAGAATACTACTGATGACCGTCATTTGGAACCCAGACCTATCAGCTGAGCGATGGATCCCAAGTGATAGAACCCAGCGAATCAACTATTGATGACCTATCCTCATAGGTCATCAATAGTATTCTCCCAGGAAAACCGCTTTAACCATTAATGAAAACACAAAGGCTGAAAACCAACATTTTTTAATAAATAGAGAAAATGTAAATATAAATTGTTTAAAACATTTCAAAATATAAATAACTATAAACAAAAACTCATGTAACATATACCCCCCTCCAGACACTATAAATCTGTGAACCACGGCCTGAAATCTGTGCCACTGCAACTTGGAGGCCATAGTGAGATTTTTATAGGGTGGTCACTGGGTCACTGCTATATGTGGCCACTAAATCTGATGGCCAACAACTGGAGACTTATACTACCCCATAGAGGGCTGCTCAGAAAACCCCTGGCTATACATGGGTGTGTGCAGATGACTGCTTTGGGGTGTGGGCGGTGGGGCTGGTGGTGAAAGTATTGTCATTAATCTATCAAGGCATGCAAATCTTGTGGTATAGATGGCGGTATTGAGGCCTCCAGCACACACATCATGTATGTTTGTGTTGTGATTTGTAGTTCATCCAGAACTGGACAGATGTTGCAGGGGACAGTGCGCCCCAAAACATCTGCCCAGTCATATTTTTAGTAAATATAGCACAGGATTAGTGCTGCTTATTTCTCTCCCCTCACTGAGTGCATTTAAGAGAGGAGGGACATATTGAGCTACTAATCCTGTGCTGTATTAAGTTAAAGAAAGTACCCTTCATCACCCTGTGATTACCCCCCGTCACCCACAAAGTAAAAGAATGCCCCTGTTCAGTTTTTTTTTCTTCAAATCTACGGGGTCAAAATATATTTCTGAACACTGTAAAACAGGGGTATTAATTTTAGAGTGTACATCCTCATTTTCATGTGATGGATGCATAAAAACTGTCTATAAAATAACATATTTGCAGTACTATAATATTTTTTATTTTCTCTTCTCTAAATTGCAATAACTCTTGAAAAAAAAAGGGAGATCAAAATGCTCATGACATCCCGCAGTAAATATATTAAGGGGTGTATTTATTTAAATTGGGGTCATTTGTATCAGTCATTGTGACAACTATGAGCCTTTGCAATTTTGGCTTGGTGCAGAAAAAAGAAAATATTCCTCAAAATTATAATTAATGTTAAGTTTGCACATCTACATTGCTCAAAAAAACGAAAACATTTTTCAAATGTACTTGAAGTAAACAGATGAAAATATATTTAATCACAAATATGTATAGTATGTTTGCACATATTTGAGATACAGCAGTTGAAAATGTGAAAAAAATGACCAATTTTTAAAAAGAATCTCTGAAATGTTGTTGCTTTTAATAAATATATACACATATTCTATCGGTCTATTTTCATCATCTAAATGAAGTACAATATGTGGCGAAAAAACAATGTCAGAATCACTTGGATATGCAAAACCTTTATGGAGTTATTCCATGTTAAAGTGACGCATGTCAGATTTCCAAAATGTGGGCTAGTCATGAATGCGTAAACAGGCTTCGACACTAAGGGGTTAATTGTAATACTAGTAATAATAATCTTTTTCAGAACAGAGTAAACATAAAGAAATATAGAATGTCAAAACAAACATTAGGCTAATGACATGATAAACAAAGAGAAGACTCAGTCAATGGCATAAATGAAAGATAGAGGGCATAGTGAAGGTTAAAATGGGGTCCCATTCTAGTATCTAATTTTGACACCCGAGACAGAATTGTAGGATCTCGGCTTTACCCACCAGGCCCTTTCCATACCCCTTTGGCCAAAGATTATTGAGCATTAGCCCAAGAGTTTTTATCCTGCAGCAGTTCTTGACCTTTAGTGGCAAAACCTGCAACAAGCACAGCAGCTGTTTGTTCTGCTACCATGTGTACATATTCATTTGCTCACCATGTAAGTCATTGGATACAACTCAAAATTGGGTCGAGTTCCGTTGGACTATTGGAGTCCATTATTGTGTCTGAGCCTAGGCACACCAAGCATCCTGTGGTGGACACATTTGACACTAGTCCCTTGAACCTTCTGCAGTAAATTAATACATTTTCCTTGTGTATTTGGAAGCTATTCAGATTTATCCCAGAATTCAAAAACATACCAGAAGGTTGACTAGTTTTGTGACAGCTTGCAGCTGTGGCTGCTGACTTAACCCTTTGCAATCCAATTTTGGATTCAGGGTTTCCTAGGGGGCATTCTCTTTCTGCCATTATACAATGGTGCTATCTGCGGTATGGGACATGCTGGAGAGGCCCCCGACAACAGAGCGGGCAGTAATCTACAGTAAGAATATCCTGCCGGACGTCTTCCAACATCGGAGTTGTACAGCCTTCAATCAGAATGTCTTTAGACGTCAGACAGTGGATTGGAAAGGGTTAACACTCCTGGTGGCCGCAGTTCGCACTCTGCATCCTCCTGCGGCAGATATCCACTCCCGAGTTCTGCTCACTTGCTGTCTTTCTTAAAAAGCCAGTGCAGCTCAGTCAAAATCTTCCCCAGCCAATCAGTTTCTGTCTGTGGCTATATCAGGCATCCTCCGCCTCTCAGAAGTGCCTGAGTATTGAGGTCCTTCTGGCCCGCTCAAGGTGCTTTTAGGTTGTTCTGACTCCCTTAGGCTATACCTACCTTCGTTCCTGGCTCCGCTCCTGACCTCGACTTGTTTTTCAACTGACTACACTTCTGTCCACTGCCTGCCCTGACCTCTGGCCTGTATTATGATACTAAACCTGTTCTTTGTGATCTGATCTCTGGCTTTGTTCCTCATGCTAAAGTCTGCCTTGACCTGAACTGTCAGACTATGATACTGTTCATGCCCTCAGATACCATGCCTAGACTTTAGTACTAGAGACCACATACTGAGTAAGGGCCTGGGTACCCTGAAGCGAAGCCCAGATCCCAACTGATGGGGTTAAAAGTTGAAGACCGGATTACCTTAGGTGTTGCCACAGGATGTGGCCCAAAGCCAAACCAGTCTGTGGCTCAGTGGATCCACCTCAGCTGATCCTGATAAGTTTCCATTAAAAAAGGGCACTACCCTGCATATGAACCAAGGAAAACTTCTATTGTAGGCTCTTGTAGCCAATGGCTAGAGTGAAAAATTACATTCTCAATGGATTACTAAGGAATATGTTTGTGTCATATAATAATGGCTAGTGAATAATACAAATATATCTGTATGGTACGGTTTTCCTTACAATCTGCTCATTGGCAGCACTGAAATGATAAGCGGGTGGCCCAGGTGCATGTCCGCATTATTCACAATGGTCATCAGGAAATCTTGCCAAACAATTGGCTCATAGCCTTTGTTCACAGTTTGGTTTAAAGCCATGGATTCCATGACATCATGGTCTATATTTGTAGAAATGGAGAGTTCTATATCTGGAAATATTATTCCTTCCTTTGGAACAAATGACATACGTTGTGAACTTGTAATGATATTTACCATTGCCAAACGAGAGAATTGCATCTATGATGTTTGGAGTCTTTTAAAAGGGAAATTAAAGGAAATAGCCCACTAAATGTGCCCTCCGCATGCATTCATCAATTCTTAATCACTCTGCTGTGTATGTACAAACAGCTGGCAATTTAGGCTAATTACCAGCAATACCAGACTCTTCAATTAGTAATCTAAATTTAACTCTGCTACTTAAATGGGGCCCATGCTAAATGTCAACAAGTGCGGAATGATTGAATCTCTTCCTCTCCAATCAAGTTTTCATTGTCTGACATCTCCTGAGATATTTTAGTGGTCTTGAGGCGATGTAGCAATAGACAGAATCAAGGCTAAATTTTATCCCATGAATAGTCTCGCAATTGTAATCATGCAGTAATTTGATCTCCTTCCGGATATTAACATTATCCAGAATTCTCCGAATTTTGGTGTCATTCTGTTTTCTTCATAGTCACTCCTGATGCCTCTTGTTGTTAAAGGGAATCTGTCACCTGAAAAATCCTTTTCAATCCGTCGCCATAGTATCAGGGCTCTTTCACACGTAGCATTTTTACGTGCGCCCACCGGTGCTGTCTGAACGTTTTTACGTGCGCCCACCGGCGCTGTCTGAATGCTTTTACGTGCGCCCACCAGCGCTATCTGGCCAGCGGGCGCACGTAAAAACGTGTGAACGGTAACACAAATCTAACATTTGTGCGCCTGTTCAGATGGCCCAGGCCTGGCGAATATATGCCGAGGCCGCAATGCCGTTGGGCAGGGAGAGACAGCTTAGCTGTGCTAAGCTGTCTCCCTCTTCCCTTCCCCTCGCCAACTTACCTCCTCTCTCCTCCCCTCTGGCTGCAATAGAATGGGGCGGGGCTAAGTTCCTGCCACCTCCCCACCCCTTGTCCGCAGCCAGCAATGGGAAGGAGCAGGGCGGAACCAAGCTTCACCCCGCTCCGCCCTGCTCCTTCCCATTGCTGGCTGTGGACAAGCGGTAGGGAGGTGGCGAGAACTTAGCTCCATCCCAGTCCCACCCTCTCCCATTGAAAACAGCCAGAGCGGAGGAGAAAAGAGGGAGGGAGTTTAGCAGTCATGCTGCTAAACTCCCTCCCACCTCCCTTTTCCAGCAGCTGTCATTGGCTCCCATAGGAGTCTATGCAGCGGCTGACGTATTGGGGAGAGAAAGATAATTTCAGGACTATCTTTGCTGCCCAGCACTATATTGGCCGGCTGGGCACTTTTACGCTATGGGAATACGCTGTGTGATCTGATGCATTAGAATCCAATGCATCAGATGGTAGCGTATAGCGACCAATATACGCTCATGTGAATAAGCCCTTAAGCAGTATGACACACGCAGAGCACACATGCCTTACACCCGCCCTCCCCCCCCCCAAAAAACAACATTTTGCATTTGCAGAAATTCTTACTTTTAGGCCGCCTGCACACGGGCGGAAATCCCGCCGCGGGATTTCCCGCGGGATTTCCGCCACTGAAAGTTTGCATAGGAGTGCATTACAATATGCACTCCTATGCAGACGGCCGCGGTTTGGCCGCGCGAAATCTCGCGCGGCAAACAAACCGCGACATGTCCTATTTTTGTGCGGGGCACGCACTCACCCGGCCGCCGGCTCCGGTCTGCGCATGCGCCGTCTGCGCCGCAGCCGGCACATGAAAGAGCTGGGGCCGCCAGGCACGGGAGAGTACGCGCTCGTCCCTGCAGGCTCTCGGGTCGGGTCCCGCGGCGAGAATTCTCGCTGCCGGATCCGACCCGCTCGTGTGCAGGCGGCCTTAAAGTGGTGTGCCCATGCTGGAGAATGCAAGAGAAGCCAAGGCCAGAGAAGGGAGGATCCCCAGACGCTACCTGCCATGGCTGCTGCTCATGACAGCGTTCCCTACCTCCTCCTGGCATGGTCAGTTTTATGATGTCCTCCATGTTGTCTGCTGTAGGCTTTTCATCTCCTGTCAGTGTTCTGGTCTGCAAAGGGTGCATGCCTACCTCTTGAAGGGCCAGTCTGTCCACCCAGATTTCCATCTCTGGCCAATTAAGAAAAGCTTCTGGCTGTTTAAGGCACCCTCCCACTACTAGAAGGCATCTGAGCAACTAGTTCAGTTTGGTATGCAAAGGTGTGCTCTTCTTCTGAATGACTCCTTGTTTGACCCATGTATGTTCTACTCAGTTTTCCTGTCTTCTCCACTCCTGATCTTGGCTTGTTTTTGTGCCATGCTACTTGTGTTGGAACCCAGCAGTGTAGCTAGCTACATGCCAATCCAAAGCCCAGATTAATGGGGAGGGGTGGAGAAAGCAATGGCAAACTACTCTACTTTGTGAACTACTGGCCTTTGTGAACATACCCTGATAGAGGTCACTCCATTAGATCTCTGATAAATGTTCTAGAGTAAAGTTAATGTGAATGAGAGTGGATGATAAGTGTATGCCATGAGCAGAAAGGAAGGCAGGATGTGGTAGTAGATGAATTATGACTAGAGATGAGCGAGCACCAAAATGTTCGGGTGCTCGTTGCTCGAGTTGAACTTTCTGCGATGCTCGAGGGTTCGTTTCGAGTAACGAACCCCATTTAAGTCAATGGGCGACTCAAGCATTTCTGTATATCGCCGATGCTCGCTAAGGTTTTCATTTGTGAAAATCTGGGAAAATCAAGAAAGTGATGGGAACGACACAGAAGTGGATAGGGCAGGCGAGGGGCTACATGTTGGGCTGCATCTCAAGTTCCCAGGTCCCACTATTAAGCCACAATAGTGGCAAGAGTGGGTCCCCCCCCCCAACACTTTTTACTTCTGAAAAACCCTCATTAGCAAGGCATACCTTAGCTAAGCACCACACTACCTCCAACAAAGCACAATCACTGCCTGCATGACACTCCGCTGCTACTTCTCCTGGCTTACATGCTGCTCAACCCCCCCCCCCCCCCGCACGACCCAGTGTCCACAGCGCACACCAAAGTGTCCCTGCGCAGCCTTCAGCTGCCCTCATGCCACACGCTGGCCTCATATTTTTATAAATAGTCACAGGCAGGTACAACTCCGCAATGGGAATTCCGTGTGCACCCACAGCATGGGTGGCTCCCTGGAACCCACCGGCGGTACATAAACAAATCCCATTGCAGTGCCCAGCACAGCTGAGGTAACGTCACATTAAATGCAGGTGGGCTTCGGCTCACACTGCATGCCCCAGTCAGACTGGGGTTCTTTATAAGTAGACATATGCAGTTACAACTCCGTGTGGACCGACAGCATAGGTGGGTCCCAGGAAGCCACTGGCGGTATATAAATAATTCCCATTGCATTGCCCAGCACAGCTGAGGTAACGTCAGATGAAATGCAGGTGGGCTTCGGCCCACACTGCATGCCCCAGTCAGACCGGGGTTTTTTATAAATAGTCACAGGCAGGTACAACTCCGCAATGGGAATTCTGTGTGCACCCACAGCATGGGTGGTTCCCTGGAACCCACCGGCGGTACATAAACAAATCCCATTGCAGTGCCCAGCACAGCTGAGGTAACGTCAGATGAAATGCAGGTGGGCTTCGGCCCACACTGCATGCCCCAGTCTGACCGGGGTTTTTAATACATAGACACAGGCAGGTACAACTCCCTAATGTGAAGTCTGTGTGCACCCAAAGCATGGGTGGCTCCCTGGAACCCACCGGTGGTACATAAACAAATCCCATTGCAGTGCCTTGGACAGCAGAGCTAACGTCAGATTAAATACAGGTGGGCTTCGGCCCACACTGCATGCCCCAGTCAGACTGGGGTTCTTTATAAGTAGACACAGGCAGGTAAAACTCCGTGTGGACCGACAGCATGGGTGGGTCCCAGGAAGCCACCGGCGTTACATAAATAAATCCCATTGCATTGCCAAGCACAGCTGAGGTAACGTCAGATTAAATGCAGGTGGGCTTCGGCCCACACTGCATGCCCCAGTCTGACCGGGGTTTTTAATACATAGACACTGGCAGGTACAAATCACTAATGTGAAGTCACTGTGGACCCACAGCAAGGGAGACTCCCTGGAACCCATCGGCGGTACATAAATGTATCCCATTGCAGTGCCCTGCTCAGCAGAGCTAACGTCACATACAATACAGGTGGGTTTCGGCCCACAGTGCATGCCCCAGTCAGACTGGTAATATGTACGTTAACAGTAACTGCGTTGGTGGGTAATGGCCTCGCCACCATCATGTCTTTGGGAAGCCTCCGTTTCCACACCACAGTGACATAGCATTAGCAGCGGTATAGTCAGAGCCCAGAATTAGTAACATTTCGGCGGTAGCATTAGGGACAGGCCCCAGTAACATATCACTAGCAGCAGTATAGGGGGAGCACAGTCTTAGTTCCATTTCAGTAGTAGTAGCAGTAAAGACAGGCCACAGTAACATTGCCGTTGCAACAGTTTAGGGAGATAACAGTCTCTTTCACATATCAGTAGTTGCAGTATAGACAAGGCCCCAGTTACATTTATGTAGCAAAAGTGTGGGCCAACCCCACACACCTTGCTGTAGCATGAGTGCAGGCGAAGTCCATAAAAATTACTAGGATTACACTGTACATTGGTGTACCAACAGTACTAATGTACCTCAGAAAAATTGCCCATGCCCAACCAAGAGGGCAGGTGAAACCCATTAATTGCTTTGGTTACTGTGGCTTAATTTGTAACTAGGCCTGGAGGCAGCCCAGTTAAAATAAAAATTGGTTCAGGTGCAAGTTTCAACGCTTTAATGAGAATGGAAACATATAAACATTGTTTACAAAAGTCATATGACTGAGCCTTGTGGGCCTAAGAAAAATTGCCCGTTCGGCGTGATTACGTGAGGTTTCAGGAGGAGGAGCAGGAGGAGGAGGATGAATATAATACACAGATTGATGAAGCTAAAAGGTCCCCGTTTTTTATGGTGATAGAGAACGATGCTTCCATCCGCGGGTGCGGCCTACGTATTGTTTAGGTACCACTGCTGTCCGCTGGTGGAGAAGAGAAGTCTGGGGAAATCCAGGCTTTGTTCATCGTTATGAGTGTAAGCCTGTCGGCACTGTCAGTTGACAGGTGGCTACTCTTATCCGTGATGATTCCCCCAGCCGCACTAAACACCCTCTCTGACAAGACGCTAGCCACAGGGCAAGCAAGCACCTCCAGGGCATACAGCGCGAGTTCAGGCCACGTGTCCAGCTTCGACACCCAGTAGTTGTAGGGGGCAGAGGCGTCACGGAGGATGGTCGTGCGATCGGCTACGTACTCCCTCACCATCCTTTTACAGTGCTCCCGCCAACTCAGCCTTGACTGGGGAGCGGTGACAGTCTTGCTGGGGAGCCATAAAGCTGGCAAAGGCCTTGGAGACTGTTCCCCTGCCTGCTCTGTACATGCTGCCTGATCTCCGCGCCTCCCCTGCTACCTAGCCCTCGGAACTGCGCCTTCTGCCACTAGCGCTGTCGGATGGGAATTTTACCATCAGTTTGTCCACCAGGGTCCTGTGGTATAGCATCACTCTCGAACCCCTTTCCTCTTCGGGTATGAGAGTGGAAAGGTTCTCCTTATACCGTGGGTCGAGCAGTGTGTACACCCAGTAATCCGTAGTGGCCAGAATGCGTGTAACGCGAGGGTCACGAGAAAGGCATCCTAACATGAAGTCCGCCATGTGTGCCAGGGTACCTGTACGCAACACATGGCTGTCCTCACTAGGAAGATCACTTTCCTCCTCCTCCTCCTCCTCCTCAGGCCATACACGCTGAAAGGATGACAGGCAAGCAGCATGGGTACCCTCAGCAGTGGGCCAAGCTGTCTCTTCCCCCTCCTCCTCATGCTCCTCCCCCTCCTCATCCTCCTCCTCAACGCGCTGAGATATAGACATGAGGGTGCTCTGACTATCCAGCGACATACTGTCTTCCCCCGCCTCTGTTTCCGAGCGCAAAGCGTCTGCCTTTATGCTTTGCAGGAAACTTCTCAAGAGGCATAGCAGAGGAATGGTGACGCTAATGATTGCAGCATCGCCGCTCAGCATCTGGGTAGACTCCTCAAAGTTTCCAAGGACCTGGCAGATGTCTGCCAACCAGGCCCACTCTTCTGTAAAGAATTTAGGAGGCTGACTCCCACTACGCCGCCCATGTTGGAGTTGGTATTCCACTATAGCTCTACGCTGCTCATAGAGCCTGGCCAACATGTGGAGCGTAGAGTTCCACCGTGTAGGCACGTCGCACAGCAGTCGGTGCACTGGCAGATTAAACCGATGTTGCAGGGTCCGCAGGGTGGCAGCGTCCGTGTTGGACTTGCGGAAATGTGCGCTGACCCGGCGCACCTTTCCGAGCAGGTCTGACAAGTGTGGGTAGCTTTTCAGAAACCGCTGAACCACCAAATTAAAGACGTGGGCCAGGCATGGCACATGCGTTTGGCTGCCGAGCTGCAGAGCCGCCACCAGGTTACAGCCGTTGTCACACACGACCATGCCCGGTTGGAGGCTCAGCGGAGAAAGCCAGCGGTCGGTCTGCTCTGTCAGACCCTGCAGCAGTTCGTGGGCCATGTGCCTCTTCTCTCCTAAGCTGAGTAGTTTCAGCACGGCCTGCTGACGCTTGCCCACCGCTGTGCTGCCACGCCGCGCAACACGGACTGCTGGCGACGTGCTGCTGCTGACAAGTCTTGATTGCAAGACAGAGGTTGCGTAGGAGGAGGAGGGTGGTTTAGTGGAGAAAGCATACACCGCCGCAGATACCACCACCGAGCTGGGGCCCGCAATTCTGGGGGACGTGAGCGGTCCCATGCTCTGAGTCGGTCCCAGCCTCCACTAAATTCACCCAATGTGCCGTCAGGGAGATATAGTGGCCCTGCCCGCCTGTGCTTGTCCACATGTCCGTTGTTAAGTGGACCTTGGCAGTAACCGCGTTGGTGAGGGCGCGTACAATGTTGCGGGAGACGTGGTCGTGCAGGGCTGGGACGGCACAGCGGGAAAAGTAGTGGCGACTGGGAACCGAGTAGCGCGGGGCCGCTGCCGCCATCATGTTTTTGAAAGCCTCCGTTTCCACAAGCCTATATGGCAGCATCTCCAGGCTGATCAATTTGGCTATGTGCACGTTTAACGCTTGAGCGTGCGGGTGCGTGGCGGCGTACTTGCGCTTGCGCTCAAACACTTGTGCTAGCGACGGCTGGACGCTGCGCTGAGAGACATTGCTGGATGGGGCCAAGGACAGCGGAGGTGAGCGTGTGGGTGCAGGCCGGGAGACGGTCGTGCCTGTGTCCTGAGAGGGGGGTTGGATCTCAGTGGCAGGTTGGGGCACAGGGGGAGAGGCAGTGGTGCAAACCGGAGGCGGTGAACGGCCTTCGTCCCACCTTGTGGGGTGCTTGGCCATCATATGCCTGCGCATGCTGGTGGTGGTGGCTCCCCGGCTGATTTTGGCGCGAAAAACCTTGCACACCACAGTTCGTCGGTCGTCTGCACTCTCAGTGAAAAATTGCCACACCTTTGAGCACCTCGGCCTCTGCAGGGTGGCATGGAGCGAGGGGGCGCTTTGGGAAACAGTTGGAGGATTATTCGGTCTGGCCCTGCCTCTACCCCTGGCCACTCCACTGCCTCTTCCAACCTGTCCTGCGGCTGCAATTGCCTCCCCCTCTGAAGACCGGTCCTCAGTTGGCTTATCACACCAGGTGGGGTCAGTCACCTCATTGTCCAGCGGCTCTTCCTCCGAATCCTCTGTGCGCTCCTCCCTGGGACTTACTGCCCTTACTACTACCTCACTGATAGACAACTGTGTCTCATCGTCGTCGTCCTCCTCACCCACTGAAAGCTCTTGAGACAGTTGCCGGAAGTCCCCAGCCTCATCCCCCGGACCCCGGGAACTTTCCAAAGGTTG
The DNA here is from genome assembly GCF_035609145.1 of Eleutherodactylus coqui. Taxonomy (NCBI): domain Eukaryota; kingdom Metazoa; phylum Chordata; class Amphibia; order Anura; family Eleutherodactylidae; genus Eleutherodactylus; species Eleutherodactylus coqui. Next base: position 450,421,912 of record NC_089837.1, on the reverse strand, counting down.
GGCATCGGTCACGACAAACTCCTCCGGTGGGAGAGGAACCACTGCTGCCCAATCTGGGCAGGGGCCCGAGAACAGTTCCCGGGAGTCTGCCTGCTCCTCAGAATGTGTCATTTTCATGGAGTGAGGAGGCTGGGAGGAAGGAGGAGCAGCAGCCAGAGGATTCTGAGTTGCAGCTGTGGACAGCGTAGAAGACTGGGTGGTCGATAGATTGCTGGATGCACTTTCTGCCATCCACGACAGGACCTGCTCACACCGCTCAGTTTCTAATAACGGTCTACCGCGTGGACCCATTAATTGTGAGATGAATCTGGAGACCCCAGAAACTTGCCTCTCTCCTAATCCCGCAGCAGTCGGCTGCGATACACCTGGACCAGGAGCTCGGCCTGTGCCCACACCCTCACTTGGGCCTCCGCGTCCTCGCCCGCGTCCACGTCCACGTCCTCTAGGCCTACCCCTCAGCATGGTGTATTACGAGTAGAGCAGAAACAGAACGCTGTAATTAAATGTGCCGCTTATTGGCCTGTGGTTGGAGGCTGACTTCGCTTACAGAACGCACAGCAGAGCCAGAAAACAATTATGCGCAAGGCTGTAGTGAGACCTAGGTGCGTGTGACTGAGCTGCTGCAATTCACAGCGCAGAACCAGTGAAGTGGACAAAGCCCAGTGGTAGGCCTTAAGTATTTTGCCTCAATTTTTTTAAATGGTGAGGTGAAAAACCAGAGACACCGCATGCAGCGGATATAATGTGTACTGTTTCCCTGTGGCGGGATCACGGCGGTCATGTAACGGGTGCAGCAGAGCCAGGAAACAATTATGCGCAAGCCTCTAGTGAGACCTAGGTGCGTATGACTGAGCTGCTGCAATTCACAGCGCAGAACCAGTGAAGTGGACAAAGCCCAGTGGTAGGCCTTAAGTATTTTGCCTCAATTTTTTAAAATGGTGAGGTGAAAAACCAGAGACAACGCATGCAGCGGATATAATGTGTACTGTTTCCCTGTGGCGGGATGAAGGCAGTCATTTAACGGGCACAGCAGAGCCAGGAAACAATTATGCGCAAGCCTGCTGTAACGCTTAGATGGGTATTAATTAGCAACTACTACCCCCAGCAGACACGCAGTAAACTGAAGACGGTCACAGGCAGCCTAAATATAGTATGTTTTTGAAAAAGCCCACTGCCTATATAGCCAGTATATCTCTTTCCCTGTACCACTGTCCCTGCCTCACCAGTACTGCCCCTATACTGAGTAAAATGACTGCAGACTGAGGACGCTATGGTCTGCACGCCCGATATACAAAAAAAAAAAAAAAATGTGCAACACTGCTAAAAGCAGCCTCAACAGTACTGCCCACGGTCAGATGTGGCCCTAAGAAGGACCGTTGGGGTTCTTGAAGACGAATATAACACCTAATACTCTCCCTATAGCAGCTACAGCAAGACAGCACTTTCCCTGATCTCTGTCAGCATGCATCTGTGGCGAGCCGCGGGCGGGGCAGATTTACATACTTGGGTGTCATCTGATCTCCCCAGCCACTCACTGCAGGGGGGTGGGATAGGGCTGGAACGTCACAGGAGGAAGTTGTAATGCCTTCCCTGTGCTTCTATTGGCCAGAAAAGCGCGCAAGTTTCTCAGGGAAGGAAATGTAATGGAGTCGAGCAGTCTCGAGTAACGAGCATCTCGAGTACCCTAATACTCGAATGAGCATCAAGCTCGGACGAGTGTGAGGGTATATATATATATTGCCATATGTTCTTTATACTTTTATACCTATATGCAAGTTTTATTCAATTCCAAATGAAAAAAACTTATATGTCGCCTTACATCAGATATTCCAAGGCTTTAGAAGGCTGAGAGAGATGTTCTAGAAATTCAGAGATGATACCGAACCAGACATGAAGGACGCGTGTACTTGGCCGTTTTCCCAGAAGCCCATATCAAGATGTTCCACTATGTACATAATTTTCACTGTCCCAGGCCAGAAATCCGGACTTCTTAGAATTGAGTGGGTGATTCTTTGCACTGGAGTTAATTAAATACGTGATTTTCTGTACAAGCCAGAGGCGCCTCACTGTCTAAGGCGGAAATCCGGACTTCCCATATATGGTTATGAGCCCATCACCCCCTGGTGGGGATGGGACAAAGGGTATAAGATCTCATGTAATCTGTAATAAAGCACGTCGGCACAGCTGAGAGCCATGTCCCGTGTGAGAAACTATACCAGACCTCTGTGTGGTGTCTATTCTTACCGCCGGCAACGGGGCAAGTGGGGTGGGCCTGATTGGTGCTGTACTTAGAATATTTTATTACCCTGATAAATGGCGCCCGAACGTGCGGCGACAAAACCGGAGCTTACAACGCATTCCACCCGGATCCACGCCGCAGAGAAGCCGTCCTGCTGCAAACCGAGCCTGATCAACTCACTTAGAACTCCAGGTAAGGCCAGCATATATTTATGTTGTGTTTTACTGCGAGTCTTGCAGCAGGACTGACTATCTGTGGTTTGTGACCGGACGGGTTGGGTTAAGAGTTCTACACGGTAACTCGTGTGGGCTCCGGGTTTGCCGTCATGGACCACTGACCGTGATATGCGCACCAATCGGTCACCCGGAAACTAGTCTGTAGTTTATTTGTACTTTGAAGTTTTAACGTTTTAATAATAGTGGAGATTGTTGTATCTGCAGAAGTTTTTTTTCTCTTACTTTTTATTTTGTCTCATAAAAGAAGGGACCCTCGGGTTTAGTTTAGTTAAGAGTTAATAGTTTAGCTGAGGAGGAGACGCACTCTATGAGATTGGTTCCATGGAAGAAGATGCCTTCGGTTGTCTTGCCGGTATATAAGGGGCTGACAATTCGGGTCAGAAGGATGCACTCTATGGAGCGTGTTATTTTTATTGTTGTTGTTGTTGTAATATGCGTAAGATCTTATTAAAGAAGACAGAGCCCCTCAAGGGCTGCCGCCGTGTGGATGAATTTGTAGAATGGAAGAAAACTCTAATGAAAATGTGTGACACCGACCCGCACGGCAGATTACAAAATGGTGTCTGGGAGGGAGGTCTTTAGGACCCAGAGGTGCCTTGGAAGATCAGGTTTTGCTAGACAGTGCTGGAGGAGGAGGAGAGAGAGAGAGACAGTCAGAGTAAGTTAGGTATGTACACATTATTTGTTTAAGAAAGTATCCGTAAGTGAAATGTTGAAAAGTACAGTAAGTGATCAAGAGGGCGTCAGGAGAGTGTCTATTGAAGGTTATATTGGCAGTTAGGTAGGGGAGAGAAGTATGAGAAACAAGCAAGTCGATAAGAAAGTTACAATGCACGTGATTTGTTGGCAAAGAGAGATGAAAATGTGTATAATACAAGATAGATAATAGATATGGATATATATGTGTATATATGTATATACTGTATGTGCAAATAGTGCAAATAGTTAACTGAGCTTGCTTTTAGATGAGAAAGATTGTTGACATGTAGCTGCGAGTCTGTGTAAGCTTTCCAAGGTCGGAAGATAACAGCGAGAGAGAAAATGCAATAACAACCTTGGTTAATATCTTTGCTTGCTTACAATGAATTGAAATGAATTTAATTAGTTATACTGTCTTAGTAGGCAGGAAATATAGCAATCAATTTCTAAGTTATATTCTTACTTATACAGGGGTTGAAAATGAAGAACATGTTGTGCTGTATTTATGAGTTCAAATGCAGGGCTGTTCAGTCAGTGAATGCATATTCAGAGATTTATTTTGAAAAGGTGGGGGCTTTCAGACTTCACTTTTTGTTCAGGGTCAAATACAGAGAAAGAGAGATAAGGGGGGTTGAAAAATACCCAGAGATTCTAAAATACTTCAGCGTTTAATACAGCATATAATAGCTTCAGTAGATAAGAAATATAGAATATCTCAGTCACTCAGCAAACTTTTTTTTTCACATAATTTGTCAAAGATAGCGCTCATTCACAATCTCATCTCAATAGAATCATGTACTTTATAATAGCACTCACCTCGGTGTTTTCCAACTGATGTATGTATGTTTGTCAAACTTTTTTTTGTCCGTGCATCTGTATGTATTGGTACACCTTCAATAGGGGGTGACGGAGCAGACTTGAGAGCATGGATGGATGAGAGTTAGTGACCCGTGTTCAAGCTGCGGTGAGTGTGGAGTGTGTGATGCAGGTAATGACTGGGGATAAAAGTCCTCCCCATGCATGGGACTTTGCTTGGTTGAGATGTGGACGTGTGGACTGTTACGCTGAAATGGGTTCTGAAAAGAGACGCAATGTGCCAATATCGAGGGGGTGGAGCTAGATGATGTAATAGTACGTAATGTTTCATCCCTCTTGTCCACAAGGGAGGGGGTGAGGAGCGTGAGCAGCTAGTAAAAGTTTTTGTTTTTGTTTTGTTTTTTCTCCTGTCTCAGATTTGATAAGAAATTGCAGGCAGGAACAGACTAATAATGAATTCACTTAAAGGGATCTCACATTTTAAATATTAATAGGTGTTTGTAGATTATTCTGTCCCGATGTAACTCATGTTTCTGTTATAGGTGCTAACATCTTACAGGCCTTATCTGCATCCATCAAATCTTTTTACAATGTTATAATGTTGTAATAACTTAAACCCGGCTACTATTGTTCCAATTGAGTACCCTGTTTCAAAGGGGGGGAGGAGAAGGCATAGGTAATCTAGGTATTGCAAGTCAGCCATTTTTAAATTTTTTGCAAGCCATTTTTAAATTTTTTTACATTTTTTGCAACAAGATTCTGATCTTTTTCAAATAGAATATCAGCCTGATTGTCTAGCATTGATGCAACAAGAAAATTTAAGTTTTAAAAAAGTTACTGAAAGCCCTTGTTAATAATGTATATTTTGAGTTGTTTTTTATAGATGGTACCCAGGGTGATTGACGACTCCACACCGGTTATGCAGTCGTAACACAACATGACACGGTAAAAGCAGAATGTCTCCGCATGTCGCAGTACAAGAAGCGGAGCTAAAGGCCCTCGCTGAGGCGTGTAGAGTGGAGGAAGGTAAGACGGCAAACATTTACACTGACTCCCGGTATGCATTTGGCATAGCTCATGATTACGGCCCAACATGGAAGGCCAGACAGTTTTTTACCTCAGCAGGACAGCCAATTAAGAATGATGCAGCGGTGCAGTCTCATGGAAACCCTACTTCTACCTGACAAGGTGGAAAGCTCACACCAATTCCTACACCGGAGAAGCAAGAGGCAACGCCATCACAGGCCACACAGCAAAGGCAGCGGCCCTCAAGCCGTGGAAGAAAGAAGAAAAGAAGAATTTGATAATAACTTTGGACTTTGGCTACACTTGGACTTTGATAATAAATTTGGATTTTGATTTGAACTTGGACTTTGATTTGAACTTGGACTTTGATAAAAAACTTGGACTTTGATATGCTAAAGACTTTACAGTGAAGAAAAAGACAAATGGACTAAAAAGGGACGGCGTATGGTGAACAGTCAACAGAACTTGCTTACCATAGTCCCTGTGCCTCATGATGGCCCAGCTGACGCACGGAAAGACGCACCTCTCAAAGCAACAATGATGTCGACGCTTGAACAAGGACGGGTGGCTCCTGGGTTTTCTGTAGCTGCTGCATCATTTGTCCAGTTTTGCATGATCTTTGCCGTAAGCAACAGTGCAGAAGTAAAATTTGCCACATCACACTTGCCTAGGCCACTCTACCCATTTCAGGGATTGCAAATTGGCTACACTCAGCTACCACTTGTTGGGAAGCATGAAAATGTGCTTGTTGTTGTTGATGTCTTTTCAGGTTGGAGACCTACTCTGTTACCAAAGTAAATAAGCAGGTAACCACATAGAAGCTCATGAATGAGGTAATCCGCAGATATGGGGTACCGGAAGTGATTGAGTCAAACAAAGGTACAAACTTCACAGGTGAAATAATGCAACACATCATGTCTGCTTTGGGTATATTCCAGGCTTTTCACACACCCTACCATCCGCGGAGTAGTGGGAAAGTAGATACAAAAGGCAATGAAGAAAATGGGTAAATCTTGAATTGAGTGTCTTTCATTAGTTTTTCTTTTTCTTAGGAGGATACATGCCAAAGTAGCAGAGTTTGGGGAATGATTCTCTTGTTAATGTTGTCATAGGCCTCTCTAAGGAATTGTCAATAATGTATTCTGTAGTCTCTGCTTTTCTCCAAGGTCCTACAGATGAGTGTCACTATCTGAAACCAGGTGACAGGGTCTATGCAAAAAGTTTGAGCGAGAAACCCGGTTTGAATGTCCCTACCAGATGTTGTTCACCACCCCAACTGCAGTCAAGCTCGAAGGAAAGCCCACTTGGATCCACACTTCGCACTGAAAAAACTAATGATCCTGCATATCCGTTACATGCTATAATGTGGCACAATTCCTCTAACACACACCTTTGACTACTGTACACTAGCCCCCTGTTTCAGAACAAATTAATACAATCAATAAGACTACCCTGAGGGTGAGAATCCAACACCGCATCGTGCTAAGAGAGAAGTTGACGCTCCAGGTGGTAACTTTGATCCACATGTATACATAGATGCAATAGGAGTGCCAAGGGGGGTGCCAGATGAATTTAATTCTAGAGATTAGGTTAAAGCAGGTTTTGAGTCCTTATTTGCTATTGTCACTGTTAATAATAATGTAGATTGGATGAATTATATCTATTACAATCAGCAGAGGTTTGTAAACTGCACCAGTATGTAATTTCCTGTTTGTGTATTATCCCTTTGATCAAAAAGAGTATGAGTAAGGGACTGGACAATGTGACCAAAATTTCCCTTGTTTGAAAAAAAATGAAGAGCCAGTTCCGATAATGCCAACCACGTACGTTACCAGAAGAATGGAGAAATGTATCAGTACTGCGCCCGCCCCGATCTCATAAGATGGACTGTCAGTGGAATTCCCATTTGCCTAGGGAAAGTGCAGAGGACCTTAGGTTCCGGCGAGGGCACACCCTGCGGGGTGTTAACTCGTACAGATAGAGGGTATGGATGCCCGGAAATAAGCCCAGGGAATCCATGGCCTCCTTCTGAGGTGAGGTAGGGATCCCTCCCTTTTAGGAGTAGGGACTTACGGGCAGTGGAGAAACCCTGACGCAAGGGAGAGACGACCGAGGAAGAGTGCAAAGTCTGATGCTTGATCTCCATATTAAGTTTTTTAGGGGGGTTTGTGAGGGTATATATATATATTGCCATATGTTCTTTATACTTTTATACCTATATGCAAGTTTTATTCAATTCCAAATGAAAAAAACTTATATGTCGCCTTACATCAGATATTCCAAGGCTTTAGAAGGCTGAGAGAGATGTTCTAGAAATTCAGAGATGATACCGAACCAGACATGAAGGACGCGTGTACTTGGCCGTTTTCCCAGAAGCCCATATCAAGATGTTCCACTATGTACATAATTTTCACTGTCCCAGGCCAGAAATCCGGACTTCTTAGAATTGAGTGGGTGATTCTTTGCACTGGAGTTAATTAAATACGTGATTTTCTGTACAAGCCAGAGGCGCCTCACTGTCTAAGGCGGAAATCCGGACTTCCCATATATGGTTATGAGCCCATCACCCCCTGGTGGGGATGGGACAAAGGGTATAAGATCTCATGTAATCTGTAATAAAGCACGTCGGCACAGCTGAGAGCCATGTCCCGTGTGAGAAACTATACCAGACCTCTGTGTGGTGTCTATTCTTACCGCCGGCAACGGGGCAAGTGGGGTGGGCCTGATTGGTGCTGTACTTAGAATATTTTATTACCCTGATACGAGTACGCTCGCTCATCTCTAATTATGACATATAGGAGCATTTTATTTGTTTATATGTAGAATAAAAAAATTCTATCGGCATAAACAATACGGATGGCTGCACACTAACTGATTTTTGCTGCACAATCCACAGCGGGCATCCCTATGGGGGATCTGCAGCAAATACTGTTCAAAGTTTGCTATTTAAACTTGCTCTTTCCTTCACACTCGTGAAAACTAATAGCGATTTCCACGAGTGGAGAAAAAATCGCAGAATGCTCTATTTTGCTGTGTACTCAACATGGACGGCTTCCTTGGAAGTCAATGGAAGCTCTCCGACCACAGCCTATCCACAATTCACATTGCGAATAGACTGTGGGTACCCGCGTCATTGCCTAGCGACAGCGCTGGAAAAACAATTAAAAAAAAAAATCTGTACGGTGCATGACCGACGGTGAGTGTCCGTCGTCATCCGCAGTACTGAAAAAGCAGGAACGCGGTGTCGCCGACCGTGGTCAGAGCCAGAATCCACTGATTTCAAAAAAAGGCTGAGCGCTGCCTCTGATTAGCTGAGCACTGTGACCAATCATAGGCAGCGCTCAGGTGTCATTCAATAAATGTGCTGCCTGTGATTGGCTGAGCACTCAGCCAACCAGACACAGTCCTTTCAGGAGGCATGGATTTCTAAATCCCTGCCTGCTGAAAGAGCTTCAGAACAGTGCCAGGATTGTAGAGACAAGTCGCGCTGGAACCCCGACAGCGGCGCACAGGTGATGTATATAGTTTTAAAATTTTTTACAGCAGCTAGGGATGATTTTCAGGGAAGGGCTTACATTTCCAGCCCTTCCCCAAAAATCACTGTGGGGGTTGCCTGCGTTCCATTACTTTCAATGAGGCCGGCGGCTGTAGCGCTGGCCTCATTGAAAGCAATTGGCATGGCACCATGGTCATGCGCATTTTGCTAATGCATGGTGCGCAAAAAAACCAAACTTGTCTGACTGAGCCGTAAGATTGTAAGAAATGGGGATTTAGTCACAGTGTTTTGGTGTCTTACGAGGTTTCGCACACTAGTTCAGTGTTACGAAGAAGGATGATTTTCATTGCAGGTGGTAGCTTTCTTAGTTGCCTATTTAGTAACTGACAGACAAAAATGACAGAAGTTACATCCAGAACTAAATTATAAGACCTTCTCTGTCACCTCAGTCATGCAATGTCACAGATGGGTTGGGATGGGGCAAGTACGTGGCAGACCTATCTAGTACAGCAGTGTGTATGGGGTAGCATGAGCGGACAGCAAGAAGCCTTCACTTTCAATATTCTTGCTTGAAACAATGCGATGGGGAGAAAAACAGGTTAAACTTAGCATGAACATTTTCCCCCGAAGGCCCTGTGATCCAGAGCTGTGGATAACTTCGCCTTTAGACTACATTAGTACACCCAGTTATTAGGTTTCGTCCATATTTTTAAGAGCCATTAACCAGATCTTCAATGATTAGAACATAAAATCATAGGGTGTGTGTAAGGCCTCATGTCCACGGGCAGGTCGGATTCCACGTGCGGGAGCCCACAGCGGAATCCCACCCTACCCACGGCCGAGGACCCTGCATACCTGTGCAGGCAGGCAGCAGCTTCGGCGCGGACCTATCTTCTGCCGCGACATCTGCACTGCGGATGGTCTGCACGGCTCGCTGTCGGACATGCGCAGTACAGATTTTTTCTTAAAAATCTCTCTCTTTCCTGCAGGATCCTGCAGCTGTGGGCGGGCCACTGATCAGACGGCTTTCATTGTTATCGATGGAAGCCGTCTGTGCGGGAAACGCACAGAAATGGAGCATGATGCAATTTTATTTTCCAGACCAAAAGGTCCACAAAATAAGTCTGCATGCTTTAATTAATTTACAGACGACCATGCTCCTTTATGGGTGGCTTGATTTGTTGGTACCCCGTGCAGATTCCACAAATCAAACCCGCCTCAAGGGGGTGTATATACCGTACTTTGATGTATCTCCCTGGGTTCCATCAGGATTACAAAAAATGGCATTCAGATGTATTCGTAGGCTTTCATTGCTCCATTTGGGCAGGTTTTGGTTCATATCTGGCATTTGTGCCGAAGAGAATAATGGGGTTGGTGATGCTATTATGTCCAGCACAAATGTCTGCTTGAGCAAAGGGAGCTTATGGTTCTGTCAAAGTTTCTATCTGAACCCCGGGACAGAACCAGGGATAAACACCAAAACATGGTATGAATGCCCACGTACAAGGTGTAGAATTTCTCCACTTGATTTTCAGTGTGTTTCTTTCTTGCTGTAAGATATGTTGATTTTTGCATACAGTAATGCATGCTTACACTTGTGTTGTGACTCAACAATCCGCATGAATAACTCATCGAATGCCCTATTCCTAAGTCGTATCACTGTCAGGCTTCTTTCATACGAGCGGATATCGGCCGGCCATTTTCACAGCCGGCCGATATAGGCTACGTTGGGGGAGAAAAAACTGGTGAACGGGCGCACAAATCAGACGTTTGTGTGCCCGTTCATGTGGCCTGGTGAGGCCTCATGTGACCTCATCAGGCCATCACCCATTTCCCCTCACCTTCTCCGTGCAGGCTCACCTCTCTTCCTGTGCAATGGGAGGGGGCGGAACTAAGCGCCAGCCCACCCCACTTCCTCCCATTGATGGCTATGAACAAGGGGCGGGGAGAGGTGGGCGTTAGCTCTGCCCATGTCCCGCCCCTTGTCCATAGCTACTAATAGGAGGAGGCGGGCGGATTGCCGCTTAGATCCGCCACCCGTCTTGCCCCCTCCCATTGCACAGAACGAACGGGGAGGAAGAGAGGTGACCCTGCACGGGGGAAGGAGGAGAACAGAGGGAGGAAGTTTAAACTCCCTCCCACCTACGGCCGCTGCCACGGGCTCCCGTAGGAGCCCATGCAGCGGCCGACGTATTTTTGCCCAAAACATAGTTCCAGGACTATGTTTTGGGTCTGATGTAAAATTGCCCGGTGCTATATTGGCTTGGCCGGGCGATTTTACATCTCACAAATACACCCATGTGATCTGATGCATTGGAATCCAATGCATCAGATCACAGCGCATATCGGCTGGCCGTAAAAACGACAGGCAGGTATGCGCTCATGTGAAAGAAGCCTCAATAAGACATGCCTGTGCATAAATCAGACTGCACAAGGAAAGGTATCCGTGTGCTATCAGGCGCAAGTTGCTCTCAAACCTCTTGGGCACAGCTCACACATGGGAAGTGTGCTGGAGGCCTTAGTGCTGGAGGTCTTGGAACAGCAGTGTGTGGTGGGAAGCAGGAGCACAAGCATCCCTATATGCAGGGGACATCCAATAGAGAGATTCTGCCCCCCTTTGTTTGTGATGGAGACTTCAAAATTCAAACACAAATGTGAACTGAGCCTTAGCTATATTGATTCAAATGCAATATTTCTGTTTATTTGTTATGAGTATTGCTCACATATTGACAAATATCATGTGTTACAATCTATCCAGTGCATAAACTGCACACATCTCTAGGCTCGTTCACATCTGTATTAGGGCTCATCCACATGGGTGTATGAATTTGGGCCTTTTTACGCTGGCCTTTGGCACTTTCCTAACAGTGTGTGGGGCTAAGCAAGAAAGGACGTCACCTCTTATAGGCCCATCAGATTTACTATAATATATATATATTTACACCAGCTCATGATTAGCATAGATTTCAGCCTGGTTTACACCTCTTAACCCATTCATTGCACTTATGCCAGCATAAACTGGGTACCATTAACTCAGGCGTATTTTCTGTACATATTAGGTCCGTAATGTTTGTAATATGGACGGCATACAACACCATGGATCTGCAGTTGTGTAGTGAGATGTGTGTTTTTTTCATGCGTAACAAAAATTTCACCATGTCCTATTTTGATTTGTGTCATGAACCAAAACGGCCCATTTTTTTTTTTTTTGCGAATGTTGCCAGGAGACAGTGAGAAAAATAAAATTACATCAATTGGGCCTTCTTGCATTTTTTGGGACGCGTGAAAAATGCAGTGAATATGGATGCAGCACGGATGTAAAATACTTACATATGCACCAAACACACACCTACAGTACAAACGCACTGAAAACGGTGCGTTTTTATAAGACCGAAATTGCATATGCCTGTGGGAATAAGGCCTTAGACTTGCATTTCATACTTCAATCTTTTTCAAAATGGGGCCGATCTGCTGAAAACTGGATTAAAGCAGTTGTCCGAGATTAAACGTCTTTATAAAAACAGGTCGCTCATGTGAAAAACATAATAATGAGCTCATACTCAACCTGTGGCTCCGGGTCTCCTCTGTTTACAGTCAGCATGTGCGGTCCCATAAACAGGCTACTGTAGCCAATGACAGCTCAGTGATGGATAGTCAGACTGTTGCAGTAACAGAGGAGGCCCAGAACAACCAGCGGTGGACATACGGGGAGCGATATGAGCTCTTTATTGCATGGGGGACCCACTTTTATTAGGAACATCTAACAACACTTTAAAGGGGTTGTACCAGAATTTCAATTTATCTCCAGGGTATCACCACTGAGACCCCCGCCGATCTCGGGAATGGGACTCCCATATTCCGCTCTCCTGTCCTGTGAATGGAGTGTTGGCCGCACTGCGCAGTCAGTGGTTTATTCATTTCAATGGGGCAGCCAGAAATACCTGAGCGGGTGCCACTTAGGCATCTTAGCAGTCCTATTGAAAGTAAATGGAGCGCTGGTGTGACCAGTGCATCATTGTCTCCTTCTCACTACAGGGGGTGCAGTAACCCCACAGTGATGAGAAGAGAGAGAAACAGGACCCCTATTGTTAAGATCAGTGGGAGGACCCCCACAATAAGCAAGCTATCCCCCATCCTGTGGATAGGGGATAACCTGTTATTCTGGTAAAGCCCCATTAAGGGTATGTTTACACGGGGCAGAAATGCTGTGGAATGTTGCAGTGGAAATTCTGCTGCAAATTCCACAGCATTTCCGCACCTAAAACAGTGTCAAAATCAGCTGTATATTTGCAACTGATCTCAGAGGATACAGTGCTTCCCTCACCTCTGAAATGATAGAATCATAGAATGGTACAATTGGAAGGACCTCCAGGGTCATCGGGTCCAACCCTCTGCTCAGTGCAGGATCACTAAATCATCCCAGACAGATATTTGTCCAGCTTCTGTTTGAACACTTCCATTGAAGGAGAACTCACCACCTCCTGTGGTAACCTGTTCCACTCGTTGATCACCCTCACTGTCTAATATCTAATCTGTGTCTCCTCCCTTTCAGTTTCATACCATTGCTTCTAGTCTTTCCTTGTACAAATGAGAATAGGGCTGATCCCTCTGCACTGTGACAGCCCTTCAGATAATTGTAGACAGCTATTAAGTCTCCTTTCGGCCTTCTTTTTTGCAAGCTAAACATTCCCAGATCCTTTAACCGTTCCTCAAAGGACATAATTTGCAGACCGCTCACCATCTTGGTAACTCTTCTCTGAACTTGTTGCATGTTAAAGTAGGGTGCCCAGAACCATACACAGTATTCTAGATGAGGTCTGACTAAGGAAGAGTAGAGGGGGATAATGACCTCACGTGATCTAGACTCTATGCTTCTCTTAATACATCCCAGAATTGTGTTTGCTTTTTGGCTGCTGCATCACATTGTTGACTCATGTTCAGTCTATGATCTATTAGAATACCCAAGTCTTTTTCACATGTGCTGCTGCTTAGCCCAATTCTTCCCATTCTGTATGTGCTTTCTTCATTTTTCTTGCCCAGATGTAGGACCTTGCATTTCTCCTTGTTAAATACCATTCTTAGTCGCTGCCCACTGTGCAAGCTTGTCTAGATCTTCTTGAATACTCTCTCTCTCTCCTCTAGTGTTAGCTATCCCTCCTAGTTTTGTGTCGGCAAATTTGATCAGTTTCCCCTCAATTCCCTCCTCCAGATCATTTATAAAAATGTTGAACAACACTGGGCCTAGGACAGAGCCTTGTGGTACCCCACTGCATACATTCTTCCACTTGGATGTGCAGCCATTTATGACCACTCTTTCAGTACGATCACTCAGCCAGTTGTGAATCCACTAACAGTTGCCTTCTCAATCCCATATTTGGTGATTTTTTCAATAAGTATGAGATACTTTGTCTGCGGCTGTCAGCGCTCTACTTCACCTGGTACCCAGCGGCCTCCAGTGAGCGCAGCGCTGCTGGTCAGGTGATGCGGAATCAGAATCAACACCATGGCTGCAGAAATGCTGCGGAATTTCCACTCTCACAAATACGTTTAGAAAATGCATTTTACCACAATCTTGAGCCGCATTTTTGAACACATTGTACAGCGTTTTGACAAGCGGTTTTTACCGCGTATTATGCAGCACTAAGGCTCTATGTATTTCAATGGGGTCTCTCACACTGGCGCATTTTACGGCATTTCAGCCTCTAATTCATGCACTAAATCGCCCATTAAAATGAATGGGGTGCGTAAAATTAACGCAATAAATACGCAATTGCACGCATAATACTGCGTTTTACTGTGTTTTTATGCATGTCAGCATACCACAAGGAGGGGGAAAAAAGTAGTGACATCATCAGCTTGCTTGCGTTGCTGCTGTGCAAAAACATGCAGTAAAGATGCAGTCAAGCGCGCACAAAAAGGCGTAAAGCGTAGTTTTTACAGACGCTCGTGCGAGAGTGGCCTCAGGCGTGTCCGAGGATCGCTAGCGTCTCCCATTGTTTTCATTCTTCAATGGTCCTATTGAAAATAATGGGCGATGCGTTCTGAGGGACGCCAAAAGATGGAACATGTTGCGATTTTTAAGCTTGCAGCATCGCTGTTAGGAAAATAAGCGCTCACGTGAATACGTTCATTCAAAAGAATGTTCATGTCCGTGCGTCTCGCAGCGCTCAGACCTCGCGCTATATTCTCACCCGTGTGCAATGTAGCCTAACGCTAGATTTACTATAGCGCATTGCACAAAACACTGCCTTACGCGGTTTTGCACCACATTTTAGAACGTGTGGTTGGGCATAACTTTGTGAAAAGTAGGCGGGACTTAAAGGCGACATCGTGCGCCAAAAATTGTGCAAAATCTGAGGCAACATTTTGGTGCAGTTTTTTAGCCATAAACCACACCGATTACTCGGTGCTATGACGTCACACTAGCCGGTCTAAGGATTCATCATTCAGCAGAGTCTCAGTGATAAATCTGACGCATTTTAATACTGTCTAATGTGCATTGTGCAATTCTCAGTATTCACAGAGCGCCGTATAACCAGGCATCCCTCACTGATGCCGCCTGACAAGCCCCAGGCTCCAGCATTACTACCGCTGGACAGAACAAACGGGATTACAAACCGCTAACTCCACTCACACAACACTGTCTGACGTCACCACTATGTCTGTCATGCCATTGGCCAGCAGTGGCATCCTTGCGCTTTCTGATTGGCTGTTTTAGACATCTATCAAAGTCATTAGGCGGGCTTTGTACATCCAATCCCCGCCCTCTGCTCGGATTGGTTGTGTCGAGCAGGTGACGTCACGGGTGCCGCGTTGGCCCCTCCCACACAGCGTTGTGTGAGCGGCCAGTGCTGAGGACAGTGATGGAGAGCGGGATTACCGGGGGAGGACGGTGACCGGCGCCGCCGTTATCCTTCTGTCAGACGGGAGAGCTCGGCCGGGGCTGCGGCTTGTACACGGTGCGTTTTTAATATTGCTTAATGTGAACAGTGGTGAAGTGCAGCACAGGTGCCCTCCATCCCCAACAAGGTCGCTTTATTAATCCCCCATGGACTTGCTGTTCGGGGGGGTTGGGTGATGATGTTGTTGTGGCTGCTGCTGCACTGAGGCCTCTGTGTATGTGGGGTCATGGGTATCATCTGCACAGAGGTGACCGGTAACTGAATGGTTAATGTTTGTTTCTCTTGTCAGTAATTTGTATCCATTGTGTGTATCAAGTTGCAACAATGTATCAGTTATTTCCATGCATTGCAAGTTACTAGAAGACCGCAAGAAATCCTTCAGGTTTGGGCTTCTGCAAATGGTCATATTGCGGTTTGGCAACTTGCGACGCATTTGCTAGAATGCGATTTAGTGAGATCTTTGACCACTGTCGCAGTCAAAGTCGCCGTGTAGCCTGTAATCTTTACTAATGACGCATTTAAAGGGAGTTTCTATAAGGGTAATCTGATGCATCGTTATGGCATCAATAACTTGTGACCCAGCTGAACGGCCGGAATAAAAGCGATCGTTTTAACCCTTGAACCCCCTTGGATGAGCCGCAAGGTGTTGGAAATCAATAGGTAAGGTTCTACCGGGCATGAACCCTAAAAAACGGCAGCATTGTAGTGGATGAGAGTCGGGTCTCGGTCATGTGACCGTAATCTGCATTGGGAGTATTTAGCGGGGGTCTGTCACATGACTCGCAGCAGATATCCGAGGATGAACTTTGGATTTTTGCTGTGGGCTTGTATTTTAAAACGCCACCGATCCCCCATGTGGGTGTAGATTGATTCAATGAGGCAAATCCGTGGGCAACAACCTAATATTAAAAGCAGGGCAAGAATTGAAAATGTCAATTTTTGTTTTTTTTTCCCCTTAACTTTTTCCCACGATTCAAACTTAAAACTACACGATTTGTGCCTTGAAATCCCACTGGATGTAAAGGGATGCTTCAACTGCACCGATTATGGGCGGAATTCACACACCTAAACGGTACGTAGCCTTAGAGGGAGTTCAAATGTAGCGGAAAATTCGTACAAACATCTATGTCAATTTGACAAACCATTGATGCAGATTTTGACATGGATCCGCAGCAGACTTTATCCCTTTAATGGAAAGGATGAAATCTGCTGCTGATCTGAATTATCCAAAAACTGCGTATTGGCACCAAATTCTACAGTGCAACATACACTGCAGATTTTTGTGCACCAGAATCCGCCATATTTGCATGCACTCTTAAACCTCATCCACACACTGTAAAGAGTCCGCACAGAGCTTGACCTGTGGTGCAGACTCTAAACTTGCTTTATGGTGTAGCTTGTCCTCGCCGATTCCATATTTTGCAATGCCAAGCACGAAATCTGCTGCACGTCCACAGCTTTTCCTCCAATCCGCGACCATTTGGTGTGATTTTTGCCATTATGGATTTCCCACAGATTTGCTGCTTCCCTGTGGGATATATCCACTCGCTTTTCCAATCCAGCGCTATTGTGGAAATCTTTGACTTGTAGAACCTATTGGTTCCAGAAACGTTCCTGTAACCCTCTTCATTCCAGGCTCTTTGGGGCCGGAGATCAGCAACTACAGCCCCCCAACTCCCCCTATAACATTTATGAACAGGGGATTTCCTATTATAACAGTTGCTCGTAAAGCGAATATTCAGTCGTATTGATCTTGCTACTGACTGTGCTTGTACGGTGAGGAAGGGGGGTGGGGGTCGATCTCTGCATCTGACGCCAGTCTTCTGTTATGTGAAGGGCATTTGCTGGGAGCGCAGTGTGAATAGGGGGTAGACTGCACATTGTTCTACTCATTCATAGTCTGGTGAGGAATGAGCCTCAGTGAGATCTCACGGCTCTTTGCACAATTGTCTCTGGGCGACTAGATCCGGCTGCAATATCCATGCTGTGTCCTCAGGAATTCCTGTAGCCGCTCGTCCTGCCAGGCACTGACCATGTGTAGATCATGCAGTTCTCGCTAGTCGTCCAGCTGTCCCTGCAGTCTGTGACTGATGACAAGCTGGGATTTGGAAAGATCAGGTCTATCCGAGTCCAAGTGATTATGTAGTAGTGGGAGCTAGAAGTGTTTAGCAGAGTAAGTGTTAATGCCGGATGAGGTTTGATGTGGCAGCGGGCTGTTAGTGGGCTCCAAGTCATCTCGTGTGCGGGCAATTTGTGGCTGAAAGCCTTTTAGCGTGGCCGTGGCGGAGCAGGTGCACTCTGGATCCCTCCCACAGAGTATCATTGACGCTCCAACCTCAGAAGTCAGGGGAATTGAGAATTGAACACCACATAAATCTGCCAAAATGCAACCTGTCACCGCGCAGAATTCGGTGGCACACCATAAATATTTCATGTCAAATCCATTACATCCCTGCCTCTAAGTGTCTCCAGCGCCGGAGTAAAGTCAGACTGTTTATGCATCGGACTGAGAAGTGCAAGAAATGAGGAGGACCTGGAGTGTTGGCCAGAAGAATAAGTACCAGGCAATGCTCTCGATTTTTCTAGTGTGGTTTGGGGGCCCCAGTCATGTGGCTCCTGACTAGTCCTTCCCATCACAAACGAGGATCCTGGATTCAACGAGACAGTCCTCTTTCTGCTCAACTTGTCTTCTCTAATGTGCTGAGTTATGGAAACTGTTAGGGCTCGTCTGCATCAGCGCTTTTGCTCTCCAGTTCGATTCTATTGCCCATTGATTTCAGTAGGATTTTCTGAGCTTCATTTATGCTCAGTTCAGATCCGTTCTCTTTGCTTTCCATTTTCTCTGGAAGGAAATAGCACAGACTGCGGGTTTTTATTTCTCCTACAAATGGATATTTATATGGGCAAGGGCAAATTTTGGTCGGTGAAAAACTGAACTTTTTTTCATGCATGTGAAAACCGCACTTTATTTGCTGGGCACTTCCTAGTTCTCTTTTACATGCGGTTCCTGCAGTCACCTTCATTAAAAACACGTCGCACTTGCATGGCATGCAAATAATGCCCCATTTAGATGGGATGAGCTTTCAGGCAAACTATACACGATAGTGCATCCCAGTGATGTGATACTCGTTCCTGTGCTGTCACACAGAAGCGAGTATCGCTAGCCTTGCTGAAAGCACTGCCGGCATGGAGGTGGGGTGGCCAGGGCACGCAGAGATTTTTCTCTATCGGACTATTAGGGTGGACACCCACTGGCGTTTTTTTCTCCACTGCGCTGCGAGAGTGAGTGAAAACTCTCTCAGCGCAGTGCGAGAAAAAAAACAGGATCACGCCGTGATATCACAAGTCTTTTCAATGGGGCCAGCGGCAGCAGCGCTAGCCCCATTAAAAAGATATGGAGAATGCCGCGGACTTCTACCACAGCTGTGGCAGTCAGACTGTTTATGCATCGGACTGAGAAGTGCAAGAAATGAGGAGGACCTGGAGTGTTGGCCAGAAGAATAAGTACCAGGCAATGCTCTCGATTTTTCTAGTGTGGTTTGGGGGCCCCAGTCATGTGGCTCCTGACTAGTCCTTCCCATCACAAACGAGGATCCAGGATTCAACGAGACAGTCCTCTTTCTGCTCAACTTGTCTTCTCTAATGTGCTGAGTTATGGAAACTGTTAGGGCTCGTCTGCATCAGCGCTTTTGCTCTCCAGTTCGATTCTATTGTCCATTGATTTCAGTAGGATTTTCTGAGCTTCATTTATGCTCAGTTCAGATCCGTTCTCTTCGCTTTCCATTTTCTCTGGAAAGAATTAGCACAGACTGCGGGTTTTTATTTCTCCTACAAATGGATATTTATATGGGTTCCTGCAGTCACCTTCATTAAAAACACGTCGCACTTGCATGGCATGCAAATAATGCCCCATTTAGATGGGATGAGCTTTCAGGCAAACTATACACGATAGTGCATCCCAGTGATGTGATACTCGTTCCTGTGCTGTCACACAGAAGCGAGTATCGCTAGCCTTGCTGAAAGCACTGCCGGCATGGAGGTGGGGTGGCCAGGGCACGCAGAGATTTTTCTCTATCGGACTATTAGGGTGGACACCCACTGGCGTTTTTTTCTCCACTGCGCTGCGAGAGTGAGTGAAAACTCTCTCAGCGCAGTGCGAGAAAAAAAACAGGATCACGCCGTGATATCACAAGTCTTTTCAATGGGGCCAGCGGCAGCAGCGCTAGCCCCATTAAAAAGATATGGAGAATGCCGCGGACTTCTACCACAGCTGTGGCAGAAGTGCAGCATGCTATCCCATTGCTTTTATTGGGATCGGCGCTGCTGCCGGTCCCATTGAAAGCAGTGGTTTGTAGCAAACCCTGCAGTATGATTTTCGGGGAAAGGCTTGAAATATAAGCCCTTCCCTGAAAAGCATCAATAAGTGGTTAAAAAAACCCAAAACTCACCTCTCCGCCGCTCAGACACGTCCTCCGGCCTCCCTGCCTCCTGAAAGGGCTGTGCTGATTGGCTGAGCGCTCAGCCAATAGCAGCTAGTGCTTAGCTATTGGCTAAGTGCTCAGCCAATAGCAGCTAGTGCTTAGCTATTCATTCATGAATAGCTAAGATAGTGCTTCATCATGGAGCAATACAGTTGGCACTACTGCATAGGTACTATAGGGAGAATTTATTAAGACTGGTGTCACAAACCAGTGTTCAACAATTTTAGAAATGATCTAGATAAGGGGAAACTGATCAAGTTTGTCGACAACACAAAGCTAGGAGGTGTAGCTAATACTAGTGAAGAGAGAAAGAGGATTCAAAAAGATCTAGACAAGCGTGAACAGTGGGTGAACTAACAGAATATTTAACCAGGAGAAATGCAAAGTCCTTCATCTAGGCACGAAAAATGCACATACAGAATGGGAGGAATTGAGCTAAGCAGCAGCTCATGTGAAAAAGACTTGGGTAGATTAACAGATCTCAGACTGAACATGAGTCAACAGTGTGATGCAGCAGTGAAAAAGACAAATACAATTCTGGGATATAGTCTCTAGAGCACGAGAGGTAACTATGTCCTTCTATTTTTCCTTAGGGAGGGCCTCTCACAAACAGATTTTAATTGTGGGATCCACGATAAAATGCTGCCATTGAAAGGCATGTATTTTTGATTTTTCATTCACACTTGTGAGTACAATTAAGTATTCCACGAGCAGAAGAAAAATCACAGCATAATCTATTTTAGCACGTATTGCGCAGACGGCCCCCATTGAAGTCAATGAATTTGAGTGTTCCGTCGCCCATACACCAAAAAAAGACATAGACAAACTGGAGCAAGTTCAGAGAAGAGTTACCAAGATGGTGAGCGGTCTGCAAATCATGTACTATGAGCAACGGTTAAAGGATCTGGGAATGTTTAGCTTGCAGAAGAGAAGGCTGAGAGGAGACTTAATAGCCGTCTACAAATATCTGAAGGGCCGTCACAGTGCAGAGGGATCAGCCCTATTCTCATTTGTACAAAGAAAGACTAGAAGCAATGGGATGAAACTGAAAGGGAGGAGACACAGATTAGAAAAAACTTTTTGACAGTGAGGGTGATCAATGAGTGGAACAGGTTACCATGGGAGGTGTTGAGTTCTTCTTCAATGGAAGTTTTCAAACAGACTCTGGATAAACATTTGTCTGGAATGATTTAAGGTCCATTTACACGCAAAGATGATTGCTCAAAATTCGTTCAAAAGATAGGTAGAATGACAGTTTGAGCGATCATTTTGCATAAGCTGCTAATAGGCACTAATGCCTGTTAGCAGATTATTACCTTCATTTGCATGTAAATGAGCCTCCGGAGCTGTATACAGAGAACAGCAGGTGGTCCGTTCTCTGCGTACAGTTCCTTTGTTCTGCCGTGGGGCTGCAAGCTGAATACAATGTAATCAGCCTTCCCCGTGGAGAACACCGCATGCGGTTGCTGCTATCAGCTCTCCGGCTGAACTATGGATTTTATGCTCTCCTAAAAATCATTGTTCAGCCGAAGAGTGAAAGATGGGAGCATGTACACGCAACGATTATCGCTCAAACGATCGCTTTTGAGAGATAATGGTTGCATGTAAATGGGGTTCTAGTAGAGTCTGCAGGTTCCTTCCATCGCTGCCATTTTATGGTACAGGATGCGCTTAAAGGAGTTGTACTAGAATTACAAGTTATCTCCTATCCACAGAATAAGAGATAACTTGCTGATTGGTAGGAGTCTCACTAGTGAGATCCCCAGTGATCCCTTGTTCTTCGTCCGCCTCACTTCAGGATTACTGCACCCCTCCACAGTGAGGAGAAGCCTGGTTGTGCAAATGCACCAGTGCTCCATTCCTTTTCAATGGGACTGCTGTGATGCCTAAGCAGCACCTGCTCAGGTATTTCCCTCTGCTCCATTCAGAGTAATGTCATTGTGGGGAAGAAGCGAGCCTGTGGTGATGGGAGTCCTGTTCTCGAGACCGAGATGATTGTGGATAGATGATAACTTGTAGTTGTGATACAACCCCTTAAATTTATGAGGAGGTGCACACCGTCCATGCTGAAAATTCTGCCAGGTATGAGCTGGCACAGATTTTTGGTATAATTCATGTTGGTTTTTCATGTAAATTACATGTGAATCTGTCGGATCGGGCAGTCACGCCCCCTTCCGAAAAACCATTCTCCCTTTACGTAAAGTTGCCGTAAAAGTAAAAAATTGCAACATTTTACCACAAGTAAGGCTTGCGCCACATTTTGAGTCAATAGTGTACCAGTTTTGGCTTTATGAATTTTCCTCTGTGCCCTAGTGGGGGGCACAGACTGCTGTGGGCACTATTATGGCACTAATCCTGAGAACACATCATGTTGTATATTGTTACTCTGTAGCGGGCCAGGGTAGGTGCCTCTAAAAGTACCATAACGACTGCCTCACACCAGAGCAAGTGCTACACCGCTGCTCTCCAGCCTAGTTG
Source organism: Eleutherodactylus coqui (assembly GCF_035609145.1). Classification (NCBI taxonomy): domain Eukaryota; kingdom Metazoa; phylum Chordata; class Amphibia; order Anura; family Eleutherodactylidae; genus Eleutherodactylus; species Eleutherodactylus coqui. The sequence continues at coordinate 450,399,539 of NC_089837.1, read as the reverse complement.
TAGTTTCCCGAGAGCTTGAGGGCCACAAGCTGAGGATCTTTCTGCTCCAGAAAATAAGGTTTTGCCTCTGCTGTCTGTCTCGGGTTTCCATTTGACGTGCCGAAAACGGCATTGAGACAGAAACCTGGACAGAACCATAGGCTTTAATGTGTGAAACGGAGACCTCTTTGGTCTCCTTATCACAAGGTTTCAGTGTTTTTAGCCCTTATGCCCACGGCCGTGACGGGCTCCGCAAGCAGAATACCGCAGCGGTGTCCGTCACGATGCCCCTCCAAAGACCCCATACTTCCGGATCCGCTGCCCGAAGTCCCGCATGACGCTCCGGCCCACATGCGCAGTACAGTGTCATATGACGCGGCCGGAGGTGGGCGCGTATTCACACTATACTTCCGCTGTGCTACCTCGGAAGTATAGCGTGACAGGCGGCTTCCATTGACTACAATGGAAGCTGTCCGCGCGTATGCTTGCAGCAAATGGAACATGCTGCGGGTAATTTCATGCTGCGGAATTCCCCAGCATGTACATTGAGCCATTAGGTTCAATGGAACCTAATAGCTGCAGTGAAACGCCGCAGATTTTCACCTCATTTTACGTGGCGGAAATCCAGCCGTGTGCATTAGGCCTTAGAAGGATGGGAAAAAATGCAGCGGACGACCCTATTTCTCTTAGTCAGCAATGGTACCCGAACTGGTTGTCTGCTTTCTAACCTATTCGTTCTTAAGGAACAACAATTTGGTACTAATGTGGCTGCAATTTGCTTTACTGACTGTGCACCACCTGATTCTTGACATCCTCCTCTGACCCCTTTTATTGATGAATCATTAAAGTCCACAGGATCCTCTTTCACTGGATGTTTTTCCTCAAATATATAACTCTGGTTATACTCTCCACACGGTTGCAAAACGAATTTTGAGCGATCATCTTTGCGTGTAAATTGGACTTTACTCTTCAAAAAGAACAAAACAGTCTGTGCTTTATATAGCCTGCCTCAAGAGAGGCTTAAGGCCTCATGTCCACGGGGAAAATCAGGCCCGCTACGGATTCTCCAGCCCGAAGAAAAAAGATCCGGCCGCGACGGAGAGAAGATCAAACCGCGAAGAAGGGAAGATCCGGAGCAGGTGAGTTTAATTCAGGTGCGGGTCTCCCGTGGATCCGGACGGCTTCCATAGGCTTCAATAGAAGCCTGCGGGAGCCGTCCCCGCGGGAGACCCGCACTAAAATGGAGCATGGTCCAGATTTTTTCCTGCACGCGGACCCGCGCCTGCAGGGAAAAATGACATCCGCAGGTATTTAACTACCTGCGGGTGTCTAATGCATCCCTATGGGGCGCGGATCCGCGTGCAGGAAAAACGCTGCGGATTGTAAATGTTAATTTGCCTGTGAACCTGAGGCTTCAATCTGCACTTCAGATCTTACAGGGATTGTCCTGGACTTTGTTGATGGCCTATTATCAGGATAAGTCCTCAATAGTTGATTGGTGTGGCACCTGAATGGTGGACACCCTGCCAATCAGCTCTTCACCGGGCCCACTGTCATTGTGGACAGAGCTGGAAGATGACAGGCCTGGTTTGGTAATGGAGGCGGAGCTACCATCGAATTGAAGTACTAGCTCTGTCAGCAATGACAGCTGGCCCGATATCAGCTGATTGGTGGGACTTCTGAGCAGTGGACCCCTGCTGATCAACCATTGATAATAGAATCCTGAGGATAGGTCATCAGCAGTAAATTTCTTTAAGTAACAACATTTCAGCTAACAGGAGACATGATAATGGGGAGGGGTGGGGGGGAATTTATCATTTGTGGGGTTTTTTTCGTTTTTTTTTTTTTTTTGTCATACTGCTGTTATATGCGCCAGATTTTTCAAATGGCGCACATTTACTATACTTTATTTGTATCTTTTAAATATGTCTTGAAATGTGGAGTCCCCTTCATACACCGCACACTTACTGGAGTAAATTGGCACAAAGTCGCATTTCTTTGTCTAAAAACGTCACTCCACTCAAACTACATCCCCTTTTCTAGACACTTTGGGAAAAATGAAACGAGAATTGTGCAATAGCAAAAAGTTGCAAGGTTTATTTAAACTTTTTATTTCTCTGGCTTTCTTCGCCTTCTGCGCATGTGTCTGCAATTTTGCTGGCAGAAGCCGGGGAAGGCCCGGGAAGGATGATCGCATTGGTGGCAATCTGGATACCTCCGGTAATACGTTTCTTCTCCTCTCCCCTCACCGCTCAAATCAGGCAAAATACTATCTTCAGGATAGGTCATCAACAGCCAATCGCCTGGCACCCCGACCAACCAGCCGACTGTACGCCCGCTGACAGCACCGCAACCACACAGGGGCCAGAGCGGAAGTCTCTACTCTGACCCTGTACAGTAGCCGGCGCTTGTAACTGCCAGTACGGCTCGCATTGAAATCAACGCATCAGAAGTCTAAGCAGAGCCCGACCACCCCCACGCTGCTTCGTCCTCCACGCAACTGCAGCGCTGTCAGCAGGTGCGCAACAAGCCGATAGGTCGGGGCCCCAAGCGAAGGACCCCAGCCGATCAACAACCAACGACCCATCCTGAGAATAGGTTATCAATAGTATTTTGCCCGGAAACTCCTCTAACTTTTTAAACTTTTTTGCTTTCACTTTTACGTGATCGCCGTTATCCATTGCAAGTTGTTTTTAGCAAAATCCTGCTTGCGCAAAAACTTTTCGATGACCGAGAACTACAGGACAGCCTTGATAGATTCCCCCTCATTGTGTCCTGGGCTTTCCCACGGTTTTCCTGGTTTTCGCTCCTGGAACTCAAAAGGATTGTTCTCAAAGTATTCACTTGCATCTACATTTACATAATTGGTGGGAACCAGAAACATGCGACACGACAGGAGATAAATGCGTGTCCTGCCCCAAAAAGAGGGCGAGCGGTGCCTGGGCAGGAAGGTTCTGCTTTTATCATGAGGTTGTAGATTGTAACATTTTCAAAATGTTTTTTTTTCTTAGGGTGCATTCACGTGAGCGACAGCGGCCGCGTTTTGTGAGAAGTCCAGGAAAATGCACACGTTCTCTAGTCTCATGCGAGGCTTGCATGAAAATAGGAGATGCTGCAATTTTTTTCCGTCTCGCAGCGAGAGAGAAATTGCCATATAAATAACACCCAACGCAAATAATGACTTGTATTTCCTTGCCCACGTACCCTCTAGAGGGTGATACCTTGTAGTGTGGCGCATGTATGTGCTGCAGTGCCTCCAGCTATCTAAGGACTCGTTCACACAGGCATATTTCCGCAGTATATTACATATTTTTTTTGCGGACATAGCATGGGCATTTTTTTTTTCTCACGCAAGCGTGCACCTAGCCTTAGATTGCAGCACATGACATCTTGTGTGATGGGCCGCTGTGTCCCGGCATATGAATGGATCAGCGGCCAAGCATGTGTGCCGCCACTTCACTCATCTCTTCTATGGGACGGCTGCAGAGACGCAATCTCTGGCTGTTCCTTAGAGATGAATGCAACCATATCAGATATGCTTGACGGCTGCTCCATTCATACGCGGAGATAAGGGACCAGTGAGAGTCCCAGGGGTCAGCTCCTTCATCACCCCCACCATCCCCCTTCCCAGATCGGGCACTTATTATCCTTCCACTGGATAGGGGGGAAGTTAAAAGGGTTTTCCAGGCAATTGTTATTGATGACCTATGCTCAGGATAGGCCATGAATAGCTGATCAGCTGGGGTCTGCTGTTTGGGACCCTGAGCGATCAGCTGTTAAGGCGCCCACTATCAGCACCTCAACACACAGTATGGAGCTGAAGCAGATGGCGCCAATCCCTGTGTAGTGGCCAGTGCTGGTTATTGCAGGTGCAACTGTCATTAATTTAAATTTGTATCTGCAATGACCAGCACTGGCCACTACACACGGGTTGGTGCTAACTGCTTCAGCTCGATACTTTGTGTGTTGCATTGACAGCTGGCGTTCAAATAGCTGGTCAGGGTCCCAAGCAGTGGATACCGGCCAATTGACAATTACTTAAAAAAAAACCTTTAATATCTTGTATAACTACTTAAAGTATAGTTCTGGGTTGTACTTCTTAGAACTAGTCTAAAGATTTCTTATGGAGTTGGTACCATATTTCCATGTGTAGCATCCATGCCTCCCTCCCACGTTCCTTCTTAGATTTGAGACCGTTAGGGCTCACTCACACAGGCATATGTGTGCCACGTATTAAGCGGTGCTAAAACCCCATTGATTTCGTCTGGGCTACTCGCACATATATCTTTTTTTACGTACGCGAAAAAAAAACGTAGCATGTCCAATTTTTGGTGCGTATTGCACACCAGTATGGGCTATGGGGATTTAACATGCACAGCAAATATGCTTGAACATGTATTTACTGTGTATTCTACATGCGTGAAAAATCTGCGCATAATACGCAGAGCACATACGCCTGATACACTGCGAGGTACGGAGAAGCTTTCAAGTATTTGTGGCACACTGTTAGGCTGGATTCCCACAAAAGTATATCTGCTGGATTTTCACGCCCGGCCGATATACGTCCTCTCTCTCTGCAGGGGGGGGGGGAGGCTGGAAGAGCCAGGAGTAGTGCTCTCTGCCCCTCTGCACTATTTGCAATGGGGAGAGGCGGGGCAGGGGTGGGGCTAAATCAAGGAACTTAGCCCCGCCCTTGTCCCTCCTCCTTTCATTGCAAATAGTGCAGAGGAGGCGGAGAGGGGGCGGGAGCTCAGTTCCTGCTCCTGGCTCTTCCATCCCCCACTCCCCCCCGCAGATGAGAACACCGTATATTGGCTCGGCGTGAAAACCGAGCTGATATACGGTCATCTGAATCCACCCTTAGCCAGGCGATTTGTATGGGAATTTTGTAAGGCCGTACTCACAAGAGTGTGCGCAATATTGGGCTGAGAAACTCGGACCGATATCACACTTGTAAACTAGTGCTTAAATGGAAAAAAAAATATATAATTTTTTTTCCCCCAAGTGATCTGATGAAACGTGCATGGCGGAAAATGCTTTGTTTAAATACACCGTAAGGCGCCTTTACACGGGCGTATTCAATTTCAATGGGTTCATTCACATGCGCGTATTTGTCCTGTGCCAATGAACACGCAGCATGCCATAGAAGTCAATGGTGATGCGTGAAGCACGACATAACTGCACAGGAAAAAGAACCCACCTGGAACTCATTAGAACAATTACGCATTTCAAACGGTGCATTTTGCCTTGCCGCGTGCGTATAACCGTGCACTACCTGCGGAAAAAGTGCAGCAAAATACGCAAATGCGCACATAAAAAAGCATAGTTCATTCTGCAAATGCAGTGCTCTGGCGTGCGCAAATATAGCGACACAAGGACATTAGTGCGTTTACGCAGGTTTTTGTGCATTTAAAAAAGAATGCTTCCATGTTCCCATTAATTGAAATCGACAATCAAATTAATTCAATATGTGCTCTTTGCGCAAATATGCAGGAAAATAGAGCATGATGCGTATTTTTCTGCGCGCACTAAATGGGTGCGCAAAATAGACTCGAGATCAATGGGTTCTATTCACTGCATATTGCGCGTGCAAAATGCTGCGCAAATACGTTTGTGTGAAACGGGCAGTCCTCTTGTGCCGCTAACCACTACGTTGATCTTCATTCGCACGTACCGACCGTTGTTCCTCTTGGCCTCCTGCATTTGACATTTTGCGCAGTGTACCTATTCTTCGTTTATAAAGTAGAGGACTGGGCTTCCATTTATCTGGCTTTTCTATTTAGTTTCTCACCTTTTGCAGGTGCTAGTAAAATGCCGGAGGGAAGCTGATGCCAGAACTGATGGGATTCAGCACAGATGTTGTCACAACGGGGGCAGATGTTGTCACAACGGGGGCAGATGTTGCAGGCTGTGATCGCTGGACTGCTGTACATAACCGGTTGTGTCCAGCTCAGGCATAGAACAACTGATATTTGGGAACCCAACCTAACCAGTTTTGGGGGTGTTTGCAATGGAAGCCTGTGCAGTGGATCCAGCAGTAACAACTCTCTAGTTAACAGGGTTTCTGTGTGCGGTTGTTCTATGTCTGACATTGGGAATGTATTATACAAGGTTGTCTGACATAAGAGATGGGGAAGTTGTGAAAATTAGGATCTGCTTGGAAAATCCCTCTTTGGCATGTTACAAATTGTTGGTGGGGGTCCAGGCCGTAAGTCGCCCACCTTCTGCTAGAATGAAAGGTGTGAGCACTCTGCTCAGTTCTCTGCCCTGAGAGCTGACCACAGGCCATACACCATATATTGCTTGCTGAAAGATGAGCACCGTACCCATTCCAAGAAGTAGCATTTAGATTCCCTTTAAAGAGCACCTGTCACTGGATAACAGGGTTGTGCAACAGAAAGATACTTGTGTGACTCGTCTGCATCTGGCGGGGTGTTGTGTCTCCCCTCCTGAGCCACATTATTGGCCTCTCACAAACTAAGGCATCATGTCCATGGGCGGGAGCCCCACCGCGGTATCCCACTCTGCTGGATGCGTGCGGGTCGTCCATCATCTCCTCCATGCATGGCACGCCCCCCGCACATTCTCAGTGGAGATTTTTTTTTTAAATCTCCTACTTTCCCGCGGGACCTACAGCACACCCGGAGTAAGAGTTTTATGGTGTGCCGCAGATCAGACGGCTTTTTTGACTACAATGGAAGCCATCCCTGCGGGATCCACGGCAACATGGAACATGCCGCGATTCGCTTTTCAGACCGGAAGGTCCGGAAAACAAACCCGCATCCTTTAGTTAAAGGAGTTGTCCCGCGAAACAAAGTTGGGGTATACACTTCTGTATGGCCATATTAATGCACTTTGTAATGTACATTGTGCATTAATTATGAACCATACAGAAGTTATTCACTTACCTGTTCCGTTGCTAGCGTCCTCGTCTCCATGGTGCCGTCTAATTTCAGCGTCTAATCGCCCGATTAGACGCGCTTGCGCAGTCCGGTCGTCTTCCTTTCTGAATGGGGCCACTCGTGCCGGAGAGCTGCTCCTCGTAGCTCCGCCCCGTCACGTGTGCAGATTCCAGCCAATCAGGAGGCTGGAATCGGCAATGGACCGCACAGAAGACCTGCGGTCCACCGAGGGTGAAGATCCCGGCGGCCATCTTCGCAAGGTAAGTAAGAAGTCACCGGAGCGCAGGGATTCAGGTAAGCACTATCCGTTTTTTTTTTTTTAACCCCTGCATCGGGTTTGTCTCGCGCCGAACGGGGGGGCTATTGAAAAAAAAAAAAAACCCGTTTCGGCGCGGGACAACCCCTTTAAGCTGTGGGCGCCCATGATTGTCTATAGGCAGCTCGAACTCCGGATCATCCGCATGGGGCACCCGGATTTCAAACCCGCCCGTGGACATGAGCCCTAAGCCAGAAGCCTGCTGCACACTGATGAGGGGCAATCACCCTGAAACAGTCTGTCTGTGCATGGTTTTCTGGCTTGGTTTCCTATTCTCAATCATTGTTAAGACTTGTTATAAAGTCACTTTGATTTGAAGGAATGCTGCCATCCAATAGGTGGCGCTGTAGATGTATTTTTTCCATATTCCTTTTTTGTCTGCATCTGGGACTTTTTTACATTTGATATTTTGGCTGTAAACTAAAAAACAGCCAAATCACAGAAGGGTTGCAGGTAAGTCCCACGCAGTCTATGCTGACAAAGTTGTGTTGCTAACATCCAACACTTTTGGATTTCTTGTAACAGTCTTGTTGCAATGTGTATCTTTAGATGCAATGTTACAATAAGACTCTGAGATCTTCATGTTGCTGTTTAGTGATAAAGCAGCTGTCCATGCCAGGACGAACGAAGATGCCCACACTAGTTTATCTTACTACCAGATGTACACTGCGCACTAGTATGAATCATTAGTTTAATGCCGTGGAGCTGCAAGCTGAATACAATGTAATCAGCGCTCTCCGTGGAGAACACAGCGTGCGGTCCCTGCTATCAGCTCCCCGGCTAAACGATGGATTTTATGCTCGCCTAAAAATCGTTCAGCCGAAGAATGAAAGATGGGAGCATTTACACACAACGATTATTGCTCCAACAATGGCTTTTGAGCGATAATCGTTGCGTGTAAATGGGGCTTAATGCACTACTCCTGCTTTGATTGACCAGTGCTGTCCATGTGAGCAATACTGGTCAGTCACATCAGCATGTTTTAGACTACCAATGTGTACTATACAAAGTGTGCATCAGGTAGTCAGAGAAGTGGTTCGGCCATCTTTGTTTCTTCACAGTCGCTTTAAGTTCCTTCTCCGTTACAAGTGTCAAAAATCGCAGCTATGAAGATGAATGATTGTTAGTATGATTGTTCGCCCCTATAGGACAGCTGCCTGTCTCCCAAATCGCCAAGCATTTTTACGCTTGCTGAAACGAGTGTTCGTTCATTTGTCATCTGATCATTGGACCTTTTGTATGAGCCAACTGTTAGACAAATGTTTGGAGAAAGGTTCCTGCCTAATCAGACTTCCATAGCCAAAGATTAGATTGTGGATTGAAGATGATTGGATAGAAGTAGATTGCGTAGTGAGTGGTAGACGATCAGATGGCTGCATTGTCCTTGAGGAATCTTTGATAATATTTCCACTTCGATGGCACAAAAGTCTTTGGTACCAGCACTTGGAAATTCCGCGGTACAGAAATTTAAATCCGCAGCATGTCCATTTTAGCAGCGGTTTTGCTGTGCTCATTCCGCCTTTTGAATTCCGCACCAAATTACATGTCAAAATCAGATTTTGCACTGCGACTGTGCTGCAGAATGGACACTCCATGGCAAATTTCACCCGTGTGAACACAGCTGAAGGTGTAGCTAACCCGTCATACAAGCTTCCATAGGGACTTCTGAGCATCTGTGGTTCCCTATCGGCCTCTCCGAGTGTCTCTAGTACTTTCCCCTGTACTGATATTCATGCACTCGATCTCGGCATTGTTTTATGTTCTTATTGACCGGTCACTGTTGGAATATACTTGTTGTAAATTAAGTGTTCTGTTTTACATTATATCAATAATGTATTAAGATATCTTTATTCACTGGCTTTTAATCTTATTGGTGTCGTTATTCATCCCTCCTATTCCTCTTAGTTTTATTGTATTTAAATCATCCCTACTTCTTCAGTTTTGACAGTCTTGAGTGATCATTTTGCTTAAAATCTTAAGTAGCTACTTAAGAGTTTTTCTTAGCGTGCAAATGAAGCCTTTCGCTGAATGCAGATAACAGCTGGAGGTCTGTTATCTGCATTTATCTGCTTTGTTCTCAAGCTGGACTGCAGCTGAAAGAATGCTATTGGCGATCTCCCGCTGAGAACTCTGCATTCGGTCCTGATAAGACACATCGCTGACTTCAAGCTGGCTTGAAGTCAGCAATGAACGAACAGTGCACGATGCGCACATGTTTAGATGCAGCGATTATCGCTCAATGGATGGCATTAGAGCGAATTATGAGCGATAATCGTACCCTTGTTTTATATTCAGATGTGTTTTGCCATTGCCCATGTACTGTTAGTCATCCCAGCACTACTGATGAAGGGGTTTACCCCGAAACGCGTTTAATGCCTGGATTTAAATTTTTATATTCTAAATAAAACGAGAAGTTTGAAATTCATCTAATCGTTTTGGTACCTTTATTGGAACCTCCAGAGAGTTGCGCCTACACAGCAGATTTTTCTTTTAGCATATTCTACCCTCCCACCATCGGTGGGGTAATCTAGGTGGCAGCACCTCCTGTTATCTACCATATCCAATATAAGTACTTTAAAACCAGGGTATCTTCCCAGGCCTTTAGTCTCAGTCTTCACTGTGGGTTCGCTCCACTTCTCTCCACCTATTTCTCGAAATGGGTCTTAAGGCACTGAAACGCTTAGCAATAAAGATATATCAATTGCTCTATTGACATGGAGTTTCATATCTTCGAGATACCCGCCCCGTTTTTATTTACCTCTTTTCTGGGCCAAGAAAATGCAGTCCAATCTACTGGCATCATGTTTTAGAGCAGGAGGAGCTGAACAGATTGATGTATAGTTTCATAGGAAAAGAGTCAATGGAACTTGCATTTTAGTCATTTTATTTATTTTAACTTTGTTTCTGAGCCTAGAAGTCCAGTGGGCGGTCCTATCAGTGATAGGGTCGCCCACTGGACTTCTAGGCTCAGAACAAGGAGGTCAGAATAAATAAAATACAAGTTATAGTGAATCTTTCCCCATAAAACTATATATCAATCTGCTCGGCTCCTCTTGCTCTATAACGTGCTGCCTGACACGAGACATTATGGTGGCAGGTTCTTTTCAAGAAACTTTTGGAACATTTGCTTAATCTTTCCAGCCATAGGCAATTTCAGCTCCTGACTTCCTCCGGCATTGACACACACAATAATTGTAATTATGTCTTGTTCATTTTGAAGCTCTTAGCGCTTTTTCTGTTGCGTCAGCCAGCGTGCTGAACGGCAAACGCTGCCAAAAGATCCAGCATTGTAAATCCGTGTTGGCAGCGGTTTGTGTGACGTTCCACAAGACTCGTGGTACCTTTCAGCTGGCTCAGCATTATCTGACAGACCTCCGCCACTAATAACCAGCTTCTATATCCATCGGTGCTCTTTGATGTTACCTAGCCAGCCAGCAGAAGATGTAATCTGTAATTTTGGTGTCTGGATACAAGGTCTCTGTCGATAATCATGGGGTTTTGGGCACAAATTTTCTTTTGGACCTTATCCAGCTGTGCTAATTTGGATGCTATAAATGAATGTAATTGATCCTCTTGTTTCCAGATCTCATTTATGGTGGATGAGCGAACATGTTGTGACACGACCCCCTTATTATTCATTACTTCCATATGTGGAACACGTACTGAATCCTTGCGTGCCGTTAGGGCGAGTCTCTACATAGCTGAGATGTGGCTGCGGTGGTTATGTTGTAGCCAAAAGATCATTTCTGACCACATGGTTTTTACAGGTGTAAATGGTTGTTAACCCCTTAGAGACCAGGGTGTTTTGGTCCTAAAGGCCCAGACACTTTTTAGGGATTATACCCACGTGGTGATTTTACCTCTCTGCTTTTGTAGCAAAAGGGGGAGGGAGGAAAATATCCATCCATCCATCCATCTTTTTTATTCATTTCTTTTTTTGCTTTTTTTCCCCCATCCCCCACGATATATAGGACTATTTTATTATCTTTTTACACTGACATTTAAAAAAAAAATTTTTTTGGTGGTAAAAAGCTAAAAAAAAAAATGTATAATTTTATTTTTTTAAATTTGTATATTTAGACTAAAATAAATTCATTTTGTTTCCGACATTTTGATATATAATTTGTATAGTCTTATATTACAGGATGCATGTGGCAACAGTTTTGGTTGGTGTTTGGTTATTTTCTTTATGTACCGTATTTTCCAGGGTATAAGACGACCCCCAACTTTCGACTTATACGCCGAGAATACACTGTAGAGAAAAAAAAATTAATACTCCTCTCCGCGGTGCTGCTGCAGGCTGTCGCTCCTTCCTCCACGCTGACAGAGCATTGCTTTCTGGATGCGGGGCTTGAATGGCCTGCCTCCAGAAAGCTAATCCTCTGATTGGCTAACTCAACGCGACGTCAGTTAATGAAAGCCGGTGCTGCGTTAACCAATAATAGCCATTCAATGATGTCATTGACTTATGTCATTGATTGGCTAACGCAGCGCCGACTTTCATTGGCTGATGCCGCTCTGAGTTAGCCAATCGGAGTATTAGCTTTTTCGAGGCGGGGCATTCAAGTCCCGTATCCAGAAAGCAATGCTCTGTCGGCGTAGAGGAGGGAGCGACAGCCTGCAGCAGCGCCGCAGATCATCGCAGAATGCTGCAGGAGGAGAGTATTGATTTATTTATTTGTTTTCTACAGCTTATTCCCGGCGTATAAGACGACCCCCGACTTTGGATAAGATTTTCCTGGGTTAAAAAGTCATCTTATACGCTGGAAAATACGGTATGTATTTTTATTTTATTTGACGTAATATAAAATCTTTGGGGGTGGTCATTCACATTGACGTTTATTTTTGTTATTGTTTTTAATTTCACACAGCCATAGGGGCTCCATTTAAGGTCGCCTGCACGCTACCAGTGACCCCACGTACCTTTCCGGATTCCTCTTTATACTGTCCTGCAAATGTGCCGGCCGGGGTACATTTTTTTCCCCCACTCCGCAAGCGAAAATCGCAGTTGATTTCCGCTCATGAGCAAAAAAAAGAAAACGCTTTTCCACAGCATGCTATGGAAGGTATTTGCTGTGGAGTCCGGAGGTGGACGCCCACTCCAGGTTCTGCAATGCAAATCTGGCTGTGTGCAGCTGGCCTAAAGGGGAAAACATCCCCTTCTAGTGACAGTAGTCACTGTGAGAGCTGATCAGGATCTGCTAGGACCCTGTAATTCTGCTATGCCCTTTGGGGCACCTGCAAGTCGGGTCGAATAGCAGAAATAACACTTCTGCTCTCTCTCTGCACCACATTGCACTTGTTGAGCGCTATGTAGCCTGTAAAGGAGAAGGCAAAAGTGGTTAAAAACTGCTTTTTCCTTCTCCTCTGGGTCCTCAGCTGTGACTATCAGCCAAAGACCCAACCTGCTCCCTATAGATGCGCCGTACTTTTGCTATTAGCCAGGATTAAAGCCCCGGACCAAGTGCTATATATATTTACCGTGCTTGGTCCTTAAAGGGGTCACTTGGAGTCACAAATTTTTTAAATATTTTTTTCCTAATCAGGCTATAAAATCCTTCATTGCTCTCTGCTTTTTGCTGCAGCAGTGATAATGTTCCCAAACATGAGCATGTGATTGGCTGCGGCAGACACACATCCGAGCCGTTGGTGATGTTGGCATCGCTGCAGTAGGAAGCGGAGAGCAGCAGGGGATCTGATGAGGTACGTATGAGACTCCGAATTAAAAAGAGCCTGTTAGCACCTTTTCAGACCCATAAACTACATTATGGGGCTCAAAAGTAAAGGAACGGGGGAGTCTGGGGAGCTGCTTTTTATACTCGCTGGTTCCTCTGTTCCGTCGCCTCGCCCCGGTCCGGTGAAATTGCGCACACATCGTGACTCTTTTCAGAATGCTGTGTGCATCCGCTTTCCCATAGAGATCAACCAGAGAGGCGCGCATACATAGCGTTCTGAAAAGAGTCACCGTGTGTACGTGCGTGCGGGGCACAGCACCATAGTTTATGGAGCTCACAGATACTGACAGGTTCCCTTTAATTTTTCCCCTCCTCAGATAATCCCTTTAAAGGGCCACTCCCAGGTAAGTCTTTACAGTTTCCTTGCAGTACAGTTGCTGTACGTTTCCTGCTAGGGCAGATAATATACTTACCAAATGCTGTACTGATGAAATGGCCCCTTTGCTCCGGACCCCGCCATCCCACCTGACCCACACCAGCCGAATCCTTCAGCAGACTGGAAGTCACTGGTGAAAATGTACTATTGATAATTCAACAGTTTTCTGGCAAAAATTGCAGCAGAAAATGTACTTTGCGCCACATTTATCATGTATTTTAAGACACTTTTTACGACTTGTCCGATAGCATTCGGTAAGTATGTTATGACCCCTAGTAGATGCCCTATGGCAATTGCCTCCCAGAGAAATGCTAAAAAGTTTCCCAGGAGTTTGCTTTTAAACAAGCGTTGTCAACCAATCAGAGTTAGTAAAGCCTTCCATCCGAAGACACGACTGACTAAATCTGTAGTTCATTATGGACATTAGATCTTGCATATTTCAGATTTGTGACTGCTGTAAGAAGGAATGTGTTGGTCTTATACATTTTATAAGGTAACTCCAGTTGAATGTACAAAGCATATAAATAATGTATGAGTATTGAAGGCACACACTGAATAATATATAGCCCTGCACTGATAGCTGCCAGGTATTTCCCCAGGGAGTGAAGCATGCTGGGGGATGTAGTTCAGTGATGAGCTAATGGAGGAGGTTACTGCTTGCAGAGGACCCTCTATAAGTGTCAGTTTATGTGGAGCCGGCTGCATCAGAGTTTGCCAAAGCTTGTATATCAATGCAACCTTTCTTGGAATGCATGAAAGTCTCTATAATAATGGCTTTGCTCAACTCATTGGACATGCCCTTTAATTGGAGAGGTTTCTGAAAGCGGGAGCAGAGGATGACTATGATTAGAGAATATTCACATTTGTTGGAGAACTTTCAGCGATTGTACCGTTAATCGTACTGAAATCCATGTGCTTCCCGCCTAAACAACCCCTTTCGGATGACTTTCGGGAATGGTTTCTGCAATAAAGCTGTGTTATGTGACTATATCTCTAGAAGATTTGTATATCAGCTCTCATCTGTCTGCTGCTTCGCATCTCTTCTCTTTTTTTTTTTGTCAAAGAGCCACGATTGATTTTTTTTTTTCTGTATTTCCGGATGACTCATGAATTATTTTTCACTATAGATGTTAATAATTAAAGAGAACGGTTTGTTTCCCCCTTTTTTTTGACTCTTGCGAAGTCAAATTCGACTCAAAGGAGAACCAGAACAAGTAAGCTTGCTTTGGGAAAACATTTCTTGTTCTCCCGGGATGGGAGCCGATGCCTGGGCTGTATATTTAGTGCTTAGCATTGGGAGTGGTAATATGGCCGTGTGCGGGAGCCGTTAGGATGACTGGTGTGAAGAAGCATACATCACAGCAGTGCATCATTTCATAGGTGAGTGTATAATAAAGTTCATGTGTCTTTTTTGCGACTTTTTTGTTCTTTTTTTCCTCTTTTGATTTTTGGGGGTGGGAGGATATTACTGGCAAAAGGCCATTTAAGGTCCTAAGATTCTGATGAGATTGACTTTTTTTTTTGTATGAGTACCCAGCTTGGTGGGGGGTAATAAATAAAAAAAAATGACCTGAAAGCGCTGCGGAATAAGTTGGCGCTATACAGATAGCAAGATTTTTGTTGTTCTTTTCATAATTTATATTTTTAAAAAAGCTCATCAAATCCTGCAGTTTTCACACTGATCACTAAGCATCAGGATGCCTTCACACAGTGAAACTACCCTAATAATAGGCTGAAACACCTTTTCAACAGTCATCTCATTATCCCATAGAGCAGGGGTGTTCAGCTCCACCACAATACATGGGTGTTCTTACTATAGGATATCCTGATAACATGACCTGTTGGGATCCCCTAATTTAGGCCCGGCTCACACGAGCGGGTCTGATTCCTCATGTGGGAGGCCTGCAGCAGTTTCCGGCTGTGAGCCTGGCCAATGACCAATTTTAAAGAATTTATCTACAGCTGCATTGCAAACTGGTATGTCTCCATGGTAACAGACTACAAACAGAACCCTGTGGGGTTTCATCTTGTAGTCATGCATTATTCCATCGGTTTCCCATTTCTTGCTAACCTAACAAAAAGAATGGGGCTTTATGGCAAGGTGTATGACCGGAAGATGAGGCAGTTTGTTGGTCATCTGTTCCCATGGAGAAGCATACAGCCTGTGGACACAATAGGGTCAGTCCCTTTTGGAAAGTTGCTTTCTCTTTTTTTTTTTTTCCTTTTAAATTTTAGGTGAATTGTGCTTTGCTAATTGCTTGCAAAAAATGCATAACATCATATTATTTGGGGAAATTTGTAAAAGCTTTTTACGCTGAATTCTGGCAAAAAAGTTGTCAAATTTTGTGAAAGCAAAAAAAAAGTCAACTTGTTGCCTTCTATGCCGGTCTACAACACTTTGCGGAAAAGAGAATGTGGCTTGAGGAGAGTGGCTGCCTCAGACTGACGCATTTATGTTTAATTTACAGAGAAATTGGTATAAATTATGTCAAAAACGTTTGCCAGATCGGACTTGGAGCCGCTATATGTGTGCCTAAGATGTGTGCGTGCCTCTTCATGTAGCATGCGCCGGTGGCAATGATCTGACGACTGTCTTAATATATTTTCCCCATGGTGTATGTGACTGAGCTATATATAGTCGCACAGGACGGTCACGCTGCGGAATATCCGGCGTACAATCCACAGCGTTTTTAAATCCCAGTGAGTTTTAGTGGCTTTTCATCTACGTGAAGCGGAAAATATCCGGTGCAGAATTGTGCTTGCGGAGCGGATTGTAATGTTGTGGAAAAGCGACGTATAAGTGGCTTTTTCTGCATGTTTCCGCAGCAGGTTTTAACATAGAGGAACATAGTAGAAAATCCGCATGAACGCACGGAAATCAACATCGCACTTTAACAACGCACCATCAGCCGAGAAAACGCCATGAAATCCGAAACGAACTAAATTTGTCTTGCGCATTTCAGGATGGTTTATCAACCGCCCAGTTGAAATTGCGTAGCCGGCATTCCGCAACGTTTCCGTCAGCCTCACAGTGATGGGAAGCTGTACAGTATCTCTAGATCTGTAGGCAGAGGAAGTACAGAACAGGGACACAAACTTTCCTTTTCTTGCTTTGGGTTCTCTTCTCAGTGTTGCGGATGGAATTTCCTAAGGAACTCTCTGCATCTTCAAGTTTTGTGTCTAAGTTGTGTTTTTGCATGGCTGTTATTTTTGAGCCTCTGAAGTGATTGGAACGCTGTGATAGAACAGGTGTGCGCCATTGTATCAAGCCGATAATTTCGAGTCCTTTGCTCCCATTGTTGTAACCAGCAAATATCATCGTATACATACCTGCCTGATCCGGTGTTTCCTCTGTCCTCATCAATGATGTACTTAACCGTGTTGTCATGAGATTGGTTATATATCGGCATGGTTTATATAGTAGACTTTTTCTTTTTCTATGGCTGAAATGCAGCAATTTTTTTGTATAATTGACATTGCAAGATATCTATTTCTTTTAAAGAACTTTTTCTAATTGTATGGTTCTTGTGGGATAAATAACCACTGATCGCCCACCCAAACTGATTGCAGTGCCTTTAAGGGAACGCACTTCTTAGGGCACATTCTAAAATGGTGTTGACTGACTGGGAAGCATTATGGGATTGGCTCAAAAATGGCGAGCTGGTGAACTTTTACATACCGCACAATGCCATGGTGTGCCTAGCATCTGCTAGGGCATCGGTTGGAGGTATAAAGAGGTCTGGCTAGAGACCAATTAAGGCATCTTTATTAAAGCGGTTGTCTGAAGTGGTAGCCATTTTGAAAGAAGGCATTATATGGCAGCAGAATAATATGCCCGATACCTTATATCACTGGTTCTAGACTGCTTTTGACGCGCAGCATGACGGCTTCCTTGCGTCACATGCTCTACTATATTTACCATGTCGCGTTGTATTGGCATCTCATTCAGCATTAGTTCTGCCCCACTACACATGCTACATCCACTTCTGCCCCCCTGTCCATCTGATCTGAATACAGGCTGGATGTTCGGACAGACCTATTCGCTTCACACTAAATTCTGATGGATATGAGGTCAGTGGAAGCTGTGGGACTTCGCGAGATCCAAATGACAATGAAGGCCTGTCAAAAAAGGCTATTGGAAACATATTGGGTAGAGAAACCACAGTAGTGTATGATTTATTTGGACAATTGTGTGTTTTTGTTTTTTTTTGTTTTTTTTTAACAGGCCCCATTATAAGAACCTTTTTATATAAGTCAACAGTATCTATTTGATAAGCACCAATCAACTAAGATGGCACTTCTCTAAATAGACTTTGCAGCAATCAGAAAGGGCAGAGGAAGCCTGAGTGGATAAACTAATGGTAGCATGGTCATAGTGGAGTCTACTCTGCGTAGAACGAAAGACCATGCAGTAGACTAATCACACAAGGATGGCTAGAAACCACAGTAGTAAGGGTTCCATGTGACGCCAGTGCCTCTGAGTATCAAGTAATGAGGAAAATAAAGAATTCAGACTCTAAGAACTTTGGTAAAACTGGAGGCACAGTGTTTACTCGACACTTGAAATATCCTGAAACAGTTCCAAACTTTGCAGGTTCTACAGTCATCGACAACTTCAATAGACTTGCTGGTAACACTCATATCTGGCATTAATTCCTTGACACTCTCTCTCTTTGGGTGGTTGGGGACACCTTCACACAGCCCATTGATTGGGCAAATGAATTTTCATATGAGCGCTATTTCCTGGTCATCGGGCCATGTAAAAGGTAATTGAGTCAGCAGGGAGATGGAGATTGGATTACAAATAATTAGAGATGAGCGAGCGTACCCGCTAAGGCAAACTACTCGAGTGAGTAGTGCCTTATGCGAGTACTTGCCCGCTCAGCTTTAAAGATTCGGGTGCCGGCAGGGGAGAGCGGTGAGTTGCTCCCCGCCAGCACCCGAATCTTTAGAGACAAGCGGGCAGGTACTTGCATAAGGCACTACTCGCTCGAGTATTTTGCCTTAGCGAGTACACTTGCTCATCTCAAAAAATAAGATATTGAATTTCTTAAGGATGCCAACAAACCGAACTTTTCATGTCAATTAAAATACTAATAAGGTTCTCATTGACCGTGAAGCTATTCAAGTTAATCTTAACCTTCAAACTAAGGCCAAGGTCCATGTGGGAACAACGGAGGTCAACTTGGGGCGTGGGCTAGTGAATGAGTTGCGTCACATGTTGGTTAAGAAGATGTTGATTTTGGTGCATGACAGTTTTATGCAAAACTTTTTGCACATTTTACTCTCCATCTTTAAAAATGGATAGAAAAGTGGGTAGGGCTTCTTATGACATGTAAAACGCCAGCCAATAAATCTCTTCCACGGGTTAAAAAATTGACAAATCCTGAGTCGGATGGCCTGTGTGCTTTAAAAAAAAAAAAGAAATATATTGCAGCTGCCAAATCTTTTGCATTGTTTACTGCTATCTCAAAGTTCTTGCAGGACCACTAAAAAAAATCAGGCTGGCTCCTAGTTTGGTCTTCCTAACTTTTACCACTTTTACTTGGTTTAATATTCATAAGCCAAATCAAGCTCAAATGGGTGTCTCAAACTTCAAGAAATAGGCTGCATAGAGTTCAAGCAGTGTTCAAGATTCAGCACATCCTTAGGGGAAGTATTGTCTATGAACATTAACTAAGTGGAGTAGTTGCTGTTAACCGCTTTCCAGCTCCAGATCTTTCTTTGACGATGGCTTGATTGGAATTAGTGAAGCTTTTTAATCCCAATAAAGCTATTTGTGTGGAGAAGAACAACCTGGTATCATAGGCAGCTGGCATACCGTAGGAGTAGCTCCCATCTTCTAGAGACCCCCTTGTGAGCCCTCTGGATCTGTAGAACGTCATTACGAGTGTCCATAAGAGAAGGATTAACACGTCAGCATCTTCTTAATACTTTAATCTAGTTGCTGTGTGGCGAAAGAGAGAACACGTTACCAGGCAGACCTTGCAAACAATGGAGAGCCTAGACCCCTGCTGAAATACAGGAGGTTGGCATATGCCAGGGAGGGGGCATAAACACTACTGGACAAGTGAAAAGTACATTCTATATTATTTAGTTTTAGACAATTGTAATGTATTTTAGAAGATAGAAATCTTTGTCGAAGTGATGGTTTCCTTCTCCCCTTGTGATCTCTGGCGAGGCCCCTTCCACTACGGCATAGCTCCATTAAAGTGACTGGGTATATGCTACAGTTCGTTGTTTGGCAGGTGACAGGGAAACTTTGTAAGGGGGCCACAGCTCTTGGTGTTAGTGGGGGTCCTGTCAGTTACACCCACACCAAGCAGAAAGTTATGGCATATCTTGCTACTGCATGTACCCTTACTTTCTACGGCGAGGAACCCTGTAGAGAAGAATTCCACTTGTCAGTTTATTTAGTTAGGCCACAAAATTAAAAACCGTTTGTGACCGTAAAGCATTACCGATCCTGCTTCAAAGTAAAAAAGCTTATTAAATAACCTCTCACCCTGCAAAAAAAAGGAAATAAACATGTAAACATTTTTCATTACTTAATTTTTTTAATATGGTTCTCCTGTGAAGAAAATGCATATTTGACACCATTGCAATGAATCATGACGACCTACAGCAGTGATGGCGAACCTTTTAGAGACAGAGTGCCCAAACTGCAACCCAAAACCCCCTTATTTATCGCAAAGTGCCAACACATCAGTGGGCGGGGCTTATCACGACGTATGATTTTACCTCCATAATTCTAAAAAGGACAGGGCCACTTCAAAATAGACAGTATGCAGATTTTAACTGCTTTTTGGATGCAAAAATACTGCCAAATGTCCTCAGCGGGAATTTCTGTGGAAATTTCTGCAGCATTTCCACATCCAAAAAGCAGTCAAAATCAGCACACTGTCTATTTTGAAGTGGCCCCGCCCATTTCCACCACACGTAAACATACCCCAGCGGTATTAGCTACACCCCCCCAGAGATAATAGTAAACCCCCCCCCCCAGCAATAATAGTGATATCCCACAGAGGCCCCCAGTATAAGTGTTCCCCCCCCCCCTCCCCCAGCGGCCACCCTGCAGTAATAATAGTGACACCCCCAGAGTGACCCCCCCCCAGCAGTAATATTGGTGACCCCCCCCCCCCAGCAGTAATATTAGTGACCCCCCCCCCAGCAGTAATATTAGTGACCCCCCCCCAGCAGTAATATTAGTGACCCCCCCCAGCAGTAATATTAGTGACCCCCCCCCAGCAGTAATATTAGTGACCCCCCCCAGCAGTAATATTAGTGACCCCCCCCAGCAGTAATATTAGTGACCCCCCCCCAGCAGTAATATTAGTGACCCCCCCCCCCCCAGCAGTAATATTAGTGACCCCCCCCAGCAGTAATATTAGTGACCCCCCCCAGCAGTAATATTAGTGACCCCCCCCCAGCAGTAATATTAGTGACCCCCCCCCCCCCAGCAGTAATATTAGTGACGCCTCCCCCCAGCAGTAATAATAGTGACACCCCCAGCAGTAATAATAGCGACACCCCCCCCCCCCCAGCGGCCCCCAGCAGTAATAATAGTGACCCCCCCCCCCGCTGCCCCCCAGCAGTAGTAATAGTGACAGCTCCCAACAGCCACCCAGCAGTAATAGTAGGGACAGCCCCCAAGTGGTCCCCCAGCAGTAATTATAGTAACACCCCACAGCAGTAATAATAGTGACACCCCTCAAGCAGTAAAAATAGTGACACACCCCCAGCGGCCCCCAGCAGTGATAATAGTGACACCGCCCCAGCGGCCCCCCAGCAGTAATAACAGTGACAGCCCCCAATGGCCCCCCAGCAGTAATAATAGGGACAGCCCCCAGCGGTTCCCCAGCAGTAATAACAGTGACACCCCCCCAGTGCCCCCCCAGCAGTAATAATAGTGACCCCCCCCCCAGCAGTAATAGTGACCATCCCCCCCAGCAGCCCCCAGCAGTAATAATGGTGACACGCCCCAGCATTAATAATAGTAACACCCCCCCCCCCCCAGAGGCCTCCCAGCTGTAATAATGGTGACAGCCCCCAACGGCCCCCCAGCAGTAATAACAGTGACGTTCCCCAGCAGTAATACCAGTGACAGCCCCCCAGTGGCCCTCCAGCAGTAATAATAGTGACACCGGCCCAGCAGTAATAATAGTGACACCCCCCCCCCCCAGCAGCCCCCAGCAGTGTTAATAGTGACACCCCCCCCCCCCCCAGCGGTCACCCGGCAGTAATAATAGTGACACCCCCAGCAGTAATAATGGCCCCCCCCCAGTCGTCCCCCAGCAGTAATAATGCCCCCCCCAGCCGTCCCCCAGCAGTAATAATGCCCCCCCCAGCGGTCCCCCAGCAGTAATAATGCCCCCCCCAGCGGTCCCCCAGCAGTAATAATGCCCCCCCAGCGGTCCCACAGCAGTAATAATGCCCCCCCCCAGCGGTCCCACAGCAGTAATAATGCCCCCCCCCCCCCAGCGGTCCCCCAGCAGTAATAATGCCCTCCCCCAGCAGTAATAATGCCCCCCCCCAGCGGTCCCCCAGCAGTAATAATGCCCCCCCCCCCAGTAGTCCCCCAGCAATCATAATTCCCCCCCACCCCGAGACCCACATACTTACCCTTCCTCTTCTTTGAAGCGCCGCTCCTCTTCTGCCTGATCGCTGGTGCACACTGGCGTCAGTGTGCTGCTGGATGCCTCTTCCCCTGCTCTCGCGGAACCAAGTAGGAGACGTCGGGGAACGGGGGAGGAGGATCCCGGCTGCACTCTGACGTCACAGTGTGCGCCGGGATCAGCGCAGATAGCAGCGCTGAGTGAATGTCGGCAGGGGAGCCGCGGCCCCTGCAGGCATTCACTAATGTGGTGAGCGGCTGATGGTGACGCGTGCCAGCAGGGAGGGCTCTGTGTGCCGCCTCTGGCATGCGTCCCATAGGTTCGCCACCACTGACCTACAGAATAAAGACAATATGTTAGTTTTATCACACATCAAACAGGAGGGGGGGGGGGGGGGTGCAGAAAATAATGTTTGTTCTGCATCACTTTCCCCCCACCTCACCCAAATAAAAAAGTCTAAAAAAGTTTAGCCCCACATTAATACCAATAAACTTTTCATGTCTCACGAAAAACAAAACCTTCCACAAGTATGCCGATTGGGTGGGGAAACCATTCTTATTTGGTATTGTTGTATTTGTGTTGACTCATAGAATAAACTTATTTATTGTTGCAGTCCGGTAAATATTGACTAAGTTCCCCCTCCCAAAAATAAACGTAAATCTAATTACATGTGCTCCCAGGTGGTGCAAGTGAAATCTACAACTTGTCCTGCAGAAATCAAGCCCTTAGGGAAGTCTCACGTGAACAGATTCTAATTGCAGAATCTGCAATCCGCGGTGATATGCGGGCATTTAAAGGCATGAACCTTAAATTTTTTTTTCCTACGCACTTGCAGATACGAATTGCGTATCCCACAGGCAGAAGAAAAACTGCAGCATGCTCTATTTCACCGCGAACGTCCTTCATTGAAGTCAAAGGAGATATCCGACCCACAGCCCATACACAATTAACATTGCATGAGGGCTGTGGGTACCCGCATGATCACTTAGCGACAGCGTGGGAAATACAAACAATGAAAAAAACAAAACGCTGCGGCACTAAATTGACGGTGAGCCGCTGCGATCATCCGCTATACAGAGAACTCAGGTACGCAGGGTGACCGGCCGAGCTCCCATCCGGAATCCGCTGTGAGCCTCATACATGCGGAATCTGACCCATGAGCCCGGCCTTATGCAGTGATATCAACCTAAGAAAAAAAAAAACTGCCTATGAACTACAGCAATAGAAACAAAAAGTGCTTGTTAATATCAATCAGGTGTGGTATTAGGAAGTTAATAGAAATCTTTGTTTTTATGTCTTCTGCATCATGCAGGCTCAAAACATTAACAGAAGCAAAGAGATGATGAAAACCTTATTTACAAGTGTTTTTCTAGACATTCCCCATGCTGCAGCTGAAGGGTGGGCTCTGGGATGAATTGGTCTCCTTCCCCCTCTGGCAGTTGACAATATAGACTCTTTTTCCTACCCCTGCAGGAGGAGTCTTCTCAGCTGTACTGCCATTTACTGCAGAGGCTGTTCCTTCCCTAACAATCAGAAAGCCCTGCAGAGAACAGGGGATCATTATGTAAAGACCTGGCTGTGGGGAGAATGTCTGAGCATGTGTGCCTTCCCAGTAGGTGGATACGCACATTACTATACACTCTGAACACCATGTGGCGCCATATGCTGTATTTCTGCATTTCGTGAGTTTGACACCATTATCTTACATCTTTTTTTTTTCTTTTCTTTTCCCCCTTTCTCTCTCTTTTGTTCCTATAGTTACGAAGCCATGCCACTGGTCAAGAGAAACATAGAACCCAGGCACCTCTGCCGGGGAGCCGTGCCGGATGGGATCACCAGTGAACTCGAATGCGTGACCAATAATACACTTGCCGCCATCATCCGACAACTTAGCAGCCTAAGTAAGAATGCTTCATATGTGTTGTAGTTATACATTTCTATACTTCTAATGGAAGTCAAATTTAGGGCAACCATACATGCAGTTGTTTGTGCTGTGCAACATAAACTGAATGTTTTGCTTGGAGTTGCCGCGGTTTTATGACTGAGCAGCTGGTACAGGTGAGTGATATAGAAACCATATACTTCAGCTGTGCTTGTCCTATTGCTGAAAACTGCATTGCAAAACTATGACCATTCACAATAAACCAAGGATTCCCTCTGATTTAGGGGTTTTCCAGCACGTACCAAAAATAACCCCTGAGTAGGTAATGCCGCAAAAAAAAGCTGGAAAAAAATGATTCCCCTTCTCCACGGTGCCTCTAGTCCAACACCACTGAACCATCCCCAATGAGGTCACGCTCTTCACTCGCAGGAATGAGGCAGCCGATTTCTGACCTCTGCTGTCACATGGCAGGACCACAGTGGCCAGTAATTCCCATGACTGATGCAGCCAATAAATATGACCTTATTGCTTCGGGTTTCAGCACGGACCAGGCGGGCGACTTTAAAACAAAGGCACCGTGAGCGGGACAGAAAGCACAAGGGCATTTACAGTACTTTCAAAGATCTTGGGGGTGGAGTAATTTACCCTTTTGCTATCTGGAGATGCAGCACATTTTGTTCTTCTGTCAGTAGTAGTCTTAAGTGAACCAAAGCAGTAGAACCCTATTTTGGGTCAGGCTTGGCTAAAGCTTCGGTTTGGCAAAGCGCAAACCCAAACCAAACTTTTTAATAAAGTCCTGGTGGATACAGGGTTTTACTGGTTCTATTCCCTCAGCACTAGTCCTGAACACTGTTGTATAACATTGTCTA
The DNA here is from genome assembly GCF_035609145.1 of Eleutherodactylus coqui. Classification (NCBI taxonomy): domain Eukaryota; kingdom Metazoa; phylum Chordata; class Amphibia; order Anura; family Eleutherodactylidae; genus Eleutherodactylus; species Eleutherodactylus coqui. The sequence goes on along the minus strand of NC_089837.1, from coordinate 450,374,865 downwards.
TAATGTGTTTATATAGGGCTTTTATGGCTTTTAGACAGTGTTATACACCAGCTTTAGGGGTTTTAATGAACTTCGGGTTTGAACCAATTTTGACCTAACAGAACTTTTTGCAAAAGTTTGGCAAACTGGCGGAACCGAACTTTGCAAAAGTTTGTTCGCCACTAGTTAGCAGCTCTTGTCCTATTCATGTCCTAGGCTACAGAAGGCTTTACCTGCCAGGACTCATAATGTGGCAAAGAAGGGATTACATTTTGGTGTGCACTGTAATTTTTAAAGTATTCTATTAGGGAATTCTAAGGTGATAGAGGGGGGTCGCCAGTACAGGACCCTCATCTGTTAACCACAGAAAAGAGTGTCTACCGAGAGTATCTCTTACCCCAGAATACCTGGGGTGCTAATGTATTACACAAACATCCAATTGATTTAAATTACAGCTGTGTAATACCTCATTTCTCCTGTGATGGCACTTCTGGAAAAATTAACACTTGTTGAGTTCCTCCACATATTACAGGTGATTCCTAGGGGTCCCAGCAGTGGGAAACCCTTTGGCCTGTTTATTTTGGGGTAACGTACGTTCTATGTAAGATTGTCTGAAGGAATTGGCAATGGCTTTTGACAGTGTAGTTATTCTGGGAACTCCACACTTGCACTGCAAATTGAATGCTATGGCTGTTTTTTTTTGTTTTTTTAGGGAAAAGCAAAAGTTACAATTCTCCCACCCCCTGACTGTAACATAATAATTCAGCTTCTAATAGAGAAAATGTGTTCTTACTACCTGCACTAGATAGTTTATGGCACAAGAAATCTAGACGGAAATATTCCTTTTTTTTTTTTTTTTTGTAAATTTTCTTTTTATTGGTCAAATCCTGTAATTTCTTGGGAGGAAGCTCGTATTTGCTGAAAACCTAAGTGGCTCGTGACACCAGTTTATGCAGCTGCAAGGTTAGAATGCCCAAATTGAGCTTGAGATTTTTTACTTATGGAGATTGGCTTTAACCCTTTCCAATCCACCGTCTGACGTCTTCCTACATTCTGATTGAAGCTTGTACAGGTCCAATGTCAGAAGACATCCAACAGGGTATTCTTACCGTCTATTGCAGCCACTCCACTGTCGGAGCCTCTCTGGTGCACATACACAGGCTATAGCCAGCAGATGGCATCGTTGTATGACAGGAAAAAGGGAAAACCTTTTAGGAAAACCTGAATCTACAATTGGATTAGAAAGGGTTAGGGGGGCTGTCACACAACAGACAGCTCTGTACATTGAACAGTGGCCCGGGTTGGTATTGCAGACTGAATCCTATTGAAGTGAATAGGTCTCGGCCTGCAGTACAAACTCAGGCCATTGCGCAATGTACGAAAACAACTAGAAGTGAGACAACCCCTTTGAAAAGAGCCCATTGCCTCTCGACATGTCTGTTTTAGTAAATATTAGTATTTTCCATTAAATAATTATGTGTGGACTTGTCTTACAACTCAGCATTGGGCAATAGTATTACTCTTTGAATGAATGTCGGTTGAATGGGGGCCTATGGATACATTTGGCATAATTGCTAGGAGCATTCCTGGTGGACACGCAGGACATAAAAAACCCCCCCAAAAAACAGTGTCCCTTGCTTAAAAAGGCGTAAGGAGATCTGATGGAACTCTTTAAATAAGTTTTTCCATACTTAAAGGGGTTTTTCCATTACCTAAAATTGCTCCACAGCCACACTCTACTTCCTGGTTGCTGCTGACCAGGATATGCGACTGCTGCAGCCAATCACTGGCCACAGCAGTGATCTTCTATAGCTAGTGATTGGCTGCAGCAGTTGCATGTCCTGGTCAGGAGCAACCAGGAAGTACAGAGTGTCTGTAGAGCAATTTTAAAGGGGTTGTCCCGAGAAAGCAAGTGGGGGTAAGCACTTCTGTATGGCCATATTAATGCACTTTGTAATGTACATCGTGCATTAAATATGAGCCATACAGAAGTTATTCACTTACCTGCTCCGTTGCTAGCGTCCCCGTCTCCATGGTGCCGTCTAATTTCAGCGTCTAATCTCCCGATTAGACGCGCTTGCGCAGAAGGGTCTTCTCCCTTCTCTTGGGTCTCGGCACGAGCGGAGTTCTGGCTCCGCCCCCTTCTACGCGTCATCGCGTAGCTCCGCCCCGTCACGTGTGCCGATTCCAGCCAATCAGGAGGCTGGAATCGGCAATGGACCGCACAGAGCCCATGGTGCACCATGGGAGAAGACCCGCGGTGCATCGTGGGTGAAGATCCCGGCGGCCATCTTGGTAAGGTAAGTAAGAAGTCGCCGCAGAGCTGGGATTCGGGCAAGTACTTTTTTTTTTTTTTTAACCCATCCCTTGTATTTGTCTCGCGCCGAACGGGGGGCCTATTGAAAAAAAAAAAAAAAGCCGTTTCGGCGCGTGACAACCCCTTTAAGTCTTAATTTTAAGTATTTTATAGCTCATCCCCATTCAAGTGCATAGAGCTGAACTGCAATACCAGACACTGCCCCTGCACAGAGGTGGAGCTGTTTTGGGGAGGTGGGGGGGGGGGTTAAGTGGACCCCTTTTTTTAACAGAAGTCTAAATAAAAGTGGTGTAAGCATTAGTTAATTCCATTGTTCACATTTAATAATTCCTTCTACATTGTAGTGGGATAAGATGAGGTATTAGTGTTTGGGGATGAAGCTGCAGTCACATCAGCAATCCTTGCCAGGGTGTGTTGACATATTTTCTCTATTTGGCAGGCAAACATGCAGAAGACATATTTGGCGAGCTGTTTAATGAGGCGAATACTTTCTACATCAGAGCAAATTCTCTTCAAGACAGAATCGATCGGCTCGCTGTCAAAGTCACCCAGCTGGATTCAACGGTGGAAGAGGGTGGGTGACTGCACAGAAGCTGCTCTATTGGAAGTGTGTTACGTACAAATGCTATTAATTACCCAGCAGCAGCTGCCTCCTAGCAGGAGATCGCCTCTGTCTTCCTAGGAAGCTGAGCATGCCGTTACTATATCAAATGTTAATTGGCCAGCAACATATTGTAACTTACTGTATCTCCATAATTTGTATGAAAACTTGTTCAGACTAATTCAAAAGCAGCCAAGATTCCACCCACACACTCTGCACTGTAATGTAATGTAATCACATTTACTGATATTATGGCAGCTAAGGTTTACTTCTCCCATCCCAAGAGAATTCCATTTTTGTATATTGCACTAATTGACATAATATTGTGGTTTGCCCCTCACATCCGTGAACCCCTGCTGTGTGGGGGTTCAAAGGGTATGTCAATCTTTTTAAGGAACATTTTATATCTTCCATATAGATATCCCTTACATAAACTGAGTAACGATGTAAATATACTGCATTACTTCACAGTGTCTTGTACTGATCCTGAGCCACAGCCTGCGTAATAACCTAGAAATGTGTTCACAGATCTAATGGTCATCATAGAAAACTGTCCAATCGGCAAACCGATCCCTAGCAGTTCAGCTGAACTCCCATAATGCAGTTGGACATTGAGGACTGTTAGAGGCTGTAATGCAGGATTAGTATTACATAAAAAGTTGAGCAATTTATGTAGATAGAATCGTAGAGTTGGAAGGGACCTCCAGGGTCACCGGGTCCAACCCCCTGCACAGTGCAAGACCACTAAATCATCCCAGACAGATATTTGTCCAGTCTTTGTTTGAACTCTTCCATTGAAGGAGAACTCACCACCTCCTGTGGTAACCTGTTCCACTCATTGATCACCTTCACTGTCTAATATCTAATCTGTGTCTCCTCCCTTTCAGTTTCATCCCATTGCTTCTAGTCTTTCCTTGTACAAATGAGAATAGGGCTGATCCCTCTGCACTGTGACAGCCCTTCAGATATTTGTAGACAGCTATTAAGTCTCCTCTCAGTCTTCTTTTTTGCAAGCTAAACATTCCCAGACCCTTTAACTGTTCCTCATAGGACATGATTTGCAAACTGCTCACCATCCTGGTAGCTCTTCTCTGAAATTGCTGCAGTTTGTCGGTCTTTTTTAAAAATTGTGGGGCTTAGAACTGGACACAGTATTCCAGATGAGATCTGACTAAGGCCTCCTTCCCACGAGCGTGACGGGCTCCGCCGCGTAATATTCCGCAGTGAAGCCCGTCACGGCGCCCCCCCAGAGACCCCATACTTACCAGCGGAAGATAGCGTGAAGACGCTTCCCCACCCACCGCCGTCGCGTCATGTGACACGCCCACCGCGTCACATGACGCGGCCGGCCGTGTCACGTGACGCGCCGGCCGCGTCATATGACGCGCGGCGGTAGGCGGGGAAGCGTTTTTTCACGCTATCTTCCGCTGGTTGCAGCGGGAGATAGCGTGAACGGACGGCTTCCATTGACTGCAATGGAAGCCGTCAGCGCGTACACCCGCAGCAAATAGAACATGCTGCGGGTGAGAACGGGAGATTTCACGGTGCGTAATTCCGCGGTGGAATTACGCATCGTGAGCATTGTGCTATTAGGTTCAATAGAACCTAATAGCAGGGGGCAACGCAGCGAATTTTTGCCGCAGATTTACGCGGCGTAAATCCGTTTGTGGGAAGGAGGCCTAAGGAAGAGTAGAGGGGGATTATGACCTCACGTGATCTAGACTCTATGCCTCTCTTAATACATCCCAGAATTGTGTTTGACTTTTTTTGCTGCTGCATCACATTGTTGACTCATATTCAGCTTGTCATCTACTACAGTTAGATCTGTGATCTATATTTATCGCCTTTACCTTCCCAGTGCTATTTTAGTGCCTATTGCCATTATTTTGAATACATTAATACTGGACAAGCTGTATAAAAGCAGCACTTGCCCTGTCCAGCTTCCTCTCTAGTGAACACCTGATCAGTACATACATGGAAATAATGCATCATTTTATTTTAAAGTCCATTGGAATGTTAGAAAATTTGGTTGATAGTTTCCAATCCCTTTCATTCCTCACTCAGATGGCTGAATGCGAGTTGTGCATAGAAATCTTGGGCACAACTTGCATCCAGGCACCTGCCCATGTACTGTCTGATCATTTGGAACAGTATACATTGCAAGCCCTATTGTTGTACAACAGGTGCCTGTTGTTGTACATAATACGGACCTGAATAATGGTAAAAATAATCATTTTTATTTATATAGTGCCAACATGTTCTGCAGCACTTTACAAATTGGGAAAAGCATACAAAATAGGTCAGAATATCCAGTAACAAACCAATACACATCTTGAACAAATAGGGGTAAAGAGCTTACAGACTATATGGAAGCATACGCATAGGATTCTGTTCATGGTAACATAATGTGTAATGCTGAAAAAAAGACCTATGTCCATCTAGTTCAGCCTATTACCCCCTAATGTTGATCCAGAGGAAGGCAAAAAAAACATGTGGTAGAAGACCATTTTCCTCATTTTAGGGCAAACAATCATTCCTGACTCCAATCTGGAAATCCGAATAATCCCTGGATCACCAACCCTTCTGAATTAATTAGTGATTATAACATAATATTATAACACTCAAGAAAAGCATCCAGGCCCCTCTTTAACTCTTTTAGTGAGTTCACCATCACCACGCCCTCAAGCAGAGAGTTCCATAGTCTCACTGCTCTTACAGTAAAGAACACCCTTCTATGCCTGAGTAGAAACCTGCTTTCCCCTAGATGTAGAGGGCGCCCCCTTGTTACAGTCACAGTCCTGGTTATAAATAGATGGGGAGATCTCTGTATTGTCCCCTGATATACTTATACATAGTTATTTGCCCCTCACCTTTTTTTTCTAAAGTGAATAACCCCAATTTTGATAACCTCTTTGGGTATTGTAGTCTGCTCATTCCATTTGTTAACTTAGTTGCCCATCTTTGAACCCGCTCAAGCTCTGATATGTCATACTTGAGTAACGATGCTCAAAACTGTCCAACAGTCGGACCACACATGGAATATTGTGATTTGTAAGGACAATGTTCTCCTTATGTGCCCCTAGACCTCTTTTGATGTACCCCATGATCCTATTTGCCTTGGCAGCAGCTGCCTGACACTGGTTGCTCCAGTTTGTTTATTGTTAACTAAAATCCCCAAGTCCTTTTCCATGTCAGTGTTTCTCAGTGGTTTTCCATTTAGTGTGTAATGGTGACATATATTTCCTCTGCCCATATGCATTACCTTACGTATATCAGTGTTAAACCTCATTTGCCACTTTTCTGCCCAAGTCCCCAATTTATCCACCTCCATTTGTAACCGCATTTTGTCCTCTCTTGTGTTAATTACTTTACATAGTTTTGTATCTTCTGCAAATATTGATATTTTATTATGCAATCCTTCTACCCAGTCATTATCAATTATTGAAGAGCATAGGGCCCAATACTGCCCTCTGTGCTCCCCCACTAGTAACTGTGACCTAAACAGAATATGCACCATTAATAACTCCCCTCTGCTTTCTCTCACTGAGCCACCTACTTACCCACTTACACATATTCTCACCCAGGGCAAGCGTTCTCATTTTATAAACCAACCTGTTATGCGGCACAGTATCAAACACTTTACAAAAATCAAGGTATACAAGATCCAATGACTCTCCCTGGTGCGTGCTAGAACTTACCGCCTCGTAAAAGCTAATCAGATTGGTTTCACAGAAGCGACCTCTCATAAATGGTGATCTGGACCTCTACGGGTATTTTTCTTGAGGTACTCCATGATAGCATCTCTTAGAAAGCCCTTCAGACATTTTACCCACAATAGAAGTTAATTATTGGCCTTCACCTTTTGACCCCTTTTTTTTGAATATTGTCACCACACTTGCTATGTGCCAATCTAGTGGAACAAACCCTATCACTATAGAGTTCTTACATGCAAGAAACAACAGTGTCTATCACATTACTTAATTCCCTTAGAACCAGGAGGTGTATGCCATCAGGACATGGTGATTTTTCTAATCTTTAAAATCTTTTTAAGGCGGCTCTCCCCTTCATCCTGGGTTAGCCTGGTGTCATTTAATGGAGAGTTTACTTTATCACTTTGCATTTCATCTCATATTTCATTTTCCTGAGTGAATACACTGGCGAAAAAACTATTTAACACATTTGCATTCTCCTCGTCAGCCTCTATTATTTTTCTCTCATTACTTTTTTAAAGGGCAAAAACTTTTCATTTTTAATCTTTTTTGCTTGTTATATAGTTGAACATTTTAGGGTTAGTTTTACTCTTTGGCAATGATTCTTTTTGTCTTTTTATTTCTTCGCTGCCTTCTTGTTTTAGTAGCTAAATGCTTTCTTTTTGTTGTTCATTGCCCCCTTACATCTTTATTGAGCCACATTGGTTTTCTCCTACTAACCCTTTTAATTCTGTAACGTATGCGAGGTTCCCCATTAAAATCAATGGGAAACCCTTTCGATCCTCTATCGTGCAAGAGGATCGGAACTTCACAGATGCAATGCGTTTTTTGCCTTAAAAACGCCTCTAATCTGCTGGTGAATCACGTTCATGAGCGCGATATTGGGCTGAGTTTCATGGCCTGATACCACGCTTGCCCATGTGTAGGTAGCCTAAAGTTTAGTATTTTGATGCACCCTGATAAAAGTCAACTTGTCTTTCATTAGGGAGTCTTATATTATGGTCACTATTTCCCAGGTGCCCCCCTGATCTGCACTCCTGTTATTCTGTCAGGTCTATTGGTTAATATTAAGTCCAAAATGCATCCTGCACAAGGACAGGTGCAATTTATCAGACCTTAATTATTCCTCTTTGCTGGTAACTGGAGACTGAACACACTACAGAACTGTGCTTTGTAAATGTAACAATGTGTTTTTAAATATAATCCCTAATATATTCGCTCAGGACAATGCATTAAACTCTAGGAAAGACAAATATACCTACAATGTATAAGCTAGAAGACCACTGTGACTTGATATAAAACACAAATAAGCCGAAATTCCACCTGATTTTTAAGTCACACACACTTAAAACAACCACCCTTTACATCAAGCACATGCTTCAAAAGCTGCTCGTTGTTGGGTTACCTCTCAACAGCAATGAGTCCTCTGTTTGCAAAGGATACATACAGCTGTGTAAGCGGCTCACTAGTCTTGTTAGTGAATAAACAAATAACGTGGTTTGTGGGGGATGCAGTGGGAAGAAGGGGCTCAGGTTACTAAGGGGGAATGTAGTAGTTTGGTAGGCCTCTTTTTAAAAAGATGTGTGTTTTGTTTGTTTGGTTTTTTTTTTAAGGGCATGCTTAAAACCGATTGTCTGGTGTAGAGTGTTCCAGAGAACATGCCCTGATGTTATTTTTTTCACATGGATCATCCATCCGTGTGAAAATTCACCTATATGAACGGCCTCATAAGCTATAATGGGTTTGTGTGCTATCCGTGAAATATATGGAAATAAAATACGCCCATCTGGATAAGGCCTTAGTAGCACAGACACAATGATTATCATTCTTATGGTACAGAGGGGGTGGGGTGGACTGTTTCTCCCTGTGGAAAGAGCCTTGAGGGCATAAGGAGTTTTATAGGCCATGCAGTGCTGCCTGGGAAAAGGTATGTAAATGGGGAGGTGAAAAAAAAAAATACCTCCACAGTGCCACCTATTGGAAGGTATCTACCCCATAAGTCAATGTCTGACCTTTTTAACAGACTCTTCAATATGACTAAGCATATAGGCCAAACCAGAGGCAGCTACTGTGAAGACAACTTTCCATCATTCTATTTGTGTACCATTTCCCCAAGGAGTATTCCATGGCCTTTAAGACACCCTATGCACTTCTGCTCTCCACAAGGAAAAACAGTAACCACATCCTCTTCAACCTCCGACCCCTTGTTCCGACCCACATCTATGGCCTCTTACTCAGCCAACCAAAATCCTACTCTGCACTGCACTTTTACCCTGGAACTTCCTGTCATTTTTTTTCTTATGGAGAAAGTTTCCACATATACCTTTGAAGAGGTGGCGCTGTAGAGGCATTTTTCATGTTTATTGTTAGGAGGTTCTTCATTCTCTGGCATGTTGAAGGCCATGCTTGGATACAGACTGGGATTTGTTCTTTCAGTAATAAGTGAGAAATGTTTCATTTTCTTGATATTATTGAATTTAACGGCATGTAGGGTCTATGCATTTTGTTCTAGAGTGCTGGAGTACCCTGCAGGTGATCCTAAAAGGTTTGGGCTGTAAAATCTGTGTCCGTTAGAAGCAATTCATAACTGCGGAGCATAGATTAGCAGCAGGGTGGACTGGCGTCTGTGGGGAGGAAGGTGAAGATGCTTTCTGTAGAAGCCTCAAGCTGTGAAATGAAATTAGCAGGTGAAAGAAGCCCCACCGGCAAGTCTGGTGCATTTAGTATGTACAAAGGTCTGACGGATGTTGCCGATGGGAAGCTGGGGGAGGAAAGAGACGTAAATTACAGCATGTAATGGTAGTGTAAGGTGGATGTATAAGACAATGTGTAATCATTGGCGTCACACTCCTGGCTCACCGTGAAGGACTTTAGTGTATTTCCTGTGCACCTGACAAAACACCAAATGTCTGTTTTAATAGACTGTTGACTAATGATACTTTTATTTATTTTTTTAATAAATGCAAGTTTTAAAGGGATTTTCCAGGACCTAACTATTGATAACCTATGCTGAGCGGCAGACCTTGCAGATCCGCTGTTCAATGGCCTGATTTATGATCTGCACTTAATGTCTGGATGCAGTGATGCAGCTTCTGAAATCAGCCTGAGGGTGCATTCAGACGACCGTATATCGGCCGGGTATTCACGCCGGCCGATATACGGCGTCTCTCTTTGCAGGGGGAGGAGGCTGGAAGAGCCAGGAGCAGTGCTCTGAGATCCTGCCTCCTCTCCATCCCCCTGCACTATTTTCAATGAGGAGAGCCAGGACGGGGGCGGAGCTAATTCCCGTAATTTAGCCCCACCCCTGTCCCGCCTCCTCTCATTGCAAATAGTGCAGAGGGGCGGAGAGGGGGTGGAGAGGAGGCAGAGAGAGGGCGGGAGCTCAGAGCACTGGTCCTGGCTCTTCCAGCCTTCTCCCCCTGCAGAGAGAGACGCCGTATATCGGCCGTCATGAATACACGGCCGATATACGGTCGTCTGAATGCACCCTGAGGGTGGTTTTAGGCCATGCCTTTTGGGGGAAAAAAAGCTGCAGGGTTTTTTTTGTTTGTTTGTTGTTTTTGTCAAAGTAGTTTCTCATACCGGTGTGAGAACTGGATTAAGAGTGAATCGAAATGATAAAGGAAGGTCTTAACCTTCTCTTCCTTGCTGGATTCACTTCTGGCTCTGCTCTAAAAACTGTGTCTAAAACTGCAGTGGCGTTAGCATTTTTTGAGGGAAAAAAAAACAATTTTAAGGGGTTGTGCCAAAGTTATAACGTAATACCTTATCCACAGGAACAATTTTTTGATCACTGGGAGTCTGACCACTGGTATTTCCACCGATTCTAAGAATGGGGGTCCATGAATGGTGCAGAGGGCTCACATGTATGCTGCACTGACATAATCTCTGGCATTCCCACTGCAATTTTCGGCAGTCCAACTGAAATAATTGGAGTTGGGCCATGCAATGGGATCCCACTGCTCTATTTATGCAGGGGCCTTCAGGACTCCATTGTCGGGCTCAGCAGGAGTCCAAGCGCTCGGGCCTCCACCAATCCTAAAATTCCTGTAGATAGAGGGTGACTTTATAACTTGGCACAACCCCTTCTAATGTGTTTACCGTTGTCTGCTAGATGGCTGCATCAACGCCTTTGAAGTATATATCTGCCCTTGAACTACTGGTTATGGTTTATTTGTAGGAAGCTAAATGGGGATGTAGAGACCCTTGCAGTGCCCGATTGTATTGTTCCTCCCACCGCCCAGTAATTGGATGCCATGGATGTGGCAACATTTCATCTTACCCTGACAGTTACTGAATATCTGTACTTTTTTCTTTTGGAGCCATGTCTTATTTAATTTAATTTAATTTTTTTTTTACTTTTGGTGCTTCAATTCTAGTTTCCCTACAAGATATTAATATGCGAAAAGCTTTCAAGAGTTCAACCATCCAAGACCAGCAAGTTGTCTCCAAGAATAGCATTCCCCATCCGATCACTGACATATACAACACCTGTGATAAGCCACCTCCACTTAATATACTCTCACCTTACAGGTAAGGGACCTAAAGGGGTTTTCAGACAATAAATATCGATGATATACCAATTAGTTATCTCTGTCTGCCATCAGTGTATATAATGTTTCAAAAACCTGCAGGATTAAAAGGGATTTCCTTTCCTGCAATTATTTCACTAATTTATAAAAGTATGATATAGATAGTAAAAAATAGGACAGGGTGTCTCAAAAGTGTGAAACCGCCCACATTGAATGAAAACTGTTTGGCAGGCAGTGATCCAGTTTTTCATGCAATCTGCGGGAGAAGAGGTAAACCTGTTAAGCATGTCATCAATATGACGGCCATTTTGAATGCAGCCGCCTTGGTTTCAACTCTGATTTTCTTGATGGGAAGGTAGGTGTGTGATATATCAAAGTGGCAGAGAATTTCACCAAAAAAACAATTGTGTGCTTCCTTTGAACATAACGTTATTCATTCCCATGTAAGCACAGTGGCTAGATTACAGGGAATGTGAATGACGACATTATGTCAAGCTGAACCTGTTGAGCTTAGGTCAAGTGAACGAAAAGCACATGTCATCCCTGCAGATTTCAATCAATGCCACACAACCAGAATTCCCTTTACCCACAGTGCAGTGGCCAAACTTCTTTCCCAAGTATTTGGCTGATTGGCCAAAAACAGTTACTGATGAAACAGAAGCAACCGCTGTTCTGGCCTCATTCAGCAAGAACCCACAATGTAACACTCCTCTGTCTCAAGAATGTGAAGTTAGCCATGCCCCCATGTAGCAATTTTTCTTTTCCTATGCATAACTGGCATCGTCACGCAGGACCGCCCAGACTGTTAGAATTTGCAGAATGGATTACATCACTGAAGAGCACCTTATATGGAAAATGAGGATTTATCTGAAGTTGCCAAACTTCTTGCCAAATCTGTCTCCTAGCAACTGCACAGTGGGTCATGGGAGGTCTGGTTGGGTGACGTTGGTTGGAATCCTCTGCAACAACGCATGTGCTTCATTCACCTGCCATATGGACCATCTCAACATGTTCTGCTTGAAGACAACGTCATCACCCACACTGCCTGTAATGAAAAAAAATCAGTGTTAACCTGAGAACATCTTAACATCGTTGGTAAGATGAAACCCACCATTTTTTTCTAGTGAAATTCTCTACCGGTTTGATATATCACACACCTACCTTCCCGTTGAAAAATCAGAGTTAAATTAAAGATGATGTATTCAAAATGGCTGTCCTGTTGGGGACATGGCCAACAGGTTCATCCTTTCCCTCACAGCTTGCCTGCCAAACCACTTTCATTTTATTTGGGCGTTTCCATACTTTTGAGACACCCTGTTTAATAAGACATGAAGTATTTTTTATTGTTGGTGTTTTCTCCTGGAAGTTTTTAAATTTACGTTTATGCATTTTCTCCCTTTTTGCTCTCAGGGATGACAGAAAGGATGGCTTGAAATTTTACACTGATCCTTCTTATTTCTTTGACCTTTGGAAGGAAAAGATGTTACAAGACACAGAAGATAAAAGAAAGGAGAAGAGGCGGCAGAAGGTAATGGTGGTGGTATCGGCGCTTTTTCCCTTCTGGGTTCTACTGATTTTTGTTTCTGAACAGGAAGCTGAAGGATGCATGGAGGTAAACCTTTAGTATACCGTCCTTGTAGCAGGTTACTAGACTAAGGTCTTTACACGGGGCGATTTCCGTTTCAACGAGCGAGTGACATCACCGCTAATTTGTCCGAAGTTGCTTGCGCAGAATATTTTTAAACTGGCAGATCATCGTTGAGAATTGTTCACTTTTCGTTCAGTGCTTCACGTTCCCATGTGAAACACTGAGTGGGAACTGTTTAAAAGTAACAGAAAGTTAGTGCGCCGGCGATGGTTTTTATGCAGGCTGAAACTGAGCGACAAAGCGAATAAAAAGTGCGCAATGGCTTGTATTTAGATGTAACTATGATCATGCATTTTCCTTCGTTTTAAGCGACAATCTTTACTTGTAAATGGCCTGTTATTTACATGCTTTGATAATGATGTGGCAGAAAACGCCTTTTACGTGCGAACGAACCTTACCAAAGTTAGGCAAGAGGCAAGCTGGTTTTAAGGGCTTAACAAGTAGCCATAGCAAAATTTTGAATAGGGCCCCATTACACCATGACTATCTTTGGCTGGAAGTTCAAAATAAAGCTTTTAATTATATTAGTCTATCTCAGTGATAGCACTCTGCAGGGGGGCAGTGTGCGCGTGTGCGCCGAGTGGTGGCGCCCTGCGGCGGGGCAGTGTGTCCCCCGAGTGGTGGCGCCCTGCGGCGGGGCAGTGTGTCCCCCGAGTGGTGGCGCCCTGCGGCGGGGCAGTGTGTCCCCCGAGTGGTGGCGCCCTGCGGCGGGGCAGTGTGTCCCCCGAGTGGTGGCGCCCTGCGGCGGGGCAGTGTGTCCCCCGAGTGGTGGCGCCCTGCGGCGGGGCAGTGTGTCTCTCCCCCCCCCTCCCCCCCGAGTGGTGGCGCCCTGCGGCGGGGCAGTGTGTCCCCCGAGCAGTGGCGCCCTGCGGGGGCAGTGCACGCACCGAGTCGTTACACTGCAACAAGTTCTGCACCTATGCGATCATCATATGGCCAGGGTCAATTTTTATTTTTTAATTAATTTATTTTTTTAATGCCCTTGGAGTAAACCATGAAAGTTTCTTACTTTTTGTTTATATAATTGGCTAACGTTTATTTGCAGAAACAGATTATCAGATTAACCCATTTCATTTTCCTGTGCCAGGAACAAAAGCGCGTCGACGGCACAACTCGTGAAGTGAAAAAAGTCAGGAAAGCCAGGAACAGGCGTCAGGAGTGGAATATAATGGCCTATGACAAAGAGCTCAGGCCTGACAGCAGGCTGTCTCCAAATGTCTACCAAGCAGCGTCTTCTGAGGGATCCATGTCCCCGGACACTAGGTCTGTCTTTAACTCTGTCTTTGTCCAATCTACTCAGCAAAAGCTCAGTATTGCACTGTGCTGTTTGAAATTGCAATTATTATCAAATGACTGATCCATCACTCAGATCACTTTTATAATGCATTTCATTATATATCCTTTTAACTTTTTAAAAATTCTTTCTAAAATGACTTAAAAAGTAATGCTTTGTAATGGTTATTTTTCCATGACCCAAGACGCATTGTAATATAAATAATATGCTGTTATTTATTTTATGTCAGTAAAGCATGGGCTCACCTTTTGGGCCCAATTCATTATGTTTTGTGTTTGTACTTTTTTTTTTTTTTTTTTTTTTGCCTTTTTTTTCCCTGAAAGGGGTCCTAAAAGAGAAGACTGTCCATATATTCATTTTTGCGTGGACCCTAGGAGCAGGAGTGTTTCAGATAAAAAGTTGAATGCATGCGCAAGGGTCTCTGATTTGCGGTTGCAAAACTTTGTAGCTACTCTGTATTGAATCACTCACTCTCGGCTAAATTGAAACAAATCTGAGGGCAGTGAAGGGCCAAGGCTGCCAACATCCCACTTTTCTCTATTTTTCTCTGCAAACAGCTCCTGGAGGCCCATTTATATGCAAATGAAGATGATAAAGTGTTAATGGTCATTAGTGTCCATTAACACTTTATGCAAAAAGATCGCTAAAATTTTTAATCTTGACAGATTAGTATCGGATTGGGGGAATCTGACCCTAGTTCCCCAACTGAACAGCTGTTGTGAAGGAACTGCAGCCTGCTGGAAGACTCAACATTGTCTACTGTGCAGTGGCCCAGAATAATGTTGTAACTCTTACATTGAAGTGAATGTACATTATTGTTGTGTTACAAATAGATGTCACCTTTCATTGTAATCCTGCCTGTGACGATAATGACATGAATACTGAGAAGTGATCGCTACAGACCAGGAAGTGTTAGAGTATCATAAGGCTCAGTGAAAATCGCAGCATTTAGCAGCATGGCAATTTTAACGCAAAATCTTGATTTCGACAATGTGGCTGTTCTAGTGACACATTCTTTTTTTACTTTGCGCTTATGGCATTTCCATTATAATCTCTTTAAAGTGGACTAGACATTATTTGAAAAAGGGCCATGTAATTTAGCATTGAAGAATTGAGCACGGGTCTGACCTAAAAGTGGTCGTATCTGGTAAGTGGAACAGCAGCTACAGGAACAGCTATAATATAATATGGAAGGATTGAATATCTAGTAACATGGTGGTTCAGGCTCTTCCAGGGAAACTCAGCTGGAGACAAAATAAAAGAAGGGTTAGTTACATTTATTCTATTGCTTTGAACGTGCCTCTGCCTGTGGTGTGCTGGTGTTACTTGCATGGTTTGCAGAAAAAGGGGGATTTATAAAATCCACTGTAATCTGATAAAGAGGCGGATGCGGACAGCATAGGGCCCCTTACTTTCTAACTGCACATGTAACGGGAGTGGGATACTAGTCACCGGTAATTGTGAGCCATGTATAGAAAGTAATAAAGTAGTCCTTTATATGTAATCTAATAAGCGGTTTGTCAGTCTTCCTCTGATCTGATGTATTGTTACAGATCACTAGTGTTTGCTTTTTATTATAGTTATGTACCTTTTATAAAACTGCCCCATAGTGATCAATAACACGTTTTTAATCCAATTAATTTTGGCTACTTTTATAATCAACATTCTCAGGTTTTATTCCATCAGCATTGTCTAAATCGCTGCTTAGAGAGGTTAGCCCAAGACATAAAGGGGAGAGGGACTTGTTAGATGCAGGGTCTCCATTCTTGTAATCCGTGGGAGTCCTAGAAGTTAGACCCCCACCTATCAGGACACTTAGCCCCAATCCATATGATAGGAAATTAGTTTAAATCTTGGGATAGCGCCTCTATTGGCATCAGTGAGATGTTCCCTAAAGCTGGCCATACATATAGTTTTCAGACTGCTGAAAAAGGACATTTTAGACCAGTTTTTTTTACTTTCTTTGCAGTTTTTATGGAAAGTCAATAACATGTTGATTTTTTTTTTTTGTACAGTTGAAGTTGGGTGCAGTTGTTCTTACTTGCAAAGTTGTTTCTAAACCACAAATGCCCAGCCCAGGTCATAGATCAAGGCGGAGAGCAGTGACTTCTTTAACTCATGGACAATGACTGTATGATATCTCCAAGTGTATAGCCAGCGTAAAGCACGATGGGGAGAGTTAGGGCTACACAGTATATACAGATGGCTTAGTGGTGGTGCTAACGGAGCTCTCTTTAATTCAGTTTTATCCTTCCTAGCAAGCTGCCATGCCACATTGACAGGGAATCCCCTTAAGAGATACCAGTGACTTTGATTTCCTATGGGAATTTTTTTTGAAACGCATGGCATATGCTGTAACCCAGTCGATTCATCCCTGAAAGTCTGTAGTGTGTGTGTATGTATGTGTATATATATATATATATATATATATATATATATATATATATATATATATATATATATATATCTCCATCATTGTTTACTACCTTGTAGTTTTGGCATGTCTTGGAGTTTACTAAATGAATTAATTTGACTAAAAGGCTCCAAATGTGGTGTCGTATTTTACATACAATGCTAAATGACTTTTCTCAGGTTTTGTTTTTCTTTAACCAATATAGAGTGGAATTGTGATTGGCTCATACATTAAGTAATCTGTGATTTAGCGGGGTCTAACTATTTTTTTTTTTCTTCTCCTTTCCGAAGGTCTCATGTTTCTGATTTGACAGAATACTCCTACCCTGCAACCCCAAACCACTCCATGCATCAACATCCCATGACCCCAACGTATGTTGGGTCTGGAGAGTCACTGCATCATATAGGCACTAGTCAAGTCCATGAACACGATTATAGATCTTCAACTGGCACACTAAGACATGGGACGTTGAGTAGACCGCAACAACCACCCCCGCCACCACCACCGTCAACTATAGATGGGCCGCATCCACCTCCCCTAACTTCTGCTGAGTGCCGGTAATGCTCCTTTATGCTACTGATCTGTTTTAACCCACTAACGGTCACATTGCCATTTTTGGGAATGTTTTTCCAATGTTATTTTTATTTTTAATTGTAGATTTTGATCTCCTCTTTCATGTAAAATATTTTGCTCATACCTCAGTCGTTTTAGAGGGGTTATCCAGGAAGCGGTCGGTGCGATACATCAGGATTGGCGCGGAAGCACTGCTCGGCCCCCTGTGTATCCTGGCTGCTACTGCCTGCATAACTCCCTTAAGTTCGTTTTAAACGCCAGAGTGATGAAACTAATTTCAGCCTTGAAAATATGAAAATCCTTTCTCCTTTTGTGTTCCAGCGGCCATAACCTGTTTCTTTATTTCATCAATATAGCTATGTGAGATCTTTTATTTTGCGTGACAAGTTTTAGTTTTTCTAGGAACCAATTTTGGATACATGCAACGTATTCACTAATTTTTCACTAATTTTTCTTCCTGGGCAACAATGGGGAAAAAAAACATTGTGTTTTGGGATTTATTTTTGCAGCGTTCACCATGTGGTATGAATATGTTAACTTTATTCTTCAGATCGTTAAAGGGGTTGTCCCGCGGCAGCAAGTGGGTCTATACACTTCTGTATGGCCATAATAATGCACTTTGTAATGTACATTGTGCATTAATTATGAGCCATACAGAAGTTATAAAAAGTTTTTTACTTACCTGCTCCGTTGCTAGCGTCCTCGTCTCCATGGTGCCGACTAATTTTTGGCCTCCGATGGCCAAATTAGCCGCGCTTGCGCAGTCCGGGTCTTCAGCAGTCTTCTATGGAGCCGCTCGTGCCAGAGAGCGGCTCCGTGTAGCTCCGCCCCGTCACGTGCCGATTCCAGCCAATCAGGAGGCTGGAATCGGCAATGGACCGCACAGAAGAGCTGCGGTCCACGGAGGGAGAAGATCCCGGCGGCCATCTTCAGCGGTAAGTATTGAAGTCACCGGAGCGCGGGGATTAAGGTAAGCGCTCCGGTAAACTTTCTTTACTTCCCTGCATCGGGGTTGTCTCGCGCCGAACGGGGGGGGGGTTGAAAAAAAAAAAAAACCCGTTTCGGCGCGGGACAACCCCTTTAAATTTGATATTATCATAATTGTTATGTTCAGTCCTTTTTTATTGAAATTTTCAATAAGATAGATTACAAGACATACAAAACTCAAAAAGGTCTCACAGGACCTATAAAACGTGTATAAAAAAGACATACCATATTTTTCGCCTTATAAGACGCACCGGTCTATAAGACGCACCCCCGTTTTAGAGCGGGAAAATAGGGGGAAAAAAATCAGTACTCACCTCCCCCCGGCGTTCTGCGGCGCTGCTGCAGGTTGTCGCTCCCTCCTGGTCCCCGGCAGAGCATTGCTTTCTGGACGCAGGGCTTGAAATCCCCACCTCCAGAAAGCTAATACTTTGATTGGCTGAAGGCGCACGTGTGTTAGCCAATCACAGCCATTCAATGATGTCATTGAATGGCTGTGATTGGCTGACGGCGTGTGTTAGTGAATCACAGTATTAGCTTTCTGGAGGTGGGGATTTCAAGCCCTGCGTCCAGAAAGCAATGCTCTGCCGGGGACCAGGAGGGAGCGACAGCCTGCAGCAGCGCCGCAGAACGCCGGGGGAGGTGAGTACTGTTTTTTTTTTTTTTTTTTGACAGGAGGAGAGAAATCTTCTAACTGATCGCACATTTGTTCACGAGATCGCGAATTTAACGTGCAATCGCGCCAAATCGCGTCCGCGCGTTAAATTCGCGATTGCGCTAAAAATGGCAATCGGAACGATTTTTCGCCACATTCGCTTTATAAGACGCAGGAACTTCCCCCCCCCCCCCCGCTTTGGAGGCAGAAAAAGTGCGTCTTATAAAGCGAAAAATACGGTAACTTGTCAGTATAACCAACATGCAAAAATCGGCCTCCTCTTCAAAATATCCATCTCAAAAAACTCTTGGAGATGCCTAAGTGTTAAAGATCAATACCAAATTTATATAAGTTTTATGTTTTTCAATTTTTGCACAATATAAACACTTTTTTGTGTAAAAAAAAAAAACTGCATCACCATATCCCAAGACCATAGCATTTTTATTTTCTCTGTGGCTAGAGTTAGGAGTGCTTTGTTTTTTGCTGAATGACTTGTAGTTTTTAATGATACCATTCCGAGGTATTTACGAGTTTTTGATTACTTTTTATTCCTGTTTTGGGCGCAACTTGCATCGAACAGCATGTGCTGTCCAATATACAATAAACTCCATGTATGTAGCCTCTTAGGCTATAATGGGTCAGTATTCTGTCTGTGGATGAACACAGACCGTACACATTCCCAAATCAGAAAGTGTGTTAGAGACCTATGGCTGAAAGCTTAGTTAAGAAATGGGAAATAACAGCTAATTTATCTTAAATCTTTTCTCAGGCGGGTTCTGCCACCACAGATGATGGAATATTATCCCACTGGATCACCACCCCCACCTCCGCCAGTCATCCCTTCAGCTCAAACTGCTTTTGTTAGTCCACTTCAGCACCCAGTCCCTGGATCCCCTGGAGGGCCGTTGTCTGGGTCTCCATATGCAGCTTCTCCACCTCCAGGCGGGGTCATTGTTTCTGCTATTACTGGGCCACCTCCTCCACCACCAGGACCACCTTCATCCGCTCTGTCTCTCTCTTCATCTCCAATGCACTTTGTCAAAGTGTTAGAAGCAAAACGTCTTGATGGTGCTCATCTCCTTGGCCTGACAAGCGACGCTCGTAGTGATCTCCTCTCCGCTATTAGGATGGGTGAGTCCGTTGATAGAACATGCTTAGCCCATCCTGTTGTACGTTCCTGGAGGCCACTTTCAAGTAACCAAGTGCATTGTAGCTCTTCTATTACAACCTCAAACCTCGACCTCTCAGCTTAACTAAATTTAACTTGGAATACAGATAAATCAGACTTTATGCCGACAGGATATGGTGTGTGGGTGAAAGCCATGTGAAAAGTGCTCTGGAGAAGGCGTTCTAGTATGTTAACGGGGGTGTGCCAGGATTAGAAGTCATCCTCTATCCAATGGGACCCCCCACTGCTCCCAAGAATGGGTGTCCTGAAGCTTCCATGTGAATGGGGCAGCCACATTGAATTGTATGTAGTGGCAGTGCGCATGCACAGCATTTCAATGGGACTGCAGGAGATAGTCTAAAGTTTGAATTTAGCTATTTCCAGCAGTTCCAATCGAAATGCCTGGAACGGTGGTGTGCATGCTTGACCTACGCTTTTTTGAGATCAGTGGGGCTCCTAGTGGTTGGACCCCTACCGACTTGAAACCTCTCCTTTAGTTTGTGGATGGAGGATAGCTTTGATCCTAGCTAACCCCTTTAGCGCTTTAATATAGGTACAATAGCTTCTTTGTTATTCCTGCATAAGGCTATGTTCATGCATTTAGGAACTGTTTGTCCCTATATATTTTTATTCCTTATACTTTCAAGTCAGGTCTAGCTTCAGCTTTACATGGGCCTTTGGGTGACAGAGTCAAAATGTCTTCCATTAGTAATTTATAGGCCCCGTTGTGATCCAGGAGTCATTTATAGGCTCTGTTCTAAACTGGCAGTAAAATAATAAACTTTCCTCTCTCATGCTTACACAATGTCCTTCTTCTCTGTATTGGTCTCTTCTATCCAGGATTTTGCAGTCCAACGCAGGTGGTGCGATGACATAATCACGCCACTTGTGTGACAGAGAGCGCCTTAATATCCCAAAGACATGGGTATAGGTAATTTAAAAGAATGAAGACCGGAGTGATCCCACCCCTCAATGGACACCCCAGACCCCACCTGCCTGAGTTTGCTGGGTTCTAATGCTGGCTCAGCTTCTAGTTTTTCTCACTCAGTTCCCTGTTCTCTTTGGAGAACTTCTAGAACATCTCCCTTCAGGGAGGAACAGAATGCACTGAAACCTGTATACGTAAAGACGTATAGTGTAGGGTTGTGGGAGCAAAAACATGGAAGCAATCAAAGAGTATGATAGCAGAAGGCTACAATTAGGTTGGATTAAGTAGAGGTTTTAAGAGAATACATTGGATTACTGCTGAGACGTGTTAAGGTTGGCTGACGAACACGTAAGCCTCTATGCAATATAAAAGGGGGGAGGGGTGTTAAAGAAATACAAAGGGATAAATACAAATTTCTGGAAGGAACAGCATTTTTTGAGAAAATAATGCTGACCCCCATTACCTCCAAGATGGAAGTCTAGAAAGGTATCATTTCTCCTTGGAGAGAGCACCTACAAGGTGTGTGAGGAGACTTCTAAGGCTGTCCATGCTCCCTTGGGAAGTATGCAAATGGAAAGAAGGAACAATACCTTTGCAGCGCCACCTATTGGAAGGCAGCATTCCTACAAGTCAATGTTAGACTTTATACTAAGTCTTATAACAATAACTGGAAATTGTAAGCCAAAGCCAGAAATCCTATTTGGGGTTTTTGGCCCTCATCAATGTGCAGTAGGTTTCTGGCTTGGCTAGTGAGAGGCCTATGACATGGGTCAGGAAGGGTAAGGCCGCCTGCAGACGGCCGGATCGGATCCGGCTGCGAGAATTCTCGCAGCGGGACCCGACCCAAGCGTCTGCAGAGAGCAGTGCGGGCACTCGCCTCTCTTTCATGTGCCGGCTGCCGGGCAGCCGGCGCATGCGCAGAGCGGAATCGGCGGCCGGTGAGTGACGTTTCAGTGTGGGCCTCGGCGAGCCCCGCACAGAAATAGAGCAAGCCGAGATTTGTTTGCCACGTGAGATTTCGCGCGGCCAAATCGCGTCCGTCTGCTTAGGATTGCGTTTGTTAACGCAATCCTATGGCAGCTTCCAGGGGCGGAAATTCCACGGGAAATCTCGTCGTGGAATTTCCGCCTGTCTGCAGGCGGCCTTAGGGTATCGGTCGTTATAAGACTTGTTTTAATAGTCTAACAGTGACCGGCATAAATGCTGCCTTTTGATAAGTGGCGCTCCCCAACATGAAATACTTGAAAAGGGTGTTCTATGCAAAATCTCGTTGCATTACATGTCGCTGTAAAATTTGATGTATATCACACATGACTTCGGTAATTCCCTATGAAGGCGAAAAAGTCCCAGGTAACTCGCATCGATCACAAGGGTTCTGACCATGTTAGAATTTCTATGATTTGCGCACTTGCCCTGTAGGGAAACGTTGAAATAATGCAGTGTTTTTTTCCAGCGACTCACGAGTGACAGTTGCCGTCAGCCCCAGTATTAGGATTATAGTGCTTTTACAGATAATATTGTTTTGCGCAAAGCGTGACGATCGCGATGGTGCCGTTGTTGTGCAGTGATTTGGGATCTCACTGTTTGTGTTTGTTATGCAGGAATCCAGTTGAAAAAGGTACAAGAACAGCGCGAGCAGGAAGCCAAGAGGGAGCCAGTTGGAAATGACGTAGCGACCATTCTGTCCAGACGCATTGCCGTGGAGTACAGCGACTCTGAAGATGATTCAGAGTTTGATGAGAATGACTGGTCTGACTGATCCCATCAAACAAGTGGCATTTCCCTGCTTCCAGGACTTGGGTAGTTGTAGAGTCCCGTCTGCTATCCAGTTGTCCATATAGTATTTCTCCGGCTAATGTGTCCGCATGGATGGAAAAAAGAGATATTTGAGTCCACGGCATGCAGGAATATTAAGAATCTAGTCTGTATGTGAAATAGGTAACAAGGACATGCTATGCCTTAGATAACTGTGCAGAAAATTATGTAAATGTACTGGGCATTACAAAATTTTTTAGCCTATTGTTTTTTTGTTTTTTTTTTCCCTTCGTTTTGAGCGTAATCTCCAACAGTGTAAACTCAGGGACACATGAAACTAGTGCTTGACTGGAAGGGTATATAGGATTAACTGCAGTACTCACAGGTATCTATTCTGTATATCTCTAGTTGTATTTTACAGGTAAGTTTGAAATGATATTGCGGCTGTGGAAATAGGATCCATTTTCGTACAAATACACAAACGTCCCAATGGTGGCTAATAACTCACAGCTAAAGGCCCATTTACATAAGGCGCATGTCTTATGGCAAACAGTGCCCGACACTCGTTCCTGTGTGTACTCGCTCCCGTGCTGCTGCACAGGAGGGAGTATCGCTGGCTGCATAAGTCCTGAACTATGAGCGTTCAGTGTAAACAGCAGCTGTTCAGTACTGAACGGCTGCTGTGTTAAGTGAAGGAAGAGGGACGGGAGAAAGCGAGGAGTGAAATCTCCTCCAGCTGTCCCAGCCCACTGCTGGCTGCTCCGTGAGCGAGCCAGCAATGCTCGCTCCTGTGTAACAGCACAGGAGCGAGTACATGCGGAGACGAGTGTCAGGCATCATTTACCCGACATTAGATTAATGCACAGTCTCACAATGGGGGGGGACACTAAGGCGCAAAGAGGGTCCTAGATGTGAAGATAATTTATCCATTATGGATACATTTCAGTTGCACCGAAATCTTTTCTAGTGGACAAAATAATTTGGCTATGTGCCCATGGTGACACAGAGTCACCCACATTTCATGGGAAAATTGCAGCATTAGGCTGATTTCACATCTCCGTCGGAACCTCCAGACAAAGGTTCAGTCACAGATCTCGCTGAAAATTCTGGAAGAAAGAGCGCTACATGCAGCACTTTTTCTTCTGTCCAAAATACTGGCAGCTGGGCAGAAAGTGGGCGAATCCCATTATAGTAAGTTGGGGGCGTCCAGTGCTGTTGGGTTCTTCTCAAATACGGAACCATTCAGCCGAGCGGAGCAGGAAAGCGGAATCCCCAACGCAGTTGTGTCACCACCCTTAGACCTAATGTGCACGGACGGATTTTTGCTGTGAAATTCAGTCAGACGCCCACCGCGAATTCTGTACACAAGTAGTAATCGCAGCATGCTCTATTTTTGTGCGAGACTCGCATGGACTGCTTCCATTGCAGTCAATGGAAACCGTCCGTCCCGTGGCGATTCCGAAATGTCAATTTCGAAATCCGCGTCATCGACTGTGCGTCATTCTCTGCACTGCACATGTGCGGTGGCGCGCCAGCCAGGACATATGCAGGGCTTCCGAGACAGGTACGCGGGGTCACTGGCCGGCACAGGGTCTGATATCTCGCAGCTGGAATCCGACCAGGCCGTGTGCATGCGGCCTTACTGTGACCTGCACAGTTTTTAAGCAAAAAGTTGCAAAAATCTCATTTGGTTGTTACCACCACCCTCCTTTTTTTAATGTTTATTGTGGAGTCCTAGCCTTAAGCTATTGGAACTGTATTACAATTCCTCATGGGGTGTTTTAACCCTTTATTGCCTAGGGCGTACGTAAAATCTTGGTATCTTTTTAATTCCCGCAAGCATAGTTTTTGTAATGCTCCATGGCTGAAATATTCTGAGAGCAAGATTAAAAGATATTTTTTTCCATATATATGTAAGGAAAATGTAAGATATGTGGTGATAGTTGTCAAAAAGAATAGGAAGGAAGATCACAACCAGCCACTAGCGTCTCCCCCTTACAGTCCGATGCCCCCCGGGGGCGGTACAGGAAGTTTTGTTCACCCATCTTATCCCCTACAGAGGTTATAGGCTCTCTGATTATATATTTTTTTTCCTCTGCTTTAGGGTGGAGGATATGAGCACCTGCACATCTAGTTCCCTGTGCCTAATATTACCACTTGTCCATTCAGTAACCTGAATGTTTACCACTAGAAAGATTTTTGGTCTCTTCTGCTTTGCTGATTTTGTACACGGGTGTGCGTGTAGATGGAGGCACATGAACTCTTAATTTTAGGATTTACTATGGGGCAGATGTATGAAACAGTCTAGGCCTCATGTCCACGGGGAAAATCAGATCCGCTGCAGATTCTACATGTAGAATCTGCAGCGGGTCCCTCCTGCCCCGCGGACATGAGCGCCGAAAATAGAAATTTAAAAGTATTTACCTGTCCGTAGCGGGCGGCTCTTCCTCACGGCCGGATCTTCATTTTCGGCCGGCGGATGAATCCCTGACGCCGGCGGCACGTCGCCGGCACGTCGTCGACGTGCCGCGCGCATGCGCCGGGCACATCCGCCGAGCCGAAGCAAGGAAGATGCGGCCGTGAGGAAGAGAAGACTTCAGCGTCCGCTCCGGGTGAGTAATTCTTTTAAATTCCTATTTTTGGTCTCCCGCGGATCCGGACGGCTTCCATAGGCTTCAATAGAAGCCCGCGGGAGCCGACCCCGCGGGAGACCCGCATGAAAATGGAGCATGGTCCAGATTTTTTCATGCTCCATTTTTTTTTAAATGCCTTTTATTGACGATCCGCGGGTATTTATCTACCCGCGGGTGGTCAATGCATCCCTATGGGGTGCGGATCCGCGCGCGGGAGATCCGCTGCGGATTTTAAATCACATTTTGCCCGTGGACAAGAGAAAAAATGTTGCCCATAGCAACCAATCACAGCTCAGCTTGAAGTGCTCTTTGGAAATGAAACCAGAACAATGATTGGTTGCTATGGGCAACAAAGTTAGTTTTTCTTAGACTGTTTCATAAATCTGCCCTGTGTGTCTCGGGCTCTGCTTGGGTCAGTCTTTTAGTCACAAACACTATTTGTTGTGCATTTTTTGCCAAACCTTTCAATTTGATGGAAAATAAACTGAAGGTGCCCCTAAGTATTAAGTACTGGTGACATTCTTACCATATGGTGACTAAATTCCGAAACTAGATGGGTTGTCACATGTTTTTTTTATTTTATAATTCAGGTTTTTTGAGCATGTCAAGTGTTTTAAAAAGAAAAAAAAACTTCTGAAACCTCTGGCAGCGAAAGGGTTAAAATCTGAACCAAACTATGTATTGACTACACATTCTCTTCATCTGATATGTGGTAAAGGTTTCTTATATGTCCATTTTAGTTTGCAGGTTCCATGCTAATGAATAATTGGATTGTTTTTACAGAATGGCCCATTCCACAGTCGGTTATGGCAGGCGATTGTATACGTACATAAATAGGGTTAATTTGTCATTTAAGAGCATTTATGAGACTTGAAAAAAGGGACTTCTGTCTTTCACCAACAGCGCCACTTTTGTCTGTGGGTTGTAGTTGCAACTAGACCCAATCAAGTGAATGCAATTGACTGTATACAAAAGTGGGGCTGTTTTTCAATGATGGAAGCCTTTTATTCTCTAATCTCACACGTAGCAGAGAATCGGCTGTGGCTTTTAGTGTGGATCTGCATGGATTTTGACAGGTTTCGCTCCTTCATTTGAAGAGGTGAAATCTGCTCTGAAAATCTGCAGTGTGATTTGAAATCAAAAAAGTCAATGTTTGCTGCAGATGTTCCCCAGCCAGGGGCGTAACTATAGGGGATGCGGTTGCACCCGGGCCCAGGAGCCTTAGGGGCCCATAAGGCCTCTTTTCTCCATATAGGGAGCCCAGTACTATGGACAAAGCATTATAGGTGGAGCTCTGTTACAGGCTTTCCATCAGGTCCCAGCAGCTTCAGGTTACGCCTGTGCCCCCATAGCATGTGAATCTGCAGCATTTCTGCAACGTCTGAACATACCTTACACGGATTTTTCCATGTAAATTCTGATGCCAAAAAAGTCTGAAAATCTGTCTTTTTGATGCATTTTTTTACACCGTCCTGACAAAGAATTTGCCCTATCAATGGGCAAAATCCACATGTGGATTTCTGAAGCGGAAAAATGTGTTGCTGCATGTAGAACTGACATGTCATTTCTTGGTGCAGAAACACTGCTTTCCACTTCTGAATTCTGTATGTGCATTTTGCCCATTCACTGGACCAATTCTGCGTGTGGATTCAGCGCCAAAAACCGTGGCAGAAAGCTGCAGATTTTCATGCTATTTTAGAGGTGGAATTGGCCGTGTGCATATACCCTGAGGCCTCATGTCCACGGGGAAAATCAGGCCCGCTACGGATTCTCCATGTAGAATCCGTAGCGGGTCCCTCCTGCCCCGCGGACATGAGGCATAAAAATAAGAATTAACTCACCTCTCGCCCGCTCCGGATCTTCCCTTCGCCGCGACTTCATTTTCTCTCCATCGCGGCCGGATCTTCTTTCTTCGGCCCGGCGGATGCGCAGGGCACGTCGGTTGCGTGCCCCGCGTATGCGCCGTCCCGAAGAAAAAAGATCCGGCCGCGACGGAGTGAAGATGAAGCCGCGGCGAAGGGAAGATCCGGAGCAGGTGAGTAAATTCCGATTTTGGTCTCCCGCGGATCCGGACGGCTTCCATAGGCTTCAATAGAAGCCCGCGGGAGACCCGCACGAAAATGGAGCATGGTCCAGATTTTTTCATGCTCCATTTTTAAAAAAATCACTTTTATTGATCATCCACGGGTATTTATCTACCCACGGGTGGTCAATGCATCCCTATGAGATGCGGATCCGCGTGCTGGGAGAAGAGTTAAAATTCGCTGCAGATTTTAATTCTTCTTTTGTCCGTGGACATGAGGCCTTAGGGTTTGTTCACATGGGGCGTAAATGCAGTGGAATCCTGTATGACAGTTCAGTAGGAGTTCTGTGGATGAGTCTTTTATCAAATAGTGAAAAAAAAATCCACAAATAGTCCAATCATGCTGTGGATGAGGGGGGGGGAAATCTGTGGGAAATCTGCGTGTGATCTGTACCAAAATCCACTACATACTCTCTGCTGTTCCAATGATGTCCTGTGTGGATATAGCCTGAATATCACAATACATCTATTGTTCTTGGTGCTATTCCATATTGCTGAAGTGAGTTTTTTTTGTTTTTTTTTTCTAACTGTGAAAATGGTAAACCTCTGTGTTGCATAATTATGTTAAGCCCGTGAAGTGCAAAATATTGTGAGCATAGTCAAGCAAAGTCGTCTTTTTTTCCCTTAATACATTTTAGTGATACTAATTTTATGGTTTATGTCGTAGATGTTTGTTCTATATTTTTGGTTAAACATTAAATCAGTTTACAGTAATTGCCATTGAAAGGACGTTTCCTACACTGAACGCCTGTGTGCTGTCACTAGTTCCCACCGGGGGATAAATGTGTTTGAATGACTTCCCCATGTGCTTGAAATCTAATACAAATCTATTACTGGAATTGTAGGGCAGTCCCCGGGAATTTCTATTCTCTGGAATCGGTACTGTCAGTGGAATGCGGTGGCAGAGGGCCTATTGCAGTTGGCTTTGTCCATGGGCAGTTATCCAGTGCCACCATTTTTTAGCAGGCCGTTCCCTATGCATGAGACACCAGTAGTAACACGGAAAAATCTCTCTCTATGGTCGGCTTCAGTATTTGGGCAGGCTGGCTTTGTTCATTGGAAATAAAAAGGACACTAGGTATTTAAAGCAACCCTCTGGTCCTGGACAAACCGAGGTGGCTATACTACTTCTTGAACTACTTGGTACACACTATGCAATATTTTGTATTGGTCTAAAACACTACATGTTGCTTTGATTGGCCAGTCTGAACATGTGAGCAGTGCTGACCAATCAGAGCAGCATGTAATGTCTTGCACACTGTGCATTAGCATGCATCCATAGTCTATCAGGTAGGCAGAGAAGCAGTGTGGCCACTTTAACCACCATACCATCCAGGACAATTAATACCTTCACTGCCCTAGACCAGGAGGGGTTTAGCGATTAACTCCTTCTTTGCCAGTGACCATCAGGGATTTGGGCAATAACACCGTCACCGCCTTTTGAACCCCCATTTATCATTTCATTGCTCCAGGCATCTGGAGATGTTGCCTTTTGAATCAATTTAGATTAAAATTACCTTAACACTTAGTATTACATTGTGTATGGTGATGGTATTTGGGAATTGAATTGCGGTATTATGTGGACTCTTAAAGGCTGTGTACACCTTTTTTGCACTTTTTTCCCCAATCGGTGTGTATTTAGAAGTGAAGACCTTTGGTAATTTGTTTTTCTAGGCACTGCAGGCTGGAGGACTGAAATGTGTTAGAAAACGGTCAGAGTAAACCTGCATCTCCTCTGCTAGCCTGCACCCCTGTTGTGAAGGTGCATTCACTGCCTATACACTGAACTATTACAATGGGTTGTATGATTAAGGAGATCAGGAGGACAGAGAGCAGAGAAGCGAAAACTACTATTACAGAGGTTTTTAATTCACTTTGGGTGAATTTTCTACTCTGACCACGGGCTGCTCAGAGAGAATGTAGAAATAGCTGTCTGGTGTTAAGTGGGTTGGGTTATGCTACATAGCCTCTGAAAGGGGGAGGGGAATATGAGCTTGTACACATTCATGAGAGAGAGAGAGCAGCTGATCATTGCTGGGAACACCCCAAAGCCAAAAACTTTTATGTAGGAGAGCCTGTAAACCAAGTATGAGGCTTTCTAAATGCATTAGAAGGAAAATTCAATGTAAAACAAAACCGTTAGGTACATCATTTTTTTTTCTGCAGGGGCTTGGTATTAGAATACTTTATGTATGGGCAGTATAGGTGGTACTAAATGGCTGTTTTATGGGGAGTATTTTGATGCTTATTTGTGTACTTTGTTTTTTTAGTTAAGGTCTCTACACTGCTGACTATATTCCAAAACTATAGGGTAGAAGATTGCCACCTGTATTTTGCAAGGAGGCAGGAATGGGAATTTGATTTCTCTGCAGTTGCCTTGCTTGATTTACCTAAATTGCTACCAATCCCACAGAAGTAATTCCAATAATATATGTGTAATTTGGAATTCTGGGTAATTATACCAAATGTTTAAAGTGGTTCCAGTGTTTAAATTTAACTTTTATTGCTTCAGTGAAACAGAGTTGCATATGATTATTTTAAAGTTGCTTTCTTCTAGAAGCAGTGCTATTATTTTACGTAGGTCGTGTCTGATAATGCAGCCAAGCCCCTCCACCTGAAAGGAGCCAAGTTGCAATTCCGAACACAACCTATGGTCAAGAGTGGTGCTGTTTCTAGAAGAAACTGGCCACGAATTCCTAATTTCATGCACCGTTTTATCTCTATTTACTTGTGAACTAATGGGTTTCTTTCTGGTGAATACGGCTGCTAAGAGTTGGTATTATTTTTTAATTGAAATGTCCGACATCTGTACAATTGGAAATGCTCAGAGAACGATGCAATGTGCTCACTGATTCCTGCCATAGGTTTACTATGTTGTATAAAAGGGCTAATTTTTACTGTATTTAGCAACTACTAAGTGATTAGTATAAGACTGTAAATCATTGTTTCAATAGGTCTACACTGAAAATAAATGTTTCTTAGTTAAAGTCTACTTCTGTATGTATTCTAGATTTATACATGTACCGTATTGCACCCTATGCCATAATGTTATAAGATCGCCCTCTTATAGCATCGGAAGTCCAAGTGTTAATGGTGCAGCAAGTGTTCTTCCCTAGATACATCATAGAAGCTAGATTGTGCTGTATAGGATTTGTTTTCTGCTCCTTTTCCTATATGAAATTGTGACATTTGACTGGTCTGAAACAGCTGCTCTCTCATCTTACACTTCGGTCAGTGAAGCTGTCACTCAATCAGACAGTTCATCACCCGGCGTCCCCCCAGAACACAGCGACGGATGGATACTCGATGAAGATGTTAGTCCTGTGGAAGGCCTGCAGCTGCTGCTCGCCTCCATCATACATGACAGCCTGTTGTTTGCACAGTAAACACTTCACAGAACTACAGTAGATACAATGTAGCAGCTGCAGCCTTCTACGGGAAACCAGGATTACAGACATCCTAGGTAGACAAAATGACTGATGGGCAGCAGTAAGGCTGGGTTCACACCGGGCGGATTTGCCGTGGAAATTCCATCTGGAATTTTGCCGTGGCAAATCCGCCTGCGGCCGCTAATCCTGAGCTTAGCCAGCCATGTGGATGAGATTTTTGAGAAATCTCAACCACGCGGGACGGCAAGTCTGTTGTGGCAACGCCGGCGGAAGCGGATTCGCCAGCCGCAGCATGTCCATTCTTTCCTTTTTTTCCTGCTGCGGCATTGTAGGTGCTAGCTGTTTCTTACAGCTTACACCTGCTGGTGGCAACTGCTGCAGTCAGCACTTATGCTGATCGTGACTGTTAACCCTTTAAATGCTGTTATCAATTCTGATTGCCCTGATCAGAGTTTGGGGGTCCCGAACGACCCATCATACTGAACCATAAAATAGTTATGTAATTTTTGTTGCAGTGTGTACACCGTAGAAAGAAAATGAACATTTGCAAGCCCACTGAATGCTGTGAAATAAATAAATTCCAGACTCGTTTAAGTGTCTCCCCAGGCACAGGAGCCCCGGTCACCAGAGCTCTTAGGCCTCCTGCACACATCGCGGCATGCCCTATTTCTTTGCGGGGCTCGCAGAGCCCCGCACAGAAATGCCACTCACCCGCCGCCGGCTCCGGTCTGCGCGGCAAGTCGGCACATCAAACAGCCAGAGCCGGCGGGCGCGGGTGAGTATGCGCTGGTCCCGTGGCAAGAATTCTCGCCGCCGGATCCGACCCACCCGTCTGCAGGCGGCCTTAGCTAGTGTAGTCTGTCTCATGAAGAGAATGCAGTATTACTCCACCGTTTGGCTGGGGATTGGCCGCTACCAGCTTCTTCTGAGTTCAGAGTGATGCTGACTGAGGACCTTTTGGCACTGCGCTGCGATTTATGTGAAAATATATAATTTTGCTTAATTTTACACCATGGCCCACAATTTTTACTGTAGGTGGTGGGATTTTTCATACATCCAAACAGTTGATCCATTACATCTATGGCCCGGAAGTCAGAGATAGAAAGTTACAGTGTGTCCTATTTTTGGGCTGTCCTTCAAAGGATCACTCATTGCCTATGGGAATGTATAAAAAAATTGCATCACATTCCCATGCGATTTGCATGTGAGTGTGGCGTGTTTGTGTTTTTGTTTTTTTTTCTCCACTTTTACTATTGGAAGAACTTGCAGTTTGTTTGTTTTTTCACACGTATGGAAAACAAGCATACCGCAATGCGTTTTTTAACTCCAAAATGCATCGCAATTGCAGGTTTCTGAATGCAACATATGTCCAATTTTCACAGACCTATATAACACTCGCCTGTGTAAATACAGCTTTACCATAAGTTATTGTCTATAGCAAAAAAGAATCAGCGGGTTTTTTTGTGTTTTTTTTTTTTTAAACCAATGTCCTCTTTACCACCTACCCCATAGTAGAAGTATACATATAAATTCCAGTCACTCTACATTCGGAGTGATCATTTTGTACTTGTCGGTGTTCCTTTCTACCAACTTTATTCCATCCTTGTCCTGCATTTAATGCCAATGACCTACTTTGGGCAACTGAATAATTTAGCTGCTTCCTGGAGACTAAAGGTCTGCCACGCTCCTTTGGGTTTTGCAGGAGCTGCCACTTCTAGCTATGCTTTGTGACACTCTCGGGGAGGGCAGGCAATGGTAGAATTAACAAATTCTCTTCATATAAGGTAACTGTGAGCATTTAAGGTGTTCTGCATTCAATTTATGAATTTTCCTTCTCTTCCCCTTTTTTTTTTTTGTACTTTACAGTGAAGGATGGCTTAGGTGTGCAGAGTAATGGATGTGACCGGTGCTCTCCTGTTTCTGTAATGCTCCATAATGTGAGGATTTCTTGTAAATTATAGAGGAATATTACACTGTAATGTGCCTAAAATGTTCTAGATTTCATGCAGACAAGAAAGCAGAAGGCAACATTAAACCAAAGTCTAAGTTTGAAAGGTGGGGATAAAAAAAAAAAGTTCAAAAATGGCTGATCAAGAAGGTTTTTTTTTTGACTATTTAAAAATAATTAAGGGCTTAAAATGACATAAAACTGTATACACACTTACTTCAATGGCTCCCTGTCCAGTGCTGGAGACTTGGGGGGGCCTGCTGCCCTGAACTTGGAAGTGGTAGGTGGTTACTTGTTGTACATTAACTGAGCGGTCACATGCACAATCACAGGCTTCAATGGCCAAGGAAGAATCATTGCTATGGCCTAAAATTCGCTGGCTGTTTGCGTGCACAATGAACGGCACTTAACTGCGAAGGGGCAGGCACCAGGAATCCAGCGTTCAACAGGGAGTGTCTGCAGTAGGTGACTTTTTGGTTTTTTTTCCACACTGTTTTAAGCCCATCATATATTTTTTTTCAAGTAGGAAATTCCTTTCAAGTGACTCTTCAGGCCTTGAGAAGCAAAACTTGGCCACACCAGCTTCTCTGACTATCTGATGCAATCTGTGCACTTGTATGTATCATTGGGCTAAACATCCATTTGCGTGCGCGCACACACACACACACACACACACACACACACACACACACACACACGAACACACGAACACACGAACACACGAACACACGAACACACGAACACACGAACACACGAACACACGAACACACGAACACACGAACACACGAACACACGAACACACGAACACACGAACACACGAACACACACACACACACGAACACACACACACACACGAACACACACACACACACGAACACACACACACACACGAACACACACACACACACGAACACACACACACACACACACACACGAACACACACACACACACACACACGAACACACACACACACACACACACGAACACACACACACACACACACACGAACACACACACACACACACACACGAACACACACACACACACACACACACACGAACACACACACACGAACACACACACACGAACACACACACACGAACGCTCAAAATTTGTCAGAAACATGACAGTTTTGAGCGATCATTTTGCATAGGTACTAATGGGCTAATCGGTCCATTAGTAGCTAACTAGCTTAGTTTGCATGTATTTAGAGAACCTTAGGTGGTCTGTTCTCTAAATACATGGCTATTGTTCTCCAGCGGGACAGCTGCTGAAAGAATGTTATTAGCGTTGCCCACTGAGAACTAAGTGTGCGATCCCTCTTATCAGTCCTGATGGATTTTAAGCTGAGCTGAACTTGGTGATAGATGAAAAGTGCACGGTAAGTGCACGATGGGCACACATTTGCATGCAACAATTATCATTCAAAAGATGGCTTTTGAGATCGTTTTGTGTAAAAAGGCCTTTAGTCACTAAACCTGCTTTAACCAGTGCTGTGCACATGAGCAGTGCTGGCCAGCCAGAGCACCATGTAGGGTCTTTACCAACCCATTCTAATACACAGTGTGCATCACGTAGTCATAGAAGCTGTGCGGCCATCCGTGTTTCTCCAGGCCCGGAGGGTTGTTTTAAGGGAAGGGTTACCAGTACATTAGGAAATAAGTCATTCAACTACGTGTAACTTCATCTTAACCCTTTGCAATCCTATTTTAGATTCATGGTTTCCTAGGGGGCTTTCTCTTTCTGCCATTATACAATGGCGCCATCTGCTGGCTAGAACCAGTACTGCAGTATGGGACATGCCTCAGAGGCCCCCGACAACAGAGTGTCCTGCAATATACAGTAAGAATACCCTGCCGGATATCTTCTAACATTGGAGCTGTACAGTTTTTAATCAGAATGTCTTCAGATGTCAGACAGTGGATTGGAAAGGGTTAAAGTCTAGAAAACCATCACCTAGCTGAGGTAGGATGGTTCCTCACCTGTCAAGTTCAGATATCCAGAAGCTGTCCATATCGACATTTGATTGGAATATAGACTTTATATTTTTGTTGAAAGCAAAACAGTTGAAGGAGCTTGTCGTAGGTCACCATATTAATGAGCACAGGGCATTTGCTATATGTACTCTTCAGAACTGTTTCAACACGTATGACCTAACATAATAGATTTTCTAGAGCAGGGGATGACTGACTTAGAAAACCCATTTTCAAATACTCTATAGGGTGCCGTGTATTAGCGATAGCAAAGAAAGGGTCTTGTTGCGGCAAACCCATCTCATCTATGTATTCCACAGACAGTCCACTGATTACAATTCAAGTATGTAATGCTTGATTTTCCCTGTGGGGGTGCTGCAGGGTAATTAAGCACTGCCTAACTTTCTCTGTGGGTTAAAGACAATCGCTGGGGGTCTTGGCTGTTGGACAAAAAGGGGTTGTCAGAAGTGGATAGCCTTTTTAAAAAATGAAAATGAAAAGCAACAACTTCTTACTTTGTAAAGTCAATAGTGGTAAGCTGACAATCCATGACATTGCACTTCTGGCATAAGCTACAGTCCTCACACATTGAGTAAAGTCAATGGATCTCTTCATTAAAAGGACTGCAAGATTCGAAAAACATGATTCTTTCGTCTTGGAACAGCACCACACCTATTCATGTTTTTTTTTTTTTTTGGTATTGCAGTCCTAATAAAGTGAATTGACCCCGCTGCAATACCACATCCAATCTGTGGTTGGGTGTGGCGCTGGTTTCGACTTTTTCATTGCCTGTGACGTTAGGCCAGGAGATGGCTACTTGGGTCATTTCAGTAACTAACCAGCCCCCTTTCCTGCCAGGCCTAATGCAGAGACCGTGAAGGGGGCTAGCTTAATTACATGAGCTGAGCAGCCAGCCCCCTATGATGACACCAATGACAACTGAGAAGTCATACCACATAACCTGGTGTTGGAATTGGCCATGAAGTGGAGGTTTGGGAAATACTGGACCTGATAAGTATTTCCGCTCCCTAGACAATCCTTTTAAATGTGTACAAATTTTGCTTCAAGGCATCATGTAGTCATACATACAGACAGAGCTTTGAATCGTACTTGGAAATACTTTGGCAGTACAATTAAGGTCAAACGAAATCCGTTTATATTACTAGAAGTTTGGTGCAGGGGAAAGCTGGAAATAGAAATAAAGGGGTACAGCACCCTCTGTTGGAGCTCTAAGGAACTGTATGTTGTGTGAGGCACCATATAGCTATGCTTTCTGATTTGTAACCATAAGGGAAGTTTCATACAGTTATTTTTAAAAAAATGCAGTTTTTGATAAAGTTTTTGGAGCCAATGCCAGAAGTAGGTTGAAAAGATATGGGAAATACACTTTTTAAAAAAACAAAATCAAGTCCCCAGAAAAAGTTCTTTTGCTACAAACTTGGCATGCAGTTATAGACTGTTAGGAGGTGTTGGGACCAGGGGATGCATGACGGCACACAAGGTGACCGGACTCAGGACACAATCAACAGAACACCAGCAGAGAGAATTGTCTGATCCTCCGACAAGCACAAACAGCTAAAACTGTTTTGTTGTCCGCCATACAGAGCCAGGTGGCACCATCGTTACACCCCTGTGTCTGTCGGACCCATTTCTAGGCACTTGGCCGAAGGACATTTGGCCTCATGGTGTCAATTACATGTACTGACACCAATTGCCACCTCTGTCTTGAACGATGAGACTGTACAGCTTCAAGCGTTCAGTTTTCCTCAATGTAATCCTTTTGCTCTGATATTGTTTATACCAATGTTATCACACATAGAAAGTTTCATTCTATTCTGACAACTTCTAGGTGCTTGATTGACAACAAGTGTATAAAGAAAGGACTTCTCCTTCCTGCTGCAACCACTTCTGACTTTGATGCATCTCTAAGAAAAAAGTCAAAACTTTCTGTTAAACTTCCCTTAGTCTTATATGGTGTTCATGTCTAATGAGCCAGCTATGCACTTTCTCAATTCTGGAAGTAGCAGGTTCTTTAAGGATATTGATAAAATTACATTGTAGGGAAGTTGAAATTAAACTGCAGGGTAGTTCTGAGTGCGATAAACTAGGTTACAGCTTTCCTGTAGAAATATATTCCCATTCTCAGGAGAACAGCAAAGCTAAGATTAAGCCTTCATACCTATGCTCTGCATTTAAATACATCAGCAGATCCCACAAGAATTGGCCTGATTTTTAAACTAGATGTAGAAAATGCTATTTCTTGTATTTTCCTCTTTGGCAGAAGGAATAAATAAGGGTAAAAAGCTTGTGAAAAATAAAAGTACAGATCTATGATCGGCCGTACTCAGCAATGCTGCCTCCGACTTCTAATCCTACTGCAGGGTCAGCTAAAAGTAAAAAGGGTTGCCTGAATTAGAAAACCTATTTTCAAATACCCTACTATGAAATCTGGGTTAAGGGCTTATTTACACGGGCAGTCCCAGCCCCCCCCCCCCCGAGAGTTTTGTGCGCTGCGAGATGCAAAAAAGTCACTCGAAAATGGAACCCATTATTTAACCCTTTCCAATCCACTGTCTGACGTCTAAAGACATTATGATTTAGGGCTGTACAGCTCCGATGTTAGAAGACGTCCGTCAGGGTTCTCTTACTGTATATTGCCAGCCTCTGTGCTGTCGGAGCCTATCCAACGTGTCACCTCATGCAGTACTGGCTTTAGCCAGCATATAGCGCCGTTGTATAATGGCAGAAAAAGAGTAAGCCCCCTAGGAAAACCAGGATACAAATTGGATTGGAAAGGGTTAAAATTAGAGATGAGCGAACGTACTCGTCCGAGCTTGATACTCGTTTGAGTATTAGCGTGTTCGAGATGCTCGTTACTCATGACGAGTACCACGCGATGTTCGAGTTACTTTCACTTTCATCTCTGAAACGTTAGCGCGCTTTTCTGGCCAATAGAAAGACAGGGAAGGCATTACAACTTCCCCCTGCGACGTTCAAGCCCTATACCACCCCCCTGCAGTGAGTGGCTGGCGAGATCAGGTGTCACCCGAGTATAAAAATCGGCCCCTCCCGTGGCTCGCCACAGATTTATTCTGACATAGAGGAGGGAAAGTGCTGTTGGTGCCGGAGCTGCTATAGGGAGAGTGTTAGGAGTATTTTAGTGCGGTGGCCAGGGGTAGAGGCAGGGCCAGACCGAATAATCCACCAACTGTTTCCCAAAGCGCCCCCTCGCGCCATGCCACCCTGCAGAGGTCAAGGTGCTCTACGGTGTGGCAGTTTTTCACAGAGACGCTTGACGACCGACGAACAGTGGTGTGCAACCTTTGTCGCGCCAAGATCAGCTGGGGAGCCACCACCACCAGCATGCGCAGGCATATGATGGCCAAGCACCCCACAAGGTGGGACGATGCCCGTTCACCGCCTCCGGTTTGCACCACTGCCTCTCCCCCTGTGCCCCAACCTGCCACTGAGATCCAACCCCCCTCTGAGGACACAGGCACTACTGTCTCCTGGCCTGCACCCACACCCTCACCTCCGCTGTCCTCGGCCCCATCCAGCAATGTCTCTCAGCGCAGCGTCCAGATGTTGCTAGCGCCACTGTTTGAGCGCAAGCGCAAGTACGCCGCCACACACCCGCACGCTCAAGCGCTAAACGTGCACATTGCCAAATTGATCAGCCTGGAGATGCTGCCGTATAGGCTTGTGGAAACGGAGGCTTTCAAAAGCATGATGGCGGTGGCGGCCCCTGCGCTACTCGGTTCCCAGTTGCCACTAGTTTTCCCAATGTGCCGTCCCAGCCCTGCACGACCACATCTCCCGCAACATTGTACGCGCCCTCACCAACGCGGTTACTGCCAAGGTCCACTTAACAACGGACACGTGGACAAGCACAGGCGGGCAGGGCCACTACATCTCCCTGACGGCACATTGGGTGAATTTAGTGGAGGCTGGGACCGAGTCAGAGCCTGGGACCGCTCACGTCCTACCCACCCCCAGAATTGCGGGCCCCAGCTCGGTGCTGGTATCTGCGGCGGTGTATGCTTCCTCCACTAAACCACCCTCCTCCTCCTCCAACGCAACCTCTGTCTCGCAATCAAGATGTGTCAGCGCGGCGTGGCAGCACAGCGGTGGGCAAGCGTCAGCAGGCCGTGCTGAAACTACTCAGCTTAGGAGAGAAGAGGCACACGGCCCACGAACTGCTGCAGGGTCTGACAGAGCAGACCGACCGCTGGCTTGCACCGCTGAGCCTCCAACCGGGCATGGTCGTGTGTGACAACGGCCGTAACCTGTTGGCGGCTCTGCAGCTCGGCAGCCTCACGCACGTGCCATGCCTAGCCCATGTCTTTAATTTGGTGGTTCAGCGCTTTCTGAAAAGCTACCCACACTTGTCATACCTGCTCGGAAAGGTGCGCCGGGTCAGCGCACATTTCCGCAACTCCAAGACAGACGCTGCCACCCTGCGGACCCTGCAACATCGGTTTAATCTGCCAGTGCACCGACTGCTGTGCGACGTGCCCACACGGTGGAACTCTACGCTCCACATGTTGGCCAGGCTCTATGAGCAGCGTAGAGCTATAGTGGAATACCAACTCCAACATGGGCGGCGTAGTGGGAGTCAGCCTCCTCAATTCTTTACAGAAGAGTGGGCCTGGTTGGCAGACATCTGCCAGGTCCTTGGAAACTTTGAGGAGTCTACCCAGATGGTGAGTGGGGATGCTTCAATCATTACCGTCACTATTCCTCTGCTATGCCTCTTGAGAAGTTCCCTGCAAAGCATAAAGGCAGACGCTTTGCACTCGGAAATGGAGGTGTGGGAAGACAGTATGTCGCTGGATAGTCAGAGCACCCTCATGTCTATATCTCAGCGCGTTGAGGAGGGGGAGGAGCATGAGGAGGAGGGGGAAGAGACAGCTTGGCCCACTGTTGAGGGTACACATGCTGCTTGCCTGTCATCCTTTCAGCGTGTATGGCCTGAGGAGGAGGAGGAGGAGGATCCTGAAAGTGATCTTCCTAGTGAGGACAGCCATGTGTTGCGTACAGGTACCCTGGCACACATGGCTGACTTCATGTTAGGATGCCTTTCTCGTGACCCTCGCGTTACACGCATTCTGGCCACTACGGATTACTGGGTGTACACACTGCTCGACCCACGGTATAAGGAGAACCTTTCCACTCTCATTCCCGAAGAGGAAAGGGGTTCGAGAATGATGCTATACCACAGGGCGCTGGTGGACAAACTGATGGTAAACTTCCCATCCGACAGTGCTAGTGGCAGAAGGCGCAGTTCCGAGGGCCAGGTAGCAGGGGAGGCGCAGAGATCAGGCAGCATGTACAGCGCAGGCAGGGGAACATTCTCCAAGGCCTTTTCCAGCTTTATGGCTCCCCAGCAAGACTGTGTCACCGCTCCCCAGTCAAGGCTGAGTTGGCGGGAGCACTGTAAAAGGATGGTGAGGGAGTACGTAGCCGATCGCACGACCGTCCTCAGTTGACGCCTCTGCCCCCTACAACTACTGGGTGTCGAAGCTGAACACATGGCCTAAACTCGCGCTGTATGCCCTGGAGGTGCTTGCTTGTCCTGCGGCTAGCGTCTTGTCAGAGAGGGTGTTTAGTGCGGCTGGGGGAATCATCACGGATAAGCGTACCTGCCTGTCAACCGACAGTGCCGACAGGCTAACACTCATCAAGATGAACAAAGCCTGGATTTCCCCAGACTTCTCTTCTCCACCAGCGGACAGCAGCGGTACCTAAACAATACGTAGGCCGCACCCGCGGATGGAAGCATCATTCTCTATCACCATAAAAAACGGGGACCTTTTAGCTTCATCAATCTTTGTATTATATTCATCCTCCTCCTCCTGCTCCTCCTCCTGAAACCTCACGTAATCACGCCGAACGGGCAATTTTTCTTAGGCCCACAAGGCTCAGTCATATAATTTTTCTAAACAATTTTTATACGTTTCAATGCTCATTAAAGCGTTGAAACTTGCACCTGAACCAATTTTTATTTTAACTGGGCTGCCTCCAGGCCTAGTTACCAATTAAGCCACATTAACCAAAGCGATTAATGGGTTTCACCTGCCCTCTTGGTTGGGCATGGGCAATTTTTCTGAGGTCCATTAGTACTGTTGGTACACCAATTTTTTGGGGCCCTCGCCTACAGTGTAATCCAATTAATTTTTTGCCCACCTGCATTACAGCTGACGTTACATCAGCTGTGTTGGGCACTGCAATGGGATATATTTATGAACCGCCGGTGGGTTCCAGGGAGCCACCCATGCCGTGGGTCCACACGGAGTTGTAACTACATGTGTCCACTTCTAAAGAGCCCCAGTCTGACTGGGGCATGCAGTGTGGGCCGAAGCCCACCTGCATTAAACATGACATTACCTCAGCTGTGATGGGCAATGCAATGGGATATGTTTATGTACCGCCGGTGGCTTCCTGGCACCCACCCAAGCTGTCGGTCCACACGGAGTTGTAACTGCATGTGTCCACTTCTAAAGAACCCCAGTCTGACTGGGGCATGCAGTGTGGGCCGAAGCTGTGATGGGCACTGCAATGGGATACATTAATGTACAGCCGGTGGGTTCCAGGGAGCCACCCATGCTGTGGGTGCACACGGAATTCCCATTGCGGAGTTGTACCTGCCTGTGACTATTTATAAAAAAACGCGGTCTGACTGGGGCATGCAGACACCTTGACAGAATGAATAGTGTGTGGCACATAGGTTCCCCATTGCTATGCCCACGTGTGCAGCTCCTGATGGCGGTGGCACAGGATTATATTTCTCATTGCTTCTGTACAGCATTGTGGGCTATCGCCCCGCCCCTTTTAAAGAGGGTCGCTGCCTAGCCGTGCCAACCCTCTGCAGTGTGTGTCTGCGGTTCCTCTGGCAGATGCACTTATAAATAGACATAAGGGTGGTGTGGCATGAGTGCAGCTGAAGGCTGCGCAGGGACACTTTGGTGTGCGCTATGGACACTGGGTCGTGCGGGGGGGGGGGGGGGGGGTTGGGCAGCATGTAACCCAGGAGAAGTGGCAGCGGAGTGTCATGCAGGCAGTGATTGTGCTTTGTTGGAGGTAGTGTGGTGCTTAGCTAAGGTATGCATTGCTAATGAGGGCTTTTCAGAAGTAAAAGTTGTTGGGAGGGGGGGGGGCACTCTTGTCACTATTGTGGCTTAATAGTGGGACCTGTGAACTTGAGATGCAGCCCAA
Source organism: Eleutherodactylus coqui (assembly GCF_035609145.1). Lineage (NCBI taxonomy): Eukaryota > Metazoa > Chordata > Amphibia > Anura > Eleutherodactylidae > Eleutherodactylus > Eleutherodactylus coqui. Next base: position 450,333,066 of record NC_089837.1, on the reverse strand, counting down.
CATGTAGCCCCTCGCCTGCCCTATCCGTTGCTTTGTCGTTCCCATCACTTTCTTGAATTGCCCCGATTTTCACAAATGGAAACCTTAGCGAGCATCGGCGATATCCAAAAATGCTCGAGTCGCCCATTGACTTCATCGCGATAATTTCGTCCCGAGTAACAAGCACCCGAGCATTTTGGTGCTCGCTCATCTCTAGTTAAAATGGGTCTGTTTAGATATGTGAGACAGAAGGATCCCTTTTTCTGCAATATCGCAGTAAACTTGCCCATTATATGCTATGGGCAAGTTAAAAATGACATCACACGCGTCAAACTCACGCCTACATTCAAGTTTCATGCTAGTGCATGCGATTTTTTTATTTATTTTTTTTTCTATTAAATTGTGATTTTTCACGTGCATGTAAAACGTATGCAAATCACGTGTACTGCAATGCAGTTTTCTCACACAATAAAGTGAACTTGCAGTGAAAATCGCAGAATTTCCAAAGTAGAACATCCATTGCAGATTTTTGTGTGAATGCACGTTTTCCGTGAATTTTTATGCCGCCCCCCCTTTTGAGGAGGTAGCATCCACAGTATCCGGGCATTCATTCACTTTGTATTGGAGATGCTGCATTACACAAACTTTCAGTATGCTAAGTTAACTTTCCTAACGCGATGAACATTTGTTTGGCACCTGCTACAGTGATATCCTTATAGACTGAACATACACATGTGAATGCGCTCATAGGCTCAACACTTATTGTCAATTTAGGGATAGATGCATCACAATGCAAAAAACTAAATTGGAGTATAGAATATGAAATGGCTTATAATTTTCTAGAAAGGCCATGCTGAGAAGTGGCTGCTGCAGGTAATGTGAAGCATCACATGGCAGCCGTTCAAAATAAATGGACATCCGTGTAATGCAAAATAAAAAATGTCGGGCAGCGTACACTCAGATCAGTGTAAATAAACATGCAACATGATTATATTCAATCTCCAGGGATGGCAAAAAGGGGGTAAGTGATCTTTGCAGCCAGACTGGCCCTCTATCAAACAGAAGGCGTGTATGGGGCGGAACAAAAATCACCATGTAATGCAGGGATGTGCTGCATTGCCAAAGTAGGAGTCATTCTTATAGGTTGGCTCTCTTTTCTGGTACGTAGAGGAGGGGCTCTCTAGCCGGGGACCCCCTATCTATGACATCCATGTACTCTAACACAGAATTTGGAAAGGGACTTTTATTCTGAGACAATACCTTTTAATTGTACAACATGCACACTAATTAGGAAACCACTAGGTAAGAGCTCTTTCACACGGGCGCTGTGATTTTCGGCCGCCCGAATTGCGGCTGAAAATCGCATGAATGAGAGGCAGCCACAACCAAGTCGCTGCTGCATTTCCCATTTTCTCGCCCATTCAGATGGTCAGGGGAGGGAGTTCAGCTCTGCTAAACTCCCTCCCCCCCTTCCCCTCGTCGTAGTCCGGCAAAAGATAGGACAAGACCTATCTTTTCCGGCCTGCGTAAAAGCGGCACTATATATGCTATCTTTTCTGACCAGCCGATTTTACGCACTGGAAAATTGCCCATCTAGCTTTCTGCTAGCCAATGCTCACATGCGGAATTCTACCACGGATTTCCGCAGCGTAAAATAAATCGCGGCATGTTCTATTTGCTGCAGATTGACGCTGCTGGAGGTCTCCATTAATATAGCATCTCCAGCAGGCACTTTTTGTTTTTAATCGGGGTACTCCCGCGGTGTAAATCCGCGGGCATATCCCACGACGCTCGTGGGCATGAGCCCTAAAACTGACATGGGAAAGGACTTGGGGATTTTATGTAACTGGAAACCAGTGTCAGGCAGCTGCTGCCAAGGCAAATAGAATCATGGGGTGCATCAAAAGAGGTCTAGGGGCACATGATGAGAACCTTGTTCTTCCTGGTCCGACCTCACATGAACAGTTTGGGGGCAGCGGTACTCAAGAAAGATATAATGGAGCTTAAGGGGGTTCGAAGACGGACAACTAAAGTAATAAATGGAATGGGCGGACTACAATACCCTGAGAGATTATCAAAATTAGGGTTATTAAGTTTAGAAAACAGATGGCTGAGGGGCGACCTAATAACTATGCAAAAATATATCAGGTGTCAATACAGAGATCTCTCCAGGAGTGTGACAAGGGGGATTCCTCTACGTCTTGAGAAAAGAAGATTTCTACACCCACATAGAAGGAGGTTCTTTACGGTAAGAGCAGTGAGACTATGGAACTCTTTGCCTGAGGATGTGGTAATGACAAACTTGATAATAGTTCAAGAGGGCCTGAACGCCTTTCTTGAGCATTACAATATTACATATAATAATCACTGATTACTCAGAAGGGTCGGTGATCCGAGGATTAATCTGATTAATCTTTTTCTCTTAAAGGAGGGAAATTGGCTTCTACCTCATGGCTGTTTTGCCGTCATCTGGATTAAAGTTTCAGGATTATAGCCTGATCTGGATGCTGCATCCCTATTTTACCTGTCTTTCGACATTAACCCGGGACGATTCTTCTGATCCACTTCCTTTTTGCGACAGTTGTTCAGAAGAAGCTGTGCGCTCCAGCCTTGGGCTTCAGGACAGCGAGCAGAGACCAATAGAATGGGTCTGCAATCAGGAGATGGTTGTGATGCCCAATCACTGCCATAATATAAACTTTCAAAAGTATACTTTTTTCTTGTTCTCCACATTTCCTCACATTTACTTGCTCGGAGGCAAAAAAATAACCGCAGGGCCTCACAGAACTATAATATATGTGTGCACGAGAACAAAGTGGTGCATGTATGACGTAACGGCAGTATGGAATCCTTTACTACTACATGTCAATTACCTCTGATATAATACTATATTGCAATGGGACAAATCCTTTGACAGTACAGCTTTTTATCATCTTATATGGTAAGTCGATGGCTTCACCGAGTTGTATGTAAATTGCACAGTACGCAATATCTGGCGTCTACGGTGAAATGGTGACATCTAGTGGACATCATCAGAAGTAATACAAATTCAAATACCATTCGCTTATTTATTGGAAGCATTTGCTAAATATTGCAACTGATGGTTATTGCGATGATCACCGGGCAGTAGTTGTAGAAAAAATGTTGGATATAACTTGTAACAAGAACATTAATTTGTTGTTTTTTTCTGTAAATAAAATTGTGCATTGGAACATAAATGCTGTGGAATTAAATTCTCATGGAAAATCTGCAGCTTTTACAATAGCAATGCAGTGGATGCGATTTAAATACTTCCCATCCACACACTACAGAAAAAATGGCCATTGTCCTTCCAAAAGTACGCCTATCCGTAGAATTACTAGCATGTCACTTGTCGTAAACCATGCTACATAAGATGGAGACCCTTGGAGGTGTCTGCCATAGTTTGTGACCTGAACTGGACACTATTGGATATACAGGTTATGTCGCTGCACACAAGCTGTCCATCACAAATAGTAATGAGCGAGCATACTCGCTAAGGGCAATTACTCGAGTAAGCATTGTCCTTAGCGAGTACGTGCCCGCTCAGAAGAAAAGATTCGGGTGGCGGGGGAGAGTGGAGGGGAGGGGGGGGGGGAGAATGGAGGGGAGATCTCTCTCTCCCGCCCCCCCCCCCCCCCCCCCCGCTCACTCCTGCAACTCACCGCTTACCCACGCCACAACCCAAATCTTTTCTTTCGAGCGGGCAGGTACTCACTAAGGACAATACTCGCTCAAGTAATTGCCCTTAGCGATTATGCTCGCTCATCTCTAATCACAAAGCATCAGCCCCTCTACTGAACGTCTTTGAGACGAACTGGGACAACGGGTCTGGAAATCTGAACAGCATCCATCTTCTTTGAGAGAACTTGCCAGACATTTGCAGGATGAATGGAAGGAAATTTCAGCTGAAGTAAATCAGACGTTGGTAGAAAGTATACTGTGGAGAGCATCCGATGTCATTAGGGCCCCAGTAATTATTAACATATGGAAATAAATTCTTACTCAGGTGTCCAATTACGTTTTGTAGCATGGAGTATGGTTCAAATTTCAAATTCGCAATACTATGCAAAAGGTGAAATTTGTGGAAATAAATGCTACTCTGGATTTCCTGCCTCTGGGGACATTCCCAATAATATTTCTGATTCTATAGTTGTGTGACTAGAGATATCCTTACATGGGCCAGAAGTCGCCCAAATGAGCGATTTTGGGCAACTGTTAGTCGGTGTGCACACGGCGCCCAACAGGGCATTGAGCGAGAAGTTGCTCTGTTGTCGCTAGTCGTTTCCATTTCAGCTGACTGAAAAGGACGACTGCTGAGCGGCTTCTTGCTCAATCTATGAAGAACTCCTGTTCCCTGTGAATGGAGGTGGGCGACCAGAAGGATCCGCAGCACACTGCGCCTCCATTCACTTGGATGACTATCGCTCCTGTGTAGTCTGAAGCACAGGAGTCATGGTTGCTGGTTTGGTTGTCAGGCGCTTATGCGCCCAACAGTCAAGCTGTGTAAAGGTAATGTAAGGGCTACAGTCACACGAGCAAGCACGATATTGGACCAAGAAGCCTGGACCGATATCGAGCTTGTTCATGCACAAACGCCTTACATCACTTCCGCTAAATTGCGAGCCTCCGGCGCTTGTTTCGTGCCTGTCAGAGGATCGACAAGTGTTTCCCATTGATTTCAGTGGGAAACATCACATCGCACACGCGTGTACATCACCCAGCATGCAATGTGTTTGACTGTCCCATCCCTGTGAGGGGGGGGGGGGAAGGAAATCGCTCATATGTGACTTTATTTAAATGAATGGAGTTCATATTCGAGCGTCTCGCAACACACACAACTCGCCCTCGTGTGACTGTAGCCCCGGACCATGTTCACATGAGGCAAATACACAGATCGGCACTGCGTGTCAATTACCATGCAGGTTGTGTGCAGATTGTTGTTTTTTTCCCCCAAACCCTGGAAAAAATCTCCTGCACGGTGCAACAGGAATTACGTCGAATTTTCTGTGTGGGAGTTTTTTTTTTCCTTTCTTTTTGCCCAGAATCCAGGTTATTTTTACATCCCATTGCATTCAATAGGAATCCTTCATACATGCGGGCACGACATGTGGCACGTGCAGCCGTGCGCGCGCTATGAGAGGCGCTCTAGCTCTGTGAGTTATAGTGGCTGGCTGGGAGCCCCGGTCAGCCGGCTTGATTGGTCTCAGTCCTGCTCCAGTAGAAGTTACCTTGTCCCGATCCAGCTCTGCCTGTGTTCTTGGTTTCCCTGTCGTGTTGGTTTATTCTATCGGCCTAGCCTGTCAGTACTAGTGAGTAGTCACCTGCATAGGTACGGTGGTTTCTTCCTGTCCTGCCACTAGGCAGCGTAGGGGCAGAGTTGGCGGCCTGGACCTGTCCACCTTCAGGGCTATCTCCAGGAAGGGACATTGGCGTGGGTGAGGGTCAGGGAGCCTCGCGCCGTGCGTACCTGTGCACACTACTAGTATTGTAACAGTTGAATAAAATTATCAAATGAATGATTTTCAATGTTTTCATTCTCCTTTGCATTGTTTTCAATCCTGCGATGCTACATGGAAAAAAAAATCTCAGCATCTATCTATCACATTGTTTTCAATGGGGCTGGCGGCAGTGAGCCAAGATGGCAGTCATGACTCTGTACTGTGACAGCTTTTTTTGTTGCGATTCTCCGCTTGCGGGTCGGCCTATCTATCAGATTAGGCTGACTGGCGGAGATTAGCCTGCTGCTCCTGTGCAGCGGCTCCCGCGACGAAGCTTCGCCGCAGAATACCACAACACCCGTGGACAGAGGGCCTAACACTTTTCTTGCAATATATTCCATACATTGTATCTTTTTGTTTTACCACTGAAAATCAAGGATACAAAGCTCAGCCCATCTGCAATCCACTGCTTGTTATTAGGCATTCAACTTCTCTAGTAACTCAGAGTTGGAATGTTTCTTAGCTGTGAGGAGCGTCTGTCTTCACAGGTTTAGCTCCCTGCACTCACACTGCTCTCAGATCTGCAGGCAGTGTGTACACAAGCTCTGCTTCTCCTGATCTTATATTTACCTAACCAGGTATGGGCACGATAATTATCATACCGATCTAATGTACATGTATTAATCTCTTTTTTTTTTTTGCAGTCATTTTTATCACTTAACACTGTGCCTCACACTTCTTTTATAATTTATTCTCAAACATGGTACCTCGTTATAACCTGTTCGCATTTTACCTCACTCCTCATTATAACTTGATCATGAGCATCATGTCCCATGCTTCATTACCTGTTCTTGACCATTGTGCCTCATATCTTATTAGAATCTGCTTTCGACCATTGTGCCTCATACCTCATTATAACTTGCTTACACACATAATGCTTATTACCTCATTATAACCTGTTCACAAACATTGTCTTTCATATCTCATAATCTGCTCATGAGCATTTTGCCTCGTACCTCATTATACCTAGTTTACAAATATCGTGCTTCAGATCTCATTAGAGCCTGTTCATAAACGCTGTGCCTTATATCTATTCAATTGTCTGCTCATGTGCATTGTGCCTCACACCTCATTATAACCCGCTCATGAATATTGCCTTACATCCCATTGTAATTTGTCCATGAACATTCTGCCTCAAGCCTAATATGTTTTTTTTTTGCTTTTTGCAGCAATTTTTGCATCCATGTATATATATTATATTTATTATGGGTTGTTTATTATGTTTTAATAGCATTTGCTGCCTGTCTCCTTATTTCGGGTTTTCTCTTTTTCCTTGTACTTCTGTTTTATGTTTTACTTTCCCCCTTTCTCTCAAAACTTTTAATTTGTTATGTCCATGCAACACCTCTGTTACAATTAAGGACTTGAACTGAGTCGGAACCGTATCAACTTGATATTTTTATGGTTTGCACACCATGAGTTCTTGAAACCTGTTCACTAATATTAGTGTTACTAAAGGTGCTGGAGTCTACCGTTGTTATACCCTTACCTGGGAACCAGCCTGGTGTTCCCAAGTCCTTGCATTGATTCTTGGATTTGAAGCGTCAGCATCCTTCTGTATAAATGGCGGTGTGCTGATTTGTTTCTTTCTTTATTTCTCCTCGTTCACACCTGCTTTTGTTATTTCCATTGGAATTCCATCTGCCTACTCCGCTTTTGGAGCGAAGAAACAGAATTCAAAGAGAAATAAGCAATTTATTTTTCTTTTCCCAAAAATGGGTTTTTGAAATAGCGGAATGCTTTCCATTTGATCTGTTTCCATTTAGGATCTGATTTTTACGGCAGCAGCCCCCAAAGGTGTTACCTCAGAAGTTCCGGACACAAACTGGTCATGGTGACTGTAACGTGGTAGCAGAAAAGCGAACAGGGTCACGAAACTGAGGTTGGGCCAGGTGCAATTCTGGCATAAGGATAAGGGTCAGCGCAGGCAGCAGAAAGAGATAACCTGGTCCAAAAACAAACCAAGGTCAGGAGTGGAGAAGTTGGGAAAGCTTTGTAGAACAAGCACTGGTTAAAAAAAACAGCTGCAGAGCTTTGCATACGACAGTGGGCTAATTGTTCAGGCACCTGCTAATGAGAAAGGGTGCCTACAATAGCCAGAGGCTTGCCTAGGGTGGCTGGGAGTAGAAAAAGCTGGCTGAGAACACTGGCCCTAAGGGTACCAGGAAAATGACAATAGATGCAGCATCTGCTTTTACAAGATATGGTCGTGGCACTAATCACGACCAAAGGCAGGAGGAGGTAACTGCTGCCACCAGCCATTGTCAGCCACCATGATAGCCAGTGATTGCCCACAGTTGTCACACATTTTTTTCGGGCATGTAACCACTCAACCCAAAAGTACACGAATACAGGGGAAGCCACATGGGAGTGCAGCCTAATCTGTTAGCTGAGCATGGGTTTTTGTTTTTTTAGGCACAAAATAGTTCAGAGACGAAGGGGAGCAGGGTGGCAGTGCAGGGAAGAGGGGCCCACTAAGATGTTAACTAGCCCCTGAATATGTGACTGTAGTGTTGTTACTGCTGCCAGGGATTGGTTGCTGCAGCCTCTAAGCAGTGGATAAAATATAATTACCATTACATGACAACTACACTTATACAATCCTACCATTACAATCCTTTAAAACAAATAAAAGGTTGCTGAAATACACTCGTTGAAAAAAAGCAATAGTTTTGCTGCAAAACTTGGCATGCAGTTACATCTCAGGCAAATGATCAGAGTTGTGGTGTGATTAGATGAACGGTCTTGTCACCTGAGACCCTAAAAGTGGTTCCACCCTTGGCCTATATAAAGGATCTCAGAGGCTCTTTGTGTGCAGTGACTTATTTTTCCGCTTGTGTAAGCTTGTTGACCTCCAAACGGCTCAACGACACAGAGAAGAGATTTCACCCAATTAACAGAATTTGAAAGGGGGCACATTATTAGAGTGAAAGTAGCTGCATAGTCATATTGATAAATTACCCCCCACCTGGGCCATTCTTACCAGACTGTTAGAAGGTGTTGGGACCAGTGCATGTGTGAGGGCACACAAGACGACCGGGCTGAGAATGCCCTCGACAGACCACCAGTAGAGAGGATCGTCTGATTGTCCCACACGCGCGAACAGCTCCAAGTGTTTCATTGTCCACTATCTAGAGACAGCTAGACACAGGGGCATGTAACAAAGGTGCCATCGGAACCTTTTCATGGCGCTTGGCTGGGGGACATTTGGTCTCACAGCACCCATTCCATGTACTGCTTTTGAGTGGAGTGGAACTTGGGTGGCTTTAGTGACGAATCTCACTTTCGTCTGCGCACTGACGATGCCCATGTTTTGTATCTGGAGACCTAAGGGTGAGCGCCTCAATCCTGCCTTTGTCTCTACGGTGCAATTGAAGAGATTTCACCCAGTTACAAGAGTTTGAGAGGGGCTCATTATTGGAATGTGAGAAGCTGGATGGTCATATCGATGAATTTCCCATCATCTGGGCTATTCTGACTGGACTTGTAGGAAGTATTGGGATCAGTCGATGTGTGATGGCACACACACAAGGCGACCGTGCTCAGTACGCTCTCGACAGACCACCAGTATAGACAATTGACGGAACATCTAACAAGCATGAACATCTTCACCTGTTTCTTTGTCCTAGGGGTGAGCGCCTCAATCCTGCCTTTACTGTGGAGCGGCATACTGTCCCCACTGCTGGTGTGATAGTCTGGGGACCATCACATATGACAGTCGGTCACCCCTAGTAGTGCTGCAAGTGACAACAACAGATCATTGATATGTTCAGGATATCCTGCAGCCACATGTATTGACTCTGGTATGCCAACATCGACAGCCTACAACTATATGCTCGGTTATAGAAAATCTGGAGCGATATGTTGCAGGATACCATACGGAACCTGTATGCCTTCATGTCCAGCTATATCACATCTTGTATCCAAGCTAGAGGTGGTACAACAGGGTACTAGAGCCTCCCTTCAAGTGTTCAGTTTTCCACAATAAATTCTCCTTTTGCTCTAATATTGTAATCATTTACTTATATCAACGTTACAAACGCAACGAGAAATATACCTGAAATATATGCAATCACTGTACCCTGAACAAATTATTAGCACAGTACCTTTGGGGAGACTATAGAGAGATGAAGTCAAAATGATCTTTTTTACTGGTGATGAGCCTGGGTGATAGTACTCACAATTACACAGCACCGAAACTTGAATATTCTGATAGAGTGACAGATGGTATCTGCTCTCACTAGTGGTCTCTTTCCCGGTAACCGTTTGGCACTCGCAGTCAGTAATTGCAACTGATGTTTCTTTGGATAATCAGGAGACCTTCTTTTGGTGCTTGCACCGCAGGAGCTAGATAGCACCACTCCACGTATCTGAGTTGCATTCTTTCTCTCTCAGGTACAGGAAAACCCAGCTCTCCAGTATCACCGGGGTAGCTCATTCCTCACAAGGCTCTCTGTTCTCTACAAAAGCTGCTGAGTAGCACCACCTTGAATTGGACAATGAGTAGTCAGTGAAGTCATTAGCATTGAGTGTGGATTAAAGGGGCACTAAGGGCTTTGATGGGTGGTTTGAATGCCAGGCAGAAACAAAGGTGACTGAGACAGTCGACTTAAGAGGCTGACGAAAGCATGGAGCCATTGACTGTCATTTATAAGTCTGGTGGGAAGGTTGTATATGTACAGTATGTGAATATTTATATATCTATATTTGCACATGTGCAAATTTACTTCCACCCCTTACATTTCTATAATAAACTACCGCAACAAATGAATGATTCATGCACGTTTGGTTGGTTCTCACTGTATGCCACATTTTAACAATCCGATACATCTCCACATAATATGGAAAAATACTTTGTGCCTTTATTAAAGTGTATTGATATTTATAAAGTACATAGAGACAGAAAACCATGAAGCATTTTATTACTGCGCGTCCCTCAGATGATGGTTAACCTCAGATAAATGGTAACTGTGTCTGATATTACTGCCCAGCCATTAACAGGAAATGGTTCGGCTATGAATCTCGCAGCAGCCAAGATAATCTCTTTATCACTCAATAACTTTGTAGTTGTAAATCGCCATAGACTCTCAGGGGGCTCCGCATCAAACCAACGGGCCAGAATTGCTTCAAGTGCATCTTCCATAGCCTCTCGTAGCCCTAAGGTTATCAAGGAGAATAAGCCGCATTATCTATATTAGAATGTAGCGGTCACCCGCGGAGGATATCTTCAGAAGCCCAATACACATGGACATCGCCAACCAGTTTCTAATATAATAGGTCTCATTTATAGCAACTGTCTAGGATGATTTCACACGACCGAGAAAATCGCACGAGCTTTGTGCGCACAAATCTCACACGGATATGAACCCCATTCTTTATTACCAATTTTTTTTTCACGCATCGCGGTGCGGGGGAAAAAAAATCGCAGCAAGCTCTATCTTTTGGCGTTCTTGTTTTCAATGAGGCCGGACACACATCGCACGGTAAACACTTGACGATCCTCCGATGCGACTAAGGCCTCATGTCCATGGGGAAAATCAGGCCCGCTACGGATTCTCCATGGAGAATCCGTAGTGGGTCCCTCCTGCCCCCCGGACATGAGGGCTGAAAATACCAACTACTCACCTCTCCGCACGCCCCGGATCTTCCCTTCTTTGCGGGTTGATCTTCTCTCCGTCGCAGCCGGATCTTCTTTCTTCGGCCTGGCGGATGTGCTCGGCACGCCGGCTGCATGCCGCGTGCATGCGCCGGGCACATCCACCGGCCCGAAGAAAGAAGATCCGTCCGCGACGGAGAGAAGATCAAGCTATGAAGAAGGGAAGATCCAGAGCGTCTAGAGCAGGTGAGTTTATTCTGATGCGGGTCTCCCGCGGATCCGGACGGCTTCCATAGGTTTCAATAGAAGCCTGTGGGAGACCCGCACCTAAATGGAGCATGTCCATTTTTTTCATGCTCCAGATTTTTTTAAATTCACTTTTATTGACCATCCGCGGGTATTTATCTACCCGCGGGTGGTCAATGCATCCCTACGGGGTGCGGATCCGCGTGCGGGTGATCCGCTGCGGATTTTAATTGTTCTTTTGCCTGTGGACATGAGGCCTAAAAGCCACGCCGGAGGATCACAACTGGACTGAAGTGACGGGAAGCGTTTTTGACACAAAAACGCCTCTCATCCGCGGGGACATCCAATATCGCGCTCGGCCGTGTGAAACTAGCCTAAGAGACAAAAACTATCCTTGTTGCTCATAGCAACCAATCACAGCTCACCGTTCATTTCTTAAACTGCCCTGGAAAAAATTTAAGCTGCACTCTGATTGGTTGAGGTAAAGCAGTTTTGATGAGATCCAATCACATTGCTGCTCTCTTTCTCCAAAGGCCTCTAAAGAATGAGAGTTTGAAATTGGTTGCCATAGGCAACTGCTTCACTTTTCCCTTGCACTAGTTTTGATAAATCTCCCATATTGTTTGGGAGTGGTGCAAATACAAAAATGATATCGCTATTTAGGACACAGGCTGGTTTCACACTGGGCGGATTCTGGGTGGAGATCTCGCTGTTTGGCTGCAGCAAAAAAAATGCGAGATTTCCGCTGGGAACCTGTTTCTTCCAAACCCGCGGCACTTAGCCACGTGTTTTGAAGCGGCCTGGCCGCACGCTTTTCTGCTGCGTCTGTGTTCCCATAGAGGAGAGCGCGGCCGCAGCGAAAGAAGAAAAAAAATGAACATGCTGCGGCCGGCGAATCTGAGAAATCTTGTCCACATGGCTGGCTAATCCCGGGATTAGCGTCCGCAAGCGGATTTGCTGCAGCGGAATTCTGGACGGAATTTCCGCGGCAAATCCGCCCAGTGTGAACCCAGCCTAAAGGGTTTGCCAACATAAAAAATAAGAGATGGTATAAAATAGAAAAAAAAGCAATAGTCACGTTTCCAATGGGCACCCCGTCCAGCGCCGCTGCTCTAATCCCCACTGATTCGATCCTGAGTGACTGCAGCCATTATGTTCTGCTCACCGCTCACTCAATCCTTGGCCCCAGTGATCACATGTGATTCATGCTCAGACGCCCACTGCAACCAGTGATTGTCTGGATCAGAGATGACTGCTGTAGTCACCCCCCATGCTGCTGTAACCCTTAGGCCTCACGTCCATGGGCACGCACGGTTTCCAAATGTGGAATCCAGCAGCGGTTTCCAGCCATGCCCGCTTACATGAGGCCTAAAAAACATTTTCTTACCTGTCTGGAGCCGGTGTGGGTCTTCTCCGTCCACAGCCGGATTTTCTTTCTCCTGCACTGCGCATGCACTCGGCACGCCGGCCAGGGTGCTGCGCAAATGCGCAGTAGCGCTTTTTAAAAAACTCCTGCTTTCCTGCGGATCTGCGGCACATCCACCGTGTCAGCTGTGGGTGTGCCACGGATCATATGGCTTCCATTGACTTTAATGGAAGCTGTCAGTGCAGGATCTGCAGAAAAATGTTGTGATTCTTTTTCCACACGCATGTGATCCGCACGGCTGGAAAAAATGACATCCGCATGGTTTTAATTATATTGCAGATGCTAATGCATCCCTATGGGCGGCTTGATTTGCGGATCTCCCGTGTGGGTTCCCCTGTTTTGCGGATCTTCCCTGTGGACATTGGGCCTTACACAGTAATGCCCCATTTACACGAGATGACTATCGGCTAAACAACTGTACAAGCGGCTGATGTCACGGCTAAATTGTTAGCGCTCGGATGGAGCATTTAGACAGGCAGATCACTGCTGAGTATCGCTAACATCTCGCTCAGCGGACAGCATTTAGACATAGCGAGAAGTGAGCGAACCAGTGATGATTTTTCTGCTGGTTGAAAGTGAGCGACAATCGAAAAGTAAATACATGTCTTTCTTTATGTCTCCTTTGTTCTCCTACATAGAAATGCTTTGTTACCCCCACAAAGTAATAAGACCCCTTTCTGTCCCCATTTATAGTCCTCTTTTATGTGCCTCCCCACAGTAAGAATCTCCTTGTTTCCTACACTAAATAATGATCCTCCTTTGTGCCCCAAAGTTATAGGCCCATGCTATGACACCTTCAATTAATAGTGCATACTTTGTGCCTCCTCAGGTCCCTCTGTGCCCCCACCCAGTTTTCTCTGAGGTCCCTCTGTGCCCCCACCCAGTTCTCTCTGAGGTCCCTCTGTGCCCCCACCCAGTTCTCTCTGAGGTCCCTCTGTGCCCCCACCCAGTTCTCTCTGAGGTCTCTCTGTGCCCCCTCAGCTCCCTCTCATTTCCTGAGTGCATATTGTTGAAAATTGCGTCATCTGTGTGGAGTTAACAAGTTCTCCTGCGCAGAGGCGTAACTTGAGGTTCCAGGGCCCCAATGCAAAACCTGTAACAGGGCCCCCAACTATAAAGCTTTATTCATAGTACTGGGTTCCCTATATGGAGAAGAGAGGCCTTATGGGCCCCCCAAGGCTCCTGAGCCGGGTGCAACCGCATACCCTACATCCTCTATAGTTACGCCCCTGCTCCTGTGTTTGTGGATTTCCTCCCACACTCCAAAATATAGAAAAATGTCTCTTCTGTTGGATGTGGAAATTAGATTATGAGCCCATCTGGGAAGAGGGACTAATATGTTGATTGCAATCTCTGTATAGCGCTGCAGAATATGTTGCTGCTACAGTATATAATGTCATGGAATACACCTATAAACTTTGCAGCCTTTACAACTGGTTCAATTCCAGGAAGCACAACTGACCACAGATGATCCAGTGGCATGGTTGAGTGTCTACAGATCGCCCTTGTAGTTTTGGCCTCCAGCTTTTATGCAAGATGGCTAAACTTAGAGGTGTCATTTCAGGCTCCTGGGTCCAAATCCAAAATCTATAACCAGGATTCCAACTATAGTATAACATGCCATTTATAGTTCTGGTCTCCTCAGTGGCGGATTTGGGCTAGTTTCACACGGGCGATTGCGATTTTGCTGCACGAAAACGCGCCAAAATCGCGTCTTTTTTTCTCGCAATTTTTGAACATCAGCGCTCCTTTTTCTCGCAAAATTATTGCTGTTGCTCGCGATTTTTAAATTTTTTTTAATAGGACTTTCTAATGTTAAAATCGCATGGCATCGCAATGTTTGTTGCGTTGCGATGCGATAAAAAGGAGGCTCCATAGAGAAACATGAGAGAGAAAAAGAAAATCGCACATCGCAGAAAAATAGAGCATGCCGCGATTTTTCGTTCTCTTAACATCGCATGAGTAAAAACATCGCAGATGAGAAAGAAACCATTGTGAATCATTGGTTTCATAATCTGCTTTTTTACTGACTTTCGCATCACGCAAAAATCGTGCAATTTTCTCAACCGTGTAAAACCACCCTTAGGGGACCAAATGCCCGGGGCTGTTCACACAACTTGGACCCTTGCACATACACAAAGTATGACCCACCCCATAAATATTTAATAAACAGTCACAATAACCCTGCTTCGCCCTCAGGGTGTGTTTGCACAGTGGAATTCACTGCAGAATTTTCTACGTGAATTCCGCCTCTTGTTTTCAATGAGGCCAGCTTTGATTTTGGTGAAGGTCCTATTTTTTGCGTAAGCGTAGGTTGAGCAGCACAACCAGTATCCAAAAAAGTTTAGCTCTATTGATCCATAAAAAGCAAAGCAGCAACGTTTTAACTCCTTCTGGAGTCTTTGTCAAGCTCTTTTTTTGCGTAATCACAGAAAACTCATTTTCATGTTCATATAAAAACACACAATTTTCACGCATGTGACAATTGCATGTTCAGCTCTCGCAAATTACATCACAATCGCAAAGAAAATCACATTTTTACTAGCACAATATAGGTTGATATCGTGCTTGACAGTGTAAATACGAGCTAAGAGGTCCAGCCATGACTTCGGGAACCCATTCATGCAAAATTTGCTTACACGTTGGAGACAAATTATGGCTCCGTAAGGAACACCGTACAGGGAAAGTGTCTCTCTCACCTTCCCTGAGGATGATCTGGACACCTGTTATCCCTTCCCTCCCCTCCCTGCATTCTGGGGTGCATGCATTGAGTAGTGTGTGGTACGATGACCACACAGATGCGCACACCCACAGGTTTCTGCCTATCTCTTTGCAGGTGCAGCCTCCAGATGTCTGATATGTTATGTGTGTGTCAGGTGGATAATGCGTGACACTGTTCCCTGTTATGTCAGCACAGTGGCTGACTCTCTCTTCCCTTGGTGTGAGGACACTTGGACTAGCTATAGTTTGCTATCTGTATGCATGTGAATTCTGGGTGGGGTTCTTCTTCAATATGCTCTGCATTACCGTGTGCGTAGGTGTGAACAGAGACTTGTCTTGTATGTCTGTGCAAGTGGCAAGACATGTGGTAACAGAGTACGTGCAGTCCTGTTCTGTGTGGTGTGTATTACTGAGTGTGTTGGTGCGAACGGTGTATTCTGAATGTCTGTGCAGGTGGCTAAACATGAGATGTGAACAGTCGCGTTCTGTGTTCAGTGTGTGTGAACAGTCGTGTCCACTGTTTTGTATCTCTAGGTTCCTAATCATAGCCAGGTCCCAGATGAAGACAGTGGAGCTGTCCTTATCGGGACAATCACCTCACTTTTAGGCAGAGTTTCCCCTGATTAGTAAAGGACAGGTGAGAGTTGTTGCGGTTTTATTAAAACACCATCTTGCATCCATGCAGAGATGCGGCGCTTTAGTTAGCCGCATGGACATAATACTTACAATACTAAAGTTGCACCCTGAGAGACTTCTCAAAGAAGTAGGCCATGTTAAAGATTGCGCCTCAAGAGACTACTTGAAGAGTTAAATTGTGTTTCTTGTTTCTGTTTTGTTTCCTTCATTCACTTGTACCTGTTGTTTTCATAGACGCTGGACTAAAATGCTGCAAGGTGCATCCTGGACTTATTTTCACCCTTTTTGGTCATCCTGAAGGTTTGCAAGTTTGGACTTAGTAATGTCATATTGCATGTTTTCTTTACAGGATAGCTTCATGCATATGGACTCATTGAAAAGACTTTACAGTAATGATGTTTGGCTACTGCTTAACCTTTGAATTCTTCTCCTTCTGGCTTTCCTACTTTACAGTACATATATGAAAATGTTATTACCTGTATTGATGTAGTTTATTCAAATCTGTCTGAATTTGGGAAGAAGAATAATGTAAGGGCCCCATAGCTAGCCGGGACTTAAAACTCCGTCCTTGTCCGACATGTTTGCTTAAAAACGTTTATACCTGCAAATATTATAATTCTTAAAAATTAATGTACTGTCATGAGTTTTGGTAGATAAACTGTGCCATCCTTCAGGATTAATCTTCACGCCGAGGACAGCTGTGTTTTAAATAGGGGGGAACTGTAGTGATACAGATATGTCTGACTATAGGGCAGTCAGACACTCAAAGGTGAGGATACCTGTCTATGAGCTCCTCAGGAGAGATAGAAGGTATTGTGTAAGAGAGAGACACTGTCTTTCCCTTAAATGCATGGGTTAAATCTATTCTGCTCAGCAACAGCTTGCTTTGGATTGGCTGGTTGTCACTAATTTCCCTGATTGGTTAAGGGGCAGGAGTTGTGAGACGCCCGGGAAAATGAGCACTGTGAGGCAGGAAATGAGTCAGAGTTTGGAGAAAAAAACGGGAAACTACAGGAAGTGAAGAATGAGTTAGGAGAAGTTGTTGCCAGTAGCTGGATGAGTGAGGAGGTGCAGTGCATTGCTGCAGGACTTAACAGGCTAATCAGGATGAAGTGGAGAGAAAACTAACTAGAATCAGCACAGAGTGGAGGAGAGGATCTAATTACAGTCTCCACAACAGTGAGTGTGATCTGGTCCTGGGAATCTCAAGTCAGTAACAGTGCAGGTGGTTGGGTCTTAACTAGAGATGAGCGAACACAAAAATGCTCGGGTGCTCGTTACTCGGCACGAAATTTTCGCAATGCTCGAGGGTTCGTTTCGAGTAACGAACCCCATTGAAGTCAATGGGCGACCGGAGCATTTTTGTATTTCGCCGATGCTCGCTAAGGTTTTCATGTGTGAAAATCTGGGCAATTCAAGAAAGTGATGGGAACGACACAGCAACGGATAGGGCAGGCAAGGGGCTACATGTTGGGCTGCATCTCAAGTTCACAGGTCCCACTATTAAGCCACAATAGCGGCAAGAGTGCCCCCCCCCCGCACTGTCAGCGTAAAGATCGTTCTCCTCTGGCACAGCTGTAACAGCTGTAGCAGAGAAGAACGATGTTAGCCCATTGAATTCAATGGAACCAGCAATACAGCAGGTTCCACTGAATGCAATGGGCTGCCGGCGATCGCAGGATGAATGGTCGGGAAGGGGTTAAATATATAACCCCTTCCCTGCAATTTATCCAGAAATGTGATACACTAAAAATATATACCGGCGTATAAGGCGACGGGGCGTATAAGACGACCCCCCAACTGTCACCTTATACGCCGGCAATACAGTGGAGCAAAGAATAAAAAGCATTACTTACTTCTTCAGACGATCTGCGCCGCTCCTGCAGACTGTCACTCCTTCCTGGTCCACGGACTAAAGCTTTCTCTATGAAAGGCTTGAAATCCCCGCCTCCAGAAACACAGCCAATCACAGCAATTCAATGACATCACTGTCATTGGCTGTGATTGGCTGAAGGCACGTGTGTTTCTGGAGGCGTGGATTTAAAGCCTTTCGTAGAGAAAGCAATGCTCTGCCGGGAACCAGGAGGGAGCGACAGCCTGCAGGAGCACCGCAGAACACCAGGAAGGAGTGACAGTCTACAGGAGCGGTGAAGATCATCTGAAGAAGTGAGTAATGCTTTTTATTCTTTGCTCCACTGTATTGCCGGCGTATAAGGTGACAGTTGGGGGGTCGTCTTATACGCCCCGTTGCCTTATACGCCGGTATATATTTTTAGTGTATCACATTTCTGGATGAATTGCAGGGAAGGGGTTATATAATTAACCCCTTCCCGACCATTCATCCTGCGATCGCCGGCAGCCCATTGCATTCAGTGGAACCTGCTGTATTGCTGGTTCCATTGAATTCAATGGGCAAACATCGTTCTTCTCTGCTACAGCTGTTACAGCTGTGGCAGAAAAGAAGGATTTGTCTTCTATATGTTCTCAATGGGGTCGGCGCTGCTGCCGCCGGCCCCACTGAGCGCATATAGAGACGATTTATGGCCTTTAGAAGGACCGTTGGGGTTCTTGAAGCCTACAATACACCTAACACTCTCCCTATAGCAGCTCCAACATGATACCACTTTCCCTGAACTAATGTCAGAATACATCCGTAGCGAGCCGCGGGAAGGGCAGATTTCAATACTCGGGTGACACCTTATCTCCCCAGCCACTCACAGCAGGGGGGTGGTATAGGGCTTAAACGTTGCAGGTGGAAGTTGTAATGCCTTCCCTGTCTTTCAATTGGCCAGAAAAGCGCGCTAACGTCTCACAGAGGAAAGTGAAAGTAACCCGAACACCGCGTGGTGCTCGTTAAGAGTAACGAGCATCCCGAACACCCTAATATTCGCACGAATATCAAGCTCGGACGAGTACGTTCGCTCATCTCTAGTCTTAACAAATATCTACAAAGTAATTCTTAAGGCACATCCCCAGATAACTGAGACTGGTGGGTTCATCTCTGGTAACTAAAGAAGAGAGAGAGCCCTGTAGAAAAGGAAATGTGCTATTCATGTTGCTGAAATGCTTGTTGAAGTGGATGCTAACTGAAATCTGCAAACAGTGAACTGTATTTTCGTATTTTTTAAATACACATTGAGTAAACTGTGTACCTTTTGGTTTACCACAAAAGCTAAATATTTAACTACTCAAAGGTACTGGCGTCACGTGACATTTTATTATCAAACAGTTTCATCATCAGTTTGACATTGCCCCTGTATGCGACTGAGCTAGGCCCAACACAGCCATTACTTGGAGGTACCGCGGAGCCACCGTTGACATCCATCTTGTTTTCCCCCGAAGTCTCCCCTATAGCGGACGGTGCCCGCTCAGATGCCAAACCAGCACTCCTCTCCCTGTGCTTCATGTCACCACACTTTCCAGCCTTGCGAGGGCAGGATACCTGTATGTAAGTGCTAATGACTGAAGCTCAGAGGGTAGGGGTTCTGGGTGGCACAGAGTGGCCTCCATTATAGTAGTGCTGCCATATAACTTTTTAGAAAGGGGATGAGAGGTATAGTGGTACAAATTAGTAGGGGCAGTTTGGACAGCTACTGTGGCCGCCCCTATTATAATCAGCCATTGGGTCTCCTTATATGTGGCAGATTGACCTTTTGGCTTCAGCACCCAAGTGGGTTTACATTCCCTATAGTTACCCTTACAGCCAAAATGCATTCAATGTGCGGTCTCCGAGACATCGGGCAGCACACAGACAGGATGTCTGTATGCTGCCTGAACAGACTTGTGCCTGAGGATCTCGGGTGCAACTTCTTACACCATAATCTAAATTTGAGGTTGGACAGTCTGAAAAAAATCCAAAAAAGTCACAGAAAAGTTTTGATTACTTAACAATCCTGATGAACTGTTCATGTGCCTGACAGTAAATTACATGTTCAGCATCCAGTTAAAAGCGTGTCATTCTCTGCGGAACAACTGATTCAGGTGCAATTTATTATTGTATGTAATTTGTCATGTTGAAGCTGACACGATACAAAGACGGCTCGCAGTACACACCATTATTCTTCTGTTTGTAAGCAGAGAAACTGTTACTCACAACAACCCATCTAACTCGTTCCAGACAAAGAGAGAACTGGAAGTCACGTGCTGCCGAGATATCATTCTGTATCTCATGTACATTGAAGGAATTAAAGATTATCCCTCCCCAAAACAGAAATGCATCACGATTCCCTTCAGGACCAAGCCATTATGGGCTTCACAATCATAGACTTTTTTGGGTCTTGTAAAGGAGTTGAAGTCTGCTGTGGTTGCATGACAAATCCGCTGCGGAAAATCCAGCTCTAGTGCCCATGTCCCAAAGATCACAGGTGTAGGGTACCATGTGGGTGTATAGTGAGTCAGGGCTATTAGGGACGTTTCACACAGGACAAAATATTCCGCAACTGCGTTACTGAGTATGTCCTCCTGTAGAATATTTAGCCCAAAAATCCCCACTGCTAACGCAGATTTTGGTGCGGAATTGAACAAAAGCAGAATCCCGCCAGCAATTGCGTATAAAAATCCGCAGTTAGCAAAACAGATTATGGTTTGGAATTCAAGGATGGCTGCAACGCTGCTGTAGAATATTCTATCCCATGTGAAAAGTCCCTTAAAGGAAGCCTGACACCTAATTTTTGGGCTACAAACAGAATATACTGTTCAATGTGTGCTGTTATGAGGAATCCATAGTTACCTTTATCTGTTTCCAGTGTGTCTCCACTCTCTAAATATTACTCATTAAAGGGGTTGTCCCGAGGCAGCAAGTGGGTCTGTGCACTTCTGCATGGCCATAATAATGCACTTTGTAATGTACATTGTGCATTAATTATGAGCCATGCAGAAGTTATAAAAAGTTTTATACTTACCTGTTCCGTTGCTGGCGTCCTCGTCTCCATGGTGCCGACTAATTTTCGCCCTCCGATGGCCAAATTAGCCGCGCTTGCGCAGTCCGGGTCTTCTGCAGTCTTCTATGGGGCTCCGTGTAGCTCCGTGTAGCTCCGCCCCGTCACGTGCCGATTCCAGCCAATCAGGAGGCTGGAATCGGCAATGGACCGCACAGAAGAGCTGCGGTCCACGGAGGAAGAGGCCATCTTCAGCGGTGAGTAGAGAAGTCACCGGAGCGCGGGGATTCAGGTAAGCGCTCCGGTGAGCTTTCTTTACCTCCCTGCATCGGGGTTGTCTCGCGCCGAACGGGGGGGGGGTTGAAAAAAAAAAAAACCCGTTTCGGCGCGGGACAACCCCTTTAAGTTTGTTGCAGCCTATGCAAAATACCAATGGGTCGTCTGATAAGCAGTTTGGGCTCTGTCCCACCCCATCATTGCAAAAATGACCCCATTATGTGCTTAGTAACATGTCCAGCTCTGCCCACAGGCATGGGTGGACCACCCATTGGACGGTCAACTGCTAATTTGCATCTGGTGCACAGTAAACGTAACAAGCGATATCTAGAGAGTGGAGACACATTAAAAAGAAATAAAGGTAACAAGGGATTCCTTTTAACATTGCATATTGAACAGCATATTCTGTTTAAGGACAGGAAAATCCCTTTTTTTTAATTTTTCCTCCCCACTTATTAAAAAATCTTAACTCTTATTTATCCTTTTACGTAGCTGTTTGAGGACTTGTTTTTTACAAGTTATATTTTTAATGGTACTATTTAATGCACCATATAATGTACCAAAAACGTTTAAAAAATTCTAAGTGGGGTGAAATGGGAAAAAAAATGCACTTCCACCATCTTTCGGAAGGTCTTGTTTTTATAGCGTACACACTGTAGCAAAATTGACATGATAATTTTATCCGATGGCTAGGTATGATTACAATGATACAAAATTCAGTGCAGGATTCACTAAATCATCCCAGACAGATATTTGTCCAGCCTCTGTTTGAACACTTCCATTGAAGGAGAACTCACCACCTCTCGTGGTAACCTGTTCCACTCATTGATCACCCTCACTGTCAGAAAGTGTTTTCTAATATCTAATTTGTGTCTCTTCTCTTTCAGTTTCATCCCATTGCTTCTAGTCTTTCTTTGTGCAAATGAGAATAGGGCTGATCCCTCTGCTCTGTGACAGCCCTTCAGATATTTGTAGACAGCTATAAAGTCTCCTCTCAGCCTTCTTTTTTGGTAAACATTTCCAGATCCTTTAACCGTTCCTCATAGGACATGGTTTGCAGACCGCTTACCATCTTGGTAACTCTTCTCTGAACTTGCTCCAGTTTGTCTATGTCTTTTTTATAAGGTGGAGTGCCCAGAACTGGAAACAGCATTCCAGATGAGGTCTGACTAAGGAAGAGTAGAAGGGGATAATTACCTCATGTGATTTAGACTCTGTGCTTCTCTTAATACATCCCAGAATTGTGTTTGCCTTTTTGGCTGCTGCATCACATTGTTGACTCATGTTCGGTCTATGATCTATTAGTATACCCAAGTCTTTTTCACATGTGCTGCTGCTTAGCCCAATTCCTCCCATTCTGTATGTGCTTTTTTTCATTTTGTTGCCCAGATGTAAGATATTGCATTTCTCCTTGTTAAATACCATTCTGTTAGTCGCTGCCCAATGTTTAACTTTTCCTAGATCTTTTTGAATACTCTCTCTCTTCCTTAGCCTGGGTTCATACAGGATGGATTTGACAGAGAAATTCCGTCCAGAATTTCTGTGCGGTAAATCCGCCAGCAGCTGCGAATCCCGGAATTAGCCAGCCATGTGGATGAGATTTGTCAAAAATCTCATCCACAAGGGATGGACAATCCGTCGTGGCAAAGCCGACTGAAGCCAGCGCTATGGCGCAGATTGCCCGGCCGCAGCATGTCCATTTTTTTCCGTTGTGGCCACGCTTTCCTCTATGGAAGCATCGGCCACAACGGAAAAGCATGCGGCCAAGCCACTCCAAAACCCGCGGCTAAGTGCTGCTGGTTTTGAAGCAGCGCTTTCCTGGCAGAAATCTCACGTTTTTTCACTGTGGCCAAACTGCGTGATTTCCGGCAGGATTCCGCCCAATGTGACCCCAGCCCAAGTGTTAGCTTTGTGTCATCGGCAAATGTGATCAGTTTCCCATCAATTTCCTGCTCCAATCCCAGAAGAAACTGCAGCCATCGTACTATTTATTGTACGCATACTCAACCAATCACTGGCTTCAGTGGTGATACTACCATATGAAATGGGTTACAGATGCGGAATATGATCCTGATTTATGAAGAGGCTTTACACCAGTCTAGTTGAACAAACAATACGTCACTGAATGTAGGATAAAGAATAATGTGGCAATAACCTACAACAGTATTATTTGGATGCAAGGTAAACTGTTTACTAACGTTTGAATAACCCTATAAGTTGGTCTGTACTCTACAATTAGGGTATATTTAATATTGTCTGTGCAATATAGAATTTTCGAAATCAATAAATGGCTTACCCTGGCCAGTGATAAATAGCTCCACAGATACTGTTTTAAAATAGAAGTCTCATCTGAAGTAACTTAGTCTTGCAGAAACTTCGGTTAACCAAATGACTATATCTGCTAAATTATGCAGTCACTGTCCCCTGAAGAAATTATTAGCACAGTCCCTTTGGGAAGGCTGTACATTGATGAAGTCAAAATAATCCATTTTTCTGGTGAAGAGTCTGTGCGATAGTACCCATGGTTACACACCACCAAAACTGCAATATCTGGATTCTGGCTGACAGTTTATCTGTTCTTGCTGGTGGTCTCTCTCTTGATGATGGCACAGCACTTGCAGTCTGTAATTGCATCTGATGTTTCCTTGGATGATTTGCAGGCCCTCTTTTTCGGCATTCATGTTGCAACAGCTGGATAGTGCCACCGCAGATGTACTCTCTCTCTTTGGCACAGGAAAACCCAACTCTTCAGTAGCACTGGGGCAGCTCACTCTTCACAAGGCTTTCTGCAAAAACTGCACACCAGAGCCTGGAAACAGCACTGGCCTTTTATACCTAGCCCATCAGCCAATCAACGGGCAGCTCACTCCCTCTTAATCCATAGCAGCAAAGTTAGAGTTATTAAAAAAATCAATCATGTGACCTTTCTGAAGGTCCTGGCAGGAAAAATGAATAATAGTAAAGCAGTAATGTTATCAGAACTCAAACCCAGAGCCTCCTTCTCTCAGATCGGCAGCTCTCCCTGTTGAGCCATCCAGGCCTTTGAACAGGTTCCCTTGCATACCCTTGCCTTTTTTCATGATCCTGTTTACCTAGTTCCTGCCTCCCTATCCTAGCTCCGTCCTACTCCTTATTAAGCCCTCAATATATACCTGGCTCTTCCCCTTTATTCATTGCATGATTATTGTTCTCCAAGCCTTGATCAAGCTCCACTTCTACCTGCTCCTCTGCTTTCAAACTGAGACCTCCTAATACTGACCTCTGGCTTCCCTTCTGACCATGCTACCCGCCACACTGCAGCTCCTACTCTCCAAACCTGCGGCTACTACACCTGAAGCTCCAACACAGTGCTTGAAACCGCTACAAATATTCATAGATATGTATGCATATGTATTTAACCTTTTACACATGAACGGCATATGACTGTTGAAGCCTGTCACTGGCTAAGTGGTCATGTGCACAATGAATGGCAATTGACCACTACAGCCTCTTCTGGGATCAGCAAAGCAGGGACCAAGTTGGCTGTGTGGACTGGAAGGACATTTAAGAGGTGATTGGACATTCAAGAGGTCATTGTTTTTTTTCAACTATTCTATGTGTATACTTTTTTTAACCTCTGAAAACCCCTTTAAATTCAGTATACTGTATATTAGCTCTCTTTTTTTAAATATACAGAGCTCCAACTGCTATAAAGGTTTATTCTTAAATTAATCAGCAAGGAATTTTTAACCTATTTACTATACACTGAAGGCACAAATTCACTTTAAGGTGTGCTCTGACTCACCAAGTTTACCCTTTCTGTCTGCCCTGGTCATTGAGACATGTCAATAGGTGTCATTGATTGCACCTGCGACTAACCACATGAGAGAACATGTGCCACTTTGTATGTTGCCTATATTCAGAGATTTCTAAAGGGTGGAGAAAGATTAAACTTAACTGTAGTAGAAATGTAATATCCCCGTCTACTCTACTCATGGAAGTCTGAGTGAAGCCACCAGTAGACAGTGGGCAGCAGCCCTTCTTTTTAGCAATCCGTTGGGTCTCGGTTACCGGACTCTTCACCAATTAGGTCTCAATGTCATTTCAGGAGATGTTTAAAGGTCTATATTACCGTCAACCTTTGTGTCTTACAAATATATTACATAAAATGTACTTCTCACAATGGACTGTAGAGTTTGTAGAACTATTGAGGATAAAGAGCAAGCCTTGGTTGACTGATTTACTTACGTTGAGATTTTAAACAGACTACAAACATTCATGGGAAGGAAGGCAATATAGCCAAAGGCAAGATTCAGCATTATCCTATTTTTAGTGTACACAGAAAGTTAATGTTTCTGCGTGGCCTCCTCTCAATAGATTCATCAAGTTGTTTAACAGTTTGCTGCACATTTATTCTAAGTGGCCTCTTTCACTGATGTACTGACTATACAGTCTCTTGGTGGGTGCTAGGTACTTCTAGGACATCTGAGTAATGGGTATAATAAGGCTAACTGTATGTGTACCTCAGTTCTAGTGTTTCAGCCAAACACACTGTGAACAGGTGCATAAGATCAAACACAGAGCCTTACAATCTCCAGATACACATATTGGTAGTACTATGGGTCATACTGAAGCACTCAGCAACTTTAAACATGCAGCTGTTGCCACAAGTGACTTTGTGCAATCTACTATGGAGCTATCCTAAAGGGTTCCTGTGGCATTAGACTATGAGGTGACCCAAAATTTCTGTGCGTGCCAAAATGTGCACCAAATTTTGGTTCTATGGAACTGAGCATGCTTCCCTAGAACTTTCTAGTGTCTGCAGCCCTGGCTATGAAAAGGTCTCCAGATGCTAGAAAGTTGTAGGAGAGCATATATAGTGTTGAGACAATGCTGAGATGCTGCTGAAGTTGAGTCTAGGAGAGCCTGTGCGATGAGAGGTGCAATGCTAGGACATCGTAAAGACTGAGGGACAAGAAACTGCGTGGAGCATGCAGCGCATATTCACGTCTGCCTGTTGCAAAAGCCATGTGAGGGAGCATTCGCAATGAGAGGACTGAGGGTATTATGCTGAACAACCAAAGACTGGCTGGAGCAAGCACCTGGATGCCGCAGGTGGTGGGATGCAACACAGGACATAGAAAACGATGCAGACAACGGAGTTACAAAAATGGAAATTTTTATTTTGGAACATATAACTATAGGAAAACAGTGATTTACAGTATAAGAAGAAACACAGTAAACAAATAACATGACATGACATTATTACATATCACTGCTTTTGACTAAGTCCTACATCTAGTATGTTATGCATAACCAGAAATAACAATGTTTCACATTTTGGAATCCTTCTAACGTTAGTAACACACAGCAGATAAGGTAAATTGAATACTTAGTACAGCGTCCAGAATCAATAAACTCTGTTTGCTGCACACAGTAAACTGATAACAAACATTCCATCTACGACCTGTGGGTTTGCTGAATCTTCAAGAGCAATGTTCGTCAGTCTCAGGGTCATTCCTAAAGAAAGTCACAATTGGAGTTTTCAGCTAAATGTTCGAGCTTCGCAAGTGTTAGTGTCCTAACAAATAGTGTTTGTCTTACTAAGCTGTCAGTAGGCCTGCTTCGTCCCTGAAAACTGATCCATAGTGTGCCAGAGTTTTGGCTTTTAATGAGGCCAGCCTCACTTACGACCTGAAGTGGACATCCCCTGAAATGTCCTTCCTGTTTAAATGCTTATAAATACAAATTGTGATAGGGCTACAGAGACC
The DNA here is from genome assembly GCF_035609145.1 of Eleutherodactylus coqui. NCBI lineage: Eukaryota > Metazoa > Chordata > Amphibia > Anura > Eleutherodactylidae > Eleutherodactylus > Eleutherodactylus coqui. Next base: position 450,306,040 of record NC_089837.1, on the reverse strand, counting down.
TAAGCCTCCACAATAATCAAATATTTGTTGAGGTTTCAAGTAGACTGTGTTACTAGCAGCAAAGTGTTAACCTCTTAATGACTGGACTGTGTGATCTGAGTTTCTGTCCAAATATAACTGGTCACCTCATAGCAAAAATTGCCATTTTTTTTTCTGTCCTGCTGTTATGATGCTGTATGTGAATTTTTAATGTTTTCTTATAGCACTATTAATCCCAGCATTTAGTTAGGCATAGTCAGCAATAGGTAAATGTACGGCAAATATTATATTGCTTGTTATTATAATATTATTCCCTTCTATTTCTTGTTCGTCAAATAAATATTCTTTAGTGTTGTAGCTCTTTCTGCTGCATCATATCCTGAATCTGCATCATGATACCACCCACCCGCGGCACTCTAGTCAAATGTAAGTGCTTTTATTGTAAAGTGTGAGCTAGAAGACCACACAGACTCATAGGGTGGGGCTGCCGAGTGTTGAAGTACAAACAAATTGCTTATTCCCTGTTGCATTATTCACTGTTAAGTTTCAAGCTGTCTTTGGAAGTGACATCCACATAAAAACTGTGCATTGAGATCTTCACGAACCATGGTGGAACCGCTGCACGGAAGCCTGAGATCAGCAGATACCATGCACAATGCCAAGCGTCAACTGGAGTGGTGTAAAGCATGCTGCCACTGGACCCTGGAGTAGTGGAAATGTATTCTCTGGAGTGATGAATCATGTTTCTCTGTCAGTCTAATGCATGGAACTGGTTTTGGTAAATGCCTGGAGAACGCTGCCAATTCCCAAAGCCAAGATACTGTTCTGTCTTGAAAGCTGTGTTGGAGGTTTCCAAAGTAAGAAGTCTCTAAGCAACACACAGCAAATTCTTAGGTTCTACAGAATGCTGAACTCCTTCACTTTATGGATTCTTGGAAGTCCATAAGTTTGCATCTCCACTGATGGCACTCGGAAACATGCCTAGGGAATTAGCATCAGTGACTGATTCAGAACATCGTCTTCTTTGAGGGTAAGCTTGATTTCACACAAATGCAATGTCGATGCATTTTTTGGCCAGCAGGGCTATGTTCACACTAGCGTTTTTGTTTCCATCTAGCTGTTCTGTCATAATAGCAGCTAAACGGAAAGAAAACGCTTCGAAACAGAAAACATTCTTGTGCCCATAGACATGCATTAAAAATGCATTTGTCCATTTTGTCATCGCCATTGCATTTTTCAAAGTGAAGCAAAAGTGCGGGCTTCTGCGTTTTGCATCTAGTTAAAAAAACGGAACAAAAAGGGATCCGTTTTTTTACATTGCTGTCAATGGAAAACAGATGCAAACGCATGCAGCAACTGAACTGTGAATGTAGGCGAGCGGTGGGAGGATGCTCCATCGTTCCCTCCACCTTCATTCCGGTACCACTGTGATACTAGTCATACAGCACAGGACTGAGCATCACTGGGATGGGTAATGGGCAGCTCGTCCCGTGTAAAAGGATCATAAGTAGAGATGAGCGAGCGTACTCGCTAAGGCACATTACTCGAGCGAGTAGTGCCCTAGCCGAGTATCTCCCCGCTCGTCTCTAAAGATTCGGGGGCCGGCGCGGGTGACAGGTGAGTTGCGGCAGGGAGCGGGGGGGAGAGAGGGAGAGAGAGATCTCCCCTCTGTTTCTCCCCGCTCTCCCCCACTGCTCCCCGCCCCCCGCCGGCCCCTGAATCTTTAGAGACGAGCGGGGAGATACTCGGCTAAGGCACTACTCGCTCGAGTAATGTGCCTTAGCGAGTATACTCGCTCATCTCTAATCATAAGGTAGCAGTCACATCCGGTTCTGTGTATCTAAGAGTTTCAAAGTTCTCTAAAAGTCCCCCTTGCCACCTAAGAAGGCATCAGTATTATGAATGGCACGGGGGACTGTCTTACAGAATTTGCTTTGGGTGACCGAGATTTTCAATAACATCATACGTAAAAAAAATCCACAGGCACGCGTAGGCACTGTAGCTTAAAGGAAACATGTTGGTGCTGACAGATTTGGCTTCTCCTGTTCTTTAATAGCAAGCGCTGAGACCACATGATCGAAACAAATGCTGCATCGGGAGGCAAAGCCGAATGGCACAAAGTCAGCAGATACGCTGGCAGAGAACTCGTATGATAAGACTAATTGTATTTATATTAAAATCATGTGGATACATATCCACCTCCTGGCACGCTAAAAAATAAACAAAGAACAATTTTTTTATGCAATTTCTGTCCTCCAGAACATCAGATGGCACATATGGCGAGGACAGGCGGTCATTCGCTATATTCTCTCAGAGTAAAATTTCTTATTTTATGGGAAATGCTAATGAAGTATAATATAGTGAGTAAGCAGTCTATGATTAATTACCTCCAGATACAACCCTGACAGGTCTATGAGCTGCTGCAGTGTACCGAACTCCCATAATTACTAGGTAAGTAATGCTGTGCATGCTAAGGGTTGTGGGTCTCATTAAAGGCAAACTGGCACATAATCATCAGTCTATTTAAAGGGAACCTGTCAGCAGGTTCATACTGCCCGAACCACTGGCAGCATGAACCCAGAACAGGTATGTAAAATCACAGAGGTGAGAGAAAAAAAACAAAAACATTCACTGAAAAAGCCAAAAAATGCAATACCTGATGGGCTGCAGAGCCTGCACAATCGCCGCAGAGCAGGCACAGTTGCCACAGGCACAATCACCACAGGCACAATCACTGTAAACCGTCAAAGAATGCAGTCTGCTAGGCTATGAAAAGGAGGAGCTACTTGTTCAATGCAGACTAATGTGCAGTAACCCACTCAACCCAGCACAGATTGGGGAGGGGCTACTGCAAAATAAAGTCTTTTTTTTTATGCCGTTTGCTAGAGATTTTGGGGGATCCCAAGATGTCAGCCAGTGTGGCCCACTTTGGAGACACAGGGCAACCCACTGCTACGGTATGTCAGCAAGAGTTGCTATCCTGTATTGTGGGGCGCACCTATCTTTGGCTGGCTTCTTTGGTATCGTTCACATGTGTGGGCGATGGTAGTTTGCAGTCGCTCCTCCCTAATCTGTGCTGGGTTGAGTGGGTGACTGAATAATAGTCTGCACTGAACAAATAGGTCCTCCTTATCATAGTCTGGCAGACTGCATTCTATGAGGGTTTTATGGCGATTGCACCTGCCCTATGCCGATTGTGCCTACCTTATGGCGATTGTGCGTGCTCTGTAGCCTATCAGGCATTGCATTTTTTTTATTTTTCAGTGAATGGAACAGGTATGTACATTGCACCCATGTATGTCTTATTTTGAAACACATAAGTTGAAAATGCCATCCAAACAGAGGTCAAAGTCACAGGGGTAGCGCAATGCCAGTCTCTCCTCTCATCAGGGGTATGACTAAAGGCTCAGGGGCCTGGGTGCAAAAGTTCGGCTGCCCCCCCCCCCCTCTATCTGTACCCATACCCAAAGGCATAACATGAAGCTTCTGGGCCCCAATGCAAAACCTGTAACAGGTATTCATACTACTAGAGGCCTTATGAGCCCCCTAAAGGTCCTGGGCCCGGGTGCAACCGCATCCCCTATAGTTAAGCCCCTGCCCTCCATCATTTACTTTGACAGCTCTCTCCCTATACACAAACAGCTACAGTGTTGCAGAATAAGACAAATATGGGCACACTGTACATACCTGTCCCAGGTTCATGCCGCCTGTGGTTTGGGCAGCATGAACTTGATGACTGGTCCCCTTTCATCTTGTCACTAGTTTGCCTTCAGAAAATTTTCTTGTACCTTCTTTAGGACTAAAAGCAACCAATGGACAGACATTGTCAGAGGTGTAATGTGAAGCTCCTGGACCCAAATGCAAGAACAATAGCAGGATCTCCACCTATCATGTGCAAATTATACTTCCAATGTCTTCTTAAAGGGGTTTTCCAGGGAGAATACTATTGATGGCCTATCCTCAGGATTGGTCATCAATAGTTGATTGGCTGGGGTCCATCGCTTCGGACCCCGACCAATCAGTTAATTGTGTGCCCGCTGACAGTGCACAGGGGTCGGAGCGGAAGCAGCAGAAGTCTCTGCTGTGATCTTTATGAAGTGGCCGGCACTTCTAACTGCAAGCATGGCTGTCATTGAAATCAACACGAGTCGTGCCTTCAGTTACAAGTGCCAGCCACTACACAGAGGTTGGAGTAGAAACTTCTGCTACTTCTGCTCTGACCCCTATGTAATTGAGGCACTGTCAGCCGGTGCACAATCAGCTGATTGGTTAGGGTCCTGAGCGACGGACCCAAGCCGATCAACTATTGATGACCTATCCTGAGAATAGGTCATTAATAGTATTGTTCCTGGAAAACCCCTTTAAGTGACAGAGGAGCCTTTGCACCCCTCCAGGTACCAGGGCTTAGGAGTGACTAGTACCTCTGCAAACCTATATAGAAACGTCCTGTTAAACATTTGATGTTACTTTCAAAAACTATTACAATGAATGAATGCTACATAACCAGACAGTAGAAAAAGGGAATTATGCCAGCTTCACACGGGCGCATTTGTGCAAAATTTGTATGGGCAATGCACAGAGAATAGAACCCATTGATTTCAATGGGTTTATTCACATTTCCATATTTTGCATGAGCATTTCGGTCACACAAAAAAATAGAATATGCTCTGTTATTTTGCGTATTTGTGCACCAAAGGTCCCCATAGAAGTCAATGACAGGTGCACAATACGCAAGAAGGTGCGAGAATCACTTTAATTCCACTGGAAAAAGAACACATCTGGAACTAATTAGCCATTTCAATCATGGGCTTATTTTTGGATGTATCTTTTGCCATTTGTACTCCCCTCCCTTTTCTCCTTGTTGTGCATTATATACTTTCTGTGCGACAATCTATGCACCTTTGAAAAAATGAAAGATACTCTTTTGATCTGTACGGTGCCCACCCTCCATTGTATTCTAGTTCTGCTATGTATACGGGAAAAGCCGAAGAGCTGATTGTGATGTCACACCAATAAAATTTCCTTTTCGCTTGTCTTTGCAAATCAAACATAAATTAACCCTTTCCAATCCTCTGTCTGACGGCTGAAGACATTATGATTTAAGGCTGTACAGCTCCAATGTTGGAAGACATCCGTCGGGGTTCTCTTACTGTATATTGCCAGCCTCTCTGCTGTCGGAGTCTATCCAATGCGTCACCTCATGCAGTACTGGCTTTAGCCAGCAGATAGCGCCGTTCTATAACAGCAGAAAAAGAGTAAGCCCCCTAGGAAAACCAGAATGCAAATTGGGTTGGAAAGGGTTAATTGGCAAAATAGCACGAATTACAGGAAGAGCAAATCTGGGCCGATCAAAACATATAGAAGATCCAAGTTGATGTCCCTGATAATGTGCATTGCAGCTTGTGCTAATCACAAAATATGTTGCATGAGGTGGAGCTGTGTGATGCTACATTAGATGCACTTGTCCGCGTACCACAACTGTACAGACCTGCAATGCTGCGGAGGGCTGGTCTTTGAAGGTCATTAAAAGGGTTCTTCCCATCTCACAAACTGAACAATCCTAAGAATGAAGAGCCGCAGCGCTGATTCAATGCTAGAGCCTCTTCATAGTCCTTTCCTCTATAACGACGTCCAGAGAAACTGCTGCTCAGCTCGGTTTAAGCAAGCTGCTACATTCTGAGGATCGATGGGAGTCCCAGAAGTCAGACTCCTCCAATCATAAAGTGACAATGTGATATGCCACAACTTTATGAGATGGGAATAACTCTTTAATGCAAGGCTGACTCATGGACTACCACCTACTATTGTTCCTGTGCTTTACACAGGAGCAATAGTCGTTCTGTGTATAGAGGCAGAGTGGGTTGGAGATCTCTTCCGGCTACCGGCTTTTATATCCACTGTATTCTAAATGACAATTTTTAGAACACGACAGGCTTAAATGCTGTAGCTCGGCTCCAGTACACTTATAAATAATGCAGTCACCATGTAAGGGATATCAGCTCTACAAAGTGATAGTGATTACAGTGCAGTTACCTCCAGTGGTCATGGGTGACATTTCCTCTGATTGGAGTCTTCCGTTTTCATTTATTTTCTATATCCAGACCCAGACTGCATGAAGACTTCTTCCAGCCATGTCTCATCTCTGCACACTCTCCTCATTCTACCGCTACCCCCAAAGTCCTTCTCAGTACCCCCACAGCCATAGTGTCCCCTCTGTGGCCCCAACCTGTAATTATGTCTCTTCTGTGGTCCCAGTTAGCACTAATGTCCCGTCTATGACCCTAATGACTAATAGTGCTTCCTCTGTGACCCAAACTAGCAATAGTGCCCCCTATGTGACGCCAAATATACACAGTGCACCCTTTCATTGTACAACTCATTCATAGAGGATCCAGTCACCATGTTTGCTGTGAACAGAACATCTGACTCCTACCCCTGATTCTGCGCTAATAGTACAGTGTATATGCAGCAGTGCAGGAGACAGAAAGGAGTCAGCTGTTCCCTTCACAGCACATGTAGACCCCCCAAAAGTGTCCATCTGTGAGTCAAAGCAGCTTGTCGGTTGCAGCTCACCTGGAGGGGCCACACGGCGCTGCCTAACTTTTTTTTTCAGCAACTAATATTGCCGGTAAAAAAAAAAGTTATCGGGATCTAGACCACATTACCAATTAGGCTTGTGGCTTACTAGCCGGATGGCAAGCCTACTTCTCAGACTATCTGGCGCATACTGTGCATTAGTCATAGCCACTGCATTCTGATTATCTAGGGCTGCTTACATGAGCAGTGCTGACTAGAGATGAGCGAGTATACTCGCTAAGGCACATTACTCGAGCGAGTAGTGCCTTAGCCGAGTATCTCCCCGCTCGTCTCTAAAGATTCGGGGGCTGGCGCCGGTGACAGGTGAGTTGCGGCGGGGAGCAGGGGGGAGAGAGGGAGAGAGAGATCTCCCCTCCGTTCCTCCCTGCTCTCCCCCTGCCGCTCCCCGCCGGCCGCCAAATCTTTAGAGACGAGCGGGGAGATACTCGGCTAAGGCATTACTCGCTCGAGTAATGTGCCTTAGCGAGTATACTCGCTCATCTCTAGTGCTGACTAATCAGGGCAGCGTGAAATGTCTTAGACTACCAATGCACATTAATGTATAGTATTCATCAGGTAGTCTAAGAAGCGTTGCATCCATCTTTGATCACCATAGTGGGGCATCAGGAACTAGCAGATCGGTAGCTGTATGGGAATACAGGAGGGCACCAGATACTATAACACCCGTTTTGGTTCCAGGACAAAATTTTCCGCTGGGACTGGAGAGTCTTTTTAACTTAACTCTCATGTACTATCAGTTTCAAAGTGTCAGACTGCAATGAACAAGTTTGGCATCAAATAGATGCCATGATACCACACTAGGGTTAATGCAGGCAATGCTTATATGTTTAATAGCCTTAATTGAGTATTCGTAGTCCCTCCCCATGGACACCTAATATTCTTTATTGTTTCAGTCACATTACAATAATTATGGCTGATGATGCTCCTACATGCCCATATGTTCTCTGCTTCCTTTGAACTGCAATACCTGGAGGTCTCCTTGGGTATCTCCTTCATTCATCGGCATCACGAAACCAATTTATTGGAATAGAATATACGGTTTGTTTGTTTTTTGCTTAGGCACAAACAAATCATTGCTGCTATTGTTCCATCGGAAGGAGCGTCTCGGAGATGGAGAGAAATGGGTGCTACGTGTCCCCATGGAAACCGAAGATGAATCACTGCAGATACACATCAATGGGGCGTTTTTCTTTAAGGAACACTAGCGAGTAGTAAGAGGATTCAGTGGGGAATCAATGAGATGAACTAGGGAGCATATTGTGTGTAATAAGCTAACATGGCCATTAAAATGTAATTGAACGGACACTGAATTCGGCTGCATTGCAGGTTCCATTAATATTACACAATATACACTGTACTACAGATACTGCAGGCATGATAGGAAAGTCTCTTGTTCTTAAAGGGTTGTATGGGACTTTCATTTTTTTCCAGTAAGGACCTTTCCTCAGGATAAGTCTTCAATAAATCATGAGCCTCGTGTGGTGCAGAGTGTAAGCTCTCGCCTACGGTCGGTAAAATGAGAACCCAGCTTGGTGGGGGTAATAAATAATAATTACCTGAAAGCGCTGCGGAATAAGTTGGCACTATACAAATAACAAGATTTATTTTATTTTATTTTTTTATCATCCATGGGGGTCTACTGATCGGGAACCCCACCGATCAGCTGATTCCCGGTGATGCTGTCAATGTGCTCAGCGCTGCTGACAACATTGCAGTGGCCATGTTCAGTACTGCGGGCACAGTCTAATTGAATTTAGAAGCTGTTATGAACAGACTGGTGGTGACAGGAGCTTCAGGAAAGGTGAGTGTGGTACTGTTGTACCTTGTCGACACCAGAATCTAGGGGTGTCACAGCACTTAGTAGGAGGGAACACCCCTGTCACACCCCTAGCTACCGATTGGATAGTACTGCAGCAGGGAGGTCACTGCTCCCGTGCAGCCCACGGCCGCTGTCACATAGTGCACAGCTGCCGCTGCTGAAGCCGGCCCTGCTGTCACTGAGCTCCCCGCTGCTCTCCTCAGCAGACTGCCACCGCCACTCCCGTCCCGCTGGTCGGACGCTTTCGGTGGGGACCACAATAAATGTTCTCCTCTCCACCAAAAGCAATGTAAACTCCTGTTCCCCTGGCGCATGCTGCAGCAGGGAGTGCTGTCACTGGGGTCCCCTCTGCTCTCCCCGCTGTACTTTAATCTCCGCTACTGGTCCCCCTGCAGCTGGGGCCGCTGTAAGTATGCTCCACGCTCCGCTCCCTACCGCACAGCCATGGACAACAGCTGTCACCAGACATGATGGTAGACTGCCAGGGATGGGTCGCCTTGTATGGAGGGTTAGGGTTAGTTTCAGTGTTAGGCTTACATTATTAGGCATTAACAGCTTATAATATAAGCCTAACACTTAAACTAACCCTCCATCCAAGGCAAACCTCTGTCCCAGGCAGCCAATCACTAACATCTGAGCGTACACTGGGCGGGTACAGTCCAGCACTAGGTCTCCATCCATACTTGTGGTGGAGACAAGATACACCAGTAGCGGTGAATGCTAGTTTTTTTTTCTTTTTATATCTGGCCCCTGGATAATTTAAAAAAATCCTTGGAAAACCCCTGAATATATATGAGTTACTCCTAATACTCTTTGTAAGTGGGCCAGCATTTCTTATAATATGTCCCTTGGATGCAACACTCACTCATGACTAATGTGTCGGAGGCCTAAGACATATGTCCTCATTGCAGCGCTCCGACCCTTGCCACTCAAGAACCAGGAAGATTTGCACAATGAATGGCACAAAAGTGTCACAGCAGTGATTTTTTTCCCGAGTGTCGGATAACCCCTTTAATTTCTAGACATGTCAATTCCTGTGTTGCAATAATTTTACACAGGAATGTCCGCTTAGAAATGGCTGAAATCATTAATGTGACCCTCCATTTTTGGGAGAAAATTCTGTCCTAGCACTGGAGGGTGAATGGAGTACAGTACCTGTAGTTGATTTTGTCAGCTGTGGTTCAGTTTCGCCAGTTCAGGGTCCTGTTTTCAGGTGGCCAAGATGGCCGCCATCATCTTTAGACTATCTAATGGTCCATTGGTAGTTTTAAGACTACCGATGCACTATACCTGTTCTGTGATTGACGAACGCTACTCACATTATTGGCATTGGCCAATTACAGAGCATTACACAGTGTAATTAGAAAAAGGCATTGGCCATCTTGGCTGCCCGAAATGGCAACTAGAAATGGTGGAACTGAATGTTGGCTGACACAGTCTCTGATAAAGGCTTGTCCGAAACGTGCGTCGGGGGGATTTAACCTCTTTATGGTGGGATTCTGAGTGGCATGGTATATAACTAAGGTAATCCTCTGACATTATACTTAATTACCATATATAGTCGAGTATATGCCTAGTTTTTCAGCACATTTTTTAATGCTGAAAAAGCCCCCCTCGGTTTATACTCGAGTGAGGTTAAAAAAAAACAACAACAAAAAACCTGCAATATTCACCTCCCAGCCGATGTCTGTGTCTCCGGCTTGATGGTCTCCCTGGCGGTGCTGGCGCTCAATCCAATCACAGCGCTTACTTACACAGCGCTGACAGCAGGGGAATTCTAAGCCGAGCAGGGAGATGACAGCAGGGAGAATTCTCAAGCAGCTTGCCACACCGCCAGGGAGACCATCAAGCCGGAGACACAGACGCCGGGTGGGAGGTGAATATTGCATTTTTTCTTTACCTAGTATATACTCTAGTATAGCTAGGCTTATACTTGAGTCAATAAGTTTTACCAGTTTTTTGTGGTAAAACTTATTAACTCGGCTTATGCTCGGGTCGGCTAATACTCGAGTATATACGGTATGTATTGAATTTGGAAGTTTAGATAGAGGTTACATATGTGTCTTGCAGGCTCTCATGTTACTGGTGAGAGCCTGAATGGCAGTATGCTAGACATTAACTATTTTATGATATAGTATCTACATGGATATCTGACTTTAATCTACATATGGAGGAATATGTTTGTATGCCTTAGATATATGTGTATTTTTTGAGTATCACCCATAGGCGTACTATCAGGGGTTGCAGGAGTCTTAATGGCGATCGGGCCCCTGCACTTAATGGGGCCCAGAGGCTGTCCTCCGCCATATACAAATGTGTACATTCAGATCGCTCTGTCGGACGCGTGATTAGTGCTGTCTGGCAGACAGTACGAGCCGGAGAGGAAGTGGAGGGAGGAGGGAGACGGCAGATGCATGGCACAGAGTGGAGCAGGAAGATGTCATCCTCCTACTGACAAAGTGTATGTCGGCTTCGTCTGCTCTCCTCACACAGAAAAGTGGTCTGGGGTATGGATCTCTTTATCTATCTCCCTTCTATATCTATCTATCTATCTATCTATCTATCTATCTATCTATCTATCTATCTATCTATCTATCTATCATGTTTCCCTGAAAATAATTAATTATATTAATTTGTTCCAAAAGAGGCACAAGGTTTTATTTTTGGAGACATCTTATTATACTTACCTAGCAGGCATGGTCCGGGTTCCTCCTACTGGTCCCTGGCGTTCCAGCACACTTGCTCGCAGTCCACAGCTGCAGACAGAAGATCGCTTCCTGATAACAGGGTTCATAAACCCTGCCTCCAGGAAGCAATGGCTCTGATTGGTTCTCAATCAATGCAGAGCTCGATGAACCAATGCAATGGCTATGATTGGTTCTTCGAGCCTGATAGATAATGTGTTGCTTTTTTTCATGTAGTGTAGCTAGGGCTTATTTTCGGGGTATGGCTTATATTTCAAGCCGCTCTGAAAATCTGGATAGGGCTTATTTTCAGGGAAACATCTATCTATCTTCTATCTATCTCTGTTTATCTATCTATCTCATCCTCACCCACAAAGCTCTCCACAGCGCCACGCCACCGTAATCACTTTCCTCCTGTCCGTACACCACGCAGCCCGCACACTCTGATCTGCTAATACACTCAGACTAAATACCCCTCTAATACGAACCTCACATGCTCACCTCCAGGACCTTACCAGAGCAGCACTGATCCTCTGGAACGCTCTACCCCAAGGCATCCAGTCAATCCCTGATGCACGAAATTTCAGACTCGCCCTAAAACGCACCTCTTCAGGGAGGCATACCAAATCTCCTCACCTATTCCCCCTGCCCCTTCCCATAGTTTCCCACACCTTCTACTCTGCCTATCGTATATAACCTCTACCCCTGTACCTCCTTACTGCTCGACCCCATTTGCTTCCTAATAACTGATTTCAACATGTAATTCCCATACTGCCTGTGTTCCCCCTTGCCTCATCTCCCCCCTCTCCCTGTACCTCCTGTATCAACCACACTCCTTTGTTTCAAACTGATTGTATATCACATGTAATTTTCTGTTTACTCCTGTGCTTGAAAGCGCTGCAGAATAAGTTGGCGCTATACAAATAAAGATTATCTTATATCTATCTATCTATCTATCTATCTATCTATCTAATCTATCTATCTACGGCTGGTATAAGTTATACATGTCCTTGTATATACTGTATATAATTGCACACTTTACACACAATTAAAAGATGCATCAAAAAGGCACACGTTTTTTAATAGTGTATGCAGTTTCTTAAAAACGTATGTGGTCTTTGAATACCGCATGCAGTTTTTTAAATGTGTTTTTCTTAATTATGGTTCAAAAGTACAACAAAAAGCATGAACACACCCTAAGGCTACTCTCACACATGCGTTCAGAAAACTGAGCTCGAAATCGCAGCATTTTTACGGCAATTTTGAGTGGCATTTTTGAATGCATGGTACAGCCCTTTTTAATGCACCCTATCATTGTGATAGGTGAGGAGGTGTGTTAAAAAATGCGAAAATGCAAAAATAGAGCAGACAGCTCTTGAAAATTGCGGCATTAGAAACACCTCGTTCGATCTAAGGTCTGAGTAACCCCATTAAAACAAATGGGAGTGTTGTACCGCGATTAGCATGGCACTTGGAATGCTGCATTAACAGCGGTAAAACGTGGTGTGTAAGAGTGGCCTAAGAGGCTACAAATAAATTTTCATGTAGTGCAGGAAATGAATCAGTTGCACCCAGGCCCCTGAGCCTTTAGTTATGCCCCTAGCATCAGCAGATGTTTTTTTGCATGTATACATATGAGCTCTCGGTTGTTTCCCACCAGTGGATTATATTTTAATTGTTTTTATATTGTAGGTGTGTTTTCTTCTTTTTTGTTATATCACTGTCTCTATATACACAATAAAAAAAATTAAATTATTAGTAAGTCCTGTACTCCAGTCCTTTTTTGTTTTTGAAACTAATACTATTAGGGCCACTAAAAGCAGCCTTATTACCATTGGAGCCATTGAGAGAAGGTACTATTACTACTGGGGTCACTGAGAGGGGCACTATTATTACTGCGGCCATTGGAATAACAGACGTGAAAACATAAATCACCATAAGTCATGCTGCTTCTAACCACATCCCTAAGCCACTCCGATTTTACCTTGGATGGTATTTTTGGGTGCATTGCAAAATAACTAGGTAGACTTGCCATTCGGGAGTCTCGAAAAGCTGAGTGACGGCAGTTCTGTTGGACTTTTGATTGCACATGCTCTTTGGATAATGTGACTTTTATTTTGAATGTTTACAGCAAAAAATAACCCGGAAAATCCAGAATGATAAATCAAATCTAACCGGTCCCCTAGCACAATGCGGACGACAGAGCCAATCATGACAGCGACTAGAAATACAGGACACGTTTTAATTTAACACAAGATGAAAAACAGACAAATGTCAACTGTGTAACAATCCCTTTTGGATTTTATACATTTCCCTGCATGCCACGTGAAATAGCATGCCACGGACAAACTGGACAGTAGAAAATATTACACTCCCTCGCCATGTTATCTGCGCGTAGAAACTAATTTACAGGATTATTCGCACACTACAAGAAATGGTGACACGGAGCACCTCAGTACAATGGCCACAGAGAAATAGACATCTTTTATAGAACAGCTTTGTACACCATATTACATTTCTATAGAAAAAAAGTGCATTTGTTTATTTCACAATAAATACTGGATTTCAGAGCATAAACCACTTAAAGTGTAGCTTCATCTTTGATTAACACGGGCTACATAATGTGGTGGCCAAATGTAAAACCTCGCATCCACGTAACATTACAGTATGACATTATTGCGGCTTCCAGGGTAAAAAAATAGTCTCCTGTTGCCATGTGGAAAACCATTAGCAAGTTGGTGGATCAGTTGTGCTTATTCTGTGGTGCATTGCTGAAACTTCCTTACCCATTGCAAATGTTAAACGTGAAAATCCCACCCGTATAACACGATAAATCAAAGCCATTGATTTCAATGGGTTCATTCTCACGAGTGTAAAAGCTACGGTGGGTTAAAAAAATCAGGAGGAAGGGTGTGACCCTGCGTAAAGCGGAGGGAAAAGAAGACAGCTGGCCCCTTTAAATAGCCATTCTATTCCACGGAAAGGGAGTAACGCTCACACGTGTGAGCTGGCATTTCAAGTGCAAAAATTACATTACTATGCACTAACACGCGTGTGTATCAGCCTGATTATTGCCCTTGTTCATGTGCAAATACGCTCCGTTGCATTGAGCATATTTGCGCATAGGTTTATCTGTGGAAGCCCTTAGGCCTCGTTCAGACGAGCGTGGTTTACACGCTGCTACGGCAGCGTGTAAACCACGCTGCTGACATGCGGGAATTCTGTAGTGAATGAGCTGCTCCATTGCACTCTGCACTCGTTGTCCTATCGTTTTTACCAGTGCAGATTCTGTGCTGGAAAAAAACTCCGTGTGTGTGCTTCCATAGCCACCTATTGGTTGCTATAGAAGCATGGTTTACACGCTGCTGTAGCAGCGTGTAAACCACGCTCGTCTTAATCAGGCCCTAGGGCGGTTTCATTTGTGCATTAGAGCTCAGTTCAGGGTTTCCCTCAGTTTTTGGAGGATATGAGGGCTTAAACAGATGGGCGTGTTTCAGTCCGGTTAAGCAGCCATGAAAATCACCGTTGCATAACGGGGTGAAACTATACCATTGATTTCAATGGTTTCGTTTCCACTATCGGGATTTTCGCAAGTTATTACTTGTCCTATCCTTCTCACATGGAGCTAATACTAGGACAGGACCTATCATCCCACTTTTCTTTCAAACTTACCCGCACTAGCTAGCGTATTAGTGCTTCCCCATGTGTTTTTTGCCCTAAAACTGAAATTAGCTGATTACTTTTTTTTCTCCATTGATTTCAATGGATTTTTAAAAACACTGAAGGCTTTGAGTTTGCTTCCTGTCTGCTTTAGTCCCATTTTGCTTCAGTTTTTTTCAACTGGAACAAAGATGTAACAGACGTCTGTGGGGCTTTTTGGTGCGCAAATGCACACAAAATAGAGCAGGTCTTATTTTTTGCATGTGCGAGAAATGCAAGCTCAAAAAACAGAAATGAGAACAAAACCATTGAAATCAATGGCTTCTATTCGCCACGTATTGCGAGGTATGTTTTTCCACATGCAAAAATTGAGCGCAAATACAGTCGCCTAAATCCACCCTTTAGCTACATCTTCCAAAAATATTCAGCATCTGTGAAAGGTCCCTTATGTCACATTTACAAGTCTTAAAAGCTGTCAGATCTATATCGGATTTTTCGGATGTGGATTGGGCTCCTATACAAGAGAGTAACTGTGCGCGCAAAATTTGCTTGCGCAATACGCATAGAATAGAATTCACTGATTTCAATGGGTTCATTCACATTTCTTTTTTTGCACGTACAAATTTGAGCAGCGAGTGAGGCACTTTTGCGTGCACATAGTACTGTACATTTTTTGCGCACGTGGAGCCTGTTGATATGAGCGTGCAAAATACCCCTGGCCTTATTTGCACCCCCCACCCCAAAGACTTCTATTGGGAACCTTGGTACGCAAATACGCAGGAAAATAAAGCATGAAATGCACCTTTAATAAATTCTCCTCTCTTCGTATTGTGCAACCAAAATTTGCGCACATTAAAAGACCCGCAAAAATACACCCTAACACCTGTGTCTCACAAACAGATTTGCACAGTGTTTTATGCACACAAAATTTGCATGCAATATGCAGTGAATAGATCCCATTGATTTCAATGGATGCGGTCACATGTGCATATTTTGCTTGCGCTTTTCGGTTGCACAAAAAATACGCAGCATGCACTATTTTCAGCGCATTTGTACATGAAAATAGCACATACTGAACTAATTAATTTAATTGGCCATTTTAATGAATGTTGCATGTTTTTTTGTGCAAAATGGACAGTAAAACACATACATGCGAGTGCAAATATGCAACGCCCATGGCACAAATGTGCGTGTAAATGCGTTTACAACTGTGTGACACCAGCCGAAGGCTGTATGCGTAGACCCTTTTACACGCAATGATCATTGCTCAAAATTCGCTCAAAAGCCACCTTTTGAGCGATAATCGTTGCGTGTAAATGTGCCTATCTTTCACTTTTCTGTCGAACGATGATTTTCAATTCAGCATGAAATCCATAGTTCGGCAGAAGAGCTGATAGCAGTGAATTCATGCTGTGTTCTCCACGGGGAGCACTGATAACATTGTCTCAGCTGTCAGCCTCGCAGCAGAACAAAGGAAATATATTCAGAGAACAGACAACCAGCTGTTCTCTGAATATAGCTCCTGGTGGCTCACACGCAACTAATTGGTACTAATAGGCATTAGTACCAATTAGTAGTTTATGCAAAATGATCGCTCAAAAGCCATCTTTTGAGCGATCATCTTTGTGTGGAAAAAGTGCCTTAAGGGGAATAACATGAAAGCCGTATAAGGATTGTACAGTATGTAACCTGCTTGCTGATGGTTTCCAGGTAGCAACAGCACTATTTTTCCTTCTACTTGCACAAATAATACGTAAAAACACTAAAAAAAAAAAAAAATTAAGATACTAAGAGGATCGGTTTTCGATTTGCTAATTATATAGCCATTGTTCACCAAGAGTGGAGCGATACTTTAACATGTTGACATTTACTTCTCATTTTTGAAAAGCTTCACAATCAGAATAAAAATATCATCTTTTGTGCCTCGACAGCAATTATTTAAATACATTCATTAACATCAAACTCACACAAAGGGATGTACTAGTCACTTCCCTGGCAGACTGCTTGTTTACTGTGTTAGCTGGCATTGAATTCACATACAGTATTTAGAATTCCCTCTAAAAGACATTCTAGCTGCGGAGGAACTACAAGTACCAGTGTGGCCTTAGGAGGAACCTAAAATGCCTTGCCAGTCACAGGACAATGGATGTCCTGGTATCTGCAGTTGCTTCACAGCTAGAAATCCGGCACAATGTACAAGTCAGACCTCTTTCTGCCATATGCTGCAAGTTTAGCAACACATTTGCATTACTGCCCATCAAAGCTATCATTAAATATACATTAATCCCTCAGCGACTGATCACAAACTGCAATATTAAAAGCCAAGTAATTGTTTCAATAAAATAGTCTGTAATGTGATATTACACATCAAAGGAAAGCCAAATATAATATTCTTCTACTAGAAGTCAAAGCGTATGTACTATTGAGCTCAGAGAGTATGGAGGACACAAGGGGCAGTGGGGTTTTAGAGATCAAATACCCCTTGATTTTCTTTGGTCAATGGGGCTAAACCTATTTAAGCGTAACGTTACAAGTTAGAAGGCTTTATAATACTAAATTCACTTTGTCAGGTTAAAACTAAATGAGGATATGAAATATGGTAGGTTATGGTAGGCAATCCTGGGGCGTACACTATCCTACCAAAAGTAATTGGACACCTGAGCAAGAATCAAAACTAGCCAGACATTTGCAGGATGAATTGAGGGAAATATCAGCTGAAGAGTATTAGATGTTAGTAGAAAGTATGCAGCAAAGATTATCCAATGTCATTAGGGCCAAAGGAGCCCCAGTAAGCATTAACATATGTAAAGAAGTACTATTTTTTATTTTTACTCAAGTGTCCAATTACTTTTAGTGAAACAGTGTAGTATTCTGATGTATGAAAGGGAGACATGGTAGTCAGATGTACAAGGTCTCTGTTTGCACTACTGTTCAGAGCCTCCATTTGGGGGCTTCATCAGAGTTTTGATGGCAAGATGACAGAATCTCTGACATTACCACAATAGACCCAGTTGACGTCAATGGAGTATGTCGATGACTGTTTGGATCCATTGGACGGTGTGATGACATCCGTTACAAATGGAAGTCATGACGGTAGTGTGAACATACCCTTATGTTGGAAAGCCCCATGCACATAGCAATACCCTACCTGTATTCCATAGCTGTAGGCACTCCATTGATGGTAAAATATTCTTCCCTAGGACAATGCTTCTAGGGCAGAATACCTCCATAATGCAGCATATGAAGGAACATGTCGTATGAAATTGGAAGTACTGTTGTACAGATCGTGATTCGGCTATATGCTTGAGGCCTTACATTTTATTTTCCTCTAATATTTTTCTTTGCAAACTCATTATCGCTATAATTAACCATTTCAGGTCAAACTGTAGATAAACACATGGCCATACATAAGAGCATCATATAGGAATCTGTATCTATAAATCACTCCTACAGGACAATGTTGTAAGCCCGTATAGAAGAATAGACAAAATGTTGTCGACTTCAGAAGCCGATTCCGACCTTTTCATAGACCAAAAAAAAAAACTAGGCGCCATTAGCAATGTTCTATGTGAACTGGCTACCTGGCTCCTGAGATCTGTCCAGACCTGCTATATAAAGAGCAATCTATGCACAAATTGTCTCATATTATGTTCTGCTGAATTTCTAAAAAGCTTCAAGCGCTTAGAAATAGACTTTCCAAATATAGAGATTAGCGTGGTTTGCAAAATCTTATAAAAAAACTAAAAATGACTCACTGCAGACATTATGTAGAATAGTTATGGAAACGATCATTGTGAATATGCCATGTTAGAAAGTCAGGTACCAGTGGGAGACTCTTAAAAGAAAGAGTCAGGTAAGGGCTAGTGTCAGGTCGAAACCAACCAGCTCATTCTATGCTGTACTAATAGCAGTCCAAGTCAAGCTGTCCCACGGTCTTGGTCCATGTGGAGAAACATGCTCCTTGGGTGTAGGAACTATAACCTTATATATACTGAATGACCACTTTATTCGAGGCACCGTCCCTTTTTTTAGAGAAACCGGCACTTGGAGATTTCCAATATGGAAATTAGACCTGTGACCCCAGGGTGCAGCATGAAATCGAATGACATGTTTTCTATGGATCAGTTTAAGTGTGAATCCACAATTGAATAGGAAAATCCAGCAATCTTAAGGACTTCCAACAAAGCCGGGTCATCAATGCTAGACTAGCGGGGCCAGGATTTCATACACTGCCAACCTTAAGAGGTTTTCTCATGCAACGGTGTCTAGAGTATACAGAGAATGATGTGATTAAGGACAAACATCCAGAGAAGGGGGATCCTATGGTCAGAGGAGGATGTCAAGAATCATTCTGATGAACAGGTGTACGGTCAACGATATTACACCCAAATACAATGCTGGTGCTCTAACTAATGTGTCCAAATGCCCAATTCGACAATACATAACATAGATGGGCTGTAACAGTACACAACCAGTTACAGTACCATTGGTATGTAAGAGAAACATAAAGACAAGACTCCAGTGGAGTAAGGCGTCATGTCCACGGGCGGATCGGATTCCGCCCGGGTCTTTATTTTCTCCTCTGCAGATGTGTGCTGGCTGGCGTGCTGCTGCACATGGGCAGTGGAGATTTTTTTTTTAGTAATCTCTTGCTTTGTGGCCCATGCACAATTGAAATTACTTCAATGGAAGCCGTCCATGCGGGATCTGCAGCAAAAATGGAGCATGCTGCGATTTGTTTTCCAGACCTGCGGGTCCGCAAAACAAATCCGCATGCCTTAATTAAGCTGCACACGGCCATGTCTCCCTACGGGCAGCCTGAATTACAGATTGCCCGTGCGCATTCCCCGTGTGGATTCCGCAATTCAAATCCATTCGTTGACATGAGAGCAAAAATTGGATCACTGAGCAGCAGAAAAACATCTCCTGGTCAGATGAATCCAGACCTCATTGATGCCAAATTCTGATGGAAGGTCAGAATTTGGCATGAGCAGCATGAATGGATGAACCCTTCCTGTCAGATATTCACAGCATGTCAGTACTTTCATCTAATTTGCGGCAATATCAAGAGGCTCTGCAGCCTGCATCAGCCAATATTCCTGCAAAACCATTTCTGCCACAATGACTCTCTGCTGTCCTTAAGGCCAAAGTAGGCCCAACGCACTACTAGAGGGATGCCTGTAATAAAGTGGTCATTCAGTGTCTATGGAGCTGCACTTTTTGTACAGAACCAGATGGGACTTGGCCTCCATCAGTGGTGCATAGAAATACTGAAAAAAGTGATTTTCTAATCATGTCTTCAAAACTAAGGACCCAGCTTAGGAAAGACCATGGTGCAATCCTATAAGACATGAAGGCCTTAAAGGGGGTCAACCAAGAATAGAAAAAGTTTTCTATTTTTTCCCAGAAACAAGACTACTGTGTAGTCCATAGGCTGTGTTTGGTATTCACTAGAATGGGAATGAGCTGCATTAACAAACACAGCCTATGTACAAAAAATGGTGCTGATTCTAGACAAAAGCAGCCCCTTCTTTTTAAACCCCGGACAATTTGTTTAAGTGATTGCTGATGAATTATAATGTGTGATTGCTGCAATCAAACCGCAGTAACAGCTCTCTGCGGGAACTGTATAGTTAGAGTAAAAACTAAAAAAGCGAATTGGATCCTGTCATGTGCAATCAGAATATTTCCCAAGGCTTTCAGTATTTTGTGTTTTTCCTGATTCCATAAGACAGGCTCCAATCCTGACTCTAAATACACGTCTCCCTTTCCGTGTGAATACAGCCTTAAGGCCGCTTTCAGACAAGTGTAATTTAACTCCATGTTTGGTCCATGTTTTGCGGACTGTAATACAGAGCTAATGGAAATCTATGTAGCTATTCAAATGGCTGTATGTTTCATGGCCTTTTTTTAAAAATGCAGCATTTCCTATTTTTTCCGTTTTTTGCCCCCATATTGATATTATTTTCTACTGGATCAGTATTTTCCCAATAGTAAATAAAAACGATGACAGTAAATAAGGAGTTAAATGCACAAAAAAAACCTGATGACCTACAATTGTAATGTCATCTATAACACTTCCGTATTACGGACGTGTTACGATTGTCTGAAACCGGCCTTAGAAATCACACAATGTGAAGAAAGGATACAAATTTTAGAATAAACCAACATTTTGACATGTTTTTAAAAATGTTTCCTTAAATATTATTACAAAATCATGAGAATATAATAGCATATACTACCTTTAAGGTATATATGACACTTAAAAGCAGCTGACCACAGAAAATAGATGTGCTCACAACGTGTCTGTGTTGGAAAAAATGTTGTACTTTTCATATGAATGTCACTACATTTTTCTCAGTTTTTTCAGTTTTTTTCCCTTTTTTTTAGTTTTTTAAAATTTTTTCCATGTCTAGAAATTTTTTGCATTTGAACAGTTTTACTAAACATCTTTAAGGCTACGCGGAATTCAATGCATTATCTATTTCAAACATGAAGTCAACATAAACTGCGATGGATAAGATTCACAGAAATATCATATGCCTGTCCATTTGCAGTTACTGAAACACACTGATTACATAATATAAGTCATGACCCAGACAGTGATGTCACTTCGGTCCATAACAGACACAACGCAGTACATTGTATAGCGACTGTGCCTGGTACTGCAGCTCGGTAGCGTTCATTTGAATGGGATGTGGGGTTGCTGTTAGGTCAAATGACCAATGAATGTGATGTCACATGACTGAGAAGAGGCCAGCGGACCCCCACAGATCGACTTTTGATGACCTATCCTAAGAATAGGTCAACAGTAGTTTAGTGCCGAGAAACGCCCTTATAGTTCAATTTGGTAAGACTGTAATGATAGGAATGATATTAGTTGAGTATTTGTTTCCTCCTGCATAAGCCATCACCCCAAACAAACGTAAACCTTTAGATGTGAAGGGTTGTTAAAGAGGTTTCCAGGATTAGGAAATAGGGTCTGCTTTTTTTTACCAGAAACAACATCATCCTTGTCTATGGCTATGTCTATTATTGCAGCTTAGTCCTATTCGCTTGAATGGGTCTTAGCTGCAATACCAGACACAGCCCATAGACAAGGGGTGGCACTGTTTCTGGAAAAAAAGCAGACCTGTTTTATTTCTGACAACCCATTTTAACTGAATATCTCCTTCTCTTCCTTCTCTCCCTAAGTCATAGAAGTCCAGGAAGTGGTGATCCCCTTTGGGTGTCCATAGGTGGACAGACTATCTGACGGCTAAAGCAGCCCTCCAATATGAGGACTCTGCAGGCAAGGAATTCACATATTAGGTTCTTAGTCTTGATAATGACTTTAGTGAATGGGAGATTGGAGTGGAATTGTTTGGTGGGACAGACTCCCTTTGTCGCTATACTCTGTCATATGTCATAAGTTGGAGATATTGTTCGCTAGAAGCACTACTACTGCGAAGAACACCTCCATAAAAAAGATATGCACTGAATCCGTGCATACACTGGAGTCATTCAATGGTACAGTATGCCCCAAGCCTCTGTATGGGTGTCTTATGATGGGTCCATACAAAAAAGAGCCAGAATGCGGCCATGTGCATTAAGGCCTATTCACATGAGCGTACATCGGCTTGCATTTTCATGGCCAGCTGATATACGCTACCATCTGATGCATTGGATTCCAATGCATCAGGTCACACAGGCGTATTCCCGTGGTGCAAAAGTGCCCGGCTGGGCGCTTTTACGCTGGGCAGGAAGCCATCTTCCTCAACGGACTATGGCTAGTGCCATTGACTCCTATGGGAGCCATTGACTGCTAAACTCCATCCCCCTTCTCTTCACCGCCCCTTGCTGCTGTTTGCAGTGGGAGGGGAGGGGCAGCGCTAAGCTTCACCCCCTCCCATTACTAGCTGTGGACAAGGGGAGGCGTGGGAGGTTAGCTCCACCCTGTCCTGCCCACTCCCATCGCAAACGGACAGAGGGGAGGAGAGAGGAGGTGAGCCAGCAAGGGGAAGGGAAGGGGGAGACAGCTTGTCTACCCTCACCCCACGACATATACGCCGAGCCTGTGCATGACATGGTAGCATATATCAGCTCGCTGTGAAAACGCCGGCTGGTATATGCTTGTGTGAATAAGCCCTAAGGGTGGGTTCATATACTGTGGATTCTGTTGAAGTTTCAAAAATGTACGAAAACCATAAATGCACCGAAATCCAAAAGTATATCTGCATGATACATGAAGATTTATAAGGCTGGAATGATACATTAAAGGGGTTGTCTCGCGAAAGCAAGTGGGGTTATGCACTTCTGTATGGCCATATTAATGCACTTTGTAATATACATCGTGCATTAAATATGAGCCATACAGAAGTTATTCACTTACCTTCCCTGCGCTGGCGTCCCCGTCTCCATGGCTCCGTCTAATTCCAGCGTCTAATCTCCTGATTAGACGCGCTTGCGCAGAAGGGTCTTTTCCCTTCGGCTCGGTCCGGCAGTAGCGGCGTTCTGGCTCCGCCCCCTTCTACGCGTCATCGCGTAGCTCCGCCCAGTCATGTGTGCCGATTCCAGCCTCCCGATTGGCTGGAATCGGCACACGTGACGGGGCGGAGCTACGAGATGATGCGTAAAAGGGGGCGGAGCCAGAACGCCGCTGCTGCCGGACCGAGCCGAAGGGAAAAGACCCTTCTGCGCAAGCGCGTCTAATCGGGAGATTAGACGCTGAAATTAGACGGAGCCATGGAGACAGGGACGCCAGCGCAGGGAAGGTAAGTGAATAACTTCTGTATGGCTCATATTTAATGCACGATGTATATTACAAAGTGCATTAATATGGCCATACAGAAGTGCATAACCCCACTTGCTGCCGCGAGACAAGCCCTTTAAGTTTTTGTTGTACTTTATGATGCATACTGATACTTCTCATTTCTTGTATATCCCTTCCTGTGTTTGGCTGAAAAAAGTGCATCAGAAACTTTCAGCAAGTTAGATCACACGCTGCAGATTTGTTTAGTACATTTCTGCATCTCTCCCAATCATCTTTACAGAAATCCATATCTTTCCTGCAGAAAAGAATCTGTTCATATGTGCAGAACAGATCTTTAGTTGCATAAATGTATGCAACAAATCTGCTGCGTGTGAATATACCCCAATAGGGCTCAGGAAAATGGTTCATTAAAATTGTAGGGTATCCATGTAAAAAAAATATATATATTAAGCATCACGGTGGGGAAAGAATACTAAAGTTGCAAGAAACGTAATTTCAAAGGAGAACCATTTGAAATTACCTGGATTTCTGCATCGATAAGTAAAATATAGTCTGATTGTTATTTAACTCCCAATTAGGCTGCTTTCGCACCTGTATTACGGCTCAGTTCAGGGTTTCAGGCTCTCTGCTCCATTTTTGGTAGAGAGACTGATATAAAAAAAAAAAAACCTGATCAGTTTTTCCCCATTGATTTCAATGAGGTTTCAAAAAAACAAAGCAAACTGAAAGGTTGTACCGTTCATGTTTACATGGAGTAAATATCCACAGTGCAGGAACAAAACGATAGTGAACCTCTTTGGTAATAACATTTCCAAAAGCTAATTGACAAAAGGTGTTTTAATGAAGGAGATGAGATTTGAAGTGTGGATTTCACAGGTGCTTTGCCTATTAAATATAGAAACACAAAGCCTGGTTACAATACAATAACCAAAATCACACAAGTAAATAAACTGAAGAATAGTTAAAAAATATTACTTGTGTTATGGAAAAGCTAAGTCAAAGTCTTGGTTTGAACTTTATTGAGATGCTGTGACACACCTGAAGAGGGCTGTGAACACAAGTCATCCCAGAAATATTGATGAACTGAAACCCATTTACAGGAAGGAATGATCCAAAATTCCTCTTGGCATAGTGCTAATCTTATTTACAGCTACAGGACATATTTCGTGGAGGTGATTGCTGCTAAAGGAGGGTATTCGGGTTATTAAATTCAAGAGTTCACCTTTTCACTTTGCATTGTGGCTGCTTCCACAACGTGCTCAATAAAAGACATGAGTGGTCCAACTATTTGTCTGTTATTAGTTTGGTTAGATTGTGTTGGTCTATAATTGTGACTTAGTTAACAATCTGACCACATTTTATTAGTCAGTAGTGCAGAAATCTAAGTCATTTCAAAGGGTTCTCTTGCTTGTTCTTGGAACTATATATTAACCCTTTTCAATCCAATTTTGGATTCAGGGTTTCCTAAAAGGCTTTCTCTTTCTGCTGTTATACAACGGTGCCACCTGCTGGCTAAAGCCAGTGTGTGAGCTCCAGAAAGGCTCCGACAGCGAAGTGGCTGGCAATAGACGGCAAGAATACCCTGTCGGACGTCTTCTGACATTGGAGCAGTAGAAGCTTCAATCAGAATGTAGGAAGACGTCAGACAGTGGATTGGAAAGGGTAAAATGAATGCTTTTACACCAAACGAGAACCTCGCGATTCTCGTTTATCCGAGTGAACAAGCTAGTGACCTCATCACCAGCTCTTGCAGCCTGCTTAGACAGGCAAATCATCGTTGGGAATCATGAACTTCTCGTTCATTTTCGTTCAGTGTTTCCTATATGAAACACTGAACGATCTGTGCTTCAATGCAACCAGAAGCCAACGAGCTAACGATGATTTTTAGGCCGCTTGGGTCGAGTTTAAAACTCAACGATTATTGTTCACTTTTGTTCTGGAGCGATAATCGTTCCGCCTACACGGACCGTAACACTCTACTATACTGCAAACCTTGGTCTGGGATTTAGAACAATGATAAATCTATTAAATGCATACATACAGAGCTGAAGCAAAAAACCAGAACCAATGAAGATGGCTTCAACGTTCCATTTGTAAAAGATTCCCCATAGGAGGCCATGTACACGTTTCTAAGCCTCCCCCACATTCTTGCACCAGCAGTATATATATATATAAGCTTGTGCATCAGACTTGGTTTACTGAATGAACTAACAATGTCAAATATTAGAAAAAAGCTAAAATCAGAACATAGAGAAATTCCCATACAGCGCATATAATACGTTCTACATGGAAGATCGATATTGTTAAGTCCAGCTTGGTGTATTTGGTCCCATTTTGCAGCTGCTAAGCAGCGAAATATGGAAGAAAAGAAGCTTTTTGTCTCAAACGATCTTTCAAGAAAAGGGTTTTTTTAAAAGGAAGGCTCAGATAACAAGGACACTTTACCATATGAGCATCAAACCAACATGCATTCTTCAAAACAGAGTCACTAAATGAGAATGATTTAACCCTAAAGTATCACTGATCTAAACACTATGACTTGCACGGGTAACACTTCCAGCTGTGAAATGGTTATTACAACATACATTGTATTTTATCACTATTTCTATTTTCACTGCTTGGTTCCAATTACCACCTCAGAAAGGAAGCAAGCCATGCAAGTGTATTGTAATCCCTCATGGCCTTGCAAACATCTACATCATCTCCAGGATATCAGAGCCTGTTTTGCTCGTCTTTAGAGTGATTTATTGCAATAGTTTCCCTGGAGTTGATTGAAAGGAAGGTATTTCAGTGTACCATGCCACTTCTTCACCAATCGTCATGCCCCCAAGTGCATAACAGCTGGCAACATGATGCAGGACTGAAGGGGGCAACCAGAATAACCAGCGTTCCTACAGCACAGAATACACCCGAAATGTGAAGCAGAACCATTCTAGACTCATTCAATTATTCTACAGAACATACATTCCTATCACAAGAAAAGATTCAGTCCCATTTAGAAGGTTCAAGCCCAATTAACCCCTAGTGCTAAACCTTCTTACTGATACTCAAGCCCTTTAGATCATTGGGGGATATTTATCAGTAAATGGTGCAAAGCAAAAGTAGAGAAGTTGCCCACAGCAATCAATCAGAATGCCTTGGTTGGTACGGCCCCACTTTTTCTTTGCACAACTTTGATAAATCTCCCCCGGTCGTATACTATGCATGTAAAATAATGGACTTTCATGGCAGCATTATAAATCTTGGAATATTTTCTATCACATATTTCCGCAACCAATGTAAACAAAAATATTGGGATTTTGTTACTATACAATGTGCTTGTGCTATTCTGATTTTGGCATTTAGTAAATCAATATATATATATACGGTATATACGCATGACACACAAAAACATTAAAAAGTGCCTGGCTGTATTACACTACATCCACCATAGAAGTCTTCTAAGTGGGATTGGATCTTGTGATTCTCGTTGTACAGCAAGTGTATTCAGCACTGGTCCTCTAGCATCAATCAGCAGGAGAATGATAAGTTTATATTGATAATAGAGCCCCAGAGCTATAACCAAAATGTACCCCTCATGGGGATTCACATCCTCACAAACCCAAGGCCTTATTGCTTTTTTTTAAACTTCTTTCCTATGTCACAGCTGAGGGCCCCTGTGCTAAAACTGTATGTATGGGCTCCTTGCTCTCCAATGTCTTATCACCGAACACCCCCATTTTGTCTCTTGGACAATACATCAGTAATTGTGAGCCAATAAATTAATTATGCAAATTAGTTCTCCTCCTTAAGGAAGACAACTGTCTAGTACCATCATTAGATGTATAGAGGAAGATCCCCACTATGACGATGCTGGCTAAACTGCTGCTAGAAGTCCTCAACACCAGAACCAATATCAAAAGATATTTATTGAACCATCAGATGATATGATACAGTACAATACGTTTCAACTTTCACAAGGGTCTTCTTCGTAACATGTTGGACATTTGTTCTGGTTCTGGGACTTCCAGTGGCAAGTCCATCCAGCAGAACCATTGGTGTTGAACTTCTATGCATCTACTTAAATGAGCGCGTTCTGAGGTGTTTGGGACAACACCTGCCTATGCTCATTACGGCCTAAAGCTGTAGGGACCGGAATATGATTATTTTCAAATATCTGACATTTATCGTGGTTGTGCCCATTTGAGCACAACCAAACTAGATGAGAGGTGTAGAAATCCCTTGCATTTATCATGATTTGTGATTACTACATTTAGATTTGCGCTTTTGTCTTCTCCCTTGCTTTTTTCCATGTTTGGGAATTCTAAGATTCGTGGTAGTGCCACCTAAAGTTAGCTATTCCGAGTCGCATTAGATTTGGTAACCACTTTTTAATATCTATCAAATGGGCAGTCTTTACCGCTCACTGTCAATGAATGATGTCTCGTTTGATTGACAATGAGTAGTGAAGACCACCCGTTTGACAGTTTCAAAGCCCCAGGAGATGAATCTAACATGACTCGGTAAGGGGGAGAGAAGAAAGGAAAGAAAAGCTGCAAAGCTATGCAGTCCTGCTGACCCGAGAGTGTGACACGTCCCTCTTTAAAGAGCCTTGACAATATAGAGACAGTTTTCTTCCATCTGCAGAAGAGCTAATTTGCATATTTTTCCCAGGAAGCATTGCCTGTAAGTCTCTGTACACCCACTTGATCCCTGCAGAAACAGTATTTCCACCCTAGAATTACATCACCCAGCCAACCAGTACCTTACTCTGTACTAACCAAGAGGAAGAACTCTGAAACAACTCTGTCCACAAATGGGTGTCTCAAGTTTGGCTGATAGTCCTAGTAATATTTCAAGTCTTTTAGGTGAGTCAGACATTGACTTACAGGGTAGCTACCTATAATGCATATATATGCATTAGAGAGACAGTTTTCTTCCTTCTGGAGGAGAGCTAATTTGTATTCATTTTCCCAGGGAGCATTGCCTGTAAGGCTCCTTACATCAGCTGGATCTCCACAAGAAGAACCAGCACCCCCTGATAACATTCATTAACTCAGCCCTTATCTACCTGGCTCTTCTGCGGGTGCACAGATTGCACATATGGTGTGTCCGTTCCCATATTCCTTGCTTGCTAATGTTTCATTGCCAATGTAGGAGCTCTGTCCAGGCTCATGTTGATGGACCAATCTGAAATGGGGCTTCTTCTATCAACAGTCATTACCACAGCTTTGAAATATATGTTCTAATGAGGACTTGAGGACCAGGCTTAGAAAACCACTGTTATAATTGCTGTACACTTACAAACAGGAACACATCAATTTCATAATTCTGAAAAACCACAAAACCTGAGTAATGACACCTCAGATAGTGTTACAACATTAGCTCTTTTAAATAGATATTGCACAATAGCGCCTTGACTTAATAAATACATTGATTTCCATTTATGAAATGGAGTGATCACTTTAATGCCACATCCAAGTGTTATTGAGCACATCAATCCCAAACGTATCTACACCATGGTATTCCCTTTTTTTTTGCGTATTTCGGTAAAATGAAGACTCCGCCTGACACATGAACACCAACTGTTTCCAGCTTATATATAATCATACGTCACTGGGTGACCTGGCTCTTTGAGACACACTAGGTGGGATACAACCACAGCAGATCAACCACAAAGCCTTCTGGATTTCCTGGTTCCGGAACGCATAGATGACTGGGTTGATCACAGAGTTGTATGTGGCTGGTAATAGTGTGGCGTAGGTATAGATGGAAGGATAGGTGTAATCTCCTATTAGTGAATATAGAGTAAAAGGCATCCAGCAGGCGGCAAATGTCCCCAGTATGATGGCCAAGGTGGACACTCCTTTGCGGGTGGTGACATAGTGAGAAGTAGCCAGGAAATGGTGCTGTAAGGCGATCTGATGAGCGTGCCTCATGACGATTTTGCAGATCTGAATGTACAATTGGAGCATAAGTGCAAACATAAGCAAAAAGGAAACCGAAAGAGCGGCAGCATTATTTTTAGTCAGCGGCCTGATGATGCTACAGGTTGATTCGTCCTTAAGGCAATTCCAGCCCATTATAGGCAACAGACCGACACAAGTAGATGCTCCCCATAGGAAAATAAGCATGACATAGGTGAAAGTAACTGTTCTTTCCGAGTTATATGTCAAAGCGTAATAGAGTGATAGGTAGCGATCAACCGTGATGGCCAACAAGCTGCACACCGAGGCACAAAAAGATGCGGCTATCAGTCCCACCGTGACGAGCTTTGCTGCTTCCGACTGAAGAAGATATGCAAAAATAAAATTGACTATTAGTCCCACACCTGCTAAGAGGTCCGCGAGGGCCAAACTGCCAATGAGAAGGAACATTGGGGCTCGAAGGCTTGGATTATGGAAGATGATAAGGACCACAATAGCATTCTCACAGGAGATTAAGGTTCCTGATGTGCACAGAACAATATCCCATGGGTTTACTATGAGCTCTGGCTCTAGCACAGGAATCAGGGAGGAGTCTGCAGCTGAGATATTCTCTGGAGAACTGGCATCTATAGGATCCTGAGGCAGCCAGCTTATATTAAGCTTCGTATCTTCATTCATTTTAACCTTCTTCAATAAAAAGACAAGGCTTTAATGCACCATAATAGAGCAGCGGAGAATGAGAACATGCAATCTTCTGCTACCCTGCCGGGTCTGACATATATCTATGCAATAAGGCAAACTAATCATTATTGACATTGTGGGGGAAAGATAAAGACATTCAGGATGACTGTGAATGGGACATCTAAAAGGATACACCAAAAATGCACCAGGATGCAACATTTATGCAGACTTCACAATGTATCCTGTATATATATATATATATATATATATATTGCCGATATAGAGATGCTCTGATGTACTTGCACAGTAGGTAAGGGTTTGGGCGTTTTTTCAAATCGATTTGATTGAGATAAATTGGGACAATCGATTTGACCCATGTGAGGTTCGCGAGCGGCAAATTAAAGCAATTTACTCATCATACGCTATGGGTTGGCAAATTTGAGTACTGGGCAGATCAGCGATTAAGGTTGATCAATCAATAAGATCTAATGTGTGATATATATATATATATATATATATATATATATATATATATATATATATATATATATATGAGTCAAGACTATATAGTCTGCACAAATGCATGAACAGAAAAATTGCAAAATTGCAAAAAT
This sequence comes from Eleutherodactylus coqui, assembly GCF_035609145.1. Lineage (NCBI taxonomy): Eukaryota > Metazoa > Chordata > Amphibia > Anura > Eleutherodactylidae > Eleutherodactylus > Eleutherodactylus coqui. The sequence continues at coordinate 450,275,348 of NC_089837.1, read as the reverse complement.
TGCAAAACCCTTTTTGTCCGGTAATTCTACAAGCCATAGGTATGGATGACAGGATGCAGAAGATACATGCATGAGACCCCCTGGAGGAGGAGGTGGGGGCAGCGGCATACAAGGAGCATCTCACAATGTAGTCACCTTGAAATCCAATCGCTTGGTTTCCTGGCTGCTGATGTCCTATGGTCCTGAGACAGTACAGGTTGCCCGCTGGCCCTGCATCCTCTCCTCCTGCAGGGTGATGATGGCTTGTGGGGTCCTGGCTTCCTGCAGCAAGGGGGCTGCAGGTGGATGTATAGAGGGGGTCGGGCTGTCAGCTCCTCGCCGGGCGCACATAGCGATCACTGCTGCCGCCGCTGCTGCCTGCGAGAGGCAGAAGAGAATGAGCGTCGGGCACTTCGCACTAGCGCGCATCCGATAGCGCGGACCCTGTCGCTGCGCGCACCCGCCTATCCACTGCAGTGTGCTAGAAGAAGCTGATTGAGAGAGCTTTCGATCCTTGTTAACCCTTACATGTCATTTATATGGGTAAAACTAGTGACAAAGTAGCCAGAAGGACAAAGGAGTGAAACATAACACAAAGATCCGGTAATTGTATTTTAACGGGGTTTTCTAGGCAATGGAAGCCTCATAGATGGACACATCTTTTTACAGATGTAATCCTTAAGCAGAGGTCATGATCTTTCCAGTATGATCATTTGTATCTGATGGTAATCTATGCTACAATCTATGCTATAGGTTCACTTATTGGCAGTAAAGTGTTAATGATGGATTCTGTTCTGCAGATTGAATTCCATTGCTATTCTTTTTTATACAGGACCAGTCATCATTTTTAGGCCGGTTTCAGACAAAAGTATTGTAACACGTCCGTAATATGCACCCATATAGTTACAGATCCGCCTCAAAATAGAACATGCTGCGATTTTTTTCCCCAACAAGCGGGAAATCGCATTGGATTTCTGCTTGTGGGTAGGAAAAAGCACTTTTCCATAGCATGCTATGGGCAGTATTTGCTGCGGAAACCGGAGGCAGACGCATTCCGCAATGCAAATCCGCCCGTGTGCAGCCGGCCTTAATCAGTATTTGTCTCTGTATATTTTATTTTTTACTGGGCAAATACTGGTTTGTATTTGCCCTATGGAAAAAATGGCAATTCGTAGGCAAACATGAGAAAAATAGGTCACGCCACATTTTTTAAGAAATGGCTGTGAAAAATATGGCCATGTGAATAAATACTCCCCACCTGCAGCATGTTGACTGACACAAGAGAGCTGTCACTCATCATGCAGCAGGCAATGAGAGGCTGGTGGGGCTCGCCTCTTTAACTCGGAGCTCCTTTCCTAGTCAGACTTCAAAGTAGGGCAATAGGCATACCTGTCCCAGGTTCATGCTACCTAGCACTGGCGTAACTATAGGGTATGCGGTTGCACCTGGGCCCAGGAGCCTTAGGGGGCCCATAAGGCCTCTTTTCTTCATATAGGGAGCCCAGTACTATGAATAAAGCATTATAGTTGAGGGTCCAATCACAGGTTTTGTATTGGGGCCCTGGATCTTCAAGCTATACCTCTGCGCTAAGACGTTAAGAGAAGTTGGGGGACCCCAAGATAATTTTTTGCACCCAGGCCCATTAGACACTAGCTACACCCCTGCTACCCAGGCTCTATTATCAAGAGGTCTGGTGGCAGTGTGTGGTGACAGTTATTGTCACAGTCCTTTTTGTGCCCACAGACTTATTTTCCCAGTCTTTGTAAGTGGTTTCTTGGTGCCCCAGTTTATGGCAACTGGCTAAATATCCCAATCCACATTGTCCAGTTGCTTAGTATAACAGTGTCTGCTGTCAACTTGGCCTGGTACCTCTGCTCCTGGTGTCCAGTAGTAATTGCCCCATCTGCCCACCATAGCAATAACACATAGCCTTTAAAGGAACCTTCAGAAGACTACGTGAAAAATCATGATAAAGGAGCAAAACTACTATTAAATGACAGCAGATCTTTGATGGAAAGGAGAATATGATAATGGAAGAATTTGATTTTCTGAAGGAAGAACTGTCATCTGAGTCAGTAAATTCAGCTATTTCTGTGTGGAGGGAGTTTTCAGAAGAGAGATTGTTGGATAAATGCTATTTAAAGAGTTACAACACCATTTTTAAAAGGTTTGTCCTACTTTTTACTATTGATGACTTACCTTAGGATAAGTCATTAATAGCAGATCAGTGGAGGTCCACCAATGGTGAGCCTCAGCGATCAGTTGTTACCCCTGTGCCACTCACTGTGTGTATGGAGTTGTGACGGTAGCAGACAGCTCAGTATAATGTGCAGTGGTCCTAGATGATATTGCATTCTGAGTTCCATTCACTGCAATGGGAATCAGTACATAATGCCTGCCAGGGCCACTGCTCAATGTGCGATTGCTCAACCAGATAAACTAGATTAGCTGTGTTCACATCTGAATCTGACATGTCCACTGTCATTGTCTGCTATGTGATGGATCCATCACAGCTTGATATTCTGTATTTCAGCTCCAATGACATAAGAGAAATATATAATTCATAATACATATGTAGCCATAGCCTAATTCATTCATTAAAGGGGTGGTCCGAGTTAAAATAGCAAAAAAGCAGTTACTCATCTCTCCCCACTCCCCAGTTCGTCCTCCACCACCGGCTTTGGTCTCTGCTATCTGTTTACATACAGCTGTGATGTCCTGTAAACCTGCTGTAGCAGCCAATGACAGCTCTCAGCCATGATCACTGAGCGCTGTCATTGGCTGCTGTAGCTTGTTTGTAGATGGGCTCAGCATTCAAAGAGTGATGTCACAGGGAACGTCGGTTGAGGACTGATTGGGGAGTGGTGAGTTACTGCTCATTTGTTATTTTATACCATGGGGGACCCAGTGACAGGTGTCCTTAACTCGGACAACCCCTTTAATCTTAAAGAGCATCCAAAGGACTACCAGACCCTCAAGCCTCATCTATATTCAATATTTATGAATCCTTAATAGGAAAGAGAGAAGGATTTGGGGAGAGTGCCACTGAAGAAGCTACTTGTATACACACGTAACGTCAATACTCAAAGCAACCATAATCACCAAGCCAATGAGGGTAATGGCTACAGATGAGTCAATGGTGTAACTGTTCTGTCAGTGCAGATTTCATTATGTCTGGTGCATAGCAAATCTAGCATTTATCAGCAAGAACATCATTGTAACAGTAAAAGATAGTCATGATGATGTGCAGATTTGTTGTAAAAACACTGATAAACCCAAAATAGCTGCTGTGTTAGGCCGGTCTCACACGGATGGGTCAGATTCCGCATGCGGGAGCCTACAGCTGAATCCAGCTCTTTTCCTGGCCAGCCACCCTGTGTACCTTTGAATTTCTGTATTGCGGATGATCATGGACGCTCGCCATCAGTCATGCGCAGTACAGATTTTATTTTCAAATCTCTGTTTTTCCGTGCCGTCACTAGGCATTGATGCGGGTACCTGCGACCTATCTGCAATGTCAATTGCAGATGGTCCGTGCGTCGGACGCCTTCCATTGACTTCAATAGAAGCCGTCCGTGCGGACACCGCAAAAAAAAAAAATAGAACATGCTATAATTTTAATACCTCTTGCAGAAATCACAATCACTATCCGCTTATCTGAGCAGATATGCAAATGTTCTATTCTTGTAGCATGTGCGGAACACTACGGATCGTCTGCGCGGGTGATGATGGCGGATTCCACAATTCAAATCATGTGAGACTGGCCTTATGATCTGAAATAAGCAGCTCATAAATAAAAATCTACAACTGTATCTGTATTAAAGCCATCCTCCTGTTTTGGGACAACATTCTGTCCAGGGACCCATGGGAGGTGGGGTATATTACCTGCAGTTGTTCTCTGCCAATCTGCTAGTTCCGGGTCCTGTTTTAGGCTACCCAAGATGGCTGATGCAATTTTCCAACTACCTAATCCCCATAGTGCATTGGTAGTGTTAGACTACCAGTGCACTACACCTGCTTTCTGATTGGCCAGGGCTCTCATGTGATCATAACTAGTCAATCAGAGAGTAGTGCACATTGAGTCTTAGGTAGTTAGAAAGTTGCTGCAGGCATCTTGAACAGCCTAAAAACAAGGCCTGAAATCTGTGGATCAGATGGAAGACAGAGAAGAACAATTGCAAGTTATATATCTCCTGCCCCTTTTGTCCTGGAACAGAATTTGTCCTGAAACCGAAGGATCGCTTTAAATGGGTTTTTCAATTGTAGATGTTTACAGCACATCTATAGGATGCCATACGTAGCTGGTTTTAGTTTCCTGACCCCATACCCACCAGAAAGCCGAGCTTCTAATTCTCAGGAACGCCTGAGCTAAGTACGCTGCAATTACCAGCAGTGTAAAGGTGCATTTAGACACAAAGATGATCACTCAAAAGATGTCTTTTGAGCGATCGTTTTTGCATAAGCCACTACTTCGTACTAAAACCTATTAGTATCAATTAGTAGAGTGTGAGCCACTGGGATCTGTATTCAGAGAACAGACCACCCGCTGTTCTCTGAATAAATTCCCTTTGTTCTGCCACGGGGCTGACAGCTGAGCAGAGCACAGTCTGCAGTCCCGCTTATCAGCTGTTCTGCTGAACAATGGATTTAATGCGGAACTGAAACCCATCGTTTGGGAGAAAAGTGAAAGATGGGCACATTTACACACAACGATTATCTCTTAATTTTGAGCGATAATCATTGTGTCTAAATGGGCCTTAACTGAACAATAACCAACCATCATGGGATTGATAGATTAGTAGATGCTCACACCTAAAAAAAATAAAACCTTGATGTTCTCAGAAGCTAGTCAAAGAAGTAGGACTTTGTTGGTAGAGCGCCGCATGTATGGCTGATGGGGAAAATAGAACTGGACAGGATAAATTTTGTGATAGCAGCTGGTTGCTGTTGGTGGCCTCCCCTACCTCCTCTTACTGCCAGTCATAGCTATCAGCATCCCCTTCGGCACCTGTGCAGCAGATTGTGGATTCTCTTCTGGTTACTTAAGGCACCTTACCATATTTCTGATTTCTGCCTAATTCCTAGTTATAAGGCAGGGGTGTCAAACTCATTTTCACGGAGGGCCACATCAGCCTGATGGTTGTCTTCAAAGGGCCAACTGTAATTGTAAGGCTGCCTGTCCACGGGCGATTGATCATTGTGTTACCAGCCATGGGTAACGCAGTGAACGCTTTCCATAACATTTCTATGAAAAGCACAGCCGTGGCGTCCACGAGCAGAGAATCATGATATGATTCTCCACTCGTGGGATCTAAATCGTGGCATGCCGCGATTTGCCGTGGTGAGCCTATCTGTCAGACAGGCTCACTGCAGAGAACTGACAGCTCAGTGACCCCCTCAATGGCCTCAGCAGTAATAGTCACCCCTACAGAGGCATCAGTAGTAATAATGACCCCCACAGTGGCCTCAGCAGTAATAGTGACCCCCACAGAAGCATCAGCAGTAAGAGTGCCCCCACTGAGGCATTAGCAGTAATAGTGACCCCCACAGCGGCTTCAACAGTAATACCGTAGTGACCACCACAGAGGCCTCAACAGTAATAGTAACCCCCACAGAGACCTTCACAGTAATAATGACCCCCACAGTGGCCTCAGCAGTAATAGTGACCCCCACAGCATCCCCAGTATTAATAGTGACCCCCACAGCAGCCTCAGCAGTAATAGTGACCCCCACAGCATCCCCAGTATTAATAGTGACCCCCACAGTGGCCTTAGCAGTAATAGTGACCCCCACAGAGGCATCAGCATAAATAGTGACCTCCACAGAGACATCATCAGTAATAGTGACCCTCACAGCAGCCCCAGTAGTAATGCTATTACAACTGGGGCCAATATAGGGGACACTATTACTAATAGTATCCCCTATATCAGTAGTAATAGAGCCCCCTGAAATCCATATACCTACCCCCTTATCCTCCTCCTTGTGGAAGTGCTGTTGCTCCTCTGCTTGCTGTTACAGGCGCTGATTGCAGGTGCATACTATGACGTCCAGACGCCTCCTCCCTTCTGCTCTCACGGAACCAGGGAAGAGAGGAGGAGGATCCCGGGTGCACACGTAATGCCGGCCATGCTTGCGGCCACGTTGAAAAAGGTGGCGGGCCGGATTCGGCCCGTGGGCCTTGTGTTTGACGCCTGTGTTCTAAGGTGTGCCTATTCATCCAACTTCCCCATTACCTCCTGTCCTGACCTCAGCTTATTTGACTTGTTTTGCCTGATTGCCGCCTGCTGTAACCTTGTGCCTGTTTTACTGTTTATTCAAGAACTCCGCTTATCCTGACATCAGCCTGTGTATTGACTAGGTCTGTGCCTGTCCCTGCAGTACAATACCATGGTGCCTTTTACCTGTTTGTATCAGTTGCCACTGATACAACTACTAATGTGATGACTGTGATTGGTTCATCCAGCACTGCATTAATTGGCTGAGTAGCGCTGGATGAACCAATCAGAGCCATCGCTTCCTGAAGGTGGGATTTATGAATCCCGCAACCAGGAAGTGGTCTGTGGGTGAACGAGGACTGCAGGATGCCCAGAAGAGCTCCGGAAAGCAGCGTCAGGACCCGGACCGAGCTGTTTAGGTAAGTATTCCCTTTTTCTTTTGGAGTGCAGCTAGGGATTTTATCATGTACAGCAGCGATGTGTGATTTTTCACAAAAACAAATGCATCACTGGCACTACAAAATTGCGGGGACAAAGTTGTGATAGCGCCATGATTTTGTAGCAGCGATATCGTATGAAAGAGGCCTTGATCGTATAGTGGCAGCATATTCTGCAGTGCTTTAGAAAATGGGCGAAGAATATCCAAAATGAGTCATGACAGTATTAGGGCTTAAGTAGACAAACGTGATTTCAACATATTTTCGTGCCAAAATGAATCAATTGATTTCAATGGTTTCGTTTTGACTAGCATGATTCTTGCGTGCTTATAATATGTGCGAGAAAAGATAGGACTTGCCCTATCTTTCCCACACTTAGGTTTTATACGTACAAGAAAAGATAGGGCAGGAGCAATCTTCCTGCTTTTTTTTAATTTGCGTACAATAGCACAATAGACCTTTTAATGGGTAGCCCCTTGTACATGAACCCTTGGGATATCCTGCTTTGAAAGTCTGTTGCCAAGTTGCCCACTAATTACAGCCAATCACTGGGGACCTTAGCAGTAGCACAACTTGTGATCTACTTATTATCATGGGACTTTTTGATCAAAAAAGGATGGCCGATGTCATCGTTAAACCTCTTTGATTCATTTGAGATAATGATCCATAGACAACATCAAAAGTGGAACTTACTGGACAATATCATTGTGACTTCTAAGACTCTATTCACATCTGCGTTGGAAGCTTTGCTCAGGCACAACATTCTGAACAACATGGCACAGCATATTGCGCTATTTTGTCCAGGAAAATTCTGAATACAGAGCAGCATGAGGGAAGCCCGACAGATCCCATTATAGTCAATGGGTCGGTTGAGTGCTGTTTCTGCTGGATCTGGTGCTTCCAATATTTTTGCTGCTTTTCTTCTACGATGGAGTCTAGCAACTGAAATATTAACCCTTTGCAATCCAATTTTGGATTCAGGGTTTCCTAGGGGGCTTTCTCTTTCTGCCATTTTACAATGGCGCCATCTGCTGGCCAGAGCCAGTACTGTGGTATGGGACATGCTGGAGAGGCCCCCGACAAGAGAGCGGCCAGTAATCTACAGTAAGAATTCCTTACCGGACGTCTTCCGACATCGGAGCTGTACAGCCTTCAATAAGAATGTCTTCAGACGTCAGACAGTGGATTGGAAAGGGTTAACAAAGAGGCCTTCTTCAACATTTAACATATATATTTTTATCTTACATACTTTGATCTCACATACTTACGCTTTTTTTTTTCCAGAGTTATAACATCCAAATTATACATTCAGAAGCCAAACTAATATTTCAGAAGATCTGTTGGGCTTAGTGGAATTCATTTTATGTTTCTTTTTTTTAATTAGTTATTTTTGATCATGTGTTAATTATTAACCAGGAGACACGGGGATGAGTCAGAAAACCTTTTTGTCTGCCTTCCGTTATCAGCACTATTTGATATAAAGGTAATTTAATCTAACAGTAGTAGTGGGCAGCCAGCTGTGTCTTCTCTAATGCATTACTACAGAATGTTCACAGTTCAGCTTTACATTTCTGGTACATTGCCATCATACATGTGATGAGGACATCTGCAAGTATTGGGTTAAAATGTATAACTTATGACTGGATGTCTATATATAAAACTAGTTATTAGTATTATTCATAGTACCAGTCTTTCTGGTGGCACAATGCACCACTTATAATATAATATAGTGAATGACATCATCACATGTAATTCACTGAAAGACCTGTTATGACATCACCGTCATGTGATCAGGGGAGGAGCTCAGAGCTCCGATGATGCAGCTGCTCGCTGAGGTAAAATCCTGGCTGGGATGAAAGACCTGTGATGACGGTACCATCATGTGATCAGGGGCGGAGCATGTAACTCACTCACACAGTCACTCACGGACAAGTGGCCGCTAGTACTTTGATTCTGTGATTACCATTGATTATTTGGACATACAGTATTGATGCATTATTAACAATGGCTAATGTGTGACATGAGGAGGTGTGGGCAAATTATTTTAAGGTGGAGTCACAGTTAGTTTTTCCTACCATAGACATTTTTGGCATTTGCACAAGAAGCCCATACATCTAGAGAACGGCTTTCTTTAACACTGGCTGATGTCATCGTTAAACTAGGTCTGGTCATCAAGACTGGTGCCAGTGTAATTGGCCTTTTACACAGACCGATATGGAAGGAGAAAATGATTGCTTATATGATCGCTCAGCCACCATTACCTTCTTTTTTTGTTGGGGGTTGGGGTACCCACTTGTGTTGGGTACTGCTGCACTCTCAGGACTCCTTCACACGAGCGTAGGTGCAGAAACACCTGTGATAAAATGCTGTGCAGCCTAATTTGTGCCTGGTGTTAATAATTTACCCATGAAATTGCGCAGCTCATTGCACAATGTCATGGCGATTGGGTGCACAGTTGCGCATTGCCATTGACTCCTATGGTGCCTTAGGTGCGCAAATGCACAAAAAAATAGAGCATGTTGCAGTTCTTTTTGCGTGCTTGAAATGTGCGCGCAAAAGTAATAGTGTGAATGAATCCATTGAAAACAATGGGTTCTATTCTCCGCACTCTTGTGATTTCCTTTCCAATCCACTGTCTAACCTCTAAAGGCATTATGATTTAAGGTTGTACAGCTCCGATGTTGGAAGATGTCCGCCGGGGGTTCTCTTACTGTATATTGCCAGCCCCTCTGCTGTTGGAGCCTATCCAACGTGTCACCTCATGCAGTACTGGCTTTAGCCAGCAGATAGCACCGTTGTATAACAGCAGAAAAAGTAAGCCTCCTAGTAAAACCATGATACAAATTGGATTGGAAAGGGTTAAACACACTGCCATAGGTGCAACTTACGCTTGGCGTTACGGAGCATAGTTGCTCCTGAACAAGGTAAATCTCTTCTCCCTCGCCAGCTTTTCAAACTCCGTGCCAGAGTGCAGAAGTTTGAGAAATACCGCGGGAAGAAAGGTCCTACATGTGGGGAACATAGAGCATGTCCTATCTTTTCTTGGCCATAGTATTCATGCCAAGAAATCCCAGTAGTGAAAACGAAAGCACTCAAGTAATATTGAAATCAAACTTTAGTTTTGTCCATTTTTCGAACGTGGGTTTCATGGCTGTAAACCGGGGCACAAATCACAGTCATCTGAAGAAGCCCTAAACCAACATTGTAGGCTTTTATGTATCACCATGAACGCTCCCTTGCTGACTATAGTTGGCTATGTTGCATCCAACTAATAGCACTGAATGTTACGCTGCATTCACACGAACGTATATCGGCTCGGTTTTCACACCGAGCCGATATACGTCGTCCTCATGTGCAGGGGGGGAGGATGGAAGAGCCAGGAGCAGGAACTGAGCTCCTGCCCCCTCTCTGCCTCCTCTCCGCCCCTCTGCACTATTTTGCAATGGGGAGAGACGGAACGGGGGCGGGGCTAATTTGCGAAACTTAGCCCCTTAGATATGATACATTTTATTGGCTACCAAAAATACATGATGTTATAACAAACATTCGAATCTCTCAGGGTTCTTCCTCAGGCATAAACCTCGAGAGGTTGAAAAGCTTGCTATAACATCATGTATTTTTGTTAGCCATTAAAAGCTACCATATCTACAAGATTACTTGGTTTCTCTTAATGGGAACAGTCACATTTAGCTCTACTGGCTAACACGGTACCAAACATTTTTCATTATGTTTTATTAAGCTATTTATTATAGTTATGTAACAAGTGGAAGATGAAGGATCAACAGGTTATTTTATGTCATGTCCTTTTGGGACTGTAATACGAAATGGCAAGCTCCAAGTGCTTGCATTGTAAATCTTTGCTTCTGTCAAGCAGGATTTCCATCTAAAGTCGCTGCTGTAGATAGTCTGACATCAGACTTTATGACACTTCATATTGATTGAATCAGTAACTAAAATGATGCTTTTGTTGGAGCCATACGCCTGAGATGATCAATGTTCTTTCTGAAGAAAAAGAAAATGTAGGCCATCTATTATAATCTCAACAATAATAGAAAGGGGAAAAATTCAATCCATTTTTAAAAAGTCCAATGTTTTCATTGCTGTTTTTATTCCAAGGAAAGCATTTGACGAAAAACAATAATTTACTTTTATTTACAAATTTTACATCTTCGATTATAAGGTTGAGCCCCAAAACTGCGAACTTTATCCTGATGGGAATTACAGAGAAATCTACGATAAAAGCAGCTCATTCTACGTAGATTTCGTTGTAGGTTTCACCCTATGCGTAGCAAAGAGTCAAATCCGATGTGATTAAAGGAGTTAAAGGGGACAAATACAAAACCGAAATACTGTGCGATAAGTCAAAAAAGCCACAAAAAATTGTGCATGAAGTCAAACCTTCACTTACTATAGGACACCTAGGATTGGTGATAAAAAAGTCTGAGCAGTGGGAGTCGATACACGGAGACCCCCACCGATTCTGAAAATGAGGGTCCTATGTTCCCCCTCTTCCTCACTGCACCCTCCTGCAGTGAAGAGGAGATTGAATGCAACAGTGGTTGTGCATGCACGATCCCGCTCCTCTCATTATCAATGGGACTGCAGGAGATAGTATAGTACAAGCCCACTGAAATGAATGAAGCTTCAGCCATGCATGCGCTGCCACAGCTCCCTTCAATCGAAGGTCATTGTGAGTGCTTGCCGTAAAGCCCGCAGTGACAGGAGAGGGGGCATGGAACCTCCTTTCTTGGGATTGGTGGGTGTCTTAGAGATGAGACCCCACCGATCAGACTCTTATCACCTATCCTATGGATAGATGATAAAAGGTAAATCTGGAAAGACCTCTTTAATGGGAGAAATTAAGAGGTTAAAGGGGTTGCCCAGGTTTGAACTATTGATGACCTATCCTTAATAATTGATTAGCAGGGTGCATCGCTGGAAACCTTTGCTGATCAGCCTATCATTGGGTATGGAGCTGGAAGCAAATAGTTTTTTAGCAGCTCAGGTTCATTATTTCATCACTGTTCCGTTCCCATTGACTTCAGTAATTCATCAATAGACCAAACCAGGAAAATGCCTTTAAAGGGAACCTGTCATGTCCTATGAGCAACATACACTTATTTCATGGGCTCATAGGACAGGAGCTATGCAGTCTGTGGTGTGCTTTTTATACTTACCCACCTCCTCATTCCTGGGAAAACCGCCACTTAAATCCTGCATCAGACTCACCTCTGCATTCAGTGCACACATGTCACAGGAGGTGGTCCACGACGCAGGTCTCAGGATACGATGGAGCCAATGGAGTTACAAAAAATATGCAATACCGGTGTAACTAATAAAGAAGCAGCCTGACTTTGACTGTACAGTCGCCTAATGTTATTTGCACTAACTCAGTGCTATGAATAACATTTAGTGCAAGCAATAAGGTAACAACAATATTTAGAAAACAATATTAACAATATATTGCAAAGATTAGTTCTATCATACTGAAACACAATTCACGTGGTACAATACACAGTCCTTCGGATCAGGGTTATTACTACACTACTATCAACACAATGTAACCAAGCACAAACACAGCATCTTCACTCCAAAGTACTCACAATGGTGTTTTGCATCTGGATCCCTGTCCGTTATTAGCAAACAATGTCCTTTTAATTAATTGCTGCAGTCTTACTCTATACAACAAGCCTGTTGTGAGTCTCTATCAGTGTGCACACATATGATCCATGTTGGAGTCAACCTCACTTACAGTTTGTCGCTTGAGATGGAACAAGTCACTGTCCCAATGCTCCCTTAATTAGATTCCAATTGCGCAGTCAGTAACACATTGGCCTTATTGAAACAACACTAGCAACAGCTTTCTTCTCTGCAGATCATTAATCTGTTACCGCATTCTTAATAGATTCAAAGGAGATCCCATTGCCTCTCTTCCCAGATGATGTGCTCCTCTTAAACTCAGGGATGTGTTCCATAACATCCTTCACTAGTGGCAGCAATGTCTTTGTGAGCCCTGCACCCTCCATCTGTCCCAATAGAAGCACTTTCAACAACAAATGCAGTCTCTGCTCTGCGGCTCTGTCACAGCTATCAGTTCCTTGTATAGTCCAATCAGCAGCCACTCATTCAAATTGTTTCAAAAATTGTCGCACGGGCCAATTTTTCAAACAAATTGTTGCCATAGCGACCAGTTAATACTTCTTGGGGAACCCCTTACACACATAGAGGTGAGTATGTGCGTGCACACTGAATGTAGAGATGAGTCCGATGCAAAGACTGAAAGGCAGCTTTCGAGGCAGAGAGAGCAAAGGAATGGGGAGCCGGGTAAAAAAAAAGAAAAACACCCAAGACTATACCGTTTGCTTATAGTGCTCATAGGACACGACAGACACTTCACATTTAAAAAACAATACCAATCACGGTACTTAGCCCTCGGAGATTGAGTACCCTCTTTTTGCTTGACCACTTCAACTCTGCTGTGTCACACTTCTGCTACTTCATGGAGCCTCTTTTATAACATTGAGTTGCCTAAAAATAACAACCCCATCCCACTGTATCCTCGGGTCAACTTCACCCCATGTCAGAAGGCACTGACTTCCTTAAAGATCCACTCCATAGAATTTGCTTTTCATTCATCATGTAACTATCCCCTATATACATACAAGTCTGCAATCATTAACTTGGTTAGTTATTCCTTTCTCTCTGAAACTCATGGACTCCATCCCCTCGGATGACTTATGTGATCTCATTGTGATCACTTGAATTTCCTTGGCTTTATGTGCTCTCAAATTAGTCAGCTTTTCATTCAGCATGATCCCTGTGTGATGGGCTCTACCATACAAGCTCCTTAGAAGGTGACACAGAAATTTCTATCACAGTTACATATGATCATTAGAGGCTCCTGTCGCACAGTTATAATAGAGGAGATTACAGCTCATCCTCCTGACTGTATAGTCATATATGTAGCTTATTTAGGTGAATACAGAAGTTAATGGCAGTGTCTCCTCTGCATGCGGAGATGCTACAGGCTGGGAGGGAGTGACTGCAATATACCTGGGAGAATATCGGGTACAACTCACATTCGATAGCACACAATGCGTGTCCTAATCTTGTCTCTCATGCAACGTTTTGTGTTCATAAGGACTGTCGACCCATGTACAAAAAAAAAAGGGATCGCTGATGTGTATAGCCTCATTGATTATAATGGGTCAATGTGTTGTCCATGAAATACAGTACATGGATGGAAAATGGAAATAAGCCCTCAAGTGGCTCTATAGCCCAAGAGCTTTAAGCTATTTCTTTATAAAGCCCCCTTCACATGGGCATATTTACACACATATCCGCGCATGCAAAATATGCATGCACAATACGCAGAGAATAGAACCCATTAATTTCAATGGGTTCATTCACATTCTCTATAGAAGATCCCTATGGAAGTCAATGGGGGGTGGGCAAATGCACACACAATATGCTAAGAAATGCATGATACGCTGCATAATTCCACTGGTAAAACAACACATCCGGAACTGCAGCGGCGAAGCCGTGGACCGGGCCGTTGTGGGTGAGACCACGGGGTTCTTAAAGTGGTTGTCACGGGTGACTCTGTGATCTCTCCTGGGCAATGGCAAAAACGTGGCCAGATCAGTCACACACAATGTAAAATAGAACAGTCAAATGTTAGACGATGATAATAAGTCTCAAACGGTGTTGTCACGTGACGCCAGTACCTCTGCTCTAGCAAATGGATATTTGTCATTAAATAAAAGAGTCCACAAACCAAAAAGATATTTTTAAAATAGAGATACACGGTTTCTCTTGACTCACTGAATCCAACTTTGATTCTTTCAGGAACACCACAAGTTAAAAGTCTTAGACACGACACTTCTGACAAACTTCTTCTTCTACTTCCATTCGCTTACTCACACACACGCTCTCTTAGGAGGCACTTTTCCTTCCCGTAATCTAGATGTCCCCAATCCAAGTTATCTGAGGTACGATCCCCGGGGGTCCTCTCCTCACATTGTGGGGCAACACACAACTCTTGCATCTTTTCCTTGCTTCTAGCTACTCCTCGTGACTTGTCATAGCAGGGGTTGCTACTCTGTGCTTCAGTTCCTGAAGGGAGGAACATCCCATGGCAAGAGCAAGCTTCAGCCTCTAGCTGACACGTCCTCCTCCACCGACTACATCTCTGCACACTCTCTTCTCTCTCTCTGACTCCGCCTACTTCTGCTACCTTCCCACAATACAACACATAACTAACACGTTAATGGAGACAGAACTGCCACAACAAAGCTTGTTAGCACTACACAGACCACAAACCAACACGGATACACACATGTACATGAAAGACCGCTTACACATAACGAACATACAACTACCCAAAAGACACCCCAACTCTGGTCCACTACAGAACGCATAAGACTAATTAGCCATTTCAATTGGTGCGTCTTTGTTTCCCACGCACAAGTGAACATAGTGCAAAAAGTAAAGTAAAATAAGCCGATGAGCATGAACTAATATGTATACACTCGTGTGAAGGGGGTCTAAATGGAGCGGCTGATGTCACTCATTACAAGCTCCAGGCGGCTTCATTACTGAGCAACAAAGTAGATTACTATTGTTGATGTAAATAAAATTGAATTTTGAGGTTATATGCCAGTGCCCCGAGTGCCCTATGTGCCCCGCACTGAAGTTATGCCACCTTCAGATCTATTGAAAGGATGGCCAATTATCCTTGCTGAAAAGGTCATTTGTTTGAGCAGTGGCCGCCCATGCTGGCCGTGTAGTCTATAAAGTACAATAAAACGGAATGGGACAATAAAATAGACTGAGAAATATTTAATAAGCACCTGGAGACTCATATAGATTATTTCACTGGCTTCTGCATTAATATTCAATGAGTCTTTAAAATGATCTGCAAGGTTAGATTGTGAGGGAAGTCGCTAATTCTGTTTATATCGTTAACCTCTTAATTTCTTCTGTGGAATTAACATTATTCGTTGAAACATGCAGTACAAACACTGAAAGGTCCCGTCTTCTCGCGAGTGCTCCTGCGCAGGTAAGTAGTATCCTTTTCCTGCAGTGCCAGCCCTGTTCCCATTCGGGGGACACACCCGTACCATGCTTGAACAGGCGGGGCAGTCTAATGAGTAGGCGGGCCAGCCTAATTAGTCACCAGTGTTAGTAATAAGCACCACAAACTCACGCAGTTACGAGCACGATTTTATGCACACAGGCACGTATTTACACACTCTTGTAGACTCCTATTGAACCTTGGGTACTTACATACGCACAAAAATAGAGCATGTTATGTATTTTTGCCAAAATCGACCAATGTGAGTGAACCCATTAAAGGCTATGGGTTTTAATGATTGCTTTTCCCGTGGCCGATCTTCTGCGTGCAAAAACGTGCACAAAAGCGCTCATGTGAAGGAGGCCTGAGCGCCATTGCTGTCCAAGAGAAACAGAAAGACGAGACTCCAGTGTAGAGAGTGCAAAAATTGGATCGCTGAGCAGTAAAAAAACATCACCTGGTCAGATGAATCCAGATTTCTGTTGCACCGTGCTAATGGGAGGCCAGAATTTGGCACAAGCAGCATGAATCGATGAACCCTTCCTGTCAGCTGTTCTGCACGTCAGTACCTCCGTCTAATTTTCATAAACTACAAGAAGCTCTCCTGTCCACATAGGCCAAGATTCCTGCAAAATGCTTTCAACATCTAGTGGAGTCTATGCCATGACCAGTCTCTGAAGGACAAAGGAAGTCCAACAGATGGAGGTCTGTAAAAAAGTGTCCATCCAGTGTATAATAGATTATATTCATGTATATATCCCTTAGGAAATACTTCTGCATCGCTATATTTGGATAATAATGATATTCAATTTAAAAGGGCTGTACCACGACTGGAAATTATCCCCTAGAAAAGAGCACTACAAAGTCGCGCGACAAAAAGTTGTGATATCGCCGCGAGAAAATGCAGCAATATCACACAGAACACAGATGCGATATCGCTGCAATTTTCTTAGTGATATCACTGTCGCCCGTGTGACAGAGGCCTTACTTACTCTCGCATCATGCGAAAATTCACGGAAATCAAGTGATTTTCTCACCTGTGTTAAACCATCCTTTGGCTTCCTTTTCTTGGCTTTTAAAAAAAATCCTAGGAATTTAATATACTTTTACAATTGTTTTTCTTTTTCTTTACACATTTTTGACAAGTGCATTTCTTTTTTTCCTATACACATGTCTATTTAAAAAACACTTGAAAAAAACTCACCACATCTACATAGCAAAAACAGTAAAAACACACAAATGCCACAAAAATGGAATTTTAACTTACAGCAAACATCTCGTGGTAGCGGTGTTTGCAGAAAATGTGGTAAAAAGCATAAGGAAAAAAAACAATGTGTGAAGGCGTTCCTTAATAGTATTGTATAAGACTGCACTGCGGGCGGTGCCATTAAATTTCTGAGATATTGTTACAGTTGCCCATTGATTAGATCATCATTTACATTGTCTAGGGTTTTTGTTACGCCGTGACTTTTCCTATGGGGAATAATTGGCAATCGTCCCAGAAAGGCAGCTGTCAATAACATTAAAATTCAGAGGATATGAAGCTGGCAGTGATGCCCGGAGTGGCACTGAACAGGTTAAACAGATACTGCCAGCACACAATGATTCATTTCTGCAAAAAAGGAAGAGCCACCCTACAGGGTTCAATATCCCGGATTTCAGGAAAATTTATAGTCCAATGTTTAGCATATGAGTAAAACAATAAAAATGTGTGACATATCTGTGAGTGGTAGGTTGTCAGCCATTTTGGCAGTGTGTGGGTCAGGTCTAGCTATACTGTCATACATAAGCCCCAGAACACCCCTAAATGTCATATCCTTGTACCTGGCTATAATTTCTGTGTCATATTTGGTATTGCTGAGTAGATAAAATAATGACCGGAAGTATGCCAGGCATATATTCCTGATCACAGGGTTTCCTTCAGAGATATGGCCAAAATGCAGAATTATGTTTTTTCACAGGTACGTACGTATTTACTCCACCCCTCTCTGAATGACCGAGAAGGTGTAGGTGTGTTCTGGGGAGACTGGAGGGGTCAGAGAGACCCGGTGTTAGACATTTGGAGGTATGCAGAGCGTAGCCACTTTCCCCCTTTTTTTTAGTGACTCTGCACAATCAGAAACTTGGGCTCAACATCTCCAATCTGGTATCTTTCTTTATTTCTTCCTTGTTTTATTTTAAGTACTGACTGTTGTATATACCAGTAAACCTTATCTCCACTGTAACATCTTTTTCTGTATAATTTCGTATATATAAATATTTAGCACTGCTAGTCTTTTTTAGGATAAATCTGCAATTTATTAGTCAATCCTTGTCCATTTTAAAACGAACCATAACTCGGAAGATTGTGTTAATAATAACTGTGGGTTCCAGCTCAACTGGGAAGCAAAAGCTGGTGGTCGCAGCTGGTAAGTGTGGGTATTGTGGGTGTGGGTATTGTAGAGTGCTGGAGTCATTGGATCAGATCAAGGGGTGATTTGAGCTTTCATTCTGCATGCTGGAAAAGCTGGGTACAAGTCCGCCTGTATTCTAACGATTCCACGCTTGCAATCGCGCTAGAGTGATCAATCGAGGCTCTGCAATGAGAAGTGTTCGCAGCGGTGAGAGCGCTCAGAATAGTCCATCCATGACAAATTGGTCATAGAGGCGAGATCAATCAGAGGCCCCCATCTCTCTTCTCTCAAACCGTGACAATATCTACTCGGAATTATCTCCAGAGCTGTAATTCACAGGTTTCTGTATTTGTCATGCAATGGATCCATCTTTGGGGGCATCCCATGTTTAACCCCTTGAGGACAGGGTCAGTCTTAGTTTTTTTTCATTTTCATTTTTTCATCTCTGCTTTCAAAGAATCAAAGCTTTTTTATTTCTCCATCAACATAGCCAAATGAGGGCTTGTTGATTGCAGGGTGAGTTGTATTTTTCAATTGTACCATTTATTATACCATATAAGGTATTAGAAAACTTTAAAAAAAGTGGGGTAAAATGAAAAAAACTGCCATCTTGGGAAGGAACATTTTATGACATTTGGGCCTCATTCACACGGGTGATGTGATTTTACGCCGGCCGCATTACAGCTGAAAATTGCATCACTGAAGAATAGCTGTGATTGAGTTCCAAAATTAGTTAGCATTTTCTTGTCCATTCAAATGGGCGGGTCGCAGGAAAAATACGCTGCAACGCAGAATTCTGTCGGCCAGCATAAATCCGCGAAATGACTTCTAATGCTTAAATAGAGCCAGCTCTCTTCTTTTCAGAGCATCAGACGTAGGCAAATTCCCCCCTCTCCCTTTTTTTTCAGCTCCCATAGGAGTCTATGGGAGCTTCCTGCATTTTTTGTCAAAAGATAGGTCAAGGTCTATCTTTTGACGCAGTGTGAAAAATTAGTGACCGAAAATCTTTTGACGTCAATTTGACGTTTTGAAGGTGCGAGATTTTTGCGTTTCAAGTGTCCAAAAATTACCCATGTGAATAAATGCATTGGAGTTAAATTCTTGGTCGCGATTTTCGGTCAACGTTTTATCTATTTAGCCGCATAAAAACGCTTGTGTGAATAAGACCTTATGATGTTAACTGAGTTCTGTGGCTTTGCAGATTAGGGCTCCTTCACATGGGCATATGTGCATTTGCACACACCTCAGTGCTGCGTTTTTGCGGAACGAACAATAATAATAATCTTTGTATAGCGCCAACCTATTCCGCAGCGCTTTCAAGCATGTGATAAATGCAAACAATACAACAATTACATGTGATATACAATCAGTTTGAAATTAATGGGGTGGGGGTGGTACAGGAGGTACAAGGGGGGAGCGAGGCATGGGGAACACAGGCAGTAGGGAATTTCATGTGGAAATCAGCTATTAAGAAGCAAACGGGGTGGGGCGGTAGGGAGGTGCAGGGGTAGAGGTCGTATGTGATAGGAAGGGTGGAAGGCGTGGGGAGACATAGGAAGGGGCAGGGGACTAGGTCAGGGGATTTGGTATGCCTCCCCGAAGAGGTACGTTTTTAAGGTGCGTCTGAAATTTCGTGCATCGGTAATTGTCCGGATGCCTTGGGGTAGAGTGTTCCAGAGAATCAGTGCTGCTCTGGTGAAGTCCTGGAGGCGAGCATGTGAGGTTCGTATTAGAGGAGTGTTTAGTCTGAGTGTGTTAGCTGATCTGAGTGAGCGGGCTGGGTGGTGTAAAGACAGGAGAGGCGATGTATGGTGGGGCAGCGTCATAGAGAGCTTTGTGGGTGAGGAGTTTAAATTGAATTCTGTAGTGGATGGGC
Source organism: Eleutherodactylus coqui (assembly GCF_035609145.1). NCBI lineage: Eukaryota > Metazoa > Chordata > Amphibia > Anura > Eleutherodactylidae > Eleutherodactylus > Eleutherodactylus coqui. The sequence goes on along the minus strand of NC_089837.1, from coordinate 450,255,372 downwards.
AGCCAATGCAGTGACTGGCATAGTGCAGAGGCATCTGAGTAACTGCTGGATAGAAAAATGAGCCTAGCTGCTGCATGTAGTATAGAGTGGAGCGAGTCTGGTGTGGGGAAGGCCGATGAATAGCGAGTTGCAGTAGTCGAGTCGGGAGTAGATGAGGGTGACCACAAGTGTCCGGGGTGAGGAACGGCTGTATTTTAGCAATATTTCTGAGGTGCATGTGGCATGTTTGGGCCAGAGATTGGATGTGGGGATAAAGGAGAGGTCAGAGTCCAGTGTGACCCTAAGGCAGTGGGCGTTCTGTCTGGAGGTTATGATGGTGTCAGACACTGGAATGGAGATGTTGAGGGGAGGATGGTTGGAAGGCGGAAAGACGAAACGGTCAGTTTTAGAGAGACTAAGTTTGAGAAAAAGGGAGGACGTAGTATAAGAGACAGCGGACAGATAGTTGGTGATATTGGCTTCAGAGATCTCGCGGGAGGAGGTGTATAGTTGGGTGTCATCAGTCTAGAGATGGTATTGGAGGCCAAATTTGTGGATGGTTTGTCCAATAGGGGCTGTTTTTGTGCTTTTTTTTGCGCATAACAGCGTATTTTACTGTACTTTTTACACCCACAGGTTATATTAATTTGCATGTGGTAAACAAGACGCACCACTTGAAAGTGCTAATTACATAGTAACATAGTATATTAGGCTGAATAAAGGCAATGTCCATCTAGTTCAGCCTGTTTTAACCTCCATGTTCATCCAGAGGAAGGCAAAAAAAACCAAGAGGCAGAAGCCAATTAGCCCTTTCGGTGAAAAAATCCTTCCTGACTCCCTAATGGCAGTCAGACTAATCCGTGGATCAACCTCTAATAGTTTCTACCTGTCTGTAAGACCCGGATCAACAACCCGCTGGTCACCTAAAATTTATATCCTGTAATATCCTTCCGCTCTAGAAAGACATCTAGTCCTCTCTTAAACTCCTCTATGGATTTTGCCATCACCACGTCCTAAGGCAGAGAGTTCCACAGTCTCACTGCTCTTACAGTAAAGAACCCTTTTCTGTGTTGGTGATGAAAGCTGCTTTCTTCTAGACGTAGAGGATGCCCTCTTGTTACCGTCGCAGTCCTAGGTATAAACAGATCACGGGAGAGATCCTTGTATTGTCCCCTAATGTATTTATACATAGCTATTTGATCACCCCTTAGCCTTCTTTTTTCCAGGGTAAATAATGCCAATTTTGATAGCCTCTCTGGGTATTCCAGTCCCTTCATTCCATAAAATAATTAAGTTACCCTTCCTTGAACCCCCTCAAGCACTGCAACATCTTTCCTCAGCACCGGTGACCAGAACTGTGCGCAGTATTCCATGTGGGGCCTGACAAGTGCCTTATAAAGTGGAAGAATAATGTTCTCATCCTCCGCCCCTATACCTCTTTTAATGCACCCCAAGACTTTATTTGCTTTTGCAGCAGCTGACTGGCATTGGTTACTCCAATTTAATTTACAATTCACTAGTACCCCCAGGTCTTTCTCCATCTCACTTTTTCATAGTAGTACCCCATTAAGTGTATATTGGTGACATCCGTTTCTCCTGCTTATGTGCATAACCTTACATTTATCAACACTGAACTTCATTTGCCATTTTTCTACCCAAGCCCCCAGCTTATCCAGGTCCGTTTGTAGCCGCATATTGTCCCCCGTTGTATTAATTATCTTGTATAATTTTGTGTCATCTGCAAATATCAATATTTTACTGTGCAGCCCCTCCATCAGGTCGTTGATAAATATATTGAACAGAATGGGGCCTAATACTGAACCCTGTGGCACCCCGCTAGCGACGTTGGCCCAATCAGAGTACAAACCATTTATTACCACCCTCTGCTTTCTATCTCTGAGCCAGTTCTTCACCCAGATACACACGTTTTCACCCAATCCGAGCTGTCTCATTTTATATTTTAACTAGAGATGAGCGAGCACCAAAATGCTCGGGTGCTCGTTACTCGGGACGAAATTATCGCGATGCTCGAGGGTTCGTTTCGAGTAACGAACCCCATTGAAGTCAATGGGCGACCCGAGCATTTTTGTGTATCGCCGATGCTCGCTAAGGTTTTCATTTGTGAAAATCTGGGCAATTCAAGAAAGTGATGGGAACGACACAGCAACGGATAGGGCAGGCGAGGGGCTACATGTTGGGCTGCATCTCAAGTTCCCAGGTCCCACTATTAAGCCACAATAGCGGCAAGAGTGCCCCCCCCTCCCAACAACTTTTACTTCTGAAAAGCCCTCATTAGCAATGCATACCTTAGCTAAGCACCACACTACCTCCAACAAAGCACAATCACTGCCTGCATGACACTCCGCTGCCATTTCTCCTGGGTTACATGCTGCCCAACCCCCCCCCCCCCCCCCCCGCACGACCCAGTGTCCACAGCACACACCAAAGTGTCCCTGCGCAGCCTTCAGCTGCACTCATGCCACACCACCCTCATGTCTATTTATAAGTGCATCTGCCATGAGGAGGAACGGCAGGCACACACTGCAGAGGGTTGGCACGGCTAGGCAGCGACCCTCTTTAAAAGGGGCGGGGCGATAGCCCACAATGCTGTACAGAAGCCATGAGAAATATAATCCTGTCCCACCGCCATCAGGAGCTGCACACGTGGGCATAGCAATGGGGAACCTATGTGCCACACACTATTCATTCTGTCAAGGTGTCTGCATGCCCCAGTCAGACCGCGTTTTTTTATAAATAGTCACAGGCAGGTACAACTCCGCAATGGGAATTCCGTGTGCACCCACAGCATGGGTGGCTCCCTGGAAGCCAGTGGCTGTACATAAATGTATCCCATTGCAGTGCCCATCACAGCTGAGGTAACGTCCGATTAAATGCAGGTGGGCTTTGGCCCACACTGCATGCCCCAGTCAGACTGGGGTTCTTTAGAAGTGGACACATGCAGTTACAACTCCCTGTGGACCCACAGCATGGGTGGGTGCCAGGAAGCCTCCGGCGGTACATAAATATATCCCATTGCATTGCCCATCACAGCTGATGTAACGTCAGCTTTAATGCAGGTGGGCAAAAAATTAATTGGATTACACTGTAGGCGAGGGCCCCAAAAAATTGGTGTACCAACAGTACTAATGTACCTCAGAAAAATTGCCCATGCCCAACCAAGAGGGCAGGCGAAACCCATTAATCGCTTTGGTTAATGTGACTTAATTGGTAACTAGGCCTGGAGGCAGGCCAGTTAAAATAAAAATTGGTTCAGGTGAAAGTTTCAACGCTTTAATGAGCATTGAAACGTATAAAAATTGTTTACAAAAATTATATGACTGAGCCTTGTGGGCCTAAGAAAAATTGCCCGTTCGGCGTGATTACGTGAGGTTTCAGGAGGAGGAGCAGGAGGAGGAGGAGGATGAATATAATACACAGATTGATGAAGCAAAAATGTCCCCGTTTTTGATGGTGATAGAGAACGATGCTTCCATCCGCGGGTGCAGCCTACGTATTGCTTAGGTATCGCTGCTGTCCGCTGGTGGAGAAGAGAAGTCTGGGGAAACCCAGGCTTTGTTCATCTTGATGAGTGTAAGCCTGTCGGCACTGTCGGTTGACAGGCGGGTATGCTTATCCGTGATGATTCCCCCAGCTGCACTAAACACCCTCTCTGACAAGAAGCTAGCCGCAGGACAAGCAAGCACCTCCAGGGCATACAGCGTGAGTTCAGGCCAGGTGTCCAGCTTCGACACCCAGTAGTTGTAGGGGGCAGAGGCGTCACCGAGGACGGTCGTGCGATCGGCTACATACTCCCTCACCATCCTTTTACAGTGCTCCCGCCGACTCAGCCTTGACTGGGGATCGGTGACACAGTCTTGCTGGGGAGCCATAAAGCTGGCAAAGGCCTTAGAGAATGTTCCCCTGCCTGCGCTGTACATGCTGCCTGATCTCCGCGCCTCCCCTGCTACCTGGCCCTCGGAACTGCACCTTCTGCCACTAGCGCTGTCGGATGGGAATGTTACCATCAGTTTGTCCGCCAGGGTCCTGTGGTATAGCATCACTCTCGAACCCCTTTCCTCTTCGGGTATGAGAGTGGAAAGGTTCTCCTTATACCGTGGGTCGAGCAGTGTGTACACCCAGTAATCCGTAGTGGCCAGAATGCGTGTAACCCAAGGGTCTCGAGAAAGGCATGCTAACATGAAGTCAGCCATGTGTGCCAGGGTACCTGTACGCAACACATGGCTGTCCTCACTAGGAAGATCACTTTCAGGATCCTCCTCCTCCGGCCATACACGCTGAAAGGATGACAGGCAAGCAGCATGGGTACCCTCAGCAGTGGGCCAAGCTGTCTCTTCCCCCTCCTCCTCATGCTCCTCCCCCTCCTCCTCAACGTGCTGAGATATAGACATGAGGGTGCTCTGACTATCCAGCGACATACTGTCTTCCCCCGCCTCTGTTTCCAAGCGCAAAGCGTCTGCCTTTATGCTTTGCAGGGAACTTCTCAAGAGGCATAGCAGAGGAATGGTGACGCTAATGATTGCAGCATCCCCGCTCACCATCTGGGTAGACTCCTCAAAGTTTCCAAGGACCTGGCAGATGGCTGCCAACCAGGCCCACTCTTCTGTAAAGAATTGAGGAGGCTGACTCCCACTACACCGCCCATGTTGGAGTTGGTATTCCACTATAGCTCTACGCTGCTCATAGAGTCTGGCCAACATGTGGAGCGTAGAGTTCCACCGTGTGGGCACGTCGCACAGCAGTCGGTGCACTGGCAGATTAAACCGATGTTGCAGGGTCCGCAGGGTGGCAGCGTCCGTCTTGGACTTGCGGAAATGTGCGCTGACCCGGCGCACCTTTCCGAGCAGATATGACAAGCGTGGGTAGCTTTTCAGAAATCGCTGAACCACCAAATTAAAGACATGGGCCAGGCATGGCACGTGCGTGAGGCTGCCGAGCTGCAGAGCCGCCACCAGGTTACGGCCGTTGTCACACACGACCGTGCCCGGTTGGAGGCTCAGCGGCGAAAGCCAGCAGTCGGTCTGCTCTGTCAGACCCTGCAGCAGTTCGTGGGCCGTGTGCCTCTTCTCTCCTAAGCTGAGTAGTTTCAGCATGGCCTGCTGACGCTTGCCCACCGCTGTGCTGCCACGCCGCGCGACACCGACTGCTGGCGACGTGCTGCTGCTGCTGACACATCTTGATTGCGAGACAGAGGTTGCAATGGAGGAGGAGGAGGAGGAGGAGGGTGGTTTAGTGGAGGAAGCATACACCGCCGCAGATACCAGCACCGAGCTGGGGCCCGCAATTCTGGGGGTGGGTAGGACGTGAGCGGTCCCAGGCTCTGACTCTGTCCCAGCCTCCACTAAATTCACCCAATGTGCCGTCAGGGAGATATAGTGGCCCTGCCTGCCTGTGCTTGTCCACGTGTCCGTTGTTAAGTGGACCTTGGCAGTAACCGCGTTGGTGAGGGCGCGTACAATGTTGCGGGAGACGTGGTCGTGCAGGGCTGGGACGGCACATCGGGAAAAGTAGTGGTGACTGGGAACCGAGTAGCGCGGGGCCGCCGCCGCCATCATGCTTTTGAAAGCCTCCGTTTCCACAAGCCTATACGGCAGCATCTCCAGGCTGATCAATTTGGCTATGTGCACGTTTAACGCTTGAGCGTGCGGGTGCGTGGCGGCGTACTTGCGCTTGCGCTCAAACAGTTGCGCTGAGAGACATTGCTGGATGGGGTCGAGGACAGCGGAGGTGAGGGTGTGATTGCAGGCCGGTAGGCACTTGTGCCTGTGTCCTCAGAGGGGGGTTGGATCTCAGTGGCAGGTTGGGGCACAGGGGAAGAGGCAGTGGTGCAAACCGGAGGCGGTGAACGGCCTTCGTCCCACCTTGTGGGGTGCTTGGCCATCATATGCCTGCGCATGCTGGTGGTGGTGGCTCCCCAGCTGACAAAGGTTGCACACCACTGTTCGTTGGTCGTCAGGCGTCTCTGTGAAAAACTGCCACACCTTAGAGCACCTTGGCCTCTGCAGGGTGGCATGGCGCGAGGGGGCGCTTTGGGAAACAGTTGGTGGATCATTCGGTCTGGCCCTGCCTCGACCCCTGGCCACCGCACTGGCTCGGCCTGTGCCCACACCCTGACCTGGGCCTCCGCATCCTCGCCCGCGTCCACGTCCTCTAGGCCTACCCCTACCCCTCAGCATGCTGTATTATCAGTAGTGCAGAAACAGAACGCTGTAATTAAATGTGCCGCTTATTGGCCTGTGGTTGGAGACTGACTTCGCTTACGGAACGCACAGCAGAGGCAGGAAAGAATTTTGCGCAAGCCTGCTGTAACACTTAGCTGGCTGCGTATGAATTAGGACAACTACCCCCAGCAGAGACCCAGTACACTTGTGGACAGGAATACAGCGGTGATGTAAGAGGCAACACAGAGGTAGGAAAGAATTTGGCGCAAGCCTGCTGTAACACTTAGCTGGCTGCCTATGAATTAGGACAACTACCCCCAGCAGAGACCCAGTACACTTGTGGACAGGAATACAGCGGCGATGTAAGAGGCAACACAGAGGCAGGAAAGAATTTTGCGCAAGCCTGCTGTAACACTTAGCTGGCTGCGTATGAATTAGGACAACTACCCCCAGCAGAGACCCAGTACACTTGTGGACAGGAATACAGCGGTGATGTAAGAGGCAACACAGAGGCAGGAAAGAATTTTGCGCAAGCCTGCTGTAACACTTAGCTGGCTGCGTATGAATTAGGACAACTACACCCAGCAGAGACCCAGTACACTTGTGGACAGGAATACAGCGGTGATGTAAGAGGCAACACAGAGGCAGGAAAGAATTTTGCGCAAGCCTGCTGTAACACTTAGCTGGCTGCGTATGAATTAGGACAACTACCCCCAGCAGAGACCCAGTACACTGAGGACGGTCACAGGCAGCCCAAATAGATTTTTTTCCCCAAATGTTTTTGGAAAGGCCCACTGCCTATATACACTAAATATGTCTTCTGTCCCTGCCTCACCACTACTGGCCCTGGACAATGTAAAATTACTGCAGGACGCAATGCTCTGCACGGCCGATATACAAAAAAAAAAAAAAAAAGTGCAACACTGCAAAAAGCAGCCTCCACACTACTGCACACGGTTAGATGTGGCCCTAAGAAGGACCGTTGGGTTTCTTGAAGCCTAAAATAACTCCTAACGCTCTCCCTATAGCAGCTCCGGCACCAGCAGCACTGTCCCTGAACTATGTCAGAATGCATCAGTGGCGAGCCGCGGGAGGGGCCGATTTATATACTCGGGTGACACCTGATCTCGCCAGCCACTCACTGCAGGGGGGTGGTATAGGGCTTGAACGTCGCAGGGGGAAATTGTAATGCCTTCCCTGTCTTTCTATTGGCCAGAAAAGCGCGCTAACGTCTCAGAGATGAAAGTGAAAGTAACTCGAACATCGCGTGGTACTCGTCTCGAGTAACGAGCATCTCGAACACGCTAATACTCGAACGAGTATCAAGCTCGGACGAGTACGTTCGCTCATCTCTAATTTGAACCTATTATGAGGCAAGGTGTCAAATGCTTTAGAAAAACACAGATGTACACGTTCAATAGCCTCTCCTAAGTCCAGCCTAGAACTTACTTCGTTGTAGCAGCTGATCATGTTGGTTTGACATGATCTTCCCCTCATGAACCCATGCTGATGAGGAATTATACCATTTTTTTCCTTGAGGTATTCCAGGATGGCATCTCTGAGAAAACCGTTGAATATTTTTCCAATTATTGAAGTGAGACTTACTGGCCTGTAGTTAGCAGACTCTCTTCTTGACCCCTTTTTGAATATTGGAACCACATTGGCAATGCGTCAATCCAGTGGTACAACCCCGGTCTCAATAGAGTCCCTACATATAAGAAATAGCACTCTATCTATCATATCACGTAGTTCCCTTGGAACCCGTTACGTCCATATGGCACACTAAAGCACCACGCCTCAGTACGGACGCAAGATAGTGTCCTAATAAAACCACAACTACATTTATAGTAATTGCAAGGACCAATTACACCTCTCCAGGTAAAGATGGAAGGACCCCTATCCCTTACTAATCAGGGACAGTGGGACATGCCTGCCTAAAAGCAGGTTTATTGTCCTGATAAGGACAGCCCCACTGTCTTTATCTGGGACCTGGCTATCCCTGATTAGGAACCTGGAGGTATGTACAAAACACACAGGACAACATGACCAGGGTATGGCCGACTCACCCAGTATTAAATAAATCCATACCTCTTTTTTCCGTTAATAAATCTCCGAACCACTTCTTAATTGGAATATTTTGGCCACAGCAGCCTTTATTAAACATACACAAAATAAACACCGTATCCATTAAACTATACGGGGAAGGAGGCCCTTGGAGTCCCATCCAATATAATAATAATAATAATAATAAGGGTCTGGCGTATAATAATCCATGAAACAAAACTGTACCTGGCTTCCAACCGTCACCCGGCTCGGATGCCCAAAAACCCCCTCTGGGAGGCAATCAACATATAAAATTGTAGGCCACCCGGGACCCCTTCCCTGGCCTGCTACCACCGCGCCAGACCCAACCAAAACCATTAGGGTGATAATCACTCCAGGTGAGGCCGTCCCCACCGTAACTCCTTCCACCCAATATAAACTGCCTCCAAGGACCCCCCCCCCCCGCCTGCCACAGCCAGCACGACTTACCCCCTAAGTCTGCGCCGCCCTCCATACCATCAACGCCCTTTCTATCCTTTCTTGTATACGCAATGACCACATATCCAAGCCGACGTCATTTAAATGTACGCCGTCATCTAACCAATACCCCCCTACCCCACCTTCCAAAATCTCATGTCTAACTTTTACCCCTCCATTTCTAACCACAAAAGCTGAAATGTGTCTATTTATTTTTATTCTTGCTTTGTTAATTTTCAGAACTGATCTGGCCATCCTCCATGACTTTCTGGGCAAGATTTCGGACCACACAATTACCATGGCTGGGAATGCCCTACGGAGCCGCAGAAAGTCATGTTGGATGTCCCGCCTAACCTCTCTGGCTGGACGCCCCCCAAGGTCATTACCCCCTGCATGTATTACCAGAACGTCTGGAGCCCTATCAAGCTCTGCATAGGACGTGATTTCTGGTATGACCCTTCCCCACATCATACCCCGAGTACCCATCCAGCGGATTATGGCCTCCCTTCTGGAAAAACCCAGCTGTCTTCCTTCTGGTCTAACCTGTGCCCGCTCAGCTGCCCAAAACACAAAAGAGTGCCCTAATATCCACACGAGCGCCGGGCTTCCCTCTGTCAAGAAACACAATGAAAAAGGAACAAAAAAGAGGGAAAACAAAAAATGGGGGCGTTAAGCAGGATAACTTTACATATGATCATCATAATGCAATTCATAACCTAGGGTTTTTTTTTTTTTTTTTATACTATATCTCTACGTATTATACATTCCCAAACCATCCTTCCGGCCTGACGTACAGCCGGTATCTATTGGATCTCCATCTGCCAATTTTTTGTAACACTCCCGGGCTCAGGCCTCGCTCGTATGCCTCCGTAGCTGCCCCTATTCGGAACGAATGCGAAGAAAATCCCATCCGCTCCATGCCCAATTCTTGCAACGCTTTTCCCAGCATTGCGCCAAATTGAAACTTAGATACAAAAGACCCGTCCCTATGCTGGAATAAAGGACCCTGGTCGCCCGGCACTTTTTCCATCAGGCTAGTGAAACACGTTACGTGGCACATCCTAGCACCCGACACTCTACCCAATACAATCCTCTTCCCTTTTCGCATCTGATCTGTTTTTGAGTGTGTCAGCCAAATAACAACATTATCTTCACTCAAACTGACGTCTGTCCTTTGTAAACCGCCAGCAGTCGTTTTACTAGGTGACACCAGCTCGCTAATACGAAACGCCCCAAAAAATGCAAACGAAAAAACCGATTGAAATAGCGCAACTTCGGAATCATCCGAACAAACGTCTTCCAATATCCTACCAATCCTTTCTAACATGGAAAAAGAAATTGGCCTCCTCCTATCCTTCACCCTCCTCCCTTTCTTGAAACCCTTCAAAGTCTGGGATATAATAAAGCGCTTTGTAATATCCTCCGTACCCCTAAGTTTGAAGCCAAATGCTAAACCCGCCATTAATCTGTCGATCTTGGCCACCGACCAATTAGCTCCATGCGCCTCACTTATCAATAACAACAACGCCCCTACCTGGTCCTCCTCAGAATATACCTCCCCTATATTCTCAGTCCACTGCATCCATTCTCCCCAAGCTGCCTCATAAGCTTTCAATGTGCCGGCCGCCAGCGACCCCCGGATCAGGTGCTCCGCCGCACGTCGACCAATCGCCAAAGTTCTGGAGGGCACAGCCGTCCTTCCGTATCCGCCTCTGGCACCAGGGTCCGAAAGCGCTCCCACTGAAAGCGAGAGAGTGAGTCAGCTATGCAGTTTTTTACCCCAGGAACGTGTTCAGCCACAAACCAAGCGTTCAATGTTAACCCTGACAGAACCAATTGCCGCAACAAATCAATAACCGGAGCCGAAGACGCCGATCCCTTATTAATAGCCTGCACTACCCCCAGGTTATCGCAACCAAAAATCACTTTTTTGTTTCTGAAAAATTCACCCCAAATAACTACCGCAGCCACAATCGGAAACAACTCAAGCAACGTTAGGTTTTTTGTTAAACCCGCTGTCACCCACTCCTCTGGCCAAGCTTCCGCACACCACTGACCCCTGAAAAATGCGCCAAAACCGGCGCTTCCCGCTGCATCAGTGAACAACTCACATACTGCACTATCGACCACTTCCTCAATCACCATGGTCCTCCCGTTGTACTTCTCCAGAAAGGACAACCAAACCTCCAAATCAGCCTTCAAACTCTTTGACACCCTTATAAAATGGTGAGGCTTTTTAACCCCTGCTGTCGCTCATGCCATTCTTCTACCAAATATTCTTCCCATGGGCATAATTCTCCCAGCAAAGTTTAACTTTCCTAACAATGACTGCAACCGCTGCAATGTAATCTTTTTCCCTGCCTTTGCCTTCTGCAATTCCTCCCTTAAGACCTCTAACTTTTCCGTGGGTAACCTAAATTCCATTGCTTCGGTATCAATTGTAATCCCTAGGAAACTTAAAGATTTCGTTGGCCCTTCCGTCTTTTCAGGAGCCAATGGGACGCCAAAATGATTGGCCACCCATTGAACCGTTGCTAACAAATTGCCACACATGGGCGAATCTGCCTCGCCAATGCATAAAAAATCATCCAAATAATGGATAATAGAACGCGCCCCTGACACCTCATGCATCACCCATTCCAAAAATGTGCTGAACATCTCAAAATACGCACAAGAAATAGAACAACCCATGGGCAAGCATCTGTCAACGTAATACTGCCCTTCCCAAAAACACCCCAGCAGTTTGCAACTTTCCGGATGAACCGGCAGCAAACGAAAAGCCGATTCGATATCGGTCTTGGCCAACAAAGCTCCCTTACCGAACTTTTGAACCCACTTAACCGCTGTGTCAAATGAGGTATAATCCACCGAACACAGCTCGGGGTCAATCCCATCATTGACCGACGCCCCTTTTGGATAGGATAGATGCTGAATAAGCCGAAACTTGTTCGGCTCTTTTTTCGGCACCACCCCAAGCGGTGATACAATCAAATCGTCCCATGGTGGAGCTAAAAAGGGGCCCGCCATTCTCCCTAATCGTACCTCTTTCTCCAACTTTTCTTTTACCACCTCCTTGTGCAACAACGCTGACTTCAGGTTCCTTAACGTAACAGGAACTACATGCCCCGGAGGGGGAATACGAAAACCAACATCAAAACCATCAAACAATAAAGAACTTTTCTCCCGGCTCCCATATCTACTTAGATAAGGGGCCATCCTTTGTAGCATCACCGGCGTCATCCCTTTTTCCACCACTACCGGCACTTCTGGCCTTGTCTCTTTTAAAACAACGCGCTGCTCCGTGCGACACTCCGTCGCAAACTGAGCAGACGTGCTTGAATCGACAGGTGGCCCCAAACTTACATCTCCCCTCATTAAATGCCCAACACACGCCGGGCTTCTTAACATTTTGTTGGCCCACCTGCTGTCCCGTTCCTCCCCCTGATCCAACGCCGGCCCCGCCGGCCCCACCTTGAAAAGGATGCCCGTACCTGACCGGGGCCATCACCCTTAACCAAAGACCAATGTCTTTATTATCCCACCGTATGCTTGGCCTGACCGCCTTTCGTTGACGAAACTGTTCGTCATAACGAAGCCATGTCTGCCCGCCATACGTGCGATACGCTTCCGCTATCGCATCTAAATAACAAAAAAGGCCCGAACAATTCTCCGGGGCTTTTTCGCCTATAACACTAGCCAAAATCGCAAAAGCTTGCAACCAATTTTGAAACGTTTGCGGAATCAACCGCCACCGTTTCTTTTCTTCGTCCTCCTTCTTAGAATCAGTCCTTTTCCCTTTGTCCAAGTTAAACTTTTCCAAAGGTAAGAGGGAAAAAATCTCTACATATTCATCTCTCCAGATTTTCTCGCGAACCTCCTTCTTTAGATGGGCCCCTAGGGGCCCCTCAAAACAGACATAGACTTCACCCCTGGCCTTATCGTCCAGTCGGATCGCGTCCCCATCTTTCTCCGTCTGAATTCCTACCGTCACCCCCGACACCGCGGATCCTGTAGTCACCCCTTGACTCCCACCTACCGCGCCACTTCCTTGTGAAACACCTCTTGACCCTTCAGACAACCACGCCGCCACTGGCGATGCAACTGTCTGAGTCCCCAAACCCAGGCCCTGCACACAGCGGACCAACATCTCCCGCATATTACCTAACAACGAGCGTAATTCAACTTCCCGCTGACCTCCACCTGCACTACCCCCGCTCCCCCCTAACATAAACTCCCCGCTCCCTCTAGGCAGATTAACATCATCAAAATTATAGCATTGAGTTAAACATTCATGCTCACCGGGCCGCATGGGCGCTGTGATCCCATCAGCCGTCATCCGCGGATCCGGTCGTCGTTCCTGCGCCCGACTTGCGCCAGCCGCCGTCTCGTCCCGCTGGTAGGGAAAAAGGCTCTCTCGCTGCCGTTGCTCCGGATCGTTTAACTGCTCCGGGCCCACTTGGCGCCCGTCTGGTAGTGGCACGAAGATGGCCGACCTGACCTGCCGACTACCTCCTGCCACCTCGCAATGCACTCCTGGAAATAAATCCCTGGGGCGCTCCGACAAGCTCCCCATAGCCCTCGGCGGATCTTCCTGCTAATGAAACAATCCTGCTCCCTGCACCAAGTCCGAAACCTGGGGGCGCTCGGACGAGCTCCCCGTTGCCCTGGGCGGATTTTCAAAGCGACGCACGGCTCCTACCGCGCTTCGACCTCTCTCTCGCTGCCTGGCCCCCCCCCCGGGCCGGCACTTCACCCTGGGGGGTAGCCGTGTCCTCTCCATCTAAGATGGCGTCTGGCCGGGCAAGCCCCGCCCCCCGAGGAGAGCGAGACCTGCGGCCGGCCGTTGGACCCGGGCGTTGTCTCGGATTCCTCCTGGCCGGTCTGTCCCCAGCCACCCTGGCTGTGGGTGATGAGCGACCGGCCAGAGGGTCCCCGGAGGGGCTCCTAACCCTGCGCCGGGTCCTGGGCTCCGCCTCCTCGGCTATTAACCTAGCCGGAGGACGTGTCCTGCGCGCACGCGCGCGCCTTGCCGGGGCTCCGTCTCCGCTGGCTGCTGCCGGCTCACCTCTCTCCGCTCCTGTCATCTGAGCCTGCAGCCACCCCGGGGGATGATTCACCGCCGCTGCCCGGAGGATCGCTAAGGCCGCTTCCACCGCTGACATCCCGGTAACCTGTTCTTCTCTGTACTCGGCGCTCACTCCGCTACCGCTCTTCCCAGCTGGGTCCTCCGCAAACACTAGCTCCGCTCCGCTGCCGATAAAACTTCTCTACCGGCTCCGCTATCTATTCTCTCTCTCTCTCTCACTTTCTCTGAAACGTTTCTCTCTCTCCGAAACGTTCAAAAGATGGCGCTCCCGCCCAAATGCCCCTTTTTATAACTAACCCCCCCCTGCAATTTCCCCCCCCCCTTCTTTTCTCACTAACCAATCCCTTTAAACTACTTCCTAACAATCACTCCCCTCACCTTTACAGTTAACCCTATCCTAACTTTCTTGTTCCCGGCAAACCCTGTCATGCAGGGCCTACACGTATATGCCCCTCGCGGCACGTTCCGGCCCTTTTCTTACTGTTCACACACACTAAACACAGAACACAACAGTTGACACCTCATGTGTGGCCACCTGCACAGACATATGGAACAAGTCGCTGCTCACACCAACACACAAGGTTATGCATACCACACAGAACAGCAACCCCACTCAGAACTCACATGCATCCAGATAGTTAAACATAGCTAGTCCAAGTGTGCTCACTTCAAGGGGATAGAGTCAGCCACCGTGCTGACATAGGGAACAGTGTCAGGCATCACCCACCTGACACACACACAAGACATCAGACGTCTGGAGGCGGTTCCTGCAAAGAGATAAAGAGAAACCTGTGGGCACATGCACCTGCGCGGTCACCGTACCGCACACTACTTGATGCATGCAACCCAGAACGAAAGGAGAGGAGGGACAACAGATGTCCAGACCGTCCTCATGGCAGGTGAGGGACACACTTCAGACAAGCATATATAACAGCAGCTCTGAGTGGGTTTACAACAGGGTAAAACAGTACAGCACTAAAATGACCAGCATCTACAACCAAGAGATGCTGGTTTTTATATGCAGCAGACCAGAGGGATTGGCTGGAAAAAACACCACACCCAGCCAGCTTAATTAACCCTCATCTGTGAAGTTGTGCTCATGGAATCTTGTAGAACCACAGGTCCCAGACACACAACCTAGCAGAGCCCTGGGGTGTATTCCATCTGGATCTGGTGATTTGTCGATTTTAATCTTTTTTAGCCAACTGTGCATTTCCTCCTGCGTTAGCCAGGTGATATTTAGTGGAGGTTCATTTTATTCCCTTACAACTCATGTGACATTTCTTTTTCTTTCTTGAATATATTTGAGAAAAAAATCATTTAATAGATTCGCCTTCTCTTCATCATTTTCTGTGATTTCTCCTGCATTGTTTATTAAAGGGTCAGTACTTTCAGTGCAAATCCTTTTACTGTTTATGTAATTGAATAACAGTTTAGGGTTATTTTTGCTCTCTCTGCCTCCTCCTTGTTTGTTTTGATCTTTCCCTTACATCATTTGTTTTTTCCCTGTATGTTTTTAGCGCTTTTTCTTTGCCTTCTCCTTTAGTAATTTAAAATTTTATTTTTTTCACTTGTTGCCCCCCTTACAGTCTTGTTGAGCCACATTGGTTTCTTTCTGTTCGTAGTTCTTTTATTTTTGAATAGTATGAACTGCTCACATGAGGTATTTAGAATGTTTTTAAACTTTTATCATTTGTGGCCTGTACCATTATTTTTGAGGACATTGTCCCATTTAATGCAAGGAGTCGGTCGAAGTTAGCTTTGCTAAAGTTTCGATTTTTTTGTCACTCCCCAATAAGGCTTCCTGTTGAATGACAGCTGGAATTTAACTATATTATAAACACCTCAACCTGCACCCCCATGTTTCTGTCCAGTCTGTTGGTTAAAAAAAAGTCCACAATGGCCCTCCCTCTAGTTGGCTCCCATACAAGTTGGATAAGCCAGTTATCTTTAATTGTTGTCAAGAAGTTGTTCTTTGTGAGATTCACAGGTTTCATCTTCCCATATTATATTTGTAAGTGTAAGTGAAATAGTTATCTATACTATACATTTGAGGGAGAGGTCCAGGAAATGTGTATCTGTTGAGTGACATTGATATGTGAATCATAAATTAAACTAATTAGAAACAGCATATACATGTCTTGGCCAGGAGGTCATCGATGCACCTGCTATACCTATGTATATGTTTCATAATGCTTTTACCAAGTTCGGCAAACGTAGAAAGTATATGGTCCCCCATAAATACTCCACAAACCTGCTTGTAGCATGAACCTTTAACCCCTTCCCGACAGCCACTCCGCAGTTAGGACATATACAGACGTCCACAACATATTCTGTGTATCCAGTGGGCTCTGTAGTCTTGTCTTTCTGACAGTGGCCCTCAAACAGCCATGCAACAATAATATTGCAGATGTCATGGCAGACTGGGGCATTCTAAAGGCCCACAGTGCTGCCATAATTGTATTGTTTTAATATATATAGTGTACCAGCATTTTTAGTGGATCAGCAAAGAAGAATAAATATCGCCATGAACGTCATGGACATTGCACCATGCATTGGGCAAGTAGGATATTAGAGACAGTAAAAGAGTGTATCAAGGGGCAGCCAGAATTCTTTGAGCTCATTATGTTATATGAAAGGAAAACTAGAAATATTTATGAAATAGGAAAATTAGGAGAGCGCCCTATCTGTGAGCCAAAAGCTTCTGTGATGATTGATAGAGATGAGGACATCGACCTGTTGTGGTGGTTGTCCAAACCACCACGTAACACGTAAGAATGCCTTGATACCACACTGTAATTCCTGACAACCAAACGGAACCAGGAAGAGCACACTCGAGGAAGCCGACAGCCAATAACAGGGATCGGAAATGAAGAGGAAAATGATGTGTAAATATCCCCTGTGCTCCTGTGCGTTTACTCAGTATGAATGATAATTGATGAAGAGGCACTTACTTGCACAGAGGGGCCCGTATGGGTGACGAGCCTCCTCTGTAGAAGTCCGGGAAGGCAAGTCTCAACCTTCTGTTCAGTAGTCCAGGGTCCAGAGAACAGCACCAAGATGGATGACAGTGGGATTGTGGCACACAATTTTAACCGCAAAACAACATGAGTATCAGCTTAAAAATCCTTAATTTAATATAAAGGCAATAGGCAACACATTGAGAATCAACATACAAGTGACAAGCACAAAAGTTAAAATGAAAAATGCCTGTGGGGCTAATATGGCAACACATTTTGGGAGATATATAACGTGTACTCCCTTTATCAAGCCTAAATGTCAATGACACGGGGGCGTGGCCTGCGACCAAGATGGCCGGTCGCACTTAGGTGTAGCTCCCCAGGGGATTTTTATTATCCTGTAACGATCCTGGCCTAAAGTACTCCACTTACCTCCCTGAGGCACCGACGGGACCTACTTACCCTGCTACAGCAACGGAACAAGAAACAGCGGCGCCTCTGGGTTCCCGCTGGACGGCGGGAGACTCGGGACGGAGCGCGAGGTGACCACCTGCCAGCGCCCTGCTGGCACTCTCGGCCGCGACCCGGCGGCGCCGCGCGACAGAACCTCCGGGCGTATTTAGCCCCGACACACCAGAGGGACCGGCTCCCGGCACCTGAAGCCAGCGGTGCAGCGGCTCGGGACCATCGGCGGCGCAAGCGACCCGCTGCATCACATCGCTCGGCCCCCCCCCCCCCCTCCCGCGAGCGGTGCAGACACACGCGCCCCCGGAGGGGCCATCTCCCGGTCACCGCCAAGACACTTCAGCGGAGGCGCCCGAGACCTACTGGCCTGCTGCTGAGATCCTCCTGCAGCGTCCCGCTAATGGAGCCCTGGACGAACCCGCTCCCTGCAGGCCCTGAGCGCATCACGGGCTGGCCGCCTTCTCCTGCCGGACGGGACCCTTTAGAGCGGCGGCACGCCGACCGGAGCTGCAGCGCTGCTGCATTGTACCGACCTGCCCGCCGACATATAAGATCCGTGGCGGAGCTCATTCACCGCTGGGCCCCTGCTCTGAGGGACCACAAACTGTGAGTAAAGTCAGGGGGGGGTCACTGCCCGGGAGATTGACATCCCATAAGCTGCGCCCGAGGAGGGGGTCGCCCAATACTGGGAGCACCCCCAGATAAGGCCCTTAGCAGGACACTCCATAAAGGAAAATAGAGACAGCACCGCAACCCCTCACAAACCCGTGCACCCGGGATAACCTCCGACAAGCGGCGCATGTGAAGGCAGCCGAAACAACAAGCCCATTAAATCATCTATCTGTTAGGGACCCAAGGGCTATTCCCCAGGAGCCACTACAGGACCCACATTAAATCCCTGAGGCCTAGTCCTCACGCCTTCTCCAAGTACCATCTCCTGCTAGACCGACTGGTCTGCAGTCCAGGCCCCTACACATCGTTCAAGGGCCCACATTCCCAACGGCCGGTTGTGTCCAGCTAACACCGCTGAGCGCTTCAAGACACCCAGCTCCACTAACAACACGAGCAGGGCCTTTCTTCAGCTTTATACATTCTCTCTCAATAACACCACGGAGATATACTCCGACAGCTCCAATCATCCTCCCCGCTTAATATTTGTTCAACATGAGTACCCGAGCCAAGGGTGGCACTGCGGCCGAAAAACTTAAAGAATTCTCTAGGACAGAGACACCTGAACACACACCACGGCCTGCACGCACCACCCAGGCGAGAGAGAGCGAGACAGACCCGGGGCAGCCCCCGGAACCCACTATGCGGCAACTCCTTGAAGCCATTAATATCTGCAAATCCTCCCTCACGGGCAAAATAGACGAAATCAAAGCAGATGTCTCCCTGCTAAGACAGGACTTACAAAACATGCGAGGCAGAATGAGTGAGATGGAAGACCGCGTTTCCAGCATTGAAGACTCCCTGAAACCACTCCCGGCAGCAATACACAAAGTTACCAAACAATCAGAATTTTGCCAGTCCAAGACGGATGACTTGGAAAATCGCCTCCGCCGTAACAACCTACGGATAATCGGCTTGCCGGAGCGAGCAGAAGGCTCCCATCCAGAGTCTTTCACAGAGAACTGGCTAAAGTCTATACTGGGGAACGACATTTTCTCAGCCTCCTTCACCGTAGAGAGAGCCCATCGTGTCCTGACTAGACCTCCACCCCCGGGTGCCCCCCCGCGCCCCTTTCTGGCAAGGATTCTAAATTGCAGAGACCGTGACACCGCACTGCGTCAAGCCAGACTTAAAGGCCCACTTAAATACAACAATTCGCTGATCTCCATTTTTCCTGATTTTTCCGCGGATTTACAGAAGCAGAGAGCCACCTTCATAGAGGTCAAGAAAAAATTCAAGGACAGGAATATCCCTTACTCCATGGCCTACCCAGCCCGCCTGCGCATTGTAGCGGACGGGAAAGCCCTCTTCATGCAATCACCAGCCGAAGCCATGGAATGGCTCCAGATGCATCCTACACCATCCGCGGACGCTGGATCCTGAACACGCCGTAGCTATACTCTAAATCTTATGTGTAATGTTACTCTGTAATTCCCCTGGCCTACTGGGAACAATGGGCAATTAATATTCAATAAGCCCCTCATTGGGACCTCAAGACACAAAACCTACTAGTCTCAGTCGAGGCCACCACTTCCCTTAAGGCCACAGGAATTTCCCCTACTGGCAACAACCGTTACTCTCTTGATAGAGCGTAACTTTAAGATTTCCTCTTGACATTTCCGTTATAATTGTTAAACGGAATGTTACATGTTGACTGTTTATGTGATTATAGTTCAGTTCTTGTTAAATCCCCAGAGAGTCCGTGCCGGTGCTACTATCCCATTAATACACGCAAATTGCCGCCGCTCTTAAACGCCCTACCCGTGAACTACCGGGTCTTTTTACCACTTAAATGGCGTTAACATGTTTTAGTTGGAATGTGAGAGGTTTGGGCACCACCGCCAAGCGCAAGGCTGTGTTTTCATGCATTAAACAATTTAATCCTCACATTGTATGTTTACAGGAAACTCACCTCACCTCAGAAAAGGCCGAACTACTCAAAAAACCGTGGGTCCAATGGGTAAGCCACTCCTATCACACCTCCTCCTCCAGGGGAGTTTCACTCCTTATTCACAAAGCAGTAAGATGGAACCCAATTAGCACCCGTAGAGACCCTGAAGGGAGATTCATTTTTACATATGCTGAAATAGACTCTAAACCCTATACCATCTTATGTATATACAACCCACCCCATAACAACCAATATCCCGTACAAGCGGCCATCGCGTTTGCCCACCAATATCCCCTAGCAAGCGTCATCTGTATGGGGGACTTTAACCAAGTAATGGATCTAAATATAGATAGGTTCCATACACCATCCACAGCCCCTACCACTGCTAAATCCTCTCTGCAACAGCTTACTGACAGCGTGGGATGGGTGGATTTCTGGCGCATCAGTCACCCCACTACCCAGGAATACACCTGCCATTCCCAGGGACATAACACCCTGTCCAGAATCGACTACATATTCGCTCCCCATCTCTAGCAATCTATCTCTCCAATATAACACACTGCCCACGGGGCGTCTCGGACCATTGCCCGATTCTATTAACCTTAAAATTCCCCCAAAATAAAATCATCCCCAACTGGAAAATACATCCATTCTGGCTTAAACTTATTGATACCGACGACCAAACACCCGCCCACATATCAACCTTTCTAGACGTCCACAACAACAACACCCACTATGCCCTGAAATGGGATACCCTCAAGGCTTACCTCAGAGGCTGTCTTAAATCCACCATCACTCACATTAAAAAATCCACATCCCAGTCTGACCGCGACATTGAGGCCCGGGCTACGGAGGCGGAAAAACTATACATCTCCGACCCTACAGACTCCAACAAAGTGGCATGGCTCGGCATGTCCCGCCTGCATAAAATTCAAATCCATGAAAAAACCAAACGTAAATTATTCTTCACCAAACAATATTACTTCGAACTGGGGAATCAATCCAGCCATCTTCTGGCTAATCTCATCAGGCGGGAGAGCCATTCTAATACTATCCTCAAAATTCAAAACACACAAGGCGAGACGCTCACCGATGCCCAGTCCATCACAGAACGATTTAGAGAATTCTATGCCAATCTCTACAGCTCCTCTACTAACAAAACCACTTCAGACACCCTCAACTACCTCCAGGATCTGATATTCCCAACACTCGAGGCCGAACAGATAGCGCTTCTAGAAGCCCCTATTTCCCTAGAGGAGGTTCAGCAAACCATCCAAGATATGGCACTGAATAAATCCCCAGGCCCAGATGGCCTCCCCATTGAAGTATACCAAAAATATAGTGAACACCTCGCCCCACTACTGCACGAAACACTACTTCAAGCCCAAATAGGTAACTCCCTTCCCCCCTCATTTTATAAAGCCACCATAATCGTCTTACTAAAGCCCAATAAAAACCCGTTGGACTGTAGCTCCTATCGACCCATTTCGCTAGTCAACGCAGACTACAAAATCCTAACCAATGTCCTAGCAACTAGATTAAACCAAGTCATCCTTTCTATTATACATCCAGACCAGACCGGCTTCATGCCAGGGAAATCCACAACGATCAATATAAGAAAAGTCCAAACCGCCATTCAGATTGGTACCAAATTTAATATGCCCTGGCCCCTCGCATCACTGGACATGATGAAAGCCTTCGACTCCCTGGAGTGGAGCTTTCTAGAGGCATGCCTTCTTCGCTTCGGTTTTGGTCCCCAGTTTATACACTGGATCAAAATAATATACAAATCCCCAAGCGCCAATGTAACTGTAAACGGTATTCCATCAGCCGACTTCTCACTGACCAGGGGCACCCGCCAGGGCTGCCCACTATCCCCGGCTTTATTCGCCATAGCCATAGAGGCGCTGGCGATCCGTTTGAGAGCCACTCCGGCCGTAACCGGAATCAAGTGGGGAGGCCTGGAGAGCAAGGTGGGCCTTTACGCGGATGATACGATCCTGTTCTTGTCAAATCCAGAAACCTCCTTCCCCCAGGCCCTACAACACATTGATAAATTTGCCCAGTACTCAGGCCTACAAGTAAATTGGTCCAAATCCACGATCCTATACATGGACCATAACCCTGTGACAGACCCCTCAGTAGCTAGATATGGCCTGGCGGTGGTATCAACGTTCAAATACCTAGGGATAAACATAACCCGAAACCACAATAGAGCCCTAGAAGAAAATATTAACCCTCTATTTGAGACCATAAGACACAAACTTAAACAATGGTCCAGGTTGCCCCTATCAGTTGCAGGTCGCATAAACCTAGTCAAAATGGCTATACAACCGAAATGTTTACATATACTACAGCACATGCCTATGATCGTCCCCAAACGGTATTTCCAATCCCTAAACTCCCACATCTCCTCATTTATATGGGGCTCATCGAGACCCAAACTAAGTTTAATGTCATTACAGAGACCCAAAAATCAGGCGGGCATGTCCCTCCCAGACCTCAGATTATATTATCTAGCTGGTCAACTCCGCAATATTCGTCCGTGGTTCCAAAACACAGTAAAACCCATCACAGATCAATACCTGGAACATCAAGTGAAAGGCAACAATCTGTTGGTGTACTTGGAGTTCCCCGAATGTTCAAACCCCTCAGATTTATTACCACTCCACAGATTGGCGCTGAGTGTGTGGAGAGAGACAAAATCTATCCAGAGCTTTGACGATACAGTATCCGATCTTCCTCTCTGGGATAACCCAGGCCTGACGGCTCTGCAGACAGTCCCAGACCCCCAATACTGGAGGAATTTGGGGGTCACCTCACTCAAAGATATATACAAGGACGGTGTATTCCCTACATTCACTCAACTGCGCGATCTGTTACAATCCCCGCACCTCCAACTGTTCAGGTTTTTTCAACTTAGGCACGCACTGACCACCCAGTTTCCCCCCAACTCTACTCAGATATCCAACTTCCCTACCATCGGAATCCTTAAATCCCAAGGACCCAGGGGCTTGATCTCGGCACTTTATACACACTTACTTTCAGCCAAAATAAACCTCCACCCACTTCCAGTCTTTAATAAATGGGCGCTCTCCATCCCTTCTCTCACAACTGATGATTGGACAGACATCATGGAATCCCATTTGTCTGTCTCGCCCGCCGTGAATAATAAATTGATTCAACTTTATATAATCCATCAAGCTTATCTCACCCCTAACCGACTATACCAAATGGGTAACGCCCCATCAAATTCATGCCACAGATGCCATCAACCTGGGGCGAACTTCTGACACTTAATCTGGGACTGTCCACCAGTAAACAATTTCTGGTCCGACATTGCAGCCTTTACAAACGCACTTTTATTACCTCCATTTAACATATCAATGGATCCCAAAGTAATTCTATTCGGCTTACTGCCGGAAGATCAATGGCCCAAATACACACGCATCTTCCTCAAGAAAATACTGTTTCTGGCCCGCAAAGTGGTGGTGCTGCACTGGATGGCTGCAGACCCACCCCTACTATCACAATGGATAAAACTAATAAATGATGTCACTCCATATGAAAAAATCATCTATAAGAATAGAGGATGCCCGGGAAGGTTTCAAGAGATTTGGGGCCTCTGGCTCATCAACCGACAAACTTTATCATCAATGTGAGTTCTATCCGGGCTCCCACCCCTTCCCTCCCTCTTGGGGATCTCATATTTCCCTCATCTCTCCCTACATCCCACCCGCATCTCTAATGCATTTCCCATTTTTCTGCCAGGTACTGAGCGGCTGCCCGGCACGGGCTCTCCGACACTCTCTCCCCCCTTTTTTACTGTTGTTCAACTGTTTGACTTGAAACTAAGCAAAACAAAACAAAAAGCATTGTTTCTCCCCCTTTTTTTTATTGACCAATTTATACAGGTGCAGTTCAGCATTAAATGTACTTTTACGTATATATACGATATTTATACAGATACAATCAATGTCATGTATAATATTTTCTTCATGCAAATATGCTATGTACCGTGATTCTGTATTTTGTTAAATAAAACAAAGTTAAATGTCAATGACACATAATACCACTATTTATGGATCCAAAGAGGTCAATGAACAGAAAATACTTCTGAAAGGTGACTAAACAAAAATTTCAACAATACCGCCTAAAAACAAATTAAAACATGAATAATCAGATTGTTCCTCTATACACATAGTACTGAAAAGCGCCTCACCATTCAATGATTAAACATCTAGAAAACTGTAACAAATTCCCACTGTCCTGACAAACTAATAGAGTTGGCAAATACAAATAAACATGTGCCTACACATTGAGACACATGACGGGGCGGGTGGGTCACGTGACATGGTGAGGACTCTTAGCCCCACGGACAATAAAGTTTGAAAATTCAAGAAAAAATATTTATTGGTAATTTGAGATGGGCCAAAATGGCAAGAACTGTTCCAATTGACCTTGACCTATGTAGGTATTACCTAGTCAGCTGCTGTAGGGAAAAGGTATGGCGAAAGGTGGCTTCTCCTTTTCACCAACACCTATTTGTTGGTTATTGAGAAGCCAAACCGGTAATGATATGCTGATTACCGCACTGGCCTCTACTTGGCTGGACAAAAAAAAGTATGGTATGAATAATGTAATGAAAGCTTCCTTCAAACAATTATATAAACCCATCCAAGATGTACTGGTTTACTGTACGTAGCTATAGACATAATGATGTTTTTAAAAATGTTTTTATAATTACCACATAAATAACACAAATACCCTGTTTTGCTGAAAATAAGACCTACCCCCAAAATAAACCCTAGCATGATTTTTCAGGATTTTTGAGGATGCTTGAAATATATGCCTTACTCCAAAAATACACCGAAGTTAAGTTAATAAAAAAAAGTAAATTTAAATAGTATCCAGGCTGCTATACATGTAAAAAAGCAAAAGGTTTTGGAGCAAAGATTAACCCCTTCCCGCCCCATGACGTAAGGGTACGTCATGGGAGGCGGGTACTTCCCGCAAAATGACGTACTCTTACGTCATGGGGATAGCGCGAGATCATAGCAGATCTCGCACTATCCCACAGCGGGAGCCGGCTGTCACTAGTAGTCGGCGTCCCGCTGCAACAGCGGGGGGCATCGGAGATGCGCCCCCCGCTGTTAACCCCTTCCCTGCCGCGATTTAAGTAGATCGCGGCAGGGAAAGGGTTCACAGAGGGAGCGCGCTCCCTCTGTGACTCCAGCCGGGCTCTCGCGAGAGCCCGGCTGGTTGCTATGGCAACAGGACGCCAGATACCGGCGTCCTGTACTGCCATAGCCTATGATCGCTATAGTAAGCGATAAAGCATGGCAGGAGAGAAGTCCTGCCATGTTTTATCACGGCGATTTGAAGTCCTGCAGTAAAAGTCCCTCAGAGGGACACACGTGGTGTTTAAAAAAGAAAAAATAAAGTACAAAAAATAAAAATGTAAAAAAATGTTAAAAACCCCTTTTTTTATGCTTTTTCTCATATTAGCATAAAAAAATGTTAAAAAATTAAAAATCCCACATATTTGGTATTGACGCGTACAATACATTGCACATGCTTTTTATCCTGCACGGCAAAAAGCGTTAAAAAAATGCTAAAAAACTGAGGCAAAATGCAAATTTTTAGCATTTTGCCTCCCAAAAAACGCAATAAAAGTGATAAAAAAAGCGTATGTACCCCAAAATGGTACCAATGAAAACTACAGCTCATCTTGCAAAAAATAAACCCTCACAGAGCTCTGTCCATGGAAAAATAAAAAAGTTATAGCACTTTGAATGCAGTGAATTTAGAAAAAAATAATAATTTCCAAAAAAAAGGGTTTTTATTGTGGAAAA
Source organism: Eleutherodactylus coqui (assembly GCF_035609145.1). Taxonomy (NCBI): domain Eukaryota; kingdom Metazoa; phylum Chordata; class Amphibia; order Anura; family Eleutherodactylidae; genus Eleutherodactylus; species Eleutherodactylus coqui. The sequence goes on along the minus strand of NC_089837.1, from coordinate 450,229,768 downwards.
GTGAAAAAACCTACCGGCGTACCCGCCCGCAGAAAAAAATGTGTTGTATCATTTATGCTGCATAATTAACGCTTTAAAAAAAAAAATCTATGGCAGAATTGATGCGTTTTCTCTCATAAAAAAAATAATAAAAGTTTTACAATATAGTCTATGTACCCAAAAATGGAACCAATACAAACTACAGTTCACCACGCAAAAAACAAGCCCGTATACGGCCGCGTCGACGGAAAAATAAAAAAGTTATGGCTTTTGAAAATGGAGATGGAAAAATACCAAAAATCGCTTGGTCCTCAACGCCAAAATAGGCCGTGTCATTAAGGGGTTAATATAATAATAATATAATTATTTAGGGGGAAACAGGGTAGTAAATGAATTCTTAACGATATAGGGATTAATTGTAGGTGAACCACCACAAAATGAATAAATACGGCAATACTGTGTAAGAGCTTAAGGATGCGACAGATGTAATAACAGAACTTGGGAATATGTAGGCTTAAATAATTTAGCAGTGACTAAAGAATGAAGGAAAGTGTAAAGACTGAAGAAAACGGGTTGTACTTGCCAGATCTGTGCTGTACCACATTGTGCAGAACAACCTCCTTTGTGTGGAAAATATTTGACGGGTTTCTACAGAACGCTATCCTGGGGTATCTCAGTGAGCATATGGTATAATTCCTCATCAGCATGGGTATTCGAGGGGTGGCTTCTGTCAAACTAATCCCTTCAGCTTCTAGGAGGAGGTAAATTCTAGACTGGACCAAGATAATTGTTGGATGTCATAGATCTTGATTTTTTCTAACTTCTGATACTGTGCCGCATGAAAGGTTGATGCATAAAATAAGAATGCTTGGTCTGGTGGAAAGTGTGTGTAAATGGTTAAGTAACTGGTCAGTGATAAAAAGCAGAAGGTAGTTATTAATGGCACATTCTCTAAATGGGTTACTATTACTAGCGGGATACGGCAGCGGTCAATATTAGGCCCTATCCTGTTTAAAGGGAACCTGTCATGTCCTTTATGTTGTGCTCACTGTGGGCAGCATAAAGTAGTCCCACACATGCTTGCTGGTTCCTGTGGTCACTTATTGGGTAAAGTGCAGGGGTTTTTAAGAACTAAAGGCTCATTTAGACACAACGATTATCGCTTAAAAGATGTCTTTTGAGCGATAATCGTTGCGTCATTTACATCACAAGATGATCGCTCAAACGTTAATACAGCCGAGCGCTCTGAGTCGAGAATGAAGAAGACAAGCGGGGTATCCCCGCTTGTCTTCTGCACCCAGCTGTTCCCCGCTTGGAGCGCCCAGCTGTTATACAGCCGAGTGCTCGGAGCGGAGGATGCAGAAGACAAGCGGGGTGGCCCCAGTTGTCTTCTGCATGCAGCTATTTTCTGTTATACAGCCGAGCGCTCCATGTGGGGTATGGAGAATGCACCTGGACACAATAGTATCAGCTGTATCCCGCTGTGAATCCCTGATAAGACTCATTGTTGTCTTTCAGCATGCTGAGAGACAACGATGAGCGATGGTTTAACGAAAACTGCACGATGTCAGGGCAATTACACACGATTATCGCTCAAAAGATGGCTTTGAGCGATTTTTGAGTGATAATCGTTGTGTTTAAATGGGCCTTTACAGTTCCTGCAGCTCCCAGTAAGTGGTACTTATTCATGAAGCACTGCCAACCCCGCTCATCCCTTGTTGGCAGTTTTCTCTGTATGTAGTGTAATAGCTAGAAAACTGTCCCTCAGGGTGAATCGGAGGGACTGGCTGCACCATGAAGAAAGGTGGCCACATGCATTAGATAGAAGTAGGTTGATGGTTGAACAACCGTTGAATGAACAATCATCTGGTGAACAATCGTTTCACAAATGTAGCTATACATATTTTAGTCCCCACCGTCTGTCAGAGTCATTAAAACTGGCCGTACAAGTTCAATGACACCCGGCAACAGACGAGATATCTTTCTGGGAGCATTCTATTAGAAATGGATCATTTGTGGTCATTTATCAAGAGCTCTCTAGAACAAAAGATCTTTCTTCAGACTGTTGGATAAAAATTTAAATCATGACTGACTTCTTTCCAGATGATGACTGTCTGTCTAAAATGGTTATTTGTTAGTAAATTTCACCTGATGAATGATCATTTCATCAACTTCACTCTAATATGTATGGGCACCTTAAATGTAACTCATCCCTTGCTGGGAGCTGCAGGAACAACTTGTAAGTTCTTAAAAACCACTGCACTTTATTCCATACATGACAGACCACCGAAACCTGAATGTCTGTCACTACTTTATGTTGCCCTCAGTGCGGATCGAATAAGGGACATGACAGGTTCCATTTATTATACTCATTAATGACCTCGTAGAGGGATTGTAATGTAGAATATCAATATTTGCAGATGATACAAAATAGTGTAATGTAATTAATGCAAGAATGGGCAAAATATGAATACAATGGATCTGGATAAGTTGAGGTTTAAGAAGAAAAGTGGCAAATGAGATTTAACACTAATAAATGTAAGGTTATGCACATGGATAATGAAAATACATGTCACCATTACACACTAAATGGGAAACTGACATGGAAAAGGACTTAGGGCTTTTAGTTGACTGTAGATTTAATTGGAGCAACCAATGTCAGGCAGCTGCTGCCAAGGCAAATAGAATCATAGGGTGCATCAAAAGAGGTCTACTTGCACATGAACATTGTTCTTCCTCTTTCCAAGTCACTGGTCAGACCACACATGGAATATTGTGGACTGTTTTGGGCACCAGTACTCAAGAAGGACATATAAGAGCTTGAGCAGGTTCAAGGGTGAGCAACTAAATTAACAAATGGAATGGGGGGACTACAATACTCAGTGAGTGATTAGTGCACTGAAGGAGAGATTACTAATTTATATAGGATGCAGTCAAAAAAGAGTGAGCCAGTGCTGTATCTCAGTAGGAAGGCATGAATTCTCTTCACAATGGTATAGCGCTCCGGCCTGTGGACCCTGGGACATGGAGTTCAATTTTGTGTTCTGGCCCCTGGTTTAGACGCAACGATTATCGATCAAAAGATGTCTTTTGAGCAACTTTTGAGCAATATCGTTGTGTGCCTTTACAGTGTAAGGTGATCGCTCAAATGTTGAGCGATCACTTTGCACTCCGATTGAGGTATACAGAAGGCAAGAGGAGACGCTTGTCTTCTGCATCAGCTGTTCTCTGCTTGGAGCGCCTGACTGTTATACAGCTGAGCGCTCCAAGTGGGGTATGCAGAAGAAAAGCGGGGTCATTTGTCTTCTGCATCCAGCTGTCCTTTGCTCAGAGCGCCTGGCTGTTATACAGCTGTGCGCTCTGTGTGGAATATGAAAAACACAGCTGGACCGCTGTGTTCTTCATACCCCGCCTGTGTTCAGGGAGCAGGATACAGCTGAAACAATAATATCAGCTGTATCCTGCTGTGAATTCCTGATAAGGCTGATGGTTGTCTTTCAGCGACAGCTTAATGAAAACTGCACAATGTCAGTGCCATTAGATACGATTATCACTCAAAAGATGGCATTTGTGTGAATTTTGAGCGATAATCGTTGTGTCTCTAAATGGGCCTTAAGAGATAGTGAGTAAAATGCAATTGCAAAGTTGAAGAGTAGCATGTGAGAAGTAGAAATCCAGTGGGACCGCTGCTATGACTAAAGTAAGGAAACAGTACACTGAGTGGCCTCCTTCTGCTACAATAGGGGCAGATCATTTAGGAAGTCATCCACTTTCATCTGCAGAAGATTCAGGTACCAATCCAACTTGAGAGCCCCAGGAGTGAACACAAGTCCAATCATAGCTCCATGCATGTATCACACCCCCTTTATCTTAATAGACAGGAGGATGCAGCAACCCGTCTTTCAAGAGAAATGGAGGATGGTTAGCTCAGCAGCAGATAAATCACCGTAAGGCCACCTGCAGACGGCCGGGTTGGATCCCCTGCGAGAATTCTCGCAGTGGGATCCGATGCGCGCCCCTTCAGGGACCAGTGCGGGTCTCCCTTGCTCCCGCGGCTCCGGCTCTGTGATCTGCCTGCCAGTTGACATTTCTGTGAGGGTCTCGCAGAGAAATAGAACATGCCGCGATTTGTTTTCCGCGTGTATTTTCACGTGGACAAATCACGCCCGTTTGCCTAGGATTGCGTTCTATGCAGGCAGGCATGGGCGTAAATTCTGCGGGAAATCCCGCCGTGGAATTTCCGCCCGTGTGCAGGGGGCATACTCTTCTTGGCCAGATGACTTTCCTCTGCTGACAGAGCAGGATAACTTTGCAAACTAATTGCGAAAGTACAATAAGCTCCCATATATTTCTGTATGCCCTGTATTTTTGCATTAAAAAAAAATCAATACTTACCTATTCCTCCCCAGTCAGTCTTCTTACCCCATCTTCTCCTCGCCGATCTTCTCCTGTCTCCTGAAGTTCTTCGGGCACCTCACCTCCAGTCAGCCGATTCTTCTTCCTGTAACGAAGCATCCATTGTCGGCATTCTCCTTCCTGCAGGGCAATGTACGCTATATCACTAGTGACATAGTGTTCACTGCCTAGTAGGAAATGCCGACTCTTATGCCGCGCTATTGCTGACACTGAGTGACAATAGTATATCAACACTCGCGACGAGACAGCGTGCATGCGCAGTCTCAGCAATAGCTTGGCATTCCCTGAAAGGCAGTGAATGCTACGTCACTGGTGAAGTAACCTACACTGACCTGCCGGAAGGAGACTGACAAGAATGAACGCTCCAAAACAGCAAGAAGAGGATCCGGCTGGCTGGAGGTGAGGGGACCAGAGGAACTGGAGGAGCCAGGAGAAGATCCGCAGGGGGAAGATGTGGTAAGAAGACTGATGGGGGAGGAATAGGTAAGTATTGATTTTTTTTTCACATGATAAAGCCCCTTTAAGGCTCTATCCAACTTGTTGTACATAGAGCATAGATTAGGCCTAAGGTGCCTAAGGTTTCTCTCTACAGGACAAAGAAAAAGTTTGGCACCATATTAGCGAGAACTAAGTCTACTGCACGATTCTTTGTATGTGTTGGTTACTGGCGCAGTTCTTCTTTAAAAAGCGTTTGTTTAGATCTTATTTGGATTCTGCTTTTTTGGAGAAAATCTACATCAAGATTGAAGAGTTTATTTTAACTTCAAAGTAGTTGTGCAGATTTCAGAGAGATTAATTTAGATATTTATAAGGGATGCTGTAGCTTGCCAGGATTTTGAAAAGCTCACACCATCTGCTTTGTTCAAACAAGATGTCCCAGTTTTCAGCTTTAATTTGATTCTGATTATCATTTTCCTCTCATGGTTTTTATGGAACTGCTAATTAGTTAAATATCACCTCCAAGTACGAAAGGTTTACTAGCCTGTTATATTGTTTTACACAGGTTGTTTTGTTTGTACTTGTGTATTGCATAATGTGTTATATCGCTATCATTAGTGCCATTTTCATTATTACTTCGGCATCTATTTTACAGCTAACGTTCACGGATGTATTATGGGTCAGAATTGTGTGCATTGACAGAAACATATGAGAGAGGAAGGGAAGAAGAATACGTAAGATAGAGTAGATAAAATAAATAAAAGGTACATAAACCCTTAGGAAATAGCTGGTTTTCTACATTGATTGCTAATAAAATGTGGTCTGATTGTTATCAAAGTCAGAATTATAGACAAACACAATCCAAAAGCCACTTGGGACTGGTGTATCTTGTCTCCACCAGAGTTATGGGTGGAGACATGGCATGACCTGCCAGAGCTAGAGGGATTGCCCACAGCTCTGGATTGGCTGCCAGAGACACACCTGCACCGAGACCCTTCCCGGCTGCTGTCACTGTCGCAGGCACTCTCCCTTCTCCCCTCCCAACTCCTGCACTGACAGTCACCCCCACAGACTGCCATATATGCTGCAATGCATGCTACCATAGTCCTCCACCGCTGAAGTCGGCCAGTGCCTAGCAGCGGTAGTAACTCGGCCACAGTGGGGAGACAGCTCGCCCACAATGGCAGCCGGCCGGCCTCCCGCTATATCAGCGGCTGAGAACTGCTTGGGACAAATGAGACAGTACAGCAGGGGCCAGAGGAACAGAGTTGCCAGAAAGACTGGGGAAAGTGCTTGGGACAAAGAAGTAGTCAAGCGGGGCCAGGAGGAGAAGGAGGAACATACTTGCCGGAGATTAGCAAAGCCGGGGCCAGAAAAGCAGCTTCAGAAAATGCCCTCAGATCGGTGCAGGTGTGTCTCCAGCAGCCAATCCGGAGTTGTGGGAGTACCCTCTAGCTCAGACAGGCCAGCCCATGTCTCCACCCATAACTCTGGTGGAGACAAGATGCACCAGTACCAAGCCCCTTTTACATGGGACGATTATTGTATAAATTGATTGTTAGATGGAGCAGTTTGCATAATAATTGTGCCATGTAAATGCATGCAGTGAAAGACTAATCAGTGATTAATAGCTAAACAGATCTTTTACGTATACTGTAAAATTATTGTTGGTCAACAGCTGCATTTTTGAGTTTAAACAGGCAGTCATTCATCCATGTTGTAAATGGAAGCGGGCAGGCAGGAAGATCTCCATCCCCGCTTCACCACCATTTGCAGAGTGATCTTTACTCCTGTGTAAAAGCACAGGAGCGATTATCGCTGGGATGGCTGTGATTGGTTCATCGAGCGCTGCGGTGATTGACTGAGCGGTGATGCTCGAGAACCAATCAGAGCAATTGCTTGCTGGAGGTGGGGTTTACAAACCCCATTACCAGCAATCGATCTTTTGTCAGCACTGGGAACTGCAAGGAAGACCAGCGGGAGGGACCCGGATGGCGCCTGCTAGGTAAGTATGATAAGACATCCCCCGAAATAAGACCCTGTGCCTTATTGAAAAAATTAATATAAGATCGGGTCTTATTTTTGGGGAAATATGGTACAAACCGTGATGCTTCCTCCACCATGCTTCACAGTTTGGACCAGGTTTTGGTGTTCGTGTGCACTGTTCTTTTTCCTCCAATCACAGTATTGAATATTTGTGCTAAAAAGTTGCATTTTTGAGTTATCTATCCATAAAACATTTTCCAGAAGGAATTTGAAATATGCAGGTGGTCTTGTCTGGGCAGCTTTGAGACTGGTTGTAATTTTTTCTTACACTAGCGGCTTTCTTCCTGATGTTCTTCTATGAACACCATTCTTGTTCAGTGTTTTTCTAATTGTGGACACATAAAAAGAGGTCTTCTTGCAGTTTATAGAGTCTTCTCTAGGACTTTTGCTTTTACCCTTAGCTTCTTTCTTACTTCTTTCAGAATCACTTGTTGTACTCTTGGTGTGATCTTAAGAGGACACCTAGTCCTAGGAAGATTAACAAGAGTCTTGCATTTTCTCATTTTAAATATAACTTGTCTAACTTTGGACTGATGTACACCCAGGCAGGGGCGTAACTATAGAGGATGCAGGGGATGCGGTGGCACCCGGGCCCAGGAACCTTAGGGGGCCTATAAGGCCTCTATTCTCCATAGAGGGAGCCCAGTACTATAAGTAAAGCATTATAGTTGGGGGCCCTGTTACAAGTTTTGCATCGGGGCTTGGGAGCTTCAAGTTACACCTCTGCACCCAGGTCTTTAGCAATTCTTTTGTAGCCTTTTCCAGCTTTGTGCATCTCTATAATATGTCTTCTGTGGTTTGCATCAAAATGTGGTTCACACAAACCAATCTGTAAGTAACCACGCTTTGGGAGCATTTATGTATTAGTCAAAGCACCTGTGAAATGCACACTTCCAGCCTCATCTACTTAATTGAAACACCTTTTGCAAATTAGTTTTTGGAGGGGTCATTAACAGAAAGGTTCATTTACTTTTTCTCCCTGCACTGCGAATGTTTATTCAATGTGTTCAATAAAAGAAATAAGAGGTACAATTGCTTGTGTGTTAGTAGTCGGCTGGAAGGTGCTTACCTATAATTTTTTCCTTACTTAATAATCAGACTACATTCAATTAGTAATCAATGCAAAAATCTGGGTAATTCCAAAAGGTTCACTTACTTTTTCTTGCAATAGATAGGTAGGCAATAAATGTATTGCTGTTCACACTAGGGAGAGCTGCAGCAGGTTGTTTGTTTCCCCGTGGATGCTTTCCTCTACTTCACTGATCACTCCTGTGATACAGTAAATAACAGGGAATTGCTTATGAATAACATTTCTAATATACAGGCAAAGCGAAACATTCAGAGTACTGTTGTCCATTTGTCCTATAGGTGCATATACACATCATGGAGATCATAGGTAGGGTCTCAGAATAGGCTGTTGTGGCCCTTATTCTGTTTGACTCAGCAATCCATGTATTACTAGGTTGCCAATTCATTTCAATGTTTTCGTCAACCTGAGAGGTTGTTGCCATGCAGTGTTCTGTTCACCTTAGGGCCCTTTTACATGGGTGTATGCGAGTTGCGCATAATTAACATCTGAGGCCTTAGTCAGACGGGCGTTTTTTCGCGCGATTTGCCGATCGCATGACGGATGCTCATCCGCAAATCGCGTGACCGGTGCCCGAAAATCGCCCAAAAATCTGCTCCTAGCCGCGTTTCATTAGAAACGGGCCGGAGCTGTCCAGCGCATTGCATTCAATGGAGCGGCAATACAGCCTGCTCCATTGAAAACAATGTGCTGCGGGCGAGTGTGGGATGAATTGTCGGGAAGGGCTTAAATATATAAGCCCTTCCCTGCAATTCATCCAGAAAAGTGTTAAAATAAAGAATATATATATATACTTACCTGCTCCCGGCAGCCGGAGTTCCGCGCGGCCGGCCTGCAGTGGGTGTGAAGGGGGTGTGAGTCAGACCTGCCCCCTGATTAGCTCAGCGCTGAGCCAATCAGGGGACAGGTCTGACTCACACCCCCTTCACACCCACTGCAGTACGGCCGCACGGAACTCCGGCTGCCGGGAGCAGGTGAGTATGTATATATTTTTTATTTTAACACTTTTCTGGATGAATTGCAGGGAAGGGCTTATATATTTAAGCCCTTCCCGACAATTCATCCTGCGCTCGCCGGCAGCCCATTGCTTTCAATGGAGGCGGCTGTATTGCCGGCTCCATTGAATTCAATGGGCAAACATCGTTCTTCTCTGTCACAGCTGTTACAGCTGTGGCAGAGAAGAATGATTTGTCTTTTATATGTTCTTAATGGGGTCGGCGCTGCTGCCGCCGGCCCCATTGAGCGCATATAGAGAAGAGAACAGGAATCGCAGATCGCAGATAGGTGCGATCTGCGATTTCTGTTCTATAATTTATCGGACAAGCGCATAAAAAGCGCTCATGTGTCCGATACCATTGCAAAGCAATGGTTTTATAAAATCACCGGACGCATGCGCATGCGCAAATCGCGGCAAAAAACACCCGTCTGACTAAGGCCTGACAGTGTAGAGCTGGGCTAATTTTCCGTGGCCCACTCTTTACAACAAACTTCACTGGAATGTTGTTTACCGGGGTAAAAATGTAATTAGATGTGCTAAGAGGAAGAAAAGAAAAGCCTGCGGAGGATTTTGAAAAATTCCACCAATATCTACAAAAGTAGGTCATTGGGGCAAACACACAAAGGAACCTCCACGTTGGTTTGTCCTGGACAAAACAACGTGGAGGTTCCTTTGTGTGTTGCCCCAATGGCCTACTTTTGTAGATATTGGCGAAATATTATAATACTAGTATTATAAATGTGAAAGTAACTGTCTGTCTGTTTGTTACCTTTTCATGGCTAAACCGCTGAAGTGATTTTGATGAAATTTGGCAGGGAGATACATAGGACCTAGGCTACGTTTTACACCGAAAATGTATGGAGTTCTCGAGGGAGCGTGACAAGGCAGACTTATTTGGTGATGCACAGGCACACCGCTGCTCCGCCGCTAGCACCACTCCATGCGTCATGGCGGAGGGCATGGGGGTGCACATCCTAAGCTATGCCTACCTAAACAGGCAGACACATGAGGGCAGATGTCATTGCTGCTCGTATGCGATTATTAGGCTAGCAGGGATACCCGGTGTTGCCCGGGATTAAAACTTGAACAAAGGACACATCAACATGCAGTGAGATTTTAGAAAATCAAGAAAATCTGTGTTGCCCATAGCAACCAATCACAGCGCAGCATATATTTTACCTGGCATATATGTCTTCTAGTTGAATGTCCCTCAACCACAGTGATAGTCACTAGATTTGATGTAGAAGAACTGGAGAGGTTAGCAGCATCACCTTAAAGTCACTTGGTTTGAATCAGTGAACAGGCACTCAAGTTTTCTTGATCAGTAAGGATCCCTGGGTGGGACATACAGTTTTAAGGCATTTATGCAAATAAGTACCTGAGATAGGAATAGCCCTTTAGATCACTTCCAAGCAAGCACAGTGCATGTATAGTGTTTGGTCTTGGACTTTAAACCCATGCCATTGTAAAGATTTTGCTCCTACAGCGCTGCCCCAAGAAGAAGACAGAAGTGGTTTTCCAGGCTTCATAGTGCTTAATACTGTAAGTGCTATATAGTGAAAAGACGAAGCAGCAATGCCGTTCCTTCTATTGGACCCAGCGATGTGATTGCTTGTGCCCCCAGCATTGCAGAGCTGCTGAGTCTTAGCAAATCAAACTTAGCTCTGCCAGTGAGTAGTGTCACTATAGGAGGATGTTTTTCCCTGTAACTGGGGCATCTATGGACACTGCTCCTATGGATGCTCCAGTTACATTGGAAAACTGTACATTAAGAAAAAAATGACATTGTGAATGCCCTCAAAGATCTTATATGATGACATGGGACACATACAAAATGTAGTAAAAAATAAGTTATAAAAATTGAATAAAATACAAATATATATTTTTTTAAAAAGAAAGAAAAAAAAACACTGCACTGCCCACGCTAACCTAAACCATTGCCATAGTTCCCCTGTAATTCAAGACTATACAATCTATATATCAAGAGACCAAAACGAATTGGGGAACCCATTCCTGTACTTTATTTTAGTGTAAATGCACTGATTTATTTTTTTTTGAAAAAAAAGGTGCAAAAATAATTTTTGGCAGCCAGATAAAAAACGGACATTAAACCACTATGTGCATAAAATCACTAAAAAGTATTGGGTAATTTGGGAAAAAACACGTTGTTCATTAAGGGGTTATTTGGATCCTTTAGGTTTCCATTTTTTCTATCGGGTAGAGTAGCATGCAATACCATACTACACTCTTGTCAAAACCAACAGACACCTGATGGAATAGAACCTAGCTGCCATCCGATGGCACAAAAATCCCACAAAAGTTAATAAAGCCTCACATAAAATCTCAGTGGCACTGTTATCCAAAGGAGTCAAGAATAAAGGATTTCGATTTTTACAAGATGTTTACTTTGAAGCTCCTAATAGATACTCTAATGTAGTTGTACAGTGGCACAACTCTGCAAAATAGTACTCTGTCAGGTGCCATAGAAGTATGTAGTCAGCTACCATGTTTCCCTGAAAATAAGACACTCTCTTATAATAATTTTTGCCTCAAAAGAGGCACAGTGTCTTATTTTTAGGGTTGTCTTATAATACTCTCTAGCAGCCAGCGTTCAGGTCCCTCTCGCTGGTCTCCTTCGCTGCTGCAGGCTTCTGTGTCCTTCTGCACGCCGACAGAGCAGTTCTTCCTGATAGCGGGGCTTGAATACCCCGCCTCCAGCAAGCTAATGCTCTGATTGGTTAATCGAGCGCCACATCAGCCAATGAGAGCCGGCGTTTTATTAACCAATCACAGCCATTCACGTGCCAACTTTCATTGGCTGACGCGGTGCTCGATTAACCAATCAGAGCATTAGCTTCCTGGAAGAACTGCTCTGTCGGCATACCGAAGGACACGGAAGCCTACAGCAGTGCCGCAGCACGAGCGACACAAACGCCGGCTGCTAGGTGAGTATTGTTTTTTTTACATGTAGTGTAGCGAGGGCTTATTTTTGGGAGAGGGCTTATATTTCAAGCTACTCCCCACCCTCTAAAATAAGGGTAGGGCTTATTATTGGGGAAACATGGTATTTTATCCCTTTTCAGACACTTTCGAATCAACCTCTATAAAATCCTGCTTCTACCATTAGAACTAATTTAAGATTACTTTTAATGAGCATTTTATTATGTGTCCTCTGTCACAACAGTCTGAAGAAGTGGGAGAACTGTACCCCCAGGCTCCGCTTGTTTTCTAGATGATGGTAGTTATATAGGACATCTCACACGGGCAGCATGCTTACTATGCAGAAGCTCTGTGCTTGTAAATAATAGAAACAATGCTGGAAAGTAATTCCAATTAAACCTCAGAAGGGGAACAGCGAGCACTTTGGCTGTACTCATGAAGCCTGTCCAGATGTGGCCCTACTCTACTCACAAAACAAGACTAATGATATGGTGAGGTGAAGAAGTAGTTGTAATATAGTATTAGATCGTGGGAACCCGAGCTATATAATTAACTAATGTAAAATCTATCATTCCAATAGCTTCATTAACTTTTTTAGTGCTTAGACTTACGCTTTTGGTTCATTTGTGTAAAGTAGAAAACAAAATTGCTGCTGCTGCCTGAAAACCATCAACAAGCAGGGTAGATAATATAAGATCCTGTTATGACTTTTATTTTATTCTACTTAAAGGCACAGAATCCATATGGTGCAGAAAAAGACACTTTATGCTGTGGATATTACTCCTCCAAATGAGGGCATGAAATCCATGCAGAAAACCTCAATAATATTAAACCATGGGAACCTGAGCAAACACAATGAGGTATGAGTTGCCTTTGCATATATGTAAGGAGCTGTGCCCAACTACCTAGAAGTAACTACAATACTGATCTTATATTTGCAGAAGAAAGAATAGACCGATCAGTTAAAAGTGACGCTCTTTGGGGAAAACAGTTAGCATTGGGTTTGGAGTAAAACAATCATAGCATCAGAAAGCACGGTCATTGTATTAGCAGTCATGGGATTAGTGGTGGTGGTGGTGGTGGGGTGATAGTGTGGAGGAGATACTTTTCTACCTTAAAGGGGTTGTCCCGAGGCAGCAAGTGGGTCTATACACTTCTGCATGGCCATAATAATGCACTTTGTAATGTACATTGTGCATTAATTATGAGCCATACAGAAGTTATAAAAAGTTTTATACTTACCTGCTCCGTTGCTGGCGTCCTCGTCTCCATGGTGCCGACTAATTTTCGCCCTCCGGTGGCCAAATTAGCCGCGCTTGCGCAGTCCGGGTCTTCTTCTTTTCTGAATGGGGCTCCGTGTAGCTCCGTGTAGCTCCGCCCCGTCACGTGCCGATTCCAGCCAATCAGGAGGCTGGAATCGGCAATGGACCGCACAGAAGCCCTGCGGTCCATGAAGACAGAGGATCCCGGCGGCCATCTTCAGCAGGTGAGTATGAAGACGCCGGACCGCCGGGATTCAGGTAAGCGCTGTGCGGGTGGGTTTTTTAACCCCTGCATCGGGGTTGTCTCGCGCCGAACGGGGGGGGGGGGTTTAAAAAAAAAAAAACCCGTTTCGGCGCGGGACATCTCCTTTAAGATCTGGACAACTTGCTGTTATTGAAGAATTATTTTAAATGAATAATCCAATAAGACACAAAAGCAGATCTACATGTCAATGGCTGAGGAGAAACATGATGTATAATTGTAAGGGGTTCCTAGAAGACCTTTTTCACAGCACAGTTAAAAGAAAACGGACATTCATGTCAGATGTGATACATTATCACTTTAAACATATAGTTGCAAAGAAAAGCACACCAGTAAACAGAAATATTTATAAAGTGAAGCACATCTGCAGGGAGGAAGGGTTCAAAATTCTTCCTCAAAGTTGGGCAAATCTTAATTGTAATTATTGGACATGTTTGGTGGAGGTTATTGCTGTTAAAGGGGAATCTAAAACTTATTACATTTAGGGTTCATTTACTTCTTAAACAGCCCTAAGATGACTAAGGCTTGGTTCACACGGGGCGGATTTGCCATGGAAATTCCATCCAGAATTTCGCTGCCGGAAATCCGCCTGCAGCCACTAGCCCCGGTATTAGCCAGCCATGTGGACGAGCTCCAAAACCTACGACTAACTGCCACGGGTCTTGAAGCAGCGCTTTCCCGGCAGAAATCTTGCGGTTTTTTGCTGCGGCCAAACTGCGGGATTTTTGGCGAGATTCCACCCTGTGGGAACCCAGCTTAATGGTCAACTTGCTGGCTCACTGTCTGCTCCATGACTCACAATCCAAGCCCTGTTTGGCAAAGCAGCCAAACTACTTTTCTCAAAGCATTCGCTCACTCTCTGCAGGCGACCTCTTTCTATCTCTGCACAAGCTTGCATCAATCTTCTGACTACTGATTTACCACCTCCAAAGCCTCCAGTCTCTCTTGACCAAAAGAAAAGCTTGTTTCTCTTCTTGACCAGGTATTAGTCCACTATTCACTACACTGGCCCTCAGCACTTAGGTTAAACACCCTCACTTACTCCACTTGGCACTAAATTGCATCCTTTTATGAGCTCTCTTCTGCCCCCTTCTGACATTACCGCCAAATAATAGCACAATTACTGTCCAAGGCTATATATATATATATATACACTACCGTTCAAAAGTTTGGGGTCACATTGAAATGTCCTTATTTTTGAAGGAAAAGCACTGTACTTTTCAATGAAGATAACTTTAAACTAGTCCTAACTTTAAACAAATGCACTCTATACATTGCTAATGTGGTAAATGACTATTCTAGCTGCAAATGTCTGTTTTTTTGTGCAAAATCTACAAAGGTGAATAGAGGCCCATTTCCAGCAACTATCACTCCAGTGTTCTAATGGTACAATGTGTTTGCTCATTGGCTCAGAAGGCTAATTGATGATTAGAAAACCCTTGTGCAATCATGTTCACACATCTGAAAACAGTCTAGCTCGTTACAGAAGCTACAAAACTGACCTTCCTGTGAGCAGATTGAGTTTCTGGAGCATCACATTTGTGGGGTCAATTAAACGCTCAAAATGGCCAGAAAAAGAGAACTTTCATCTGAAACTCGACAGTCTATTCTTGTTCTTAGAAATGAAGGCTATTCCATGCGAGAAATTGCTAAGAAATTGAAGATTTCCTACAACGGTGTGTACTACTCCCTTCAGAGGACAGCACAAACAGGCTCTAACCAGAGTAGAAAAAGAAGTGGGAGGCCGCGTTGCACAACTAAGCAAGAAGATAAGCACATTAGAGTCTCTAGTTTGAGAAACAGACGCCTCACAGGTACCTAACTGGCATCTTCATTAAATAGTACCCGCAAAACACCAGTGTCAATATCTACAGTGAAGAGGCGGCTGCGGGATTTTGGGCTTCTGGGCAGAGTGGCAAAGAAAAAGCCATATCTGAGACTGGCCAATAAAAGAAAAAGATTAAGATGGGCAAAAGAACACAGACATTGGACAGAGGAAGACTGGAAAAAAGTGTTGTGGACGGATGAATCCAAGTTTGAGGTGTTTGGATCACAAAGAAGAACGTTTGTGAGACGCAGAACAAATGAAAAGATGCTGGAAGAATGCCTGACGCCATCTGTTAAGCATGGTGGAGGTAATGTGATGGTCTGGGGTTGCTTTGGTGCTGGTAAGGTGGGAGATTTGTACAGGGTAAAAGGGATTCTGAATAAGGAAGGCTATCACTCCATTTTGCAACGCCATGCCATACCCAGTGGACAGCGCTTGATTGGAACCAATTTCATCCTACAACAGGACAATGACCCTAAACACACCTCCAAATTGTGCAAGAACTATTTACAGCAGAAGCAGGCAGCTGGTATTCTATCGGTAATGGAGTGGCCAGCGCAGTCACCAGATCTGAACCCCATTGAGCTGTTGTGGGAGCAGCTTGACCGTATGGTACGCCAGAAGTGCCCATCCAACCAATCCAACTTGTGGGAGATACTTCTAGAAGCGTGGGGTGCAATTTCACAAGCTTACCTCAACAAATTAACAGCTAGAATGTCAAAGGTGTGCAATGCTGTAATTGCTGCAAAAGGAGGATTCTTTGACGAAAGCAAAGTTTGATGTAAAAACAATGTTATTTCAAATACAAATCATTATTTCTAACCTTGTCAATGTCTTGACTCTATTTTCTATTCATTTCACAACGCATGGTGGTGAATAAGTGTGACTTTTCATGGAAAACACAAAATTGTTTGGGTGACCCCAAACTTTTGAACGGTAGTATATATATATATATATATATATATATATATATATATATATTGATACCACTATACAAGTATAATGCCGTTCTTGCCCTGCAAGATACCAGGAAAGAGTGGTAAGGTGGTATATGATATTGTCTAACGGCTGAAGAACTGCATTGTATATTGATTCATGAATTAACAATATGCCTATAGAAAGGATTGATACAGTTAGGATAATAATAAACATTTCATGGGTGGCCTGACATCAATGGATGTTTGCTCTATTTAACCTTACAGCCATGTAATGATGAAAGTGTATTCAATGAATATTTCATGCAATTAAAATATTTCCTGGTACACTCTGCATATTTTATTTTTGCAGGAAATTGCTATTTTCCATTCCATGCTGAGAACATTGAAAATGTACCATGAAATATTTGCGTAATTTGTTACTTAATACTTGATTGTGAAGGTTATAAATATGAGCTCTGTCTTAGTCAGTTAATGAAAGGTCCAACGTCTTAGCTCAAGCATCAGATATCTTATTTTCCTAAAGAATATTTATGGTGATGTTAATGCGACTGGTGGTCGATCGGGGTGACTGCATGAGGGATGAGGGATGGTATGCCTTACAATTGTCACGTGTGTTGTATCCCAATCCTGTGAGATGCATACATCTATATATATATAAAGGTGAAAGCCCTCACTCACTAAATGACTGACTCGCCACTAATTCTCTAACTTCCCAGTGTCGTACAAACATGAAATTTGGCACGAACATTCTTTAGGTCCTAAGTAGGAAAAGCAAAGGGGTCAAAACTTGATTATTCAATGCTAAGTGCAAAGGTAAGTGCACCTCTAATGTACCTGATCTAATTCTCTAACTTCCCGATATCGTACAAACTTGAAATTTGGCACAACCATTCTTTACATGCTAAATAAGCAAAGTAAAGGGGTTGCAACTTTAATAATCAATTCTAAGTGTGAAAAAATCAGCGATACATGAGATTTTTTTTCTCAGAAACCTCAAAGCCTAGGGAAATGATTTGTATACTGAGAAGAATCTACCTCACCTTTACGTGTATATACTGAGGACAATCTAACACTCTTCTATGTGTATATACTAAAAAGAATCTAAGTCACCTCTGTGTGCATTTACTGAGCAGAAGAAAGCGGCAATGAACTGCAAGCAGGAAGCATGCCTTTATGGCCAAGAAGGGTCTGCGACCTCCAGTCTGGGAGTAAATTTGAATAAAAGGGGGCGTTACCTTTAAGGGTAAAAAGTGAGAAGAGTGGGAGGGGTGGCACATTCTGCAGAGGGACATCGGTACATGCAGTCTGAGGAGAGTCTAATGCTCCTCTATGTGTATACATATTTTATTCCTTAGTTTCTCTAATGTAACCATGACTTTATAAAATTTTCCGTGTGAAGAACACGTAAATGCCTGTACCAAATTAACTTGGGCGAAGCTGGGTATATCAGCTAGTTAAAGTATATGTGGAGTTAATGGTGAGGTGCTTCCTGGTGTGGCGATAGTAATGTGCAGTGCGTACCTGAAATAAAGTCCAGAGAGGCAGGTGAAGGAACAGTTAAAACTCATGTTTACTTGTCCTTTAAATTATAGCAACACAAGATCTATAAAGAAGGCATATTTATTTATAATCATCATATGGTACCTCCATACTTGTGTGACACAGCGTGTTAAGGCAGCAGAAATGCACTCTTAAGCTCTCGCTTATGACCTGAAGGTTGCAGGTTCAATCCCTCCTTGGTTCAGGTAGCTGGCTTAAGGTTGACCCATCCTTCCAAGGTTGGTAAAATGAGTGCCTAGCTTGCTGGGGGTAAAAGATGAGAAAGGCAATGGCAAACCACCCACAAAAACATTTTGCCAAGAAAACGTCACGATTTGACACCACCCTAGGAGTCATTCATGACTTTACCTTTACCTACCTCCATACTGCACTACTTCATCAGGACCTCTAGTGTAGCCTTCTATTAGTTTGAAGCCAAGCCTGTGTTGTCTGAAATCCTAATGTAGTGACCAAGGGGCAGGATGATAATATCAATAGTGGGCCTCCAAACCTGTTTCACTTTGACTAGGTGTCAAAGCAGGCTGTTACTGTGAGCTAACTGACTTCTAAACCAGCAACTAAAACTGCCTGAATTTTCTAGATGTTTCTGACCTTACACAGACTTTACTTAACCTACTAGCTTGCTACTGATTGGATATGGTGTTTGTAATGAGGATACTGGGCCAATTAACCCTTTCTATACTAAACTGTACCGAAGGCACTCAAGACATTGGCTAAGCAGATTTAAAGGCCAACATTCTCATTATAAAACATTGTAAAATCTCAAGTACCTATTGCAAACTAGATAAAAATAAAAGTGCTCATCATAAAACATTATGAAAATAATAAAAGCTTTTTTTATGGGGCTGGAGTCTTACTCTGATATACTATACATTACTACTCAAAAGGCATTTGCACACCGTCCAACTGTTGAACAATGAAAATTGATACAATTGTTAGCAGCGTCTGATGAGGAAAATTTTGTAACATTGGGTCACAACCCTTTTACACTAACCCACGCCCTTTGTCTGCTCACAGTAGTAGTGCCCCTCAGTGACCTCCTCACAGTACTAGTATACCTGTAAGTAATAGTCAGATACAATCCCTACATGGTGATAGTGATTACAGTGCAGTTACTTCCAGTGATCACAGGCAACGTCTCCTCTGATTGCTAATGTCCATTTTTGTTTGTCTTCTTTCTGGGTGAACCATCATAAAGAGTCAAACTGCCACTAGCACAAATGCCCCTATCAGTACTTCTACTATAGTAATAGTGCCTTTGTGGCCCCACAAAGTAATAGTGCCCTCTGTGGCCCCTCTTAGTAACAGTTTCCCCTTTGTGGCCCCTTTACTGCACATCAAAGTAGTTAGCAGAGGAGGCAACCCAGCAGCGGTGGAGGCATGCCCTCCTAGGACAGCAGTACAGCTGCCTGGTTTCTCCTGCTCCTGAGTAGCGTTACTCGTCTTGTTCACCCAGGCGATAAAATCTTCCAGATTTTCACAAAATCGAATAGGATAGGTCCGAATCGATTTTTGATGAAAATCACAGGAAAATCAAATTTCCCATAATGCTTGCTGCAGAGGTCAGCATACAGACTATCAGCAACAAGAACTCCTTGATGATGTCACCAATTGTGTCCTCCATATTGCATATGCCTGCATCACATGACCTAACCATATATAACATAGGCACAGTGCCCATTTTACAGTTGAGCACTGGACAGTGAAACTGTATTACCTTTATATATCTATATAACACTTGGTCTGATGTTAATAGGGACTTAAATTCTACAGAAGATATATTGGTGCTGGGTGTGAAAGCTTGTATACCGATGGAACAGAGAAAGAAGATACATCACTTTATATGCCCATATAACACATGGCTTGTTGTTAAAGACAGATATTATACAGAGGATATATTGCTGCTGAGTGTAGAAGCTTGTATACTAGAAAGAAGTTAAATGGGGTGCTATTGGAGGGAGCATAGAAAGAAGCTGCATCACGTTTATATGCCTATACGAAACGTGGTCTGCACGTTGGGAGAGGGCATATTTCTGCTGCTGTCAACATATATAGCAGCGAAGCAGACAGACAAACTACACTCTGGTGTGGGCAATATTAAAGTTTGTGGCCTTAGACAATGTTCAAAGTCTCCACTATGAATTATTTTCAGACCCTACGCAGCTGACAGTGGGGTTTAGGGAATTCAAATATGCTGCGCCAAACAGGGACAGTGCACAAATATACAAGCTATACTCTGTGGCCTTCTGTTTTCACATTCTGTGCCTCCCAGGGAATGTGGCTTATTTAGTTGGCAGTGGTGTTTTGTGTTAACCAAAGAGAAAACCCAACAGGGAAGCAGCAAATACACACACTGAAGCAGCAGCTCTATGTTCTGCAGAAGGTGAGGCAAACCCACTGCCATTCCTTAGAAGTGGTCCAGCCAGTGCATTAGATCCAAAGCACGCAAAACAGGTCGTAGAGTGGGTGACAACATGCATCAAGTACTACCACCTCCTCTTCCTCCCAGTCACAGGCACACTGCAGTCAGTCTGCACCAATCGGCCATGATCATTCTCCTTTACTTCACCCCATGCCAAATCCACATGGATCAATCTGGAGAACTGTTTGATCATTCAGTGTTATGCACTGATGCCCAAACATTTTTACCTCCAAAGAGGAAGATGAGGGTTGGTCAGTGCATGCGGTCGGCCCTCCACAGGCAATGTGTATCCAAGGGAATTTGAAAATGGAATTGCCAGTTCCTGCGTCTCACTGTAACATAGAGTCAAGTCAGGAGGAGAAGAACGATAAAAAGGAGGTAAAAGATGACGAGGTGCTTGACTAAGATAACCAGACGTTCCGATTTAGGCGTGACAGTCCCACTTTGGGAACCTGTGTCCTGCTTTCCACCAGGACCCAAGTGGGACAGCCATTTCTCACACTTTTGTCCATCTGGTCACCAAGAAGGTGATTACCAGCTGGGATGCCGCAGCTCCCAGCTGGTAATCACTTTGCCTCGCCGTGGCCAGATACACACACTGACGGCAGTGTGTGCATCCCGGCTTTTCCTCCTCTCCTCCCCTGACCTCTTTTCCTTAGTTCTGCAGAAAAAGAGGTCAGGGGAGGAAGTGGTGCTTCTGATGCACACACTTATGCCCGCAGCAGCGCTGAGAGGAGCAGTGGTACTCTGAAGACCAGGAGAAGGTATGTATGTGGGTTTCAGGGGAGTTCTATTAGTTCTTGAGCTACTGTGGGGGTCACTGTTACTAATGGGTTGATAACTAATTAATAATAGTGTTCCCTGTATCAGCCCCAGTAGTAATATTATTATCACTCTAGGCCACTGAGGGGGTCACTATTACTACTGGGGCCACTGTGGGGGATACTATTAGCACTGGGGCTACTGTGGGGATCACTATTGCTACTGAGGCTACTGTGGGGGTCACTATTACTACTGAGGCTACTGTGTGGGTCACCATTACTACTGGCACCACTATGGGATTACTATTACTACTGAGGCCACTATGGTGGTCACTATTACTACTGGGGTCACTGTGGGGGACACTATTACTACTGAGGCCAATTTAGGGGACACTATTATTACTAGGAACAATATAATGGACACTATTACTACCGGGGTCGATATAGGGGACACTATTACTACTAAGGCCACTGTGGGGGACATTATTACTACTGAGGCCACTCTGCACATGGCAGCATACCTCAAGCTGACTTACAGTATGTTTACACATGGCAGAAGTGCTGCGGAATGTCCGTAGCAGAAGTTCTCGCTGCAATTTCTGCAGCATTTCTGCATCCAAAAGCAGTTACAATCTGTACCACTGGTGTGGATTTTGACTGAAAATCAGCTGCGTACCTGCAACTGATTTCATACTATGCAGCGCTCCCCTCACCTTCTCCATAGTCTTCCAGATGTCAGTGTTTCCCAGGTGCCTGGTCAGGGGCGGTGCCGCTGGTCAGGTGATGCTGGTCAGGTGCAGCCACTACAGGTTGCTGGGAACTAGAAACTAGAAACAGGGGAGCGCTGACAGCAGGATGCCTATGGAGGAGGTGAGGGGAAATGCCACATAGTATGAAATCAGCTGCAGGTACGTTGCCAAAGAGGAAGCGGAAAGACGGATCGCAAAAGAGAGCAGAAACAACCCGAAGCTATTTTCAACTACATAAACAGCAAAAGGATTTGCAGGGAGAGCGCTGGCCCTTTAAAAAACAATGCAGGAGAAATCATTGATGATGACGAAGGGAAAGCAAATCTAATAAACAGTTTCTTCTCAAGTGTGTTCACCAAAGAAAAGGAAATGCCACACGAGATGCAGGGGAATAAAACGAACCCCTCACAAAATATCTCATACCTAACGCAGGAGGAGGTGCGGAAGCGTCTAAAGAAAACTAAAATTGATAAATCACCGGGCTCTGATGGATTACACCCAAGGATACTAAAGGAACTAAGTGACGAGATAGCTAGGCCGCTATACCTTATATTTCTAGACACTATCAAGACCGGAGTAGTACCATTGGACTGGCGCATTGCCAACGTGGTTCCAATCTACAAAAAAGGGAGCAAAAGTGAGCCTGGTAACTACAGGCCAGTAAGTCTCACTTCAGTAACGGGAAAAATTTTCGAGGGGATTCTGAGAGACGCCATCGATGAGTACCTCAAGGAGATTAAGGGAATAACTCCTCACCAGCATGGATTCATGAAGGGTCGCTCATGTCAGACAAATCTGATCAGTTTCTACGATGAAGTAAGCTCTAAGCTGGACCAGGGAGAATCTATTGATCTTGTATATCTGGACTTCTCTAAAGCCTTTGACACCGTGCCACATAATAGGCTAATATACAAAATGAGGCAGCTCGGACTGGGCGAAAACGTGTGTAAGTGGGTAAAAAATTGGCTCAACGATAGAAAGCAGAGGGTGGTAATAAATGGTTCGTACTCTGATTGGACCACAGTCGCTAGCGGGGTGCCACAGGGTTCAGTATTAGGCCCCACTCTGTTCAACATATTTATTAATGACCTGATAGAGGGGCTGCACAGCAAAATATCAATATTTGCAGATGACACAAAATTATACAATGTAATTAATGCAACGGAGGACAATATGTGGCTACAAACGGACCTGGATAAGCTGGGGGCTTGGGCAGAAAAATGGCAAATGAAGTTCAATGTTGAAAAATGTAAGACTATGCACATGGGCAAGAGGAACGGATGTCACAAATATTCACTTAATGGGGTACCACTAGGGAAAAGTGATATGGAAAAGGATCTGGGGGTATTAGTGGATAATAGACTAAACTGGAGTAACCAATGCCAGTCAGCCGCTGCAAAGGCAAATAAAGTCTTGGGGTGCATCAAAAGAGGAATAGGGGCGAAGGACGAGAACATCATCCTCCCACTATATAAGGCACTTGTCAGACCTCACATGGAATACTGCGTACAATTCTGGACACCGGTGCTCAGGAAAGATGTCACAGTGCTTGAGGGGGTTCAAAGAAGAGCGACTAAACTAATACATGGAATGACGGGACTGGAATACCCAGAGAGGCTATCAAAATTGGGACTATTTACTCTAGAAAAAAGAAGGTTAAGAGGCGACCAAATAACCATGTATAAGTACATGAGGGGACAACACATGGATCTCTCCCGCGATCTGTTTACACCCAGGACCACGACGGTAACAAGAGGACATCCGCTACGATTAGAGGAAAGTAGGTTTCATCACCAACACAGAAAGGGGTTCTTTACTGTAAGAGCAGTTAGACTGTGGAACTCTCTACCGGAGGAAGTGGTGATGGCAAAATCCATAGAGGAGTTTAAAAGGGGACTTGATGTCTTTCTGGAGAAGAAGGATATTACCGGATATAAATATTAGGTTAAGCGTCAATCCTGGTATATAGGCAGGTAGGAACTATTAGGGGTTGATCCAGGGAACAGTCTGATTGCCATTAGGGAGTCGGGAAGGAATTTTTTCCCCGGAAGGGCTAATTGACTTCTGGCCTTGGGGTTTTTTGCCTTCCTCTGGATCAACGCAGTGGGATAGACGGGCTGGACTAGATGGACAATGTCTTCATTCGGCCTTACATACTATGTTACTATGTTACTATGTATGTTACTATGATGTCTAGTCAAAATCCGCACCAATGGTACAAATTTTGACAGTTTTTTAAATGCAGAAATGCTGTGGAATTTGCTCCCTGTTTTTTTTGGTTTTTTTTTAAATGTCCCTGTACGTTTTATGATGCAGAAACTCAGCGCTCCCGAGGATAGACCACCGAAAAGGTCACCGTAATATACCAATTTTTCTTTTTTCAGATTCAACGCGTTTTGTCGCTCAAGCGACTTAATCAAGCATACAACTACATGATCCATCCCCACACATATATAACATGAAAGCTTAACCCACATGAACGCCAGTGTGTATGGAAACCAACACTTCTAGGTTCCCTCCTCTCTGGGTGAGACGTTGTACACGTCGCACACAGTGGAACCAAAGATGAAGCGTCACCACGCGATGCATTCCATACTGAACGGGATGACGCCATTCCCAAATCCCATCCCCATCTACATGAGATACATATTCTCAGAATCCTGAAAGCTCATTATACTTAGTCTATGACCTCTAAAACAATAATACAGATAGCCCTCTACTTGTGAACGTTCGAGTTACGAACTTCGCAAGATGCGAACAATCTACCCTGCACAGTATGATGTAATGGCATTACATCATACTGTGTAGGGACCTAACAGATTTCTATCCAGCCTGTCCGGTCAGATCGTGGGACACCGGGCGGTTGCTCGGCAGCCGGGGCCTTCTGAAAGGCCCTAGGGCTTCCTATGCAGAGCGCCTATCAAGCCATGTGATCTTATTGCGGGACACTGTACGGGCCCCCTGAACATCAGGTACAGGCTGTTCCTTACAGCGGACATCCGGCGGCACCAGTACCGTCGAGCTGCACTGTCTATTCTGACAGCGGCATTTAAAGTGTTAACAGTTCCCCCGAGTGGCGCGGCTTGTCGGAACTGGTGCCGCCGTGTGCTTTAGCTTGAGAAGAAAGGAGGAAACAGAGGTTTTCCAATGTACAGCACCTTCTATGTCTCCTGGGAGCACATAGATAGGTGTTACAGGACTGGTGACTAGATGACTAACCTGTAGGACCCCCAGGCTATCACAATTTCCCCCCTATTTAAAACACAGCCATCCCTGGTTGTACTGAGATCCAGGGGATGGAGAAGTATGCCTACTGGGATGTGTGACAGCACATTATTTTAGGAGTACTTGCAAGTATTTTTAGGGATTACATTGGGATAACATGGAATCTTAGGTCCCAGCTAGTTATGGGGCCCTTACATTGTTCTTCTCCCTAAAGTCAGACAGTTTTTGCATAAATACATGTAGGCAGTAAAAGACATTTGAAAAGCATGTACTGTGCAGTAGGCAACCTGTAAGGGAAGGAATTTACGGGTTAAGCAGTAGTCACACATCATGACTTTCCAGTCATGTTTTGAAAGTCCATAAGCGTGTAGAAATCAGAAAAGGAAACATGCAATAGGACAGTTTCAGCTTGGCAAGCCTTTACTGGTGGCTATCTTGCCACTAAGGGTAGGTGTAAGTCCATGTGATAGAAAAGAGCAAAAAAACAAAGAGTCCAAGCACGCATTGTGTGTTGCACTAAGTTCAGTGTCTCTGAAAAGAACAGGTTAGATATGAGCAATCAAACAATATAGACAACAATAAACTTTTAGGATCACCAAGAAGTCTCTTGAAGAAAATATTCTTCACTGCTGCTTAGAACACACTGAGAAGTCCCTCAGGGCACAAACCTTGCAGAACAAAATAGTTGCAATAAGTTAAAGAGTTTTGTATAATCCATAGGATTTGAATGAAGTGAAGACAGCACAGTTAATCCTGCAGACACAGGGGTAATTGTCTATGCGTGTTTCTGGTGGATCTCCTGAGACGTAGGATTCCAGAATATCTTCTTCTGGGCGTTGGTACAGGTGGAACGGGTGATGGTGGTGGTGAAGATTGTAGTAACGCTGATGCTGGAACTGAGGATGAGGTTGGTGATGGTGGTACCAATGCTGGGGTTGTAGATACAATTGGTGATTGTGGTACAGATGCTGGATGTTGGTATAACAGTCTTGAAAAGGGATTTTGGTACCACAAAATTTGTTTTTTTTAATCAAAAGATGAAGGACATTCAGTGCTCTGACGGTTGTCAGTCTCAGTCTCTGAATCTGCATCCATTTCTTTTGCTTCTGAGTCAGTTTATCCTGACGAAGGTGGGGCTAAACAAATCTTTAGATGATTCCGATGTGCCATCTGCATTCTTCCATTTGGCTGTGTAATACGGTACAGTCCTTTTTCAGGGGAAACTACTGTAACAATAGTGTGGGGTTGCAATTCGCATTTGGAGTCTAGTGTTCATGTGCAATGTTTTTTTCTCAACCATACGGTCTTCTTCATGAAGATCTATGGTGCACGCATATTTGTTAAAGTCTTTAGCTTGCTCATCTCACACTCCTTCTAGGCAATGGTCTACAATTACTTGGGCTTCTTTGAGGCGACATTGATGGTTTTGAACCCATTCCGTTTTTGGCATTGGATTAGCATCAACAGTAACTTGGATTCCTAGTTTTCCTAACTGGTAGTCTTCCTTGACGTCCAAATATGGGATAATAGGGTATGAAACCAGTTGAATAATGGGGAGTATTGTTGTACGTGTAAATCCGTTTTGGTAGCAATATTGGCCAATATGCTCGTTGACTTTGCAGAATAGTTCTTAGCAGTTCCAAGATTGTTTGGTTAGCTTTCTCACATAGTCCATTTCCTTGGGGATGATATGGTGTACATAATGTTTTACACTGATGCACATGACGGAGTGCTTGAAATAGTTGGGATTTGAATGCTGAACCTCTGTCGGACAATATTTGATCAGGGCATCCATAGTTCAAAACCAAGTGTCTCCAAACAACAGCTGCTGTGGTTTCTGCAGTTAAGTTTTTTACTGGTACAGCTATGGTGAATTTGGTGTAGTGATCAATTAAAGTGAGGACGTAACTGTATCCTGATGAGCTGGTTTCTATTTTAAGGTGGTCTATTGCCAACAGTTCAAGAGGCTTGGTAGCAACAATTGGGTGAAGGGTAGTTTTTTGGTCGTTCTTAGCCCTGCGCACTCCTGACACCATTTCTTGATATCCTTAAGCATTCCAAGGAAAGCATGGTTCTCTCTTCCCCCAAGGATGAATCACGGAAACAATTGTAGGTTTCCACAGGACCTGATGTTTCAGAACAGCCAGCTGTCTAAGAATCTGAAGGCATTTGGCCTGACAACATGGAAATTGACAGGCCCCTATGGCCCATTTATACGGGACAAATGTCGGGCAAACGATGCCCGACACTCGTCCCTGTGTGTACTCGCTCCCGTGCTGCTGCAAAGGAGCGAGTATCACTGGCACTCTAACAGAGTTGCCAGCAGGGGGGCGGGCAGCTGGAGGAGATTTCTCTAAATGGCTATTATTTTGACTGTATGATAATCGTTTAGCTCATTGTCCATCATTAATACAGCATATATGATGGACGATGACCTGAACGATGATCATTCAGTGAAAATAACAGCCTTCGGTACTGAATGGCCGCTGTGTTAAGTGAATGGAGAGGGGCGGGGGAGAGCAAGGAAAGAAATCTCCTCTAGCCGCCCCACCGTGAGCAAGCATGGGAGCGAGCACATGCGGGGACGAGTGTCGGGCATCGTTTGACCGACATTTGTCCCGTCTAAATGGGGCTTTATTAAGGAATCCAGATTTATCAGCCTCTGATTATGCATATACCCGCATAATGTTAACCTTAAGGGTGACTACCCACTACAGTATTTTTTCACTGCGAAATTCGCTGCTTTTTTTTTCTCCAGGGGTCTATGGGACCTGTAATGTTAAAATCGCAATTTCGCGGTAATTTGCGATTTTGCGCGATCCATTTTAACATTACAAGTCCCATAGACCCCTGCAGAAAAAAAACGTTGCAAATTTCGCAATGAAAAAAAACTGTAGTGGGTAGTCATCCTTAAGAAGTGGTGTGACAAGGAGCACGACAAGGAGATACTACGCTACTATGTGGCGCATATGGTATTATTACACCATGGATAGGGATATTGTGTAGAGTTATGGAAAAATAAAGGCAGTGGCTGGAAAATTGAATCAAGATATCTGTCTGTCATATTCTGCAGAGACAAGTTGTGTCCAGGAAAAATCATTATGGTGGTCTGAGCCGAATGGAAAAGAAAAAGGAAAGTGAGTGACCTCAGGCAGAGGGGACATCACCAGTGATTACTGGAGGTAACTGCCTACAGAGTGCCTGTATACTGACACTGTGAACTAGTATCTACCGCTGTCACCGTATGAGGGTAACACTGATCTTTATATACTCTTTTTTTTAGCAACACTGGAGTGATATTATGTGGTCAGAATCTGTGGGTATTATTTGGCTCTCATATATTGTTCTAATAGGTAATATTGATCTTTGTAGTGGTTTTCATTCGATTGTAGTATGGTGGTATTTCATCACTATGTCATGGTAATATGTGATCATGGTTTGCGGTATAATTCTGTCTTAGTGTTACTTTTCGTAATGTTGATCTTTGTAATGGTCTTTATTCAGTAACAGTATGGTGGTATTATTCCATCACTATCTGGTGGTAATATGTGATCATGGTGTGGCGGTAGTATTTGGCCCTTATATAGTATTATTACAGGTAATGTCAGTCAAGGTATAGCGCATATTGTACAGTGACAGTATGGGGGTAATTATAGGGGGCATGATGATTGCAGTAAAACTAAAAATGTTTTTATTTTTTTAACTGTGAATATTTTTTATAAACTTTATTAATATTTATTTGGTTATTTACTTAGCCCCACTAGGGACATCACAGTGTGATCATTTGATTCTTGCGAGTCTAAAATTACAAAGCAATCTATTAGGCCACTCTCACACATACACATGGCAAAGCGCCGCGATTTCAAACACGGCGCTTTGCCACGATTTTACTTTGCTTTCAGCCGCAGCTCCTTGCATCCAACAGCGTATTTTAGCGCACCCCATCACTGTGATGGGTGATGAAGTGCGCTAAACGGATAAATAAAGAGCAGACAGCGCTCTGAAATCACGGCGCTAGAAAGCGCCATCTAGTACCGCAATCGAATCCATGTCTACGAGGTCCCATTGATTTGAATGGGAGCGTTTTATCGCGATTCATGTGGCATTCAAAATGACATGTTAATCGCAGTAAAAAGCGCCAGTGTGAGAGAGGCTTTAGGCAGTGCTTAAGGCACCACCTCAGGGGCGTAACTATAAGGGATGTGGTTGCACTTGGGCCCAGGAGCCTTAGGAGGCCCATAAGGCCTATCTTCTTCATATAGGCCCTGTTACAGTTTTGCATTGGGGCTCAGAAGCTTCAAGTTACGCCTCTGCACCACCTTATAGGTATAGTACAATGGCATGCCTAGAGCGAATTACCTAGGCTTCTGTGGGGGGGGGGGGTCACTATTATTGCTGGGGCTTCTGTGGGGTGTCACTACTATTGCTGGGACTTCTGTGGGGTGTGACTAGTATTACTGGGGCTTCTATGGGGTGTCCCTACTATTGCTGGGACTTCTGTGGGGTGCCACTACTATTGCTGGGGCTACTGTGAGGTGTCACTATTACTGCTGGGGCTAAAGTAGGGTGTCACTATTACTGCTGGGGCTAAAGTAGGGTGTCACTATTACTGCTGGGTCTACTGTTGGGGTCAGTATTACTGCTGGACCACTGTGGGGGTCACTATTATTGCTGGGGCTGGTATAGAGGACACTACTACTAGTGAGGCCACTCTGCACGTGGCAGCATACCTCAAGCTTAGGACTTAGGAGATGTTTACACACGGCGGAAATGCTGTTGAATATTCACAGCATACATTTCTGCAGCAAATTCAGCATCTAAAAAGCAGTCAAAATCTGTACCATTAGTGCAGATTTTGACTAGAAACCAGCTGCAGATGCATAGGAGCACTCCCCCGCACCACCTCCAAAGGCTTCTGGCTGTCAACACTCTCCAGCTTTCGGTTCCCAGCAGTCTGGTCAGGTGTGGTGCTGCTGGTCAGGTGAGGCCAGTACAGGCCACTGGAAACCGAAAGCCGGGGAGCGCTGACAGCAAAACCTTTGGAAGAAGTGAGGGGGAGCGCCGCATAGTATGAAATCAGCTGCGGATATGCTGCTGATTTCCAGTTAAAATCCGCACCAGTGGAACGTATTTTGACTGGGTTTTTTAAATGCAGAAATACTGCGAAATTTGCTCCGTCTTTTTTTTTTGAACCGGCCTGGTACTTTTCATAACGATGGAGGTAAAATCAAACGTCGCGATAAGCCCCGCCCCTGACCACACCCCTATGTCCCGCTTTGACCCTGAGAAAATCTGGTCACCTTAGTGTCACCTTAATGTCTACCTTCAATCTTATCATGTTCTATGCTTCTGTGAGCTATGCATGCCGCATAGGCTTCCTCCTCCTACAGTCAGCATAGCTGCAGCTGGCTATTAGCTGACCCTGCCTACTTGTGTTCACCCCACTTGCTGCTGGTTTGGGCACTTTTACAATATGGGGTCACAATATAATTTTTTTTCCCAGGACCACTTTAGATTCCCAATCCACCCCTGATGCCACGTTACTCCTCTGGGGACCAAGAACCATCATGTCACAGCAAAAAGTAATTTTTTTTTACCTTAGTTGTCCATTTCTTCAATGTACATTTAGGCCATGTTTGACATCACTGAACTGACACACGTTATGCGCACAGCCTACAATGTGAATATACTATCAGATGGCAGCCTAATGGCCTTTACTCCCACACATCCTTGTGGAAATTATTCCTTAGAGTTATTTTCAATGTTTGGCAACACTACTGTGATCTCAGTGCCAGTTCTCACTAGATATTATGAAGGCTGCATAAATATGTACGGATTGTAATTTGGGATATGTTTATTTCTGGATGGTAACTGTGGTATAGATGTATTCCTTGCTGTGCAGTTGCAGTCTCAAATGACAAATTACAATGGTGCTGGAAATCACTGGACCGCTATGAGTGGGCTGGTAATTGCTCAGTGAACCTATTGTTCATTTGCACTTTGCATTCATCTAAATACAATAAAGGGAGATGAATGTGTAATGAGCCAGGGCTGGAGACTAGTGTCACGATGCCTAATGTCTCTAGCTTCCATCCGGCTGCAATACAGTGAATGATGGAGTACTTGAAGAAAAAAGCTTGTATCTGCTTTTGGTAACAATGTTATAGTGTAGCATGGTGCAGGTCCTCCAGTGGAAAGGAGTCAGGAAGGGGTAATAGAAAAAAAACACCTAACATTTATTATAGCTTCAGGTGGCATACAGGGTGATATCCCAAACCATCTATTACCCAACATCCAATTCCAGAGATGGTAACTGGAGGTACCGCTGCCTACAACAAAGTCCTGTAATGCCTATCCAGATTTTTCACTGGGGCCCCAGGAATAAGGCTGTATGAGGATTGATGTTAATTCCCCATACCAGATGACCGCACTTGTTGCTACAATTAGTGTGCCTTCTCTTCTTTTTTGAAGATTCTGGAACTATATAAGGGTTTCCTCCCAGCAGCATAGAGCTGATTTGCTGCGAAGCTAGACAGATACAATAGACCAAGCGTGTCAAACTCATTTAAACTGAGGGCCATATCAGCATTATGGTTGCCTTCAAAGGGTCGCTTATTCACGTAGACGTATTTGCACTCAATATGA
Organism: Eleutherodactylus coqui; assembly: GCF_035609145.1. Lineage (NCBI taxonomy): Eukaryota > Metazoa > Chordata > Amphibia > Anura > Eleutherodactylidae > Eleutherodactylus > Eleutherodactylus coqui. Next base: position 450,198,213 of record NC_089837.1, on the reverse strand, counting down.
CGGGCAGACATGCGTTTTTCAAGTGAAAAAAAATCAGAGCATGCCCTATTAATTGCCCATTAAAGTGAATAGGATCGCGCAAATATGCAGTAAATATGCATGATATATGCATTTGCACTGTGTATTTACTCATAAATGCAGAAGAAATCTATGGAACCTTCTGCCGTTTTTTTTTGTGCATGGAAAAGCATAAGAATGTCCAAGTATGCAGTGAATATGCAGTTTTGGTCTGTGAAAATGCTGCATACGCCTGTGTGAATGAGGCCTAAATATAAGTACTCCTTAACATGGCTATGGAGCTCTATGATGATGTGTCCCCCCTTCCACCTCTTTAGCTCTGAGCTTCCTATCTTGGAGGGTGGCTAGGGCACCTTGGTAGGGCTGTCAGAGCTGTGCCACCACCTGTGAGTGGCTGAACAGAGCGTTGTGGAGGTGTGCACTGAAGCTCAAAATCCAAGCTGGCACCCGCTCCCTTTACTGGTGTCACCCCCTCTGCCAAGTGCTGGCTGCGTCTTCTGGGGAAATGGAGAGCCAGTACTTCTGCATGATGCATCCACACCTCATTGCGGGCCATATAATATGATGTGGCAGGCCTGATCTTGAGTTTGACATCTGTAATAGACTGACACGGAGTAATACTGAATTACAGGGGCTGTTCTATCCTTCTGATCGAAACTCTTTGTTTCCTCTAGCCACCAACTTCAATATAGACATTAAACGAAGTCTGCAATCAGATTTTGGACAACCAACTGAATACCCAATGATGTGAAGAGCATAGTGGTACCTTTTTATATTTTCTAGTGTGACTCCACTCAACCAACATAACCCGTCTTTTGGACTTTTTTATATGCAAATGAGGGTAGCACCGTTCCAATGGCCATTCCTGCTATAGCTGCGGTACGGCTATATCCCTGCCTATCACAGATGAAACCCTACCCATTTAGTACTTCATCACATCTCCAGCTCCACCCACTGGAGACGTCCTGCGCTCAGCGTCACTGCGCTTGCGCCACACTGAGCGAGCAGGCGCATGTGCTGTGACTCTTTTCCAGCCAAAATTATGTCAAATGCATGCACTGTGCTAGTTCTGGGGCTGTAATTATCTTATAAGTTTGTTTTTGGTGCTGGATTTACGTTCAAAAGATTTTTATTGAAACTTTTAGGTTAATTTTAACAAGAAACATGAATGCATTGAACCATCAAAGATGTAACAAATAAGTTTTAATAAAATAAATTGTGTAACTTGTCGTATTGTGTTTTGCTTTAGGACGCTTTCTAACAGGTGATAAAATTGCGCAATTTTCTTGCGATGCAACAGCACCACACATCGCGTGTATGTGAAACCGATGCTTTCCAATGGGTTCCTTCCCATTAGCGATATTGTGTTGGCTGCTACATTGCGAGAAAAAAAAATCGCGGCATGCTCTATCCAGCCGCAATTTGTGTTGTAGCCCATGTTTCCCTATGGAGCCTTCCTTTGTGTTGCACTGCACAAAATCGCAGTTTTCTTGCGGTACGATGCAACTTTTACAGTAGGAAATCCCACTGTCTGTCCCTAAAATAAGCCCTATCTGCATAAAAAAACAAAAAAACCCCAATACATTACCTAACAGGCGCTGTCCGCTATGCCGCACTTCTCCTTCTGAAGCTCCAGGACATTTGTCTGTAGTCTTCAGCCACCACTTCCTGCTCAGGGGGTTCAAAAATCCAACCTCCAGGAAGCGCTTACTCTGATTGCCTGAGCCGCGGCGCTTGAGAACTGTCAATAAACCAATTACAGCCATGGCATTGAATGGCAGTGATGGGTTCATCGAGTGCTGCAGTTAGGTAATGTATTGTTTTGTTATTTTGAGTGGCTTATTTTTGGGGTAGGGCTTACATTTCAAACCCCATACACCCCTCCAAAAAAACAAATCCAGGCAAAAGACCACCACAAAGTCGTGTGACTTTGTAGCACCACAAAATCTTGATATTGCCGCGAGAAAACAGTGATATCGCACAGAACACAGCTGCGATATTGCTGCGATTTTTTTGCTACAATATCACTGTGTGAAAGAGGCCTTATAACAACTGACTCAAATTTTCATATAGACTTAGAGGGAGTAATTTTGTTAGTGACATACGCCATCTTTCCATATATCTCTCTCAAGTATGAATATGCCTGAGGCCCTGGTTATGATAACTGGAAAGGAATCCACATATTGTGTTATTCTCCCATTGCTTAAGTTGCATCCATTCCAAACGTAAATTACAGTAAGACTGATGCTGTATTTATGTACTGAGCTTGGTTCTAGTGCTGTATTTATGTTATGAGCTTGGTTCTAGTGCTGTATTTATGTTATGAGCTTGGTTCCAGTGCTGTATTTATGTTATGAGCTTGGTTCTAGTGCTGTATTTATGTTATGAGCTTGGTTTCAGTGCTGTATTTATGTTAGGAGCTTGGTTCCAGTGCTGTATTTATGTTATGAGCTTGGTTCCAGTGCTGTATTTATGTTATGAACTTGGTTCCGGTGCTGTATTTATGTTATGAGCTTTGTTCTAGTGCTTTATTTATGTACTGAACTTGGTTCCAGTGCCGTATTTATGTACTGAGCTTGGTTCCAGTGCTGTATTTATGTTATGAGCTTGGTTCCAGTGCTGTATTTATGTTATGAGCTTGGTTCCAGTGCTGTATTTATGATATGAGCTTGGTTCCAGTGCTGTATTTATGTTATGAGCTTGGCCCCAGTGCTGTATTTATGTGATGAGTTTGGTTCTGGTGCTGTATTTATGCACTGACCTTGGTTCCGGTACAGTATTTTACTGAAAATACAGGCAGATTGTCTATCTGTCCAATATATATTGTTTTTTCTCTTGGGGAAGAGAGCAAAAAAATTCTGCAGACGGTGCCATCTAAGGCCGGCACTGTTCACAGTTATACAGCTGGGATGTCTTCTCTAGTGCAACCTGTGACTGGAACTTGTGATTACCCAGGACAGATCCTGTGTGCTTTCAGTGTTGGACTGAGTTGCCAGGGCCCTCTAGTATAATATATTCGGGGTTGGGGGGGGGACACTGTGTAGCTACATGCAAGTGCTACCTGATCCTCGTTAATAAATTCCTCTCCTCTGCATTCTCCATCTTCTTCAATAGCAAGGTGGTTGCATTTGCATGTGGCGCTGTTTCCAGTAAAGTATGGAGAATACCGAGAGCACAAATTGCTAGACTCCCATTCACCCAATATGTGCAGATCTCATGCGCAGCTCGTGAAAAGGGTGGGGGCTCATTCTGGCTCAAGGCCCACCGGGGGATTCGCCTGTTGCCCTGTGGGCCAGTGCAAGCCTGGGTGCTCTGACATAGTTAGCTCCGATGAGGTGAATAGTTGGAGGCCTGAGCAGAGAGGAGGCAAATGAGGCTGGACAGTGATAAATATAAGGTCATCACTTGGAAAAAGGAACTAGACATCACCATTATACACTAAATGGGAAGTCACTAGATAAAACTGACATGGAAACGGACTTGGGAATATTAGTTGACAGCAAATTGAGCTTCAGCAACCGGTGTCAGGCAGCTGCTGCCAAGTCAAATAAGATAATGTGATGTATCAATACTGTTTAGATGCACATGATGAGAAAACATGTTTAACTCTTTCCAATCACTAGTTAGACCAGATATGGAATATGAACCTGTAGAGACTCAGTATGCCGCTGCACAAGGACAGCACACAGTATTACATGAGCCCTAGGCAAATTGTAAAAAACTGTACTTTAAAAAGCAAGTTAAAATATCATTCCTGATCTGAATTTTTTTTGGACTTGCAATTACTCTATTAATATATTTTTTATGTAAGTTCTGAAGATATGGACTGTGCGGAGAGAAGAATAAATAATTAGGTAGCACCGCATACAATTTCAGCGTGCCTCACAGTCATGCTCTTAATGCTATTTTAATTATCTTCTGTCAGAAAGTATCACTGAATGGTAAACTGCAATGTCATTTTAATAATCTTACGTGGTAATTGTGCAAGTTGTCTCATTCATCATCCAGACCTCTTTTCTGTCTGCGCTTTAATTAGCATTAATTTCCATGGACATGTTAAAATAATTCCCATGAGTCCCCTGTGCTCTTTCATGCTGAGGCGCTATTTCTGGTGTTCGGCAGTCATTAAAGCTTCTCACTTTCCACGTCCTCAAGGTGAGTTGGGAATAAAAAGAGGTAGTTTTGTCTTCATTTGTACAGGTAGAAATGTCTAGAATTGTGTCCTCAAAGAACAATGAGGAGAAGTTTCTAAACTATTGATTCCAGTTGTCTGCCATATAAAAGTCCCAAAATTTGGTGCACACTGTATTTATAGAAACATTTGCAACTTTTACCTTCTCTTTCCGCTTTTCAAAAGTGGTGAGAAAAGTTTACGCTGTTTACCTGGACAGGGTGGGGTCATAATTAGAGATGAGCGAACGTGTTCGGCTCCGCCCCTTTTCACCCGAGCACCGAACTTTGCGAGCAATTCCGTGCTCGGGCGAAAAAAGTTCGGGGGTCGCCGTGGCAGCGCGGGGGGGTGCGGCGGGGAGTGGGGGGGAGAGGGAGAGAGAGAGGGCTCCCCCCTGTTCCCCGCTGCTGCCGCCCGCGCCGCCGCACCTCCCCCCGCCGCCCGGCGCCGGCCGAATACTTACGCGCGGACACTGAAGTCCTCGGATAAGCCGGTGTCTGGGTGCGTAAGTGTTCGTTAAGAACACGTTCGCTCATCTCTAGTCATAATCAATCCCAGAGATTTACTATCACTTAGGTTTAATCAGACAGCCATATTGCGAGTTTCACCTGGGAATCCTGAGAACAACTCACATCAGACAGTACACAGACCACCTTTCTGTGCGCCGTCCAATCTGTGTACACAGTGCCCATTGTACGTCCTATTCTCCTCCGAGATATGGATTGGAATAAAACATACAAGTATTTTTCCCCCGGACCATCAGTCCATGTGAAAAATTACTCATGTGTATAGCCTAATAGACTATGGGTCTGCCCATGTGAATAGGCACTTACGCTGATGTTGGACCCTCTTCTTTCTAGCTAGCTGCAAGGAAACCTCACTTCCTTGCAACAGGTAAGCGGCAATACTGCAAGCTGTAGCCGGGCAAGCAGAGCCAGGGGAGCAGGATTTAGGCACTGAGAGCACTGGATGGGACAAAGATGCAAACAGGCACATGAAGGTTTAGGAAGAGCATTGGGCAAACAATGGGGAAAATGCTGAAAAACAATAAAACAGGAGAATGTGGACCACATGAGAAGGTGGGGAAGAGAGGTAACAGGCGACTAAAAAAAGGGGGGAGGGGGTTGACTATTCAAACTCAATTCTATTGCACGCAAGTTTGAAAAAGTACCCCACAGTCGTCCCATGTAAAAGGACCCTAAGGGACAGCATGAAAATATCCACTGTTCACACTGGATCATCTGGCATTTCCCAGAATTTCCAAATCAGCAGGCCAGCAATGTAAGTGATACAAGAGATACATTTTACTGCATTAAACCCACTTGCACATACCCTGTTTCCCCAAAAATAAGACAGTGACTTATAATAATTTTTGCTCCCAAAGACGCACTGGGTCTTATTTTCAGGGGATGTCTTATTTTTCCATGAAGAAGAATTCACATTTATTGTTGAACAAAAAAAAATGCACATTTATGATATACTATACAGTAGTTGTCATCACAAACCAGCATAACCAAACAAACTGTGACAAACCTCTAAAGAATCAAAGTGACACACTGGTTTCCTGACTCACACACAGGGCCACAAGAAATAAGGGCTATAAAGTGCCTAGCTCCCACACACTGTCTGCAGACTGTAACGATCACCCACAGCAGTTCTTGGACCACTAGTACAGCAGGGACGGTATTGCAGCTTCCAGCCACTAGGGGGAGCTCATCACAACAGACTCGCACAGCAAGAACAGAGCTAGGTCTTACTTTTGGGGGGCTTATATTTAGCACTTCAGAAAAACCTCTACTAGGTCTTATTTTCAGAGGATGCCTTATTTTGGGGGAAACACGGTACCCTAACTATTTTATATAGTTTCATATCATCTGCCAAGATTGAAATCTTCCTGTACAATCTCTTTTCAATATCGTTAATAAATGCACTAGTATACATTAGTAGTCTAAGACAATGCATGCTGCTCTAAATGGCCATGGCTACTCACAAGGGCAGCAATGGCCAATCAAAGAAGCATGTATCATCTTAGATACTAATGATGCATACTAATGCACCGTGTTCATCAGGTAGTCAGAGAAGCGGTGCTGGCCCTTTTATTTGTCCAGGACCCAGGGGCCACTTTAAAGAGAATAGGCCCCAATACTGAGCCCTGTGGTGTCCCACTAGTAACAGTGACAGAGAATCTACCATTAACCCTTTCCCGCTATAGGACGTACAGTTATGTCCTGCGGGATCAGTATGAAGAGAGATTACGGGGCGACCTCTATTCATACAGCGCGGGCATCAGCTGTTTATTACAGCTGACACCCACGGGCAATAGCTGCAATAGCGGCCCTTCCAAGATCGCAGGGAGCTGTGCGGGTATCATGGCAGTGGGGCTGCTTTAGCAGACTGTCTATCAAGCCATCTCTGTGGGGTGGCTTGATAGACTGCCTGTCAGATTGCAGTATGGTGTAATGCAATGGCATTAGATCATACTGCAGGATTGATCAAAGCTAGTTGTGGTCCCTTAGGAGGACTAAAAACGAAAGTAAAAATGAGATCAATAAAGTTTTACTAATCATAAAAAATAATAAAAGTTTTACTCCACTTAGATTTTTTTTTTTTTAGTTTTTCAGTACACTATGTGGTAAATTAAATAGTACCATTGAAAAATACAACTCGTCCCGAAAAAAACAAGCCCTCATACAGAGACGTCGATGGATAAATAAAGGAGTTACGATTTTTTAAAAGGGAGAAGGAAAACAAAAATGGAAAAGAAAAAAAAGGGCGCGTCATTAAGGGATTAATAACCACCCACTGTTTTCTATCATAGAACCAGTTGCTTCCCACTTATGCAGGGAGCTTCCCCTATAGGGTTAACTAGTTACCATAGTAATGGTCAGCGATGCAATAAATTTTGCAACAATTCGACTGAGAGAGAAAGGCATCAGATTTACATACAACCTACTGTGAGTGCTGTGGAGTGAAAGTGCAGCAGTCTGCAGAGAGGACAGAAGTCACAAGTACTGCTACGAGCTGCCCTAGGTCCACTATACAGATTGACTGGTAAAAGGAAACACCTGGACACCGACAACTCCCAAGCGACACACTGTAAGTGAGGCTGGCCTCAAACACTAGGTGAGGTGTGCACACCACCAGGAAGAGACTAGTGATGCAACAGGCTTGTTGTATAAGAGGACGTTGCAACAGTTATTAAATAAATTGGACATTGCTTGTGGGTTGTGGGCTGAGGCTACAGAGACACAAGCCATTGCTTTCAAGACGCTCCAAACTGGCTTATATGTCGCGTTCAGTTATATGCTGTGTTTGACTATCTTCTATTGATAGTCCTGAAGTGCTAATCTTTTCCCAGAGGGACTGTGTAACATATTACATGGACTGCATTTCTGCATAACACATCTAACATTCACAAAGTATCATCAGTATTGTTTTCTTAGATCTTGGACCAAGTAGTAGTGCTAGGGTTTAGTTAGCCCAGTTATAGCATTAAAGTAGCCATATGGTAAAAGTGGATTGCTCACTTATACTAAACTGCTAGTTGCCTACATTTCTGTGTTCTTAAATAAACATTATACAGTTTTTTTATCCAAAATTTTTCCGTAGTAACATTGGTCGCCTCTAATAACACCGGCGTGTGCCGGCCCACGTGACCTTCCTGCTGAACCCACAGGATCTCCTGCTCGGCGTCTCCTCCTCCTGCTGCTAATGCAACCCACCCTTCTTACTCATCGGCGATGAGTAATACACTAGTACAGTAGAGTATTGTACAATTGCACTCCAATGTAACAGCACAGAGAACACAGTGATAACGCTGAAGACAGATAATGATGTCACCTGCAGTCCTATGTAACACCACAGACAACACAGTGATAGCGCTGAGGACAGATGATGTACTGTAGTACAGCAGATGTCACCTGCAGTCCTATGTACCAGCACAGATAACACAGTGATAACGTTGAGGGCAGATAATGATGTCACCTGCAGTCCTATGTACCAGCACAGAGAACACAGTGATAACGTTGAGGGCAGATAATGATGTCACCTGCATTCCTATGTAACAGCACAGAGAACATAGTGATAACGCTAAGGACAGATGATGTAGTAGATGTGACCTTTAGTCCTATGTAACACCACAGATGGCGCACAGTAACATGTTCAATAATTTATTCTTTACAGTAGTCTTTTATATTCATTTATTATTGGTATTGTTTCTGGTATTTATTATCCATTAAATGTGGTTTGGTGTGTTTTTTGGAATGTCTAGAACGAATTAATTGGATTTACATTGATTCCTATGGAAATAATTACCTCGAGTAGCAACGGTTTCAGATAAAACCAACTGCTTTGGGACGAATTACCAATGTTAGTAGAGGTTTTACTGTATTTTTTTGGTAATTCCATCTACTGCGTTGTATCCTGACACTTGCGTCGGCCACCACCACCAGCCACACATGCACATATTCTTCCCCAGTTCAAGCATTCTCCTCTTATCTACTAATCTTTTAGTCAGCCCAAATGTTTTGCTCAGTTTTATGCACCTGTCTGCAATGTGTGCCGCTGTAACTGCTAAACCTGATAAGCAATTTTTTTCTTTTGTTTAACTGAATGAACATTTTATTTGAGGAGTTGGACCTCTTTGTGGAACATAAGATTGTTTTCCAGTAATTTGTATTTTCTTGGCAGCTTTAGTGGTTTATCTAGAATCAAAAACAACACAGGAGACAACATGGCTTACTGCAGCTAAAGAAAACTAAACATAAATGATAAGAGTAAACCACAGATAAACATGCCCAGAGTTCTCGTAGGTCTCCAGGATTTTCTACTGGCTCTTGACCCGGTCTTGTAGATAGCTTGCCACAAATATGTGTTAATTCTTTGTGATCTCTTCCAATTTCAGCTGGCAGATGGCTGAGGGCTTAGCTACGGGTTCTCTGCTCAGCATTCTAGGCATCGTAGGCCAAGCAGTGGTAGTAGGCTTCCACAATAGCTTAGAGACAAAGCCACGTAAGGGAGGAGAAGAGAGAAATGCATGCTCTTCTGGGACATTTATAGAATTCGTTATATATTTCTCCTGTTTCTTTGTAAAATTAGACAAAATAGAATAAAAGGGAAGAAGGAGATTAAGAGAAAAAGTGCTTAGACTCTCTATTAAATCAGTTTTAGTGTAGTTTCTGTGTTTTGTGTTCCTTTAAAAGGAACTTGCCACCTACTTTTAGCTCTATAAACTAAGTTTATAGGCTGACAGTAGATGACCCACTGAATCTATATACTGTATACTAGAAATTATTAGGAAATTATAGTACCAGTGTTTCTGGTGGCTATGCGCCACACAGCTCTGCTACATGGTACATTCATTATGATCCCCACACTCACACACACAGCAGCTTGATTACCACACAAGACAAACACAGTTTGGCTCCTCCCACAGCAGTGACATCACCACAGGTCCTTAAGCCCAACGGATCTCTGTGGTGGAGGTAAGTCAGTGTGTTCTGTCAGGCCTGCTGAGTTGGGTCTGACATAATAGCGGTTTAGTTGTATTCTCATTTTGTTATTTTTGTCCTCCCCTTTTCAAGAGCCCTAACTGTGTTGTTCTTCTGTCGGTCAGACTCTGTGTTTTATATATGTTGTAGGACCTTCAATGATGTCACTAGGGGGCGGAGCGCTGACATAACCAGGGGTGGAGCATAAGAATCACACACACATGCATACATACTCACAGACAAGTGGTTGTTAGTAGTTTGATTGCTAACTTAGTCTGATTTAGGGTTTCTTCACATGTGCAGCGCAACATATTTGTGCATGAACGAGGTTGGATGAGGTACATTTCCGCATAGTACTGTACTTTTTGTGCACACAGGGCCAGTTCACACACGCACATGGATTAAAAAGGTTATTAGCCTAATGAGGTCCAGATGTTTCCTTTTCCCCGCATTTTGTGCAGTGTTCCATGCTTCCCCTTGCATATTTGCACACCTCCCATAGACTTCTATGGAGGCTTTTGCTTCGCAAAACGCAGAAAGATAAAGCAGGTCACTCATGAGAACAAACTCTTTGAAATCAACGGGTTCTATCCTCTGTTTTGCGTTCGCAAATACCCGTGCAAACACACCGTCTGAATAAGCGTATAGAAATTAAAATTAGCTAGAAAGCAGCCACGAAGAGTGTGATGTAGCTTTTTCTCAGGAGAACTTGGCCTGTACATGCATTACACATACAGATAATTGATTTTGATGGGCGCAGTGTAATGCTTCATCTTCCCTGAGCAGGCACCACAGAGAAAATGAGCACTTGGTGCCTGGCTCTCCTGCAGATTTCAATTGATCTCTGTAGATGCTGGACAGCTTATTTTCTGGTGACCCATGTAACCAAAAAGGAAAAATAATTATTTGAGTATTAGCCGATCCTAGTATAAAAAAAACTGGTAAAACTTATTGACTCGAGTATAAGCCAAGCTATACTCGTGTGTATACTAGGTAAAGAAAAAACACAATACTCCCCTCCCAGCCGGCGTCTGTGTCCCCGGCGCGATGGTCTCCCCGGCGGTGCGGCAAACTGCTTGAGAATTCTCTGCGCTGTCATCTCCCTGCTTGGCTTTGAATTCCCTCGTCGCCAGCGCTGTGTAAGTAAGCACTGTGATTGGATCGAGCTCCAGCCAATCACAGCTGGCGCTCGATAAACCAATCACAGCCATTCAGTGATGTCATCCACTGAATGGCTGTGAATGATCAAGCGCCGGCTGTGATTGGCTGGAGCTCGATCCAATTACAGTGCTTACTTACACAGCGCTGGCGGTGCTGGGAGGTGAGTATTACGGGTTTTTTGTTTTTTTTTCTACCTCGAGTATAAGCCGAGGGGGGCTTTTACAGCATAAAAAAATGTGCTGAAAAACTAGGCTTATACTTGAGTATATATGGTAATTGAATTAATTAATAAGAATGAAAAGGGACATTTTAACTTTTTTTGAATGAGGAATGATCTATGCCAACTCATAATATCTGCCATTAGTTCTCCAGTATTTGAAATGAAAGTTCCCTGTGTCAGGAAGAAGGTCAAATCTCTGAATTTGAATACTTGAATGTTTGCCAGTTATGTAAATAATCGCCAATCCTGCAAAAGCTTCTGCCTTGGAAATCACCCATAAGTAATTCAATATATCCTTAACATATATTACAACTGTATCTTCTGTAATCTAAATGTTAGGGGAAAAGACAGCAAGCCTGACACGTGTCTCTAGGCCATGAGCGTCTGTAATGAACACCTTGATATGTCAAGTCCTTATCTGACAGGTGGCCAGGACGCAGCTGACAGCCGCCGCCGGTATCGGCAGCAACTTCTGGGTAGATGACCCATCGGAAGTCAGGTGTCCACTGCAGCCAATTAGAGGCTGCAGCATCACTGTACATATTTACTAGGAGTATGTACAGTGGCATATGTATGGTGACGCTGCCGCTTCTGGTTGGCTGCAGTGGACAACTGACTTCCTTCCCGGAAGTTGCTTCCCGGGGCTCCAGGACAGGTAAGTAAGTATACCCTCTTTTTTTTCCTTTAGGCCAGAAAAATCCTCAACATTTCCACAAAAGACAGAGTCAAAATCCGTGCCTCTAGTGACCGCAGCACTGCTTATCAGCCACTTCCGCATCACCTGACCAGCGGAGCTGCGCTCACTAGAGGCCATTGGGTATTGGGCGAAGAAGGTGCTGAGGTGCTGACAACGTGACGAATTTGGAGGTGAGAGGGAATGCTGATTTCTAGTGAAATTCCACATCGATGGTGCGGATTTTGGGGCAAGTGGCCAAGTGGCTGTGGAGCAATTTTAGGTAGTGGAAAATCCCTTTAATGTCATTCCTAATATGCAAAGGCAGGGCAGAATCCTGCCCCGTTGGTATATGCAGTGTGTATTATAAAGATAGATAAAGAATAGCTGGGGTCCTCAACAGGATACCTACTCTGTGATCACAACATAACAGCCACATTGACTCTTAAAGGGAATGTATAACTTTTATATATAATTTTTACTAGTTAAAACAAGATAGTGAAGCATTTTGCATTTTTCCAATCTGTTTTTATTTTCTGATTGTAGATTTTTTTTCATTCTATTGTCTATAGATAACTATGGGGCGGCCATCTTGCCTGAGCAGCAGTTAACGGCATTTAAAGCAGGTGTGCACACCCCGCACCATGGATTGTGATCCCTATCCTGTGAGATCAGCTGTGTTTCTGAAGAACTCCGGAGTCGGCCATGGCAGGGCAGCAATGAGAGCTTTCCTCGGCTGTGAAAGAAAGCACTTATTGGTTAGTACAGGCTCTTGTCAGGCTTACAGGTATTAGCATATTCGGTCCCATTTGCATAATACGAAGGATATGGTAGCCTCATCAATTAGGTATGTCCAATTATCTGGACAGTGCACTGGGGAAGAACTTTGGACACAACACAGATGTGGTTGAGTCGCAGCTTGGAGTTCTTCTAAAAAGAACTTCCCCTTTTTATCATAAATAGACAAATGAGAAATAACAACAAGCAATCTGACAACAACCGATAATCAACCTATCGGTGATGGACAATATGTAGAACATTTCTATGGCAGCGGATCATTTTAAAGGTTAATATATGATGTATGAATTTATTACTCTTATGAGAAAGTGATTATATGGAACAATATAAGGTCAAATATAGTTCAGTCCAGAGGTTGTTCCTCTTTTCCACTGATTTCACAAGTCTAAGCAAAATTGTAACAACCCTAAAGAATAAGGCATCAAGCAATTCAGCCTGTGTAATTACTCTTAGGCTGGGTTCACACAGGGCGGATTTGAGACCGAAATTCCGTCCAGAGTTTTGCTGTGGCAAATCCACCTGCGGACGCTAATCGTAGGATTAGCCAGCCATGTGGACAAGATTTGTCAAAAATCTCATCCTCATGGGACGGCCAATCCGTCACCGCAAACCTGGCAGAAGCCGGCGCTGCAGCAAGGGTTCCCAGGCCGCAGCATGTCAATTTTTTGCCGCAACGGAAAAGCATGCAGCCAAGCTACTCCAAAACCCCCTGGCGGAAATCTTGCGGTTTTTCACTGTTGCCAAACCATGAGATTTCCAGCGCCTTTCCGCCCTGTGAGAACCCAGCCTTACACAGGCTATATCTGTGTAAAAGGACTGTGAATTAACCAGTGAGAGCTTATTTAACCCCTTGAGGACATGGCCTATTTTGGGCTTAAGGACGCAATGAATTTTGGCAGATTTTCATCTCCATTTTACAAAAGCCATAACTTTTTTATTTTTCCGTTGATGCGGCTGTATAAGGACTTGTTTTTAACACGGCGAACTGTAGTTTTATCGGTGCCATTTTTGGGTACATAGTATATTGTAACACTTTTATTATTTTTTTATGATATTTGGGAGAGAAAACGCATCAATTCTGCCATAGGTTTTGGGTTTTTTTTTACAGCGTTAATTATGCAGTATAAATGGCACAATATATTTTTTCTGCGGGTCTGTATGATTACAACAATGCCACATTTTTTTTTCTTAGACTTTTTCACTTTTCTGCAATAAAAACTCTTCTTTAGAAATCTTTTTTTTTTTTCTAAATCACTGCATTCAAAATTCTGGAATTTTTGTATTTTCCAATGGACGGAGCTCTGTGAGGGCTTATTTTTTGCAAGACGAGCTGTAGTTTTTATTGGTACCATGTTGGGGTACATACGGCTTTTTTGATCACTTTTATTTTGGGAGGCAAAATGCTAAAAATTTGCATTTTGCCTCAGTTTTTTAGCGGGGTTTTTTTACGCTTTTTGCCATGCAGGATAAAAAGTGTGTTCAACTCATTGTACACGTGATTATGGACTCAACGATACCAAATATGTGGTATTTAAATATTTTTTTTACATTTTTTATGGTAATATGAGAAAAAGCACCAAAAAAGGGTTTTTCTCACATTTTTTTTGTACATTATTTGGATCTTTTTTTTTTTTACACCATTTGTGTCCCTTTGGGAGACTTGCAGCATACCACCGATGATCGCTGTGATAAGGCGTTGCAGGACTTCTCTCCTGCAATGCCTTATCGCTTATTACAGCGATCATAGGCACTGGCAATACAGGACACCGGTATCTGGCGTCCTGTTACCATGGCAACCAGCCAGGCTCTCTGCGATTATATTGCGAGAGCCCGACAACGTCATAGAGGGAGCATGCTCTCTCTGTAAACCCTTCCCATGCCACGATCTACATAGATCGCGGCAGGGAAGGGGTTAACAGTGGGAGGCGCATCTCCGATGCACCCCCGCTGTTTCAGCGGGAGGCCAGCTATCACTGACAGCCGACTCCCGCTGCTGGATAGCGCAAGATCGCTTATGATCTCGCGTTATCCCCATGACGTAAGTTTACACCCTGTTGCGGGAAGTACCCCGCTGCCAGGATGTAAATTCACGCCCTGAAGCGGGAAGGGGTTAAAGCAACCCTCCAGTTTAGGGATAAAATTCTGTCCTGAGACCAGAGGTGGGGTATACTGGTCCTACCTGCAATTGTTCTTCTTTGTCGCCCCTCCGATCCGCTGGTTTCAGGTCCTGCTTTCACCCATCCAAGAAGGCTGCAGCAATTTTCTATCTAGCTAATGTTCTCTAATTGCCCAGTGCGGATTATATAAGCAGCTTTAGCCAATCACAGAACAGGTATACTGCATTGGTAGTTTAATACTACTAATGCACTGTGGGGATCAGGTAGTCTGAAGAGCTAACTTGCCATTCTAGACTACTTCTCGCTGTGTCTAAACACTCCCCACTCACACACAGAATGTGAAGCACTGAGCGAGAAGTCAATGATAAGTGAGTGAAGACTAGCGATGATCTTCCTGTCTTAATGTTCTGCACAAGCGCTAACAACTAGCGGGCACATCACCCTGTCAAGCAGAACATCCCAGGTAAATGGGGCATTAGCTTATATACAAGTGTTACCTGTTACTGTAATCTAGTCTGTGATGATAATGAGATGACTGCTGAAAAGTTTTCTCTACTGAACAGGAAGTGCCAGACTATTATAAGGACAACTCAGTGTGAAAACTGAATGATTTTAGGATTTTTTTAAAATATAGATTGAGACATCAAAAATTTAAAAAAATCACCAGCCATACTTAGAAATATGTTTTATAAAAACTTTATTTATGCTATAGGGAATTTTCTGATGACCTATTCTCCCTCCAACCTATAATATTAGCACAGTGCAACTTCATCATAGAGCTCTATCTCCAGCAAAAATGTTGATGTGTGAGACTTCAATCAGAATACACGGTGCTGGTTACAGTATTTATTAAAAACTTATATAGTAAAAGTCACAGTAGGGCCATACAAAATTTAGCAAAGGCAGCGCTCCAAGGGTGAAGAGAAGAAAAGGAGTCATACACACATTATAGATATCCTATGAAGGGTGAGAAATATAAGATTGTATAACTCACCCTGACATGCCTGGACCCCCTGGACAGCCTCAAATCCAAGTAAGCCGTATAGTCAGGGTATTTTGGTATATCCATCCCGGTCCGTCAATCATCAAGTAGTGCCATAAGCCTTTACCTATGTTATAGAGTGCACTTAGAAATGTTCCATATTGCCTGCAGTGCAGTGAAATGATGCTTGATGGCCTATCCTTGAGTTGCGCATAACATAGTAAAACCATCTCCAGATGTTAAAGGGGGTTTTCTAGGAGTGAACTAGAAATGTCCCTTGCCATCCAATTACTTATACAAAATACACCTAAATATACCGTGTTTCCCTTGAAATACAAGCTTTACCCCGAAAATAAGCCTTGCTACGCTTCATGAGCATCACATTGAATGGCTGTAATTGGTTCATCGAGCGCTGGCTTTGATTGGCTGAGCTGTGGCACTCAAGAACCAATCAGAGCATTTGTTTGCTGGAGGTGCGGTTTTCAAACCCTGTTACCAGCAAGCGATGGTCTGTCAGTGCTGAGGACTGCAAGGAAGCCTGCCGGAGTGCCAGGAAGCCGCAGGAAGGATCCGGACGGCGCCTGCTAGGGGAGTATACCTCCCAACCCCCAAAAATAAGATCCTGTGTCTCTTTTGGGGCAAAAATTAATATACAGCAGGGTCTTGTTTTCGAGGAAACACGGTACTTACATTCCTGAAAGGCTGCTGTTCCCCCATTCTCCCAGCTAGTCAAGTAATGGCGCTTCTTTTTGATTTTTGGACCTCCACTAACGTCTCATACCTTTTCAGATGCTTTCTTCTGGCTTGGCAAATAACAATGTGTCATTGGTGACATCACCGACAGAGGAGGGCCAGGTGTAATAGAGCTGTAGGTGTGCTGGGTGTTTCTAGGGCTGGCTGAGAAGGCAGTGCTCGGAATTTTGGGAACTTTTGTCTAGTTTGGTGGGTTTGTGGTCAGTTTAACATGCTAATGATAGATTTGAAAAATTGAAATTGGTGTTGGAAAAACCCTTAAAAACATTCTACACCCGCATCTACACAGCCAGATTGGCTGCTTTTTTTGTATCTTTGATAACCAAAGTACACTATGGGGCTCTACGTCCACTTCAACCATAGGAAGCCTGGGGTTTGCATCCATGAAATGTGGCCACATTAAGGCTCTCTGAATGTGGGTTCAGACTAAATAATCTTTGCTTGGTGTGTCTCCTAAATTACTGTCCTAAACATCCGAAACCCCTGCTTGGGCTTTGTAAATGCATGCAAACAAAAGAAAATTCACTAGATGGCAGTAGCGTCAAATATATTGGCTGTTGATGAAAGTCCTATTGCATAGTATAGCTGAGTATCATTCCGGATGACACGAGGACATCATGCTGTTTCTAGGGAACATTTGATATATGATGAGCTTACAGTATATAGTTCAATGGCAAAGCATGGCCGGCCTTAGCTACATGCGATAAATGTGGTCACTAGATTATAGGGAGGAGGGGGACACAGCAGGCTGATGTAGGCTCAGGGGGATATTCCCACTTAAGTCCACCCAGTCTGATGAGGATCTTGTAGCGTTACATGAATCATCCTCCTCCTGGCTCTATCTATTCCAAAGCACCGTTCTCAGCACATCAACAGCCCCGCAACACAATCACTTTGTTCTGCTACTGTATTTATGTACTGAGCTTGGTTCTGGTGCTGTATTTATATACCTAGCTTGGTTTTGGGGCTGTGTTTATCTTATGCTGTTATTTATGTTCTGTAGGGCTGCAGACTGCAGTATTTGTTCCATTTAAAAAACAGAAACATAATTTGCTGCCATTTTGCTAGATTTGCATTTTTTTACTGGAACAAATAGCACTGCAGACTGTGCTATTGGTTCAGCAAAAAAATAGTCGGCAATACATTGCTGTTTACACGGGGTGATGTTTCTACCAATAATCAATGATTTTTAGTGCCTTAGGGCTCCTTCACACGGGAGTATTTTTCAACAGTATGTATGCTATTTCTTATATTTAGGAACACTACTGAGACCGGGGTTGTAACACTGAATTGGTGCATTGCCAATGTGGTTCCAATATACAAAAAGGGGTCAAGAAGGGAGCCTGGTAACTACAGGCCGGTAAGTCTCACTTCAATAATTGGAAAAATTGTTGAGAGGTTTCTGAGAGATGCCATCCTAGAAAACCTCAAGGAAAACAACGGCATCAGCATGGGTTCATGAGGAGTCCATCATTTCAGACCAATCTGATTAGCTTCTACAATGAAGTACCGTATTTTTCGCTCTATAAGACGCACTTTTCGTCCCTCCAAAGCGGCGGAAAAAAATTGCTCCGTCTTATAGAGTGAATGTGCTGAAATTTGTCGCAATCGACATTTTTTCACTCGATCACGAGTTTAACATGGGACTGCGATTTAGATAGCGTGATCGAGCGTTAAGCCCATGATCACACAAACAAATGTTCGATTAATTAGCAGTTTTCTCTCCTTTGCACTGCCACCCATACGGACCGCTGATTGGTGGAGAGCGCTGGCGGGAACTGCTGCTGCTCCCTGCCTCCACCAAACGGCTGCTGTGACACGGAGCTCCGTTTTTTCAGACTTTGCTGCTTTTTCTGCTCCGTAGCCCAGCACTATCCCTGCGCTGTCCCTGGGTGAGTTCAAAATATTCTTTCCCTATTTTCCGGCTCTAAAACGGGGGTGCGTCTTACAGTCCAGTGCGTCTTATGGAACGAAAAATACGGTAAGTCCTAGGCTGGACCTGGGAGAGTCTATCGATCTCGTATACCTGGATTTTTCTAAAGCATTTGACACCGTGCCGCATAATAGGCTGGTCTATAAAATGACACAGCTCGGATTGGGTGAAAACATGTATATCTGGGTAAAGAACTGGCTCAGAGATAGAAAGCAGAGGGTGGTAATAAATGGTTTATACTCTGATTGGGCCACCGTCGCTAGTGGGGGGCCACAAGGTTCAGTATTAGGCCCTATTCTGTTCAATATATTTATGAATGACCTGATGGAGGGGCTGCACAGTAAAATATCAATATTTGCAGACGATGGGAAATTATACAAGATAATTAATATAATGGAGGACAATAAACGGCTGCAAATGGACCAGGATAAGCTGGGGGCTTGGGTAGGAAAATGGCAAATGATGTTCAATGTTAATAAATGTAAGACTATGCATATAGGCAGGAGAAACGGATGTCACCAATATACACTTAATGGGGTACTGCTAGGGAAAAGTGATATGGAAAAAGACCTGGGGGTACTAGTGGACTGTAGACTTAACTGGAGTAACCAATGCCAGTCAGCTGCTGCAAAGGCAAATAAAGTCTTGGGGTGCATTAAAAGAGGTATAGGGGCGAGGGACGAGAACATTATCCTCCCACTATATAAGGCACTTGTCAGGCCCCACACGGAATACTGTGTACAATTCTGGACACCGGTGCTCAGGAAAGATGTTGCAGTGCTTGAGGGGGTTCAAAGACTAAACGCCAACTAAATTAATACACAGAGAGGCTATCAAAATTGAGATTATTCGCCCTAGGAAAAAAGAAGGCTAAGGGGCAACCAAATAGCTATATATAAATACATTAGGGGACAATACAAGGATCTCTCCCATGATCTGTTTATACCCAGGACTGCAACGGTAACAAGAGGGCATCCTCTACATCTAGAGATAAGAAGATTCCATCACCAACATAGAAGAGCAGTTAGACTGTGGAACTCTCTGCCTGAGGACGTGGTGATGGCAAAATCCATAGAGGAGTTTAAGAGGGGACTAGATGTCTTTCTAGAGCGCTATGATATTACAGGATATAGACATTAGGTGTCCGGAGGGGTTGTTGAATCGAGTCTTGGAGTCAGGTAGGAACTTTAAAAAGGTTGATCCAGGGATTATTCTGACTGCTATTATGGAGTTGGGAAGGAATTTTTCCCCCCAAATGGGCTAAATTGCCTTTTTTTTGCCTTCCTCTGGATCAACAAGGGGGTTGGAAACAGGCTGAACTGGATGGACATTGTCTCCCTTCAGCCTAACATACTATGTTACTATCTTACATTTTAAAATATATGTGTAAAAATATGTACAAGGCATTAACAGAAAACACGGTAAGGGCGGATTCACATCTGAGCTGGGGATTCTGCTTTCCTTCTCTGATTCAGGAGCAGGAAGCGGGAATACCCGCGTCTGAACGATTCCGTCTGTGTGCGGAACCGAAGCAGCGTCGAGTAGACCCCATTGACTATAATGAGATCCGGCCAGCTGCCTGGCTTTTGGATGGAAGAAAAAGTGCTGCATTTTTAGCCATATCTGCGACAGAACTTCCAGCTGGAGGTTCAGATGCAAATGTGAAAACGGCCTAAAGCAGTCTTTATAAAAAGAGAGAATATAACGTTTGTGAACCTTACACGTACGTACCATAGAATAGAAGGCTGCTGTGCCACTTTTTTGCTGGGATGTTTGGAAAATTGAGACCCCAGACCAGGTGCCAAAATTAGTTGAGACTTCAGATCAGACCCCAAAATTAATATAATATAATAATACAGGACTAGTGTTCTGATTTTATGCTGTGCTGTACTAATGTGATTTTATAGAGTGCAGTGGTTCTTGGATGAGTTCCTGCGTGCTCTATACAATATGGCACTGAGGAATAATGGCCCCAGGCTCCAACCTCACGAACGTTAGCCTAAAGCAACGGGAGAACGCAAGGGTGTGGATATGCCTCGTTGCTCATGGTTCTGTGGCAAAGCTATCATTAATGTTTAGTTTTCCTCTCTCGTGCAAGGCGTTGTGAAGATTGTGACGCAGCAGTTCAGGAGGAACAGCTAGTGCCAGAGCTGCTATTGGGCATGTGCCCATGCTAAGTGCATCTGCCCTTCAAGACATAACACCGTGAACAAGCGGTAGCACCGGAGTACCAGTGGAAGAGTGATAAAGTAGATGGATCGGGAAAAGGATTAGGACTGGGAACTTTGGTCCCTAGTGAGCTAAATCATTCAGGACTGTTATTGGGGCTACGGGCATTGACTCTGCAACAGTTTGAGAAGCCACTAAACAAGCTCCAAGTCGCTGCATTAGGGATAATTGAGCTGAGCTGTTAACCTCACTGCTCTCATACGTTTGTCATTGTAACACAAGTATTGTACCTCTCTCACTGGAGAAGACTGCTTTCCATAGCTGTAAGTGTTAACATTGGTCTCTAAGGTATCGAATCCAGCAATTCTGCCCATTCCCAGTGTTGACCGATTTGTCTCAGTCCACTTAAGAGTTTTAGAAAGAGTTGTTTTGTCTCTACACGACTACCCCTAAAGCCCCTACAGTCCAGTTGACCACCACTTTACAATCCACTGCCTGGTCAATTCTTCTTCTGAACACTCTAGTTTTCTCTCACCATCTATCATTCTACCTCCTCTTTACCATTGTAGGTAAGACTATATCCACACTTGCATTGTGACTTCCGTTTACAGCAGAAGCTTTGTCCATGAAGAATACTAATAGTGCCCGATGTGTGCAGAGCTATTCTTCCCATGAAATAGGACCCTCAGTCAGTGGAGCCTCAGGCATAGACTTGAGGAGACTGTAGAGCTTGGCATTGGCTCGAGTCGGTGTCACATTTGCACTGGGAACTGTTGGACAAAAGCCTAGTCACAAAGTTTTCCAAAGCCACAGCCTTCTTTGGCACATCTATAGGCGGTGACCACATTGTTGTTTGCTACCAGCAACCTTTTATTGCAAGAAAGCTTACTTGCTGTGCAGATTTCTCCCAGTGCTGGGCTTGATTTTCTTAGATGACGATGGTTCACAATCACTACATCACAGACAGCGGATCACATTCTCAGATGTACTGTCATTAAAGATGAGCGAGCACCAAAATGCTCGGGTGCTCGTTACTCGGGACGAAAATTTCGCAATGCTCGAGGGTTCGTTTCGAATAACGAACCCCATTGAAGTCAATGGGCGACCTGAGCATTTTTGTATATCGCCGATGCTCGCTAAGGTTTCCATTTGTGAAAATCTGGGCAATTCAAGAAAGTGATGGGAACGACAGCAACGGATAGGGCAGGCGAGGGGCTACATGTTGGGCTGCATCTCAAGTTCCCAGGTCCCATTATTAAGCCACAATAGCGGCAAGAGTGGTCCCCCCCCCTCCCAACAATTTTTACTTCTGAAAAGCCCTCATTAGCAATGCATACCTTAGCTAAGCACCACACTACCCCCAACAAAGCACAATCACTGCCTGCATGACACTCTGCTGCCACTTCTCTTGGGTTACATGCTGCCCAACCCCCCCCTGCACGACCCAGTGTCCACAGCGCACACCAAAGTGTCCCTGCGCAGCCTTCAGCTGCCCTCATGCCACACCACCCTCATGTCTATTTATAAGTGCGTCTGCCATGGGGAAGAACCGCAGGCACACACTGCAGAGGGTTGGCATGGCTAGGCAGCGACCCTCTTTAAAAGGGGCGGGGCGATAGCCCACAATGCTGTACAGAAGCAATGAGAAATCCAATCCTGTGCCACCTCCATCAGGAGCTGCACACGTGGGCATAGCAATGCGGAAGCTATGTGCCATACACTATTCATTCTGTCAAGGTGTCTGCATGCCCCAGTCAGACCGCGGTTTTTTATAAATAGTCACAGGCAGGTACAACTCCGCAATGGGAATTCCGTGTGCACCCACAGCATGGGTGGCTCCCTGGAACCCACCGGTGGTACATAAATATATCCCATTGCATTGCCCATCACAGCTGAGGTAACGTCCGATTAAATGCAGGTGGGCTTCGGCCCACACTGCATGCCCCAGTCAGACTGGGGTTCTTTAGAAGTGGACACATGCAGTTACAACTCCGTGTGGACCGACAGCATGGGTGGGTGCCAGGAAGCCACCAGCGGTACATAAATATATCCCATTGCAGTGCCCAGCACAGCTGAGGTAATGTCATGTTTAATGCAGGTGGGCTTCGGCCCACACTGCATGCCCCAGTCAGACTGGGGTTCTTTAGAAGTGGACACATGCAGTTACAACTCCGTGTGGACCAACAGCATGGGTGGGTGCCAGAAAGCCACCGGCAGTACATAAATATATCCCATTGCATTGCCATGCACAGCTGAGGTAACGTCAGATAAAATACAGGTGGGCTTCGGCCCACACTGCATGCCCCAGTCAGACCGGGGTTTTTAATACATAGACACAGGCAGGTACAACTCCCTAATGTGAGGTCCGTGTGGACTGACAGCATGGGTGGCTCCCTGGAACCCACTGGCGGTACAAAAATATATCCCATTGCAGTGCCCTGGACAGCAGAGCTAACGTCTGATTAAATACAGGTCGGCTTCGGCCCAAACTGCATGCCCCAGTCAGGCTCGAGTTTTTTATAAGTATACGTCAGCTTTAATGCAGGTGGGCAAAAATTAATTGGATTACACTGTAGGCGATGGCCCAAAAAAATTGGTGTACCAACAGTACTAATGTACCTCAGAAAAATTGCCCATGCCCAACCAAGAGGGCAGGTGAAACCCATTAATCGCTTTGGTTAATGTGGCTTAATTTGTAACTAGGCCTGGAGGCAGCCCAGTTAAAATAAAAATTGGTTCAGGTGCAAGTTTCAACGCTTTAATGAGCATTGAAACGTATAAAAATTGTTTACAAAAATTATATGACTGAGCCTTGTGGGCCTAAGAAAAATTGCCCGTTTGGCGTGATTACGTCAGGTTTCAGGAGGAGGAGCAGGAGGAGGGGGATGGATAGAATACACAGATTGATGAAGCTAAAAGGCCCCTTTTTTTGATGGTGATAGAGAACGATGCTTCCATCCGCGGGTGCAGCCTACGTATTGCTTAGGTATCGCTGCTGTCCGCTAGTGGAGAAGAGAAGTCTGGGGAAATCCAGGCTTTGTTCATCTTGATGAGTGTAAGCCTGTCGGCACTGTCGGTTGACAGGCGGGTACGCTTATCCGTGATGATTCCCCCAGCCGCACTAAACACCCTCTCTGACAAGACTCTAGCCGCAGGACAAGCAAGCACCTCCAGGGCATACAGCACGAGTTCAGGCCACGTGTCCAGCTTCGACAGCCAGTAGTTGTAGGGGGCAGAGGCGTCACGGAGGACGGTCGTTCGATCGGCTACGTACTCCCTCACCATCCTTTTACAGTGCTCCCGCCGACTCAGCCTTGACTGGGGAGCGGTGACACAGTCTTGCTGGGGAGCCAGAAAGCTGTCAAAGGCCTTATAGAGTGTTCCCCTGCCTGTGCTGTACATGCTGCCTGATCTCCGCGCCTCCCCTGCTACCTGGCCCTCGGAACTGCGCCTTCGGCCACTAGCACTGTCGGATTGGAATTTTACCATCAGTTTTTCCGCCAGGGTCCTGTGGTATAGCATCACTCTCGAACCCCTTTCCTCTTCGGGTATGAGAGTGGAAAGGTTCTCCTTATACCGTGGGTCGAGCAGTGTGTACACCCAGTAATCCGTAGTGGCCAGAATGCGTGTAACGCAAGGGTCATGAGAAAGGCATGCTAATATGAAGTCAGCCATGTGTGCCAGGGTACCTGTATGCAACACATGGCTGTCCTCACTAGGAAGATCACTTTCAGGATCCTCCTCCTCCTCCTCCGGCCATACACGCTGAAAGATGACAGGCAAGCAGCATGGGTACCCTCAGCAGTGGGCCAAGCTGTCTCTTCCCCCTCCTCCTCATCCTCCTCATGCTCCTCCTCCTCCTCAACGCGCTGAGATATAGACAGGAGGGTGCTCTGACTATCCAGTGACATACTGTCTTCCCCTGCCTCCGTTTCCGAGCGCAAAGCGTCTGCCTTTATGCTTTGCAGGGAACTTCTCAAGAGGCATAGCAGAGGAATGGTGATGCTAATGATTGCAGCATTGCCACTCACCATCTGGGTAGACTCCTCAAAGTTTCCAAGGACCTGGCAGATGTCTGCCAACCAGGCCCACTCTTCTGTAAAGAATTGAGGAGGCTGACTCCCACTGTGCCGCCCATGTTGGAGTTGGTATTCCACTATAGCTCTACGCTGCTCATAGAGCCTGGCCAACATGTGGAGCGTAGAGTTCCACCGTGTGGGCACGTCGCACAGCAGTCGGTGCACTGGCAGATTAAACCGATGTTGCAGGGTGCGCAGGTTGGCAGCGTCCGTGTGGGACTTGCGGAAATGTGCGCTGAGCCGGCGCACCTTTCCGAGCAGGTCTGACAAGCGTGGGTAGCTTTTCAGAAAGCGCTGAACCACCAAATTAAAGACGTGGGCCAGGCATGGCACGTGCGTGAGGCTGCCGAGCTGCAGAGCCACCACCAGGTTACGGCTGTTGTCACACACGACCATGCCCGGTTGGAGGCTCAGCGGCGCAAGCCAGCGGTCGGTCTGCTCTGTCAGACCCTGCAGCAGTTCGTGGGCCGTGTGCCTCTTCTCTCCTAAGCTGAGTAGTTTCAGCACGGCCTGCTGACGCTTGCCCACCGCTCTGCTGCCGTGCCGCGCGACACCGACTGCTGGCGACGTGCTGCTGCTGACACATCTTGATTGCGAGACAGAGGTTGCGTAGGAGAAGGAGGAGGAGGGTGGTTTAGTGGAGGAAGTATACACCGCCGCAGATACCACCACCGAGCTGGGGCTCGCAATTCTGGGGGTGGGTAGGGCGTGAGCGGTCCCAGGCTCTGACTCTGTCCCAGCCTCCACTAAATTCACCCAATGTGCTGTCAGGGAGATATAGTGGCCCTGCCCGCCTGTGCTTGTCCACGTGTCCGCTGTTAAGTGGACCTTGGCAGTAACTGCGTTGGTGAGGGCGCGTACAATGTTGCGGGAGACGTGGTCGTGCAGGGCTGGGACGACACATCGGGAAAAGTAGTGGCGACTGGGAACTGAGTAGCGCGGGGCCGCCGCCGCCATCATACCTTTGAAAGCCTCCGTTTCCACAACCCTATACAGCAGCATCTCCAGGCTGATAAATTTGGCTATGTGCACGTTTAACGCTTGAGCGTGCGGGTGCATGGCGGCGTACTTGCTCTTGCGCTCCAATACTTGCGCTAGCGACGGCTGGACGGTGCGCTGAGAGACATTGCTGGATGGGGCCGAGGACAGCGGAGGTGAGGGTGTGGGTGCAGGCCGGTAGGCACTCGTGCCTGTGTCCTGAGAGGGGGGTTGGATCTCAGTGGCAGGTTGGGGCACAGGGGGAGAGGCAGCGGTGCAAACCGGAGGCGGTGAACGGCCTTCGTCCCACCTTGTGGGGTGCTTGGCCATCATATGTCTGCGCATGCTGGTGGTGGTGAGGCTGGTGGTGGTGGCTGCCCGGCTGATCTTGGCGCGACAAAGGTTGCACACCACTGTTCGTCGGTCGCCTGCACTCTCAGTGAAAAACTGCCAGACCTTTGAGCACCTCGGTGTCTGCAGGGTGGCATGGCGCGAGGGGGCGCTTTGGGAAACAGTTGGTGGATTATTCGGTCTGGCCCTGCCTCTACCCCTGGCCACCGCACTGCCTCTTCCAACCTGCCCTGCTGCTGCACTTGCCTCCCCCTCTGAAGACCTGTCCTCAGTAGGCGTAGCAAACCAGGTGGGGTCAGTCACCTCATCGTCCTGCTGCTCTTCCTCCGAATCCTCTGTGTGCTCCTCTCTTGGACTTACTCCAATTACTACTACCTGAGTGATAGACAACTGTGTCTCATCGTCATCGTCCTCCTCACCCACTGAAAGCTCTTGAGACAGTTGCCGGAAGTCCCTAGCCTCATCCCCCGGACCCCGGGAACTTTCCAAAGGTTGGGATTCGGTCACGACAAACTCCTCCAGTGGGAGAGGATTCGGAACCATTGCTGCCCATTCTGGGCAGGGGCCCGAGAACAGTTCCTGGGAGTCTGCCTGCTCCTCAGAATGTGTCATTGTAATGGAGTGAGGAGGCTGGGAGGAAGGAGGAGCAGCAGCCAGAGGATTCATAGTTGCAACAGTGGACGGCGCAGAACTCTGGGTGGTCGATAGATTGCTGGATGCACTTTCTGCCATCCACGACAGGACCTGCTCACACTGCTCATTTTCTAATAAAGGTCTACCGCGTGGACCCATTAATTTTGAGATGAATGTGGGGACGCCAGAAACGTGCCTCTCTCCTAATCCCGCAGCAGTCGGCTGCGATACACCTGGATCAGGAGCTCGGCCTGTGCCCACACCCTGACTTGGGCCTCCGCGTCCTCGCCCGCGTCCACGTCCTCTAGGCCTACCCCTACCCCTCAGCATGGTGTATTACCAGTAGTGCAGAAACAGAACGCTGTAATTAAATGTGCCGCTTATTGGCCTGTGGTTGGAGGCTGACTTCGCTTACGGAACGCACAGCAGAGCCAGGAAAGAATTTTGCGCAAGCCTGCTGTAACACTTAGCTGGCTGCGTATTAATTAGGACTACTACCCCCAGCACAGACGCAGTACACTGAGGACGGTCACAGGCAGCCCAAATAGAAAGTTTTTTCCCAAATTTTTTGGGAAAAGCCCACTGCCTATATAGACAGTATACGTCTTTCATCTTTTTCACTGTCCCTGCCTCAGCACTACTGGCCCTATACTATGTAAAATTACTGCAGACTGTTTCCCTCTGGACAGGATGACAGCAGTGATGTAATGGGCAACGCAGAGCCAGGAAAGAATTTTGCGCAAGCCTGCTGTAACACTTAGCTGGCTGCGTATTAATTAGGACTACTACCCCCAGCACAGACACAGTACACTCAGGACGGTCACAGGCAGCCCAAATAGAATGTTTTTTCCCAAATTTTTTAGGAAAAGCCCACTGCCTATATAGACAGTATACGTCTTTCACCTTTTTCACTGTCCCTGCCTCAGCACTACTGGCCCTGGACTATGTAAAATTACTGCAGACTGTTTCCCTCTGGACAGGATGACAGCGGTGATGTAACGGGCAACGCAGAGCCAGGAAAGAATTTTGCGCAAGCCTGCTGTAACACTTAGCTGGCTGCCTATTAATTAGGACTACTACCCCCAGCAGAGACGCAGTACACTCAGGACGGTCACAGGCAGCCCAAATAGAATGTTTTTTCCCAAATTTTTTGGGAAAAGCCCACTGCCTATATAGACAGTATACGTCTTTCACCTTTTTCACTGTCCTTGCCTCAGCACTACTGGCCCTGGACTATGTAAAATTACTGCAGACTGTTTCCCTCTGGACAGGATGACAGCGGTGATGTAACGGGCAACGCAGAGCCAGGAAAGAATTTTGCGCAAGCCTGCTGTAACACTTAGCTGGCTGCGTATTAATTAGGACTACTACCCCCAGCAGAGACGCAGTACACTCAGGACGGTCACAGTCTGCCCAAATAGAAAGTTTTTTCCCAAATTTATTTGGAAAAGCCCACTGCCTATATAGACAGTATACGTCTTTCACCTTTTTCACTGTCCCTGCCTCAGCACTACTGGCCCTATACAATGTAAAATTACTGCAGACTGTTTCCCTCTGGACAGGATGACAGCGGTGATGTAACGGGCAACGCAGAGCCAGGAAAGAATTTTGCGCAAGCCTGCTGTAACACTTAGCTGGATGCGTATTAATTAGGACTACTACCCCCAGCAGAGACGCAGTACACTCAGGACGGTCACAGGCAGCCCAAATAGAATGTTTTTTCCCAAATTTTTTGGGCAAAGCTCACTGCCTATATAGACAGTATATGTCTTTCACCTTTTTCACTGTCCCTGCCTCAGCACTACTGGCCCTATACTATGTAAAATTACTGCAGACTGAGGACGCAATGCTCTGCACAGCTGATATACAAAAAAAAAATGTGCAACACTGCAAAAAGCAGCCTCAACAGTACTGCACACGGTCAGATGTGGCCCTAAGAAGGACCATTGGGGTTCTTGAAGCCTAAAATAACTCCTAACACTCTCCCTATAGCAACTCCAGCAAGACAGCACTTTCCCTGAACTATGTCAGAATGCATCTTTGGCGAGCCGCGGGAGGGGCCGATTTTTATACTCGGGTGACACCTGATCTCGCCAGCCACTCACTGCAGGGGGTTGGTATAGGGCTTGAACGTCGCAGGGGGAAGTTGTAATGCCTTCCCTTTATTTCTATTGGCCAGAAAAGCGCGCTAACGTCTCAGAGATGAAAGTGAAAGTAACTCGAACATCGGGTGGTGCTCGCCTCTAGTAACGAGCATCTCGAACACGCTAATACTCGAACGAGTATCAAGCTCGGACGAGTATGTTCGCTCATCTCTAACTGTCATCTCTTGCAGCTTCACTAAGACCTATGCAGTACACAAAATAGCAGCCCTTGGCATCTTGGCAGACACATTTCCAAAGTGCAATTTGCACTAAAGTGCGTCAAACCACCTAAACTCTCCGCTCTTTTATCATTTTTGGATTACTGGCAACAACCAGGCCCTTCTTCACTTTTGTTGCTCTGCACCATTTTCTTTTTATCCGTTTTTATTGACAATTTCCAATATATGACAGACATGTAATACATGAAAGCAATACAAAACAACTCGGTCAGATGAAAAGGGACTACTAGTTTAACAAGTCAGGTCGTAGCCGAGCAGTCCTGCTAATAAGCTTAACAGTGAACTTGTTAAACATGGTTGGGGTGACTCACAGACAAGACGTACAGGTTGGGGGGAGTAAGAGAGGAGGGAGGGGGGGATAGCTAATGGATTCATGCAGTAAGCAAAATCCTATAAGTTAGCGCTTCTGATCAGTGCGCAAGTAACGCCAGGCTGGGGTGCTCGGTTTCCGCCTCATCCCACCTCCAAGCACAGACTGGGCGTAACCGCCTCGTCTGTCTCTCCCAGACAAGACAATGATAGGACTACAGCTCAAGGCGCAATCTACGCCAAGGGAATTTGTCATGGTTACCTTTGGACCAGCTAGAGAGTTCCTCCAAGTTGCAGGGCAAATCCATTCTATCTCTCCATTGAGATATTGAGGGAGGTAGTTTTTGCATCTATAAAGAGGGGATAAGTGCCTTTGCTGCGTCAATTGCCTGTGCCAATAGTTTCTGCTTTAAAGGGTGAAAGCACCCAGATGGTCTCCATAGAAAGATAATCTCCGGGGTCAGTGTAAAATTACGTGCTAGCTTCCTAAGATTTCTCTCCACTTCGTGCCAGAAGGGCATTAAGATCTGGCATTCCCACCAAATGTGTAAGTAAGAGCCTGTCCCCGTCCCACATCTCCAGCATTTATCGCATGTAGTTAGTTTGTGGTCAGAGAGCCACTGAGGTGTCCTGTACCATCTAACAAGTAGTTTGTTATGGGCCTCCTGTGAGAGAATGCATTGGGACAGGCCATATGCCAACTTCAAGATTAATTGGATGTCAGAGGGAGATAAAGTGATATGTAGTTCCTTCTCCCAAGAGGAGAGGAATGCGGTCTTCGAAGTTAGAGGGGTTAAATAAAGTGCTTCCGAAGGAAAGCTATTTTCCTGTGGTTAGGTCTATTCTCATCCACTGTTTTCTCAAAAGCAGTGAGGGGTCTTGTGGAAGGATGTGTCTTAAGAAAGTCCCCAATTATTCCTCTTACGTGCGCTAAATGTAAGAATGACATAGGCTGGTCGGGCAGAAGGAAATGCACATTTTCACTCGGGCCCAGGTGGGCCATAGCCTGTAACTCCCTAATGGGTCTGTTCTTGAAACTTGGACTTGAAGGGGTCCCCATAAGGCTAGGCAGCACGTGCAGGGGAACGATCGGGGAGGGCGTTGGAGCCAACGTCTCCCTTTGTAGATCCCAAGTCTTGCACGGCCCCCGCAGGAGGGGGTTGAATTTCTTATTTCTGTAGATTTTTCCTAGGGAACCACACCTCTGTACCATTTTCACTTAAGAAAAGCACTTGGGGGTACACTGCCTTAGTCCCCCAAAACTCACTGGACTGTGACCCCACTGAACGTGTTTGGCATATGCTGGAAAGGGCTGTGAGATCTTCTTCCACTTATCCACAAAATGTGCACCAACTGAAGGAGCTGCTGCAGCGGGCATGAGGCGGGTTGAGTATGGAGGATGTTTGCCACTTTGTGGAAACTGTTCCCCAACTTCTAAAAGTCACGATCACCCAAAAGGGTGAATCAACCTATTATTGAGCAGGTGTTCCTACTGCAGTGATCATTGAGCATATATTCTGGCATAACCAGCCATTTATAGGAAAGTCACTATTCTGACAGCCTGTGACTTAAGAGCAGAGCAAACAGCTTAAAATACCATTTCATGAGTTGAATTGAAGAGATTATTAGCCAATTACAAGTAATGATGCTATAAAACCTCCCAGACAGAAGAGACAAGGGATTATAGAGCCATCAGTCAATGTAATCGTCTGCTACTAAAATGATCCTAATCTGCCAGTCGGATGTTTTACAAGGATATAGACACTTTACAATCTTCATACAGCTACAAATGTCAGATTATTGCTACATTGGCGATAAAGGGACCAGTCAAGTGGCTGCATAGACAATCCTCCCAATATCTGCTTTACTGCACTGTAAACTGTTTATTGCACTTACATTTGGAGTCAATTTATTATAATCTATTGATAATGTTTACCAAAAAAAAGCTAATTATGTTGGTAATTGGTCACATCCTAATTACTATAATAAAAGTATTACATTACATAGAGACAACAAACAGCGCAGCGCTCGAGAACTTGAAAAAATGTCAAGAAGTAAATAACAGTGGAAAATATAGAAATTAGGC
This sequence comes from Eleutherodactylus coqui, assembly GCF_035609145.1. Taxonomy (NCBI): domain Eukaryota; kingdom Metazoa; phylum Chordata; class Amphibia; order Anura; family Eleutherodactylidae; genus Eleutherodactylus; species Eleutherodactylus coqui. Next base: position 450,166,910 of record NC_089837.1, on the reverse strand, counting down.
CAGTTTCACATCTGCAGTGGAAACTCCAACTGGAGGTTTCGTCACAGATCTGGCATGCAGCACTTTTTCTTTCATCTAAAATCCAGGGAGCTGGCCAAAAAGTGGACAAACCCCATTATGCTCAATGAGGTCCGTCCGACGCTGTTTGGTTCTGTCCAGAGATGGAGACATTCGGTTGTGGTACTTCACCTTTCCTGTTCCAAACAGGAAAGCAGAATCCCCAACACAGGTGTGAAACCACCTTAAACCATACACACCTGTCCAGTGGACTCTTCTGATCCAGTGCCACCACTCTATTCCATGCCAGTCCATTGCTGGAAGTGACTACAGCAGTTATGTGCCATTCATCGCTCACAGGATAACTCACCAATCATTGGCGCCAGTGGGCAACTCTTCACACCGTTCAACATTAGTGTGCAGTTCACACAACTTCAACATGGATTATAGTCCGGTTGAAGGGGGTGCTGGAAGGGGGCTCCACAGGCAGGATATTTAGTAGATTTACATTGGGGGTGACTGCGGGCTCGGCAGCTCCTCTCTTTTGCTCAGGACTTCCACCAGAAAGGCTCAATCACAGGACTTGCCAAGCATCCTGCAGCACATAGCCATAGAATGAATACAGCATTTTTCTCTTCCTCAACATGTTACTTTTATTAACTTTGGAATAGGCTTCGAAGTAGGAAACATTTTTCGTTCCTCCAATTTTCCAGCGTTAGGCTAAGCAGCTTCTGTCTTAGACTCCTCTTGTGTCGGATACACCGCTCAGTTCAACAATGCTTGGTCTTTGGGAATATTGACAGCCCTTGGGAGTATAGCTTGTTTCTTCCTGTCCAGACCAATCTCTGTTGCGTTACCTTCTTCTGCGGAATTTTATTAATTCTATTGTTGCCTAGTTACAGGAGATACCACCTTCCTAGTTCCTGTTCTGCACCATTGTGCCGCTTCACCCATTTTGGAGGTGCAAAATTGACATAGTTATGAAAACACTCACTATAATCTGTAACACAAGGAACCATAACTTGGCAAAGTAAGGATAACGTTGGTCCAAAACTCAGGATAAGCCATAAATAGTTAATCGCTACCTCCTACATAAGGGACGGACGCAAAAGTGTAGCAGCTGCTGATTTCAATGGGAGTGAAGCCAGCTAGGGCACCTAAGCTCCCATCCCTATGATGCATGTCTGGTGGGCTTCAGTGACAGTGGGTTGGGCGATCAGGTGATCGCCAGGAATTCTGCTGCTACCCAGTGATAAACTACTGATGACCTATTTTGAGGATAGGTCATCAATAGTTTTTGCCCCGAAAAACACTTTAACATAGACATTCTTTAAAGGGGTTGTCCCGCGAAACAAAGTGGGGGTAAGCACTTCTGTAAGGCCATATTAATGCACTTTGTAATATACATCGTGCATTAATTATGAGCCATACAGAAGTTATTCACTTACCTGTTCCGTTGCTGGCGTCCCCGTCTCCATGGTGCCGTCTAATCTTCAGCCTCTAATCGCCCGATTAGACGCGCTTGCGCAGTCCGGTCTTCTCCTTTGCTGAATGGGGCCGCTCGTGCCGGAGAGCGGCTCCTCGTAGCTCCGCCCCGTCACGTGTGCCGATTCCAGCCAATCAGGAGGGTGGAATCGGCAATGGACCGCACAGAAGCCCTGCGGTCCACCGAGGGTGAAGATCCCGGCGGCCATCTTCACAAGGTAAGTATGAAGACGCCGGACCGCGGGGATTCGGGTAAGTACTATCTGTTTTGTTTTTTTTATCCCTGCAGGCACGGTACGGCATGGGTTATATGGTGCCACTGGAAACTGGACTTGAGGCTTGGGTTTCTGGGCTGTTTTCCAGTCCTTGTGACCTAAATGGAATCTGTCACCCAGGCAGGTGAGGACATACGAGCGGACGTACGTGCAAGAGCGCCCTTTATCATCAAAGTCCACAACTCTGGTATCTGCATGAATTCTATTTAAGTTATGAAAATAAGCACATAGACTGTATTACGGTCTAAAGTCAGGGGTTTAGATCAAGCCTGATGTTGCCATGATGCTCTGCTAATACAACACTTCTGTTGTTTCCAGTTGGGGAATTGTTAGAGCATTGTCAGTAATGGATACATAGGGAGCCGATCGGCACAGAAGGTTTGTCCCCTTATGTTCACCTTCTAGTAGGAAAAAAAATGAAATCCTTTTAGATGGCAGCACAGATTTGGTTTTCATGCACATTTTCCAGAATAGTTTCATAAAAAATGAGAAAATTAATGTGTGAACATAGCCATACACTGCCAGTTATTGTTCTGTGGTGGTCACAATACAGAGATGCTCCTCAAAAAGAGCCACTGTAACCCCAGTGATCACAGCAGTGTACTCCTCTCTACAAGTTGTAGAGCAGTGTCCCTCTCTCATTCTGACCCATAAGGCTAGGCAATGTAGTAACCCCAGAACTGTATTCACAGCACCTCCTTCTCCTACTAGTCACAGCAGTACCATTTTCCATCTTTTGTGATTAGTTACAGATATGTTTTTTCTCAGGAAGTCGCAGAAGTGTCTATTTCCCAGTAGTCACAGTAATTTCTTCCCTACCGTTCACCAGCATTCACAACAGTTTCTTTTCCTAGTTGCAGCAGTATCTAACCCTACACCCTTCCTCTAGTAGTCACAACAGTGTCTTTGCCCTCTACCAGTAGTCCCAACATCACCCCCTCTTTCCCTACAGTGGTGCCCATCCCTTTTCCGCAGTAGTCACAGCAGTGTCTATCCCTTCCCCCTAAATGTAATAGCAGTACTCTTCTCTTCCCCGATTAGTCACTGCAGGGCACCAGCATCGAAACCCAGGCTTTAGTATTAAACACCCTAACCATGTAACTATACACACATATATATTTATATACCTATAACCTAAAATAAAGTCATAGCACTCAGAACTGGATTGTTAAAAGGACGACATATTTATTTAAGGGGTTACAAAATAACATTACTTTAATAAACATCTTACATTTATAACCACCATAGACAAAGGGCTCAGTCTTAGAAACCCAAGCCTCAAGTCCAGTTTCCAGTGGCACCATATAACCCATGCCGTACCAAATAACACCCTAAAGATGTACCACAACTTCTGTCTCCCAGGGAGGAAACACGGCACAGCTTCTTCTCCAGACACATGCCGAGAACCCCACTCATTGCCAGCTGCTCCAGTTTCCTGCTAAAGCTTTGACCGTCCAATCTACTGGATCTCCAAGAGACATAGTAACACAGTAACCTATTAATCCTCCTATGTTGTTGATCCAGAAGAAGGCAAAAACCTCAAGAGGCAGGATCCAATTAGCCCTTTTGGGGGAAAATTCCTTCCCGACTCCCATGATGACACCAGGAGGATTTTCCAGAACCTGCTTGTTGGGAAACCACAACTAACCTTAGGATGAATTCAGGTGAGTACCATATACACCAATAGGGAAGGAGAAAAGGAAGAAACCATCACCATATTGAATCTGCCAGTATCCCATGTGTCTCCTGCTGCATCATTGGCCTCTCATTTCCTCAGTAGTCACAGAAGTATCTTGCACTCTTACTATTAGTAATCATGTCTTTCCCCCAGTAGTCACAGCAGTCTTCATCTTCCCTTTTCCTTTGTCCTCACAGTAGGGCTTCCTTTTTGTTTTGTTCCCTTTTGTATCTTAGTAGTATCGCTCCCATTTTCCTCCTTCTACTTAGCTTCCATACACTTCCTTAGCTGGCGAGGAACTACTGTACCTATAAGGAGTTTATCTCTTCCGACTGTACTTAGCTTCCGCTTCTGCATTAGTCTCTACTAATGGATATTGATGCACGTAGAGCACCTCTGTAATAATGTGTGCCCTCAAACACTTTGCGACAGCTTCCACTAAGACAGAGTGTTGCCCACATTCAGTACCCTCCTAGCACAATGCCCACATGCTTCCAATGCGTAATGGGAAAGCTCGCCTTGTCCACTATAGAATGAATCATTTAAGTCGTAGATATCATTTTTAGTACAATGCAAAAGTGTTTAATGAAATGCAAAAATATATAAAACCATTCTCTGATATGAAATTTGTAAAGCATGGCATTTCCTTGATCTTATGCTGCCGACACCTCGCTGGATACAATGCTGTAATGGTAGATAATTGCTCTAGATAATTGTTAGTTTATCCTTGGCCTGTTTATACAATTTCATTAGTTCCTATATTATGCATCACACTTCTATAAAACCACATTGTTAACAGTGACTACCATCTTTATAATCAAAAGCAATGACGGGATTGAAGGTCCATGATTTGCAAGAAATAGAGTTGAATATTGTGGTTTTTCCATCACAGACCCCCTGCATGTTGTGGGTTCTAGCCCCCACAGTGATGGGTGACACAGAAATCCTTCATCACTCACTATAATGAAGGGAGACTGATTTCAATTGCGACACCCACGCAGAAGATCCGCAGTTCAAGCCGCCCATAGGGAACCATTTGCGTCCACGCTTGAATTTACACATACGGAAAACAAATTGCACATGCTCCATCCTAGTGTGGATTCTGTGCGGATGGCTTCTATTGAAGTCAATGGAAGAGGTCCGATCCGAGGACTGTTAGCAATGTCAATTCCACAGCCAAGCATGAGTTTGAAAAAATGAAAAAAAAACTGTACTGCACATGTGCGCCTGCCGCCATTTTCGCACATATCCACAGTACAGAAAAAAGAAGACCCGGACAGGTACGCAGGGTCCTCGGCTGCGAGCAGGGGCGGATTCTGGGGTGGGCTCCCACATGCGAAATCCGAACCGCCCATGGACATGAGGCTAAAGGGTGCTTTTACACAGGACAATCTGTCGGGCAACAGATGCCCAACAGGTTGTCCCAGTGATAATCGTTCGTGTGCATCGCTGACTGTAGGGAGGCGGAGCGGGACGGGAATGGTTAATTGTAAATGCATGCACCTATTGAACTATGAACAAGAAGCCGTTCACTTCTTGTTTGTCAGTCAGTTTATGTATGTAGGAAACCGAACAACGAATTAGCCTGTGTAAACAGGCAAAGTTGGTCACTTATGATCGACTGCCTGCTTACTGTGAATGGAGAGAGCGGGTGGGCCAGAATGATCCCCGGCCATTCCACCTCTATCTATTCCCTAGTGATAATTGTTCCCGTGTAAAAGCACAGGACTGATTATCGTTGGAACGACCTATCGGGCATCTTGCAGGTCGTCCCGGGTAAAAGCACCTTTACTTCAAGTAAACCCTGCCCATATCAGGACTGCCCTTGAGCCTCCAAACTATTTGTATAGCTTGGCTTGGGGGGTATAAAGCCCTCAAGCAATGTTGTATGGTAAAGGTCAAAGGGTAGTTGTCAATCCTAAAGGGCCATTCACACCTCATTTTACCTTACTGGCTCTGTTTGAGCGATGGGAGCTTATGGATTCTGTCTACTTCCCACTTTTGGGGGTTCGGACAAACCCCAGAATGTAGTGAACAGTGTGGTGTGAATGGTTCCAGTGACACTTGGGTCCTGGTGTCTGTGGGTGCTTAAAAGCCCATGGTTCAAATATGGCTGTGGTGGTGATGGGCCCATATGCCAACATGACTGCTACAGGCAATCACACCAATTGCCGTACTGTACTGCATACCAATTAGGCCAGTGATTAGCTGCAGTGGTCTCATGTGTATACAGACACGCCACTGCTGCAGCCATGTACACAGAGCCTGGTGGGGAGCACCGAAGAAGCCATGCTGGAGCGGAAGGGGATCAAACCAGTGAGTATAACTTCTTTTTATAAATTTCATAACTTTTTCTACATTTAGGAAAAAAATGTTAATCCTAAACAATTAAAAATAAAATAAATAAATCTCGTTATTACTATAGGACCAACTTACTCCGCATTGCTTTCAAGTAATTTATTTATTACCCCCCACCAAGCTGGGTACTCATTTTACTATCCGGGAAGGGTGGAAGGCTGAGTCAACCTTGAGCTGGCTACCTGAACCAATGTGGGGGTTGAAGTCGCAACCTTCGGGTCGTGAGCAAGAGCTTAGGACTGCATTTCTGCTGTCTTAACAATCTGTGCCACACCTGCATACTGCTGACTTGGTTCAGGATATTAGTGAGTACCTGGTTCTCAGACTCTCACGGTGAAATGGGAAGGCCTGGGGGAAAAAAATGAAAAATTAGGGTAAAAAAGGTTTTTCCATTTTTTTCTAGAAAAATTGAAAAAAAAGTGAATATGTTCCTATCCAATGACAAATAATACGGTACTCAAACTATATAACATAAAAAATGGCTTTGGAAAAAAAAAAATTTCCCCAATTTTTCAGTTTTTTTTCCAGGCCTTCCCATCTCTACCTCGCCCATGCAATCTCACATGCTCAAAGTTGGCCTTCGAAATGAATCAGATGAAGTGATAGATGTTGCCTGTTTGTCAGTTGTTTGCCATAATAATGGTTAAATGTTTTGTAAATTGCAGACAAGAATTCATTGAAAAGTGGATCGGCTGTTTTAGCTTAATTAAACTTAATTTATTTGGCATGACTTTTATAGCAGAAGCCTAAAAGGGTTGTATTGTGTTTCCTTTTTTTTTTTACTTTTTTTTTGCGTCTGGCATCTTTCTGTCTCTTCAGGGCTGTACTCACTTGTTGACACAAAGCACAGTTGGATGTGCCAGCTTCTCTATGGCTGGCTTTAATTAACTATTTCATCCTTTTACAAAAATTAATTGCAGACTTGACCATTGGAAATGGTGCACGTTACCATGTATTTACAGGCCAGCATGCCACATATGCTGAAGACTATGCTCTCTCCAAGTGAATGAAGCGATCAGGCTGGCAGCAGCTGCTAATATGTACCATTCATTCCCAACTAGTTGGCACAGCAGACTAAGATCTAAGGCCTTATTCACACGACCATCTGAAGTGTTTCCAACATATTTGTTCAGGTGACCGATTTTTAGCCAAGTTTATACGCGGTCGGAAAAGAAGGGCGGGGGTGATTCCCCCGTCAATGTCAACTAGTGGTCCCTGCGCAAATATGCACGGTTTTTATGCAGACATGTGTGGAAAAAACACTCCTTTGCTGTGCAAATACGTTGTGCAGGGGCAGGCGTTTCTGTGTTTAGACTTGTGTGAAGCTGCCCTTACTGTATAGTTTGCATACACAAGTCATGCTCATTTGCACATGCAAAAAACACGCGAACGTGCTCCCATTGATTGCAATGGGCAATGAAGTTAATTAGATAAATATGTGCTTTTTTCGGGTGCAAGTACACAGGAAAATAATCAATGGGTTCTATTTTCCACGTTTTGCAGGCAGGATTTTCCCGCATGCAAAAACAAGCAAAAACAAGCAAAAACAAGCAAAAACAAGCTCATCTGTCGAAGCTTTTAATATGGACAGAAAATACGCCAGGCATAATTCAAAACAGCAGTTTAGCAATTTATTAAAGAAGCCATGATGATATTTTACAGGCACACCAAGCGACTGCTACGGGGCTCACAGGGCATGGTGGCCCGAAGCCGAATGGCACTTTTCCTGTCCCAGCCGCTGAACCTCTGCTCTATCCCCTCACTCCCCAGCTGCCAATGAGAATCTTCATACAAGCTCACTTGGATGCTGTCTGGAGCGCTGTGTGCATCATCTAACTCCTCCTCCTCCTACTGTAAGAGTAGGGTGTGCAGGAGGAGGAAGAGTCAGATAATGCTCAAAGCGCTCTTACCGGTGTCCATGTGACTTTGTGAGTTTGTATGAAGATTCTTACCGGCAGTTCAGTGAAGTGGGTCAGGGCCCAGATCCACCACTACTAATAGAAGGCCACAAAGGGGAATACTATTACTAAATGAGGACCAAAAAAAGAGAAACTATTACTAAGCAGGAGCTACGAAGGAGAAACTATTACTTAAGGCCCATTTGCACGCAAAGATAATCTTTCAAACAACTGAAAGGTTAAAAGATTTGGCGATCTATTTGCATCAATGGCCATTAACACTTTATCATCTTCATTTGCATGTAAAAGGGCCTGCATGACCTGTTTGCAGAGCCCAGTGTGTGATTAATCACCTGCCCAGCTGCATTGTTCTCTTCAAGGCCACCGGCAGATTACTATACTATCTGCTGACTCCCGTGAAGATAACAGTGTGAGGTTTATTGAGAGATACTTTAACTCTCACTAGCTGAGCAATGGATTTTAAGTTCAGCTTAACAGCATCGTTCAAGCGAAAACTGCACGATTCCCGCGTTTACATGTAGCAATTATCGCTCGGTCGTTTGAACAAATTTTGAGCAATAATCGTTAGATGTAAATGGGCCTTTAGCAGGTGCCACAAATTAAGACAATTATTATTAAGTGGGGACCACAGACAAGGACACTATTATTAAGTGGTGGCAACAGAGGGGGCACTATTAGTATTGGGAGTAATGGAGAGGAGCACTCTGGGCAGTGTCAGGGTGGGAAGAGTGTGTAGATATTGTGTGGCAGGAGGAATTCTTTATGATGGTCTGGATCTGGATAGAGTAAAAAAGAATGCAGACGGCACCAGAAACGACATCAGAGAAAACGTCACCTGTGATGACTGGAGGTATCCGCACTGTAATTACTATCACTGTGTAAAATTGATATCTAATAGAGATGAGCGAACCTACTCGGCCACGCCCCTTTTTCACCCGGGCACCGCGATTTTCGAGTACTTCCGTACTCGGGTGAAAAGATTCGGGGGGCGCCGTGGGTGAGTGGGGGGTTGCAGCGGGGAGTGGGGGGGAGAGGGAGAGAGAGAGGGCTCCCCCTGTTCCCCGCTGCTACCCCCCGCTCCGCCACGCCTCCCGGCGCCCCCCGAATTTTTTCACCCGAGTACGGAAGTACTCGAAAATCGCGGTGCTCGATCAAGTAATTACTCGAAACGAGTATGTTCGCTCATCTCTAATATCTAACTATTTATGGTGACTGCAATATTTCGAGCTTTACTGAAGCTGAGCTGATATATCTAAGCCCAATGTTTTATAAATGTTGCCAAATAGAATATATATATATATATATATATATATATATATATATATATATATATATTTCGTTTCTTTCTTGGGAGGGTGCCCAAATCAGATTTTCGCTACGGGGCCCCATGAGTTCTATGTACGCCCCTGGTGAAGTTATGACAGTGACAGTGCAAAACTACACAGCATACAGAAAGGTATGAAGGTAAGAAGTCATTCTAGGATTTGGCAATGTCTTATCCACATGATGTTAGAACAGCCATAAATCCAGGGTGTAAATCTGTTCTTTGATCCTCTGTCAACAGCTCAGGAGCCCTGGAGGCAGCTGTCAACACCCAATGTTAGCAGAGCTGCACCCTGCAATTCCGAAACATTTATGGGCCCAGCAATAAATGCTGATAACAAAAACATTGCTTAGTATCTCAGGCCTTGTGTACAATCCAAAGTTTCTCTTATTGACAGAACACATCAGAAAAACTTTTGGCTGTGGTTGTATGGCGGCTTTCTTCAACAAATAGCCCCTCATATGTCCTGTTAGCAGAAATGTCAACTCGAGTGAGCCCTTTAACTTGGTAATTCTCAACCAACGGGTCATGGGTGAAAATGGGCGTGGACTCTTTAAGGGGCGTGACTTGTAGCCATAACTTTTTTTTATTTGTGCAACAATATTGCTATACAAGGTCCTGTTGTTTATGGGGCAGGATTAAATACTCTGTGCACAAAAACCTCAGCATATGCTGGCCTTGTCTTATCAGAGATAGCCCCTTTCAGGACGCAACTGGTAAAAAGTTGACCACTATAAATCTTGCTCCCAAGGCTTCCAGCAAAAGTGCTGTATAACACATGTTCTGAGGTTTTCTAAATGCCGTTTGCATCAAGACATGCTTCACACCAAACAGTGTTTCTTGAGAAAAACAGATTTGTAAGTAACCAGGCTTTGTGTGCCTTTATTTAGTAGGCAAAACACCTGTGAAACCCACACTTCCAATCTCATCTCCTTAAAGGGAACCTGTCAGCACTTTTTCACACATTAAAATGCTAAAACCATTTGAGCGCTGATGACATGGGTTTTACAGAAGATATTGCATGTGTTATACAGATGCATGGAGCTTGAAAAGATTACTAAGGCATTGCTAAAGACCTGACTGTACACCAATCCACAATTATCTACAAGTGGAGAAAATTCAAGACTGTTACTACTCTTCTTAGGAGTGGCCATTCTGTGAAGATCACGCCAAGAGCACAAGTGGCAATCCGGAAGAACCCAAGGGTAACACTGTTGTTATCTGGCTATTCAAAGTGTACACTACATATGATTAAGTTCTTCTCCAAAATATCTCCATAGCTGACCTGACGGAGAACCGTAGTGTGGATATGTAAACATGCATTATCAAACCTAAACAGTAACCTTTTGATTAAAGAGACTGCCATATCAAAACAATCCCTGTCTCTGTGTCCTATTTTAAGGAGTTTTATATACTAAATTATCTGATATGTCATTGTGAAGACAGCATTGCTAGGTTTCAGTCAACTGTGCACTTGAACTTAGTATAAGCATAAGACAATGTTATGAGGTTATTGAGATTGCCACTCTGGATGCCTGCCAATCAGCTGATCCTCTGCCCTCTTCCGTTACACTTCCGGGTGCTTATTGCAGTAAGAGTCGGAAGCAGGGGCGTAACTATAGAGGATGCAGGGGATGCGGTTGCACCCAGGCCCAGGAGCCCTAAGGGGCCCAAAGGCCTTTCCTCTCCATATAGGGAGCCCAGTATTATGAAGAAAGCATTATAGTTGGGGGCCCTGTTACAGATTTTGCATTTGGGCCCAGAAGCTTCAAGTTACGCCTCTGGCCAGGAGTGTAATTGAAGGCATCATTCCCTTGATTTCAATAGGAGCAAAGCCTTCTATTACACTTTTGGCTCTGACCACAGATACAGACAGCTGACTGGGCTGCGCTGACAGCAGGCCAGAGGATCAGCTGGTTCTCAAGGATCTTGAGCAATGGACCCCCACTGATGAACTATTGATAATCTATTCTGAGGATAGGTCTTCAATAGGAAATGCCAGAAATACCCCATTAAGGTGGCCATATACCTTTTAATAGCTGTCAGAACAGCATGTGTTCTCAATAGCAAGAGTGCAATAAGCCGCCCCCAGTCACCACTTATGTCTTGGGTGTGTTCAAATTCACCACGCCCTGTTCCTCTTCCCTCTGACATCATCTGTTAAGAAAGAGTTGGCAAATCCCCATACCCACAAGATAGATGACTGGCACCGCCAAGCAAGTCCCAACAGCTTTGATATAGTCAAGGAACACTACTGATAACATCATCAATTCTTCAACTACTGAGAGTAAACTGAAAGATTGAGTAATTGCACAAAGAATAGTTTGTGGATTATAGGGAGCAGCTGCATAATTCTCCTCATTGATATGTATTCTGAGCCTTCTCCAGCAGTAAGTCTCCCAATATTAGCCTCCAGGACATACAGTATAGGCAAATTTGTAAGGGGCTTGAAATTTATGTTCCCTGTAAGGGGGATGAAAAAGTTAACTTAGAGTAATTGGTTAATTGGTTCCCCTGGAGCCAAAGAGGTCCTGTTGGGCGGTGAGGATATCTCTGTCTGTATGAACCAGAAAGGCAGCTGCATTGACATCTGGTTGCCCTGCAGGCCTGAGATGTGGCCTGGTATCACAGCCCTGGACTAGTCTAGACTGGGTGGGGTAGACAGTTGGAGGGGAGGCATGGAGGGGGCCATTGATAGTAAGGGGCTTCTGTCAAATGAGTGAATGTGGAAATGTTGAGTGAACCTAGAAAGAAGTCTGTGTGTCCCAATGTGAGATTACTTAGTGAGTGCTATTCTTATAGCAAACTTTTGAGTGGGCACAACCTATGAGATGCAAGGTTGGCAGGAGAAAGAATTGTTGCCAGATACACAGTGGATATTAAGAGGTTGGTGGGAGACTGTGTAGCAAAATATGGGCATATCCACTTAGACCAGCGTACCAGATTATAGTAAGAGAGACGGGCTATACGTGCCCTAATCCAGGCTCCACTTCCTTTTTGAAAAAGTCGATAGATACAGCAGTTCCAGCAGCACTCTCAAATCACCAATATAGGCAGGTACCATGCGATACACGCCAAGGGGATGGATCAGGACTCCAAACAAGACACTCTCAGACAAAAAATGATCCAAGGCAGCATCAACAGGTGATTTTAAAACATAACCATGATGGATAGACTTTTTATTGCACACCACAACAGCAGCAACGTTTCGATCCCCAGAGTAGCAGGGTCTTGACAGTAAGTACTGCTCCGCTTGTTATTTTAAGATGCTTGGTGCTATTGAATCAATGTTGTCCAGTAACCAGGCAACCCCTTTTACGCTTTCCAATCCACTGTCTGACGTCTAAAGACATTCTGATTGAAGGCTGTAGAGCTCCGATGTCAGAAAACATCCGGCAGGGTATTCTTACTGTAGATTACTTGCCGATCTGTTGTCGGGGGCCTCTCCAGCATGTCCCATACCGCAATACTGGCTCTAGCCAGCAGATGGCGCCATTGTATAATGGCAGAAAGAGAAAGCCCCCTAGGAGACCCTGAATCCAAAATTGGATTGAAAAGGGTTAAATGGGAACCTCATGATGGAAGATAACTCATGTTACAGATTACTAGTGTCCCTCTAGATCACCAAATAGTAAGTAACAGGTTTTTATTGAGGACTTGGAAAAGTAACTGTGTGCTTAGTGCTGTTTATACAGTATATACCCTTTACATTCATTACATTACTCTTTCATTCTGAATTCATTATGAATTATCTAAAACTAGAAATTGCGACCTGACAAAGCATGATGGGACTGCGCAACTACACGGCCATGTGTCTGCTTTATTTACTCCAGTAATAGGAAATTCCTTTCAGTTTATGGATAGAAATTCTTTTCCCATAAATACTTTATAGATTTGCTTTGGTGATTGTATGACTTTTTATTACTAGAATTACTATTCGCTGAAAATAACTTAAAATTATTTGTACCATACAGAATAGGTTAGACAGACATTCAGCAGCCTACCGTCACTGATCAGTAACCAACAATACGCTATATATCATCTGGAAGACTGAATAGAATAAACTGTGGGGGGAAAAGATGTATCATTGTTATCGTAGAGAGCTGCAATTCATTTTATCTAACGCTTAAAGGGGTATTCCAACTGTCAGACTTTTTTTTTCAATTTTCACCCATCTACTGGAATGGGTGAATGCTGGTTTTCTCAATGGCGAAGGCAGATAGCCGAGTTCAATGGGGCAGACAGTCTAGCACAGTGCTCGGCGATTTCTGTCTGCCCCATAGAAATGAATAGAGTGGCACCGCTCCATTCATTTCAGTGTGGCAGACAGAGAGCTAAGCACAGCACTCGGCTATCAACCTATGCCATTGAGAGGATTGGAGCCAATTCTGCGCATGTGCAACCAGCGACTCCATTCCTCACTACACTACAGAAATGCGACAATGTATCTAGGGGGGGATATAGGTACTCCAGCGGTTAGCCACCCACCGATCTATCAGTTTTCATCCATCAGCAGATGAGTGGAAACTGAAAATAACATCTCAAGAATACCCCTTTAACTACTAAATAACTTTCTAATGCACTTTGTTATTCAATCGATCAATTTTTTTTGCATTCTACTTGCTGTAATAAAGTTCCAGAGTTTAAGCAGGGGCGACCAGCAGGTTCTCGGATGGGGGGTCTGCAGGTACCTGGGCTGTGGCAGGAGGGGTATCGCACTCCAGCCCATACCGGGAGTAATGGGCTTCGTCACATGGATGGCACATCATAGAGAGAGGCCTGCGGTGGGATGGATACTGAACATAGGCCTACATATTCGATGCTTCAAATGATTTACTTAAGAAAACATAGAGCCCTCATTTCTTCACTTATTTTCTGGGAAAACCCCATTTGGACATGTCGTTTTCTTGCCACAAAAAAGATGATAAAAAAGCAACAGAAACAAAAGGATAAAAAAAATGAGACCAGCCTTTTATCAGTTTTATTGACACACATACAGTTCTCACATGGAAACATAACAGACTTTTACACATGTACACGAATATTTCACGAGGTCCTTTAGATCCCATAAAACTTATATAGATGAACCAATAACATGAGATCCGCTTCATTAATGTGAGAGGCGCCTGCCAGTCTGTGACCTGACGCAGGTTTATCTATTCCCTTTAACTAGCAAGTTGAGAACTTTCCATTCACCTGATAAAGAAGAGGGAGCATTCAGGGCTGCGATCCTGTCTGCACACGTCCACTATTCGCTTGCATCTGTCCAAAGATGGGGAGAGTTATTTTCGGACTTATTCATATTGAAAATCTAGATAATTACGGTATATGTCATTCATTTTTAACCCTTTGCAATACAGTTTTGGATTCAGGGTTTCCTAGGGGGGGCTTTCTTTTTCTGCCATTATACAATGGTGCCATCTGCTGGCTAGAGCCAGTACTGCAGTATGTGACATGCTGGAGAGGCCCCCGACAACAAGGCGGCCAGCAATATATAGTAAGAATACCTTACCGGACATCTTCCCACATCAGAGCTGCACAGGCTTCAATCAGAATGTAGGAAGACGTCAAACAGTGGATTGGAAAGGGTTAAAGGAACTTTGAGTATGTTAACCAAAGGTCAAAGATTTTATAGCTCATCAGTACAATATATCACACTAGCAAGGAACATATGACTCCTGCAAACAGTGTGGTAGATTTACTATTACTGTCTAATTAGTGTAAAATTCGGCTATGTTCATACTAGCATATTTTTTTGGGTTGGGAACTGCCAGTAAAAATTCACCGACAGCACACGGCCCTATTATAGCTTATAAGGCTATGTGTTTCTTCACATGGACCCATGGTCTGCGTGAAAAAGCTCATGGCATGCCTAATTCCTGTCCTTTTAACTAATCTATTAGTTGGCTTAGTTCACACCAAATTTTGTGCCAAAATTTAGAGCAAAGTTTGCCACATGATGTTGCATTTAGGTCACATCCCTTTGTGGTATGAGGCTAAAAAAGTTTTCCAAAAATGTCTAAAATGATAAAATGTGGTGCAAGGCATGGAAGACAATTTTTGGGGCAATTTGCTCCAGAAGACTTTAGACTTTTCAATAATAAATCTGCAGCATTATATCCGGCTAATGTCAACAAATAACCAGTAAAGATGGGGAGAAGCTCTCTTGGTGTCAGATGAACAATCGTATGTTTAACCCTATAGTGACCAACCATACGTGTTTTTACGGGGTCCTGAAAAACCTTAGGCTAGACACAGATGTAGCAGTTGTTAATAGAACTGATGGATCGTGATAACTTGATTCACATCATTGTAGTACATTTTAGTTAAAGAGAATCTGTAACCTGCCTGAAGCATCAAAAACTAACTTTATAATAGTGGTATTAACCCCTTGAGTGGCACGCCCGGAAATTTTCCAGGACTAGCTCCACTGCCCATAGTCACATAGCCCGGAAGATTTCTGGGCTATGTTTTACTATGGGACCGTGCAGAACACAATGCCATAAGCTGTGGCATTGTGTTCTGCATACACAACACCTGCACAGTCCCACAGAGAATCAGTGCAAGACTTTAAAAAAAGAAGTGGGAAGATATAACCCATCTGCCGGCAACTTACCGCCTCTATTTTTTTAACTGTCAGAAGCCGACCGATGGTCGCCATGGCAGGGAGAGCTGGTGATCGGATGTCAGATGATAGCCAGGCACCAGCTCTTACAGCAGAGAACGGAGAAAACCTCCGATCTCCGCTGTTTAACCCTTTACACGCCACGGTCTGTGAGACCACAGCATGTAAAGGGCTGAAAGAGGAAGGGGGCTCCCTCTGTCACCATCAGACAGCTCTACCTGCCATCGGCTTGTCAGAAGCCGGCCGATGGTCCCCGTGGCAGGGAGAGCTGGTGATCAGCTGTCAGATGATAGCCAGGCACCAGCTGTTACAGCGGTGAATGGGGAAAACCTCCGATCTCCGCTGTTTAACCCTTTACATGCCATGGTTTGTGCGACCGCAGCATGTAAAGGGCTGACAAAGGAAGGGGGCTCCCTGTGTCACCATCGGACCCCCTGCAAAGGGATCAGGGGGTCCTTATGGGTCTCTGTGGCACCCAGAAGCTTGAATATAGCCTCCGGGTCTGCCAGCTAAATTAGGCTATGACGCTCATACTCTGTCTGAGCATCATAGCCTGTCTAATACCCTTCTAGGACTCAGCATAGCAGAGCATTGGAAGAATTTAAAAAAAGTATTATGCAAGTCCCCTAAAGGGACAAAAAATTTTAAAAAAGTTAAAAAGTAAGAAAAAAATAGTAAAATAAAAAATGCCAAAACTCTATCTTTCTCTCTTTAGGACTCATGTCCACGGGCGAGTTGGGTTCCGTGGGTGGGAGCCCCGCCGTGGGGTCCCACCCTGCCCGCGGCATGAGGACATTATTTACCAGTCCAAATGCGTGCAGGTTGTCTGGCCTCTCCTCTGTGCATGTGGGCGGGCCCGTCAGTCAGCACACACCCCGCAGATGCGCTGTGATTTTTATTTTTCTTTTAAATCTCCTGCTTTCCCACGGGACCCACAGTAGACCCAGAGTGACAGTTCCGGGTGTGCCACAGATCGAACGGCTTCCACTGACTTCAATGAAAACCATCCCTGCGGGACCTGTGGCGAAGTGGAGCATGCTGCCATTTGTTTTCCGGATCGTATTCTGACAACCATAACTTTTACATTTTTTTATCGAGGGCTCATTTTTTGCGGGACATCTTGTAGTTTCCACTCTATGATTTTGGAGTACATACGACTTTTTGATTGCATTTTATTACATTTTTTCCTTAGAATTGGGGTAACGAAAAAAACCCACAATTCTGGCATTGTTTTTGTTTCCTGTATACGTTCACCATGCAGGGTAAATAATTGATTGCTTTGATAGATCAGACTTTTATGGACACAGTGATACCAAATATGTTTTTTTTTTTTTTTTTATTTAGATTCTTTTATTATAAATATGGCAAAGAGGTTTTTTTCACTTTTATTTACCTTTTTATTTTTTGAATTGCTAAAACTTTTTAAACTGATCTTTACATTTGTTTTAGTCCCTATAGGGGATATAAACTTGCAATACTTTGACTGCAATCTGCAATGGTAGAGCTGGGGGCTTTCAGAAGGCACCTGGCTGCCATGGCAACTGCACGCACAATGGTAGAGTGAACACACAAGACTGAAAATATCCTGTGGATAGCTGATAAATGTCTATGGTAAGAAAACCCTTTAAAGTTGCAGTTTGCACTGCTGCCCACTAGGTGGCAGCAGAAGACTATACAGAACATCATTTATACTATAACTACTTGAAGAACAATTTTCTGTATTTTACATTTCTTTTCGTATGTAAATCTGGTTCATATATGCATCCTCTATACTTATTAACATGTTGGCCAATTAGTTATGTGGGGTGCTATGTAACGCTTGTACTGTAAAATGAAAGTGTAGCTAAACTGTAAACCTCTGACATGTCATAGTGACATGGCAGATGTTTTCATCCATGGGGGCCCGCAACCTGAGACCCCCAGCACTTGCCAAAACACACAGACAGAAGCACTGATCTGAGTGTTGTGCCTAATTGGCTGTCATTGGCAAGTGGTGTCCAGACTCAATAGACTTTCTAAGAAGCATGTACACTGCTCTGAGCAAACTTGAAAATAGCCAAACAGGCACAGCTCTCACATGAGCGCTTCTGCCCATTCGTGTTAGAGATCGGTGGGGGTCTCAGCTCCCGGACCCCACTGATCAAGACTTCCTACATGTGGCTATGACATGCAGAAGTTTTTAAAAAGTTTAGTTACACTTTAAAGTTTGATTGTGCACCTTGGAAGAAACTCAGGACTCAGACTCCATTGCAGCATTTCCTTCTCTTCTGTGCAGGAAAAGAAACCTATACTGACTGGCTATCTAGTCTCCTCCACAGACAGGGGCTGAGTTGATATGAGATGCCAAAGAGTTCTTAGTTCAGATATACCAGAAGATATAACATGTGCTTCTACTTCAGCAGGATTAAAGAGAAAACCTGCAGCGTCCAAGTCCAGGTCCAAGTTTCCAGATGACAAGTCTTTACATCTCAGTTTGGCAAGAGAATACCTTCTACTAATACCCCAATGTGGCATGTGGTCATGCCCAGCTATGAGGAGCAACATACAGTTTGGTGCCCAAAGAATAAGAAACAATATAACACCTCCTTGCAATTATATAACAATGCCAGTAACGCCATCACCATTCACTGAAAAATCCATATACTGTATAGCGTGTAAGCAGCAATGCCATACAATGCAAATCCCACCATGCAGTGCTCAAATAATACCATACAGTGACCAAACAACAGCTCCATACATAACGAGTAGTCTAATAACTGTGTTATAGTAGGTCTAAATAATACTGCTATATTTGTAAGGGGTCAGAAAAAGTTAAAGGGGTTATCCGGGACTTCACTATTAATGACGTATCTCAGGATAGGTCATCAGTAGTTGATTGGCAGGGGCCTGCAGCTTGGGATCCCTGTTGATCAGCTGACATCAGGCCAGCAGACATTATGGACAGCGCTAGTAGCAGACAGGTCTGTCCGCAGTACAGCAGCTTGGGTTGGTATTGTAACACCAACTGAACCTTATCTGAAGTCACTTCTGAAAGAAGTACCAGCTGGACCATTCACTTTCCGATTCTCTTTCATTATTTGAGAGACAGTGAAGAACAGAATTTTCCATTGCTTGAGGACAAGAAAGCTGCCTCATTGCATTTAAGGAAAACTTCACACCTCCTAAGTTTTGAACAATCAAAGAATGGACAACTTTAGCAGCATGCATGGCATGAAAATGTTTATGAGTGCCAATTTGGAGCTAAGCCACAATACCTGCATCCCATAGCAGTAATAGTGACCCCCCAATAATAGGATATTTCTAAATAATAGTCAGAAAAGTCAGCTACCAGCTCTACACAGTAATAGCAATGACAGTGCAGTTACCTCAGTGATCACAGGTGGCGTTTCCTCTGATTGGCGTCATCCGTTTTTCTTCTCTACCTGAGTCCAGATTGCCATGAAGAATTTTTCATGTCATGGCTCATTTCTGCGTATTGTCCAGAATCCAGATCCTACTACTACCCTCCAAGAACCTCTCAGTACCATTGCCCCCTAAACACTAGTGCCCCCTCTGTGGCTTGGACTGACTAATATTGCCCATGCTTAATTATAGTGCCCCCTCTGCAGCCCATTGTGTTCTTAACTATGGCTCCATTGTACTCCACCCCGTGCTCTAATTACACTGCCCCACCACCAGGCCCCACTACAGAAACAGTCTTCATCTGGTTTATGGGACGTCACGGGGGCTGCAGCCAATAACAAAGCTCAGTGAAGACTTTAATCTGAGGGTCCAGGGTTCAAGCCCCTGTTCAGGCGTATTTGTTGGCTAATCCAAGCTGTCAATTGTTCTTGTTAACCGTAGGGTAAAGGGCTGTACTTTAAATACTTTGTGAAGTTTATGAAGATTAGCTTCTACTTCATTGTTTTGTTTTCTTACCTTTCTCTGGATCAACATTGGAGGCTGGGGGGGCTATAGACTGATCTGGATGGATATGTATTTTTCCGGCGTATATACTATGTTACTATGCTACAATGTTACTATGAAGGGGTTGTACCGAGATGGTACAATTCGGACAATCCCTTTAATGCTAAATCTCTATCAAGGTTCGTCACCTACCCTGTGCCATTTATAACCAGGGCCTGAGTGCAACTGCTACCTCTGCATCCCCTATAGTTACACCCCTGGAACTTCTGCAGATTCTTCAGAAGTTAAAGACTTCATCTTACTCCACGCTAACTCTCAAGGCTCATTCCCACAGGTCCTTAGTGACATCCTGGGTATAACTAGCTAGAGTCAGATTTGCCAAGCTATTACTATACATGGGCATTTCCTAACACACTAGAGATTGTGCATATCAATCGCCGTCTCAGCCCTTACTGGTAGTGTGCTCTCTAAGTCAGTCAGTTATAGCTGACCTTGTGTCTGCCACCTAAACCCTGTCCATACTAAGAATGATGAGGAATAAGTACATTTCACTTCTCCAAACATTTACTTTCCTCAAATCTGTACTATTTGCAAATAACATATTATTAAGCAGATAATATTCTAACAGTTCCTCCATCTCTTAAAGGGAACTTCTCAGGTCCTATCATCACCATATAGTTTATGGGTTGATAGGGCAGGGGCCACTGAATCTGCGGTGTGCTTTTTATACTCACCTGCCTCCTTGTTCCTTTGCTGTCCACCCAGCAAGCTGCTGCTTGTTGCATGCATCGGACACATGTTCAGTGCATGTACACACACTAAATGGAGAGCAGCAGCTTGCTGGGTGGACAGCAAAGGAGCAAGGAGGCAGGTGAGTATAAAAAGCACACCGCAGATTCAGTGGCCCCTGCCCTATCAACCCATAAACTATATGGTGATGATAGGACCTGAGAAGTTCCCTTTAAGAGATGGAGGAAACAGTTTAGGGTGATCACAGAACCTCTAACTATTGAGGATTATTGATAGGCCTTCAATGGATAATTGGCTGGGCTCCACCATTCAGGACCCCACTGATCAACTGTTCTTTGAGCAGCTGTCAGTGTGTATGAAGCAGGAGACAGACAGCTCTGCATACATGCAGCAGCCCAAGATGGTAGGCACACCTCTCATTCAATTCATTTCTCCAGTCGCTCTGGGGTCCCGAGAGGCAGACCCCTGGAAAGGACCTATACAAGCTGGGTAAAGACCAGTCAAGAGTATAAGTGCTGCGGTAAGGCCAAGCAATGCAGGAACCGGAGTACAGTGCGGGCACAGCTTTACAAAAACATATATACTTTTATTACAACCAAGGACTGTTGAGAAAAATTGGTTATGCAGGTCCGGAAAAAAGGGGCAGTAGAAGATATTGTGTCATGTCAACACTAGAGTTTCAACCTTGGCTATACTATCTAATAATCTCGACACGTAGAAACAGATTTCACACTCTACAATTGGTACAAACAAGTGTAATAACGTATTCTGTGAACTGAGCAAGTAAAGTCTCTGCAGGCAATATGAACTCATCTATGACGCAATGCCACACACACAGTCTTATGTTAACAAAGAGGCCGACCGAAGAACCTGTACAAATACGACTTGCAGATAGGATTTTAACACAAAGTCCTGGCTTGCCTCTAAGTCAGTGAAAGTACATTACTGCATGCATGAGCTAATACACAATATATCCCTGTTCTTATCTACCATGTTTCCCCCCAAAATAAGACCCTGTCTTATATTAATTTTTGCCCCAAAAGAGGTACTAGGTCTTATTTTTGGAGCATGTGTTATTATACTCGCCTAGCAGGCAGGGTCCACGTCCCTCTCCACAGCTCCGATGTGCTTCCTGCAGTCCTCGGACACTCATGATTGGTTCTTCGACCGCTGCTCAGCCAATCAATGCATCACTGGATGAAGCAATGTGGTAGCTGTGAATATTTTATCCAGCACTGCATTGATTGGCTAAGCAGCGGTCAAAGAACCAGTCACAGGCATCGCTTCCTTGAGGTGGGATTTATGAATACTGTAACCAGAAAGTGATGATGTATGAGCGGCCGAGGACTGCGGGGAACAACGCTGAACCTCTAAGGCCTCATGTCCATGGGGAAAATCAGGCCCGCTACGGATTCTCCATGGAGAATCCGTAGTGGGTCCCTCCTGCCCCGTGGACTAAGCGCTTAAAATAAGAATTAACTTACCTATCGCCCGCTCCGGATCTTCCCTTTGCCGCGGTGTCATCTTCTCTGCATCCCGGCCGGATCTTCTTTCTTTGGCCCGGCGGATGCGCAGGGCACGTCGGTTGCGTGCCCCGCGCATGCGCTGGCCCGAAGAAAAAAGATCCGGCCGCGACGGAGAGAAGATGGAGCCGTGGCAAAGGGAAGATCCGGAGCAGGTGAGTAAATTCTGATTTTTGTCTCCCGCGGATCCGGACGGCTTCCATAGGCTTCAATAGAAGCCCGCGGGAGACCCGCACGAAAATGGAGCATGGTCCAGATTTTTTCATGCTCCATTTTAAAAAAAATCACTTTTATTGACCATCCGCGGGTATTTATCTACCCACGGGTGGTCAATGCATCCCTATGGGATGCGGATCCGCCGGCAGAAGAGTTAAAATCGGCTGCGGATTTTAATTCTTCTTTTGCCCGTGGACATGAGGCCTAAGAGAGCAGCGGGAGGGACCTGGACCGAGCCTGCTAGGTAATGTATTTTTTTTATATAGTGTAAATTAGGGCTTATTTTAGGGGTAGGGCTTATATTTCAAGCCTCTCTGGAAATTAGGATAGCGCTTATTTTCGAGGTAGGTCCTTTTTGGGGGGAAACGGGGTAGCAAGCTTGCTTACTATCTAATCCCAGTTGTTCGTGTACACACTCTCAGTTAATATAGAGGTCTGTCCTCACTCACAATATCTGATGTTCTCTGTTTTGTTGTCGGGTTAATAACACCTCTGAAATCCCTTGACGATCTCCGACCTGTGTGTAATGAAATGATACTGGTAGATTGTCATCCATCATTGCCTATCCATCTTCCATCTTTCTGGTCGGGGAAAAGTTGAGTCGATCTAGACCGATGGTTTGGGATTCCATCTAGCAGGACGGCGGACGTGTGACTTAAAGAAGGCTTTACAACTGAGGTGGATCCTCTCTCTAAAAGTTGTCAGACCCAGGAGTTACATCTAACGCAAGACTGTCCACCTCCTTTCTGCATGCTCCGCCATGTAGGACTATTTGAAACAGCTTCATAGGCCGGTAATATCTATTATTGTATACCTTTTCTTTTTCATACTGTTTGTGTTTATTTGTATGTTTCTTACCTTTTTGTAAATATCTCCTCTTGTATATTTTTATCTAAGCACTCTTAAACGTTTTTAAAATAAAGCTAAAAACTTTATTAGTTGTCCTTGAACACTTTAAGTGATCCATAACCCTGAAGTCTGTTAGTCGTGTGTCGGCTGGTGGAAACTGAGGTGGCTGACCTGTCAGAAATGGTCAGTGGTAGCAGCAGAGTGTGTTGGGGCATGGTGGGAAGTTCATGGTGGGCTTCATCTTGCATGAGTGCAGGAACAGGGGAGCTGAAAATAAGTTGACCCTGTGGTCTGCCCCTCGGTGCCATATGTCACAGGTTGATGACTGTCGGACCCATGTAATCCTGTTACTATGACCTCTTAAATGATATGTCCTCCTCCGTGGCAGTCTCAGATGTCATACCTCTGTTATTCAGCTTTGGGAATCTGCAACACGAACGTCTGCAGCAGAGCTCTCTCTCAGTAGTCTTTCTTGACACAGGGTCTGCGCAGGAAGCAGGATCCGGCCCGCACAACCGTAATCAATCCTCAGCCGTATTCCACTTTAAGAGTCTCTCTTTCACACCGTCTTCCTGACACTCAATAATAGGAATTTGTGCCAGTCCCGATAACGAAGTCTCATTGTGGCGCCAAACCGTTTGAATATTTGCTCGTCCAATGCACCCCCTACATAAGGACCATGGCTCCCCCTACATAAGGTAGGTGAAGGTAAAGTCCCCTGGTGCAAGCACCGAGTCATTACTGACTCCTAGGGTGATGTCATATCGTGACGTTTTCTTGACAGACTGTTTTTGCGGGGTGGTTTGCCATTGCCTTCCCCAGTCATCTACATAAGGACCTGTACATTCAACTCACCCAGATTAAAAAGTGTTGGACAGAGTCAAAGTTGTCAAAACTCTTTAATATTGTGAAATTTAACTAGAAAGTTTTATTCCAAAGTTATTTATGGTATTTTGTCTTTACCCAAAGTTGTAACATTGCATGGCAGGAGTGTCCATGTGTGAGGAGGCATGGTTTGCACCAGGAGCACGGGGACATGCTATAAGAAGTGGGTTCCTGTGCAAAGGAGTGGTTGCTGAGCTGTGACAGCAATAAGCAGAGTTGTGCAGTGTGCGCATGTTGCGGAGGAGCTGATGCTGTGTGCTCCCATGTAAGAGTCCTGCAGTTGATGAGAGAGCAGATGAAACAAGTATTATGGTGTATTACCCTTAAGGTTGGGTTTACACGGGTCATATTCCCGGCGGAAATCTTGTGATTTTGCCACAGGGAAAAACCGTGAGATTTCCGCCGGGAAAGCACAGCTTCAAAAACTTACAGCATCTAGCTGGGGGTTTTGGAGCGTCTTGGCCGCATGCTTTTCCATTGCAGCCATCTCTGCCATGGAAAGGAGTACAGCCTCAAGGGGAAAAAAATTAAATAAAAATAGACATGCTGCGGCTGGGGAATCCGCGCCGCAGCGCCAGCTTCTGCCGGCTTTGTCACGACGGATTGGCCGTCCCGTGTGGATGAGATTTTTTACGAATCTCATCCATATGGCTGGCTAATCTCGGTATTAGCGTCCACAGGCAAATTTGCCGCAGCGAAATCCTGCACGGAATTTCCGTGGCAAATCCGCCCTGTGTGAACCCAGCCTAAGAGTGCTTTCCATTGCCTGGGTGGGACCGAATTTCCTGGAAGAATGAATGCCCACTGAGTAAAGGCTGCTGAAGTAGTATATGAAGAGTGAACATTTGTCATTATCTGTTATTTTACTCCGCCATCTTGTCTGACCCAATGAGTCATCAGCCATGTCCGGTATGACTTTCTAAATTTGCATTATCTCCACTAGCCTGCAGTTAGCTTACACCCTGCCAATCACCTATTGATGATTGATCTTCAGGATAAGTGATCAGTAGTTAAGAGGTGGACATGAAGTGGGACCAGTAGTGGATGGTTCCTCAGCTATATGCCCACTGGACCTGGTCGGTGTAGGCACCCTTTGCTTGGGCTTACCTTGGCTTGTTGACTGAGATCTCTCCTCCAAGATCATTACTGGTAGGGCAACTAACTCCCCCTCTGGCTCGGACCAGACCCGTTCCATGGTAGACCTGGTTTGGACATGTGCCCAGCTGCTCAGGATAACCTGAGGGGCTTGGGTAAATGTTTCATTAGGCAATTGGGAAGCCACCTTAGGAAACCAACTGGAACCGTCTTGAACAGGAACAAACTCAAGGGTCTTAATGTTTTGGAAAATGGCAATATTGAACAGGAGACAACAGAGGAGGCAGTCTCTTTAACTATCCGGGTAACCTGGATTCACAGTAGTTGTTTTAAAAGCTTTGCTGGTGGCTCCAAGATCCATTGGACCCGATGGAATTTATGCTCACAGGAGAAACTTTCCAAATGCCACAAGGCACTCCTCTCTCACTTCCACTCAATCCTGCCTAAGAACTTCCTCATCCCTACTTCTCTGTTCCTGTCCCTTAATGGCACAACAGCCAATAATTAACAGACACGGTGCAAACCATTTAAAGCACAGATAGTCAACCCCTTTAAACTTCTGACCATTGCCTCAAATCTATATGAAAATTTACTGTATATCAGTGAAAACAGATGGTCCTGATCAGCAATGTCCCACCCATTCTTTTTTTGAACCGGTTTGCTTTGATCTTGACAATATTTAACTAGAAACCTCTTAAAGGGAACTTGTCACCTACTTCATACTACCTTCTCTGAGAGCAGCATGCAGCAGTGACAGGCGTGCTGGTGTCATCAGTGCATTTGTCATGTCTGTATATATTGTAGTTTGGCCCAAACTTACATTCCATTCTTTAAAGTATCAAAGTATTAATTGAATTTTAGCAGAAGGAAATAAAAGGAAAAAAGGGTATAAGAACAAAGAGATTGATTCATCAGCGTATGCGGATTACATGCTGCATTCGAATGAAAAAGATGAGCTATGATGAAAAAGATAAATCCGACAGTGATAAGCGAGATATTAGCACTGCATATAACAATAACCGTATTTCCTTGTAACAATAAAAAGAAGAACAATGACAAGAGTTCCGGTTTCAAGAGGGAACTACGACACAAAAAGCTTTTGCTGCTCCATGGTAAAAATAAATGCAGAGTAGAATAGACGTCTGTCGCTAACAAAGTATTTTTCTTTTGTTGATGGTACACTGTTAGAGGGACAGGTAGTAGGTGTAATTTGGGGGGTGGAGTGGCAATTATCAAGGCTGTCCATATTCTACCAAAAAGATCTTTAGTATCTGAATAGAGATGAGCGAGTATACTCGCTAAAGGCAATTGCTCGAGCGAGCATTGCCTTTAGCGAGTATCTCCCCGCTCGAGACTGAAGGTTCGGGTGCCGGCAGCGGGCAGGGAGCTGCGGGGGAGAGCGGGGAGGAACGGAGGGGAGATCTCTCTCCCTCTCTCCTCCCCCCCCCCCCCCCCCCCCCCCCCCCCCGCTCTCTCCTGCTTACTGCCACTACTCATCGCTCCCCTGCGCCGGCACCCGAACCTTCAGTCTCGAGCGGGGAGATACTCGCTAAAGGCAATGCTCGCTCGAGCAATTGCCTTTAGCGAGTATACTCGCTCATCTCTATATCTGAACCAATAGCCCGAATCATTTCACATAGTAGGATCTGATTCACCCATTGGCCACAGCCAGTCTCCATTTGTCTCCATCAGTCTCAATATGTGTTCAAGTGGCCAATTGAAGCAATTTGTACTGTGGATTTGTTTGGCTATGGGGGCTTCTCCCCCAACAAGTAGATTGCGGGGTTATGGATCGCCCTAGAATCTTAGCAATCACATGGCTTATGTCACTCCATAACCTGCACACTTTACTACAGGTCCACCATATATGAAAAACGGTACCCAGATTACCACATTGTTTAAAGCAGTAAGGCAGTACGAGTGGGTAAGATCTGTAGACCTTAAGGCCACTCTGTTTTTACCGCGATGTTTATCTATGTTTCAAACGCTCGTTACTGCGTTCCAACGGCGCTTTTTAATGCACCCAATCATTCAAGTGCGGGTCTACGAGGCTGCATTAAAAACAATAGGAGTGTTGTACTGCGATTACCCCGGCGTTCACAACGCTGCGGTAATCGAGGTAAGAAGTGTATGTGTGAAAGTGGTCTAAGAGTAGTGGTGAGCGGTTAGTGGAATAATCAGATTGTGTCCGTATCGGCAAACCAAACTGTTAGCTGCATAAGGCCTGCAAATAATTTGCAGTGGCTGGACTGGCAACTTTGAACGACAATATTCCCCCTGCTAAGGCCCCCTGCACATGGGCGGAAATTCTACGGTGGGATTTCCTGCAGAATTTCCGCCCATGGAAGCTGCCATAGGATTACGTTAGAAAACGCAATCCTAGGCAGACGGACGCGATTTGTCCGCGCGAAATCATGCACGGAAAACAAATCACAGCATGCAGTATTTCTATGCGGGGCTCGCAGAGAAATGTCACTTCCCAGCCACTGGCTCTGCTCTGCGCATGCGCTGGCTGGCTGGCAGCCGGCACATCAAAGAGCCGGAGCCGTGGGAGAGGTGAATTCTCGCAGAGGGATCCGACCCTGCCATCTGCAGGCAGCCTAAGGGCGAGCACCCACTGGCGTTTTTTTACCTGCGTTTTGCGTTTTGCGTTTTGCGTTTTTCCTGCACAGGCATAGAGATAACATGTGTTCCTGTCCACTGGCGTTTTTTTTGCGTTGCGTTTGCGTTTTTAACATAGGAGCTGTCAGTTGCATATGTGTCCTTATTTTTCTCCATGGAAATTAATGGAAAAGCCGCGAAAACGCCGCGAAAACGCCGCGAAAAACGCAGCGGAAAGTGGGCGGAAAAACCGCGGGAGACGCGGCGAAAACGCTGCGTTTTTTTCCCGCGGAAAACGCAAACGCCAGTGGGTGCTCGCCCTAAAGTGTATTTTGTCTGTCTGCTTCTCTGTTATATACTTTGACAGCAGCAGAAATATACCCTCTCCCAATGTACAGACCACCATTTGTATAGGCATATAAATGTGTTGCAGCAACTTTCTCTGCTCGCTTCAAGTTTAAGTTTAAGTTCTCTGCTGGTATGCAAGCTTCCAGACCAGCAGTAATATATCCTTGTAGAATATCTGTCCCTAACAACAGACCAAGTGTTAGGGCTCCTGCACACTTGCATTTTCTTGTGCGTTTTTTTCACGAGATTGTCAATGGGGCTTTCTAATGTTAAAAACGCATCACACAAAAATTGCAAAGCACAAACTTGCAATACGTTTTTAACATTAGAAAGTCCCATTGACACTCGCATGAAAAAAACACAGTAATATTGCATGAAAACAACACACAAGAAAAACGCAAGTGTGTAAGAGCCCTTCTATAGGCATATAAACATGATGCAGCTTCTTTGTCCTGTGCTAAACTGTAAGGTAGCTGCTGGTTACACTGTGCCTATGTTATACCTATGTTATGCCTGGTTACATTGTGCCTAAGGGCGAGCACCCACTGGCGTTCGCGTTTTCCGCGGGGAAAAAACGCAGCGTTTTCGCCGCGTTTCCCGCGATTTTTCCGCGCGTTTTTCGCGGCGTTTTCGCGGCTTTTCCATTAATTTCCATTGACTTTCATGGGTGCATTAGGAGAAAAATAAGGACACATATGCAACTGACAGTTCCTATGTTAAAAACGCAAACGCAACGCAAAAAAAAACGCCAGTGGACAGGAACACATGTTATCTCTATGCCTGTGCAGGAAAAACGCAAAACGCAAAACGCAGGTAAAAAAACGCCAGTGGGTGCTCGCCCTAAGTCATGTGAAGCAGGCTTCCAATGAAACTGCTGCCCACATGCAAGATGGAGGACTCATGTGGTGACATCATCAAGGCATCTTGGCAGGTGATTGGCTGCACGCTGACCTCTGCAGCAGGCATTATCTGTAATTTGATTTTTCTGTTATTTTTGCCCAAAATCAGTTTGCACTTACCGATTCTATTTTTGCTAAAATTATGGACGATCAGGATGAACAACACTACTACAGGGGCACTATATATATTCTATGCAAAACCCGCAATGAAGGTTTGATGAGTGATTCCTAGAACCAATAATGCAACTCTGGCATCAGGTGTCAGAGGATAAGTTTCCCCTCTAAGTCATGTTTCCATTCAGACATAAAGCCCAACTTGGTGTCAGAAAAGTGTTCATGAAGGAGACTGCAGATATGTGACCATGTGCCTTTATCAGAGGCATTATACAGACAATATCGTTCAAGGAAAGTAAGACCCAGCTTTGTCTGGGAATTTAGAAGAGACCGGAGAAAGTGAAATATTTGGCGTGCCTGTAGTTCCTCTTCCGGTGGAGGACAGCATTGTGAACAAAAATAGGTCCATGTCATCAGCTGGCCCCGCAAGAGGAACTTACGTGGGAGTTTCAGTCTAGTAATTTTCCATCAATGAAATACAGGAGGTTGCAGACCGGTGGGAAAAGAGAATTAGAAAAAATAAGCAAAATTGGGGAAACAGTAGTCTGTAGATGGTATTTAAAACAGACATGGCGCCAGAGTTGCAGCGATAGGTAAATTGGTTGCCCAAAGATACATTTAGTTCTTCGCAGCAGTGTGAGTGCTGTGATCCAGGAGTTGGTGTATTCATGATATGCAGGCTCTTCCTGCCCTCTACTGCTGATTGACAGATTACTTCCTATGTACAGAAATAGGGATAAATCTGTCAATTAGTGGCATGTGGCTAGAGAGATGCTTCATCAATAGATTGATGCTACAATAGGCCTTGCTCTCAACGCCTGCTATTATGGTTAGAGATGAGCGAGTATACTCGCTAAGGCACATTACTCGAGCGTGTAGTGCCTTAGCCGAGTATCTCCCCGCTCGTCTATAAAGATTCGGGGGCCAGCGCGAATCTTTAGAGACGAGCAGGGAGATACTCGGCTAAGGCACTACTCGCTCGAGTAATGTGCCTTAGCGACTATACTCGCTCATCTCTAATTATGGTGCATTTAGACGGAACGTTTATCATTTGTAAAATCGTTCAAATCAACGAAAGTGAAGGATAATTGCTCTGTTTAAATGCAAGCCAATGACTCAACGATGAACGAGAATCGTTTCAGCTATCATAAAAATCAACGTCAGCTCATTCACTTGTCTGGCAGTTTAAACGCTGATCGTTCAGTGTTTCACATTGGAATGTGGGTCAGGAAGGGTATCGTTTCTCCTTAGGAAGAGCACCTAGAAGGTGTGTCAGGAGACTTATAAGGCCATGCATGCTCCTCTGGGAAATATGCAAATAGAAAGATGGAATAATACCTCTGCAGCACCACCTATTGGAAGGCAGTATTACTGCAAGTCAATGTCAGACTTTGTAAAGTACTCTTGAAACAATGTCTGAGAATTGTTCCATCTTCCCATTTACATAGTAATGTGAAACGTTGAACGATAAGTGAACGAGGAATTGGGCGAAGCAGCAGCACATGTGAAAAAGACTTGGGTATACCAATAGATCAGAGACTGAACATGAGTCAACAATGTGATGCAGCAGCCAAAAAGGCAAACACAATTCTGGGATGTATTAAGAGAAGCATAGAGTTTAGGTCAAGTGAGGTAATTTTACCTCTCTACTCTTCCTTAGTCAGACCTCATCCGGAATACTGTGTCCAGTTCTAGGCACTCCACTTTAAAATAGCATCGACAAACTGGAGCAAGTTCAGAGAAGAGTTACCAAGATGGTGAGCGGTTTGCAAATCATGTCCCATGAGGAACGGTTAAAGGATCTGGGAATGTTTATTTTGCAAAAAAGAAGGCTGAGAGGAGACTTAATAGCTGTCTACAAATAACTGAAGGGCTGTCACAGTGCAGAGGGATCAGCCCTATTCTCATTTGTACAAGGAAAGACTAGAAGCAATGGGATAAAACTGAAAGGGAGGAGACACAGATTAGATATTAGAAAAAACTTTCTGACAGTGGGGGTGATCAATCAGTGGAACAGGTTACCACGGGAGGTGGTGAGTTCTCCTTTAATGGAAGTCTTCAAACAAAGGCTGGACAGGCATCTGTCTGGGATGATTTAGTGATCCTGCATGGAGCAGGGGGTTGGAACCGATGACCTTGGAGGTCCCTTCCAACTCTACCATTCTATGATTCTACGAGAGCTGCATGATTGGCAACGAGAATCATGCAGTTTGAACAGGCTCTCCCAGCGCGAGGGAGCTGGTGATGACATCACCAGTTCGTTCGCTCAGGCAAACAAGAATCGTGAGATTCTTGTTCTGTCTAAGAGGGCCATTAATTAGGAAATGTGGCCACAAACACTGTCAGAAATTGTTTGGGTTCCAGGGAGATTCCTTGGAAGTTCCTGAAATTTTCATGTAAACATCCTCCTCCAGCTAGGGTTTTCTAAGCTACAGACACATACATTCTCGAACTCTAGAGCTTCTTTGGATGTCTCTGAACTTAGCCAGGCATCTTATTATTTGCCTGACGTAAACTGCGTTGCAGCAAGCATTCTTTACCAGAAGTCTCTTGGATAAAAACATGTCACAGAAGTATTTACTGATGACACCCTCATAGTTGTGCCAACAAAGATACTCATTAGCTCAATGTTTGGGTTGTGTCAATGTCATGTCAGTGATTGCCATTTTCTACCTCCAGTGTTATATTTGTTTTATTACGTCCTTCCGTGAGACCTGCTATGTGTGGCATTCACTGCCGTAGTCATATGTTTACAATGAAAGAGAATAGAAATCCTTCAGAATGGAACAGGAAAAACATTTCAGGTCTGGCCCCTCCGCTGATGAACCAGAACAACATGCAACAAAAATTCCCTTTCAAGGTATGTACTATTTATTTTATGTACCTCGGAGTAGAAGGATGCAGTTTAGTATGTGATATTAAAGGACGTCTAGGGTATTTTAGCCTTGTAAACCCAATTTACTTAAAGAGGTGCAACTTCATGATCAGTAAAACTAAACCTTTATTTTCCTGCACACAGGCTTCCATCCAGAGATATAGCCCCAGAAGCACTTCCCAAGTCCTATGCTAATTAGTAGTGGACTGTCCAATGGGCAGTTCACCTCTCAAAGCGGTCCAGGCTCTATTTCATCCTCTTCCACTAAAAACTTCCCCTTGATTGCTGATTGACATCTCTGGCTCTGGTCGTTGGGGACATCTTGTTGGAAACACCTGCTCCGCCATTAGGGATCGGGCGTGTGAAGTGTGTCGGTCAGGAATAACATCACATGCATGTACCATCCTCGGTGTAGTGCAGAGGCGCCATAAGAGGAACGGATGACATCCTCAACAGGCAGAACTGGTGTTGTCAATCAGCAATTAGGGGGATGTGTTTAGTGGAAGAGGAAGGGAGAAAGACCAGACCACTTAGGAGTGAACCGCCCACTAAACAGTTAACCACCAATTAGCATACCGCACGGGAAACGCGTCTGGACTCCCTCTCTTGTAAGAAAATAAAGGTCCTGTATTATTCATCATGACGTTTTATTCATCTTGCAGTGCATTAGGATCTCAGTATTGGAGACCTATACTCTTAGGCTGCTATAAAAGTATTTCTGTCCTGCAAAATGCAGACAGAGCTCCATACCTGGGGCCATAACAGTGATTGAAGTGACCAGTCCAGGTATCGGCCACAATCAGTGGAGCTCCATCTGCATTTTGCAAAGGAGAAATGCTGCTTTATAACAGTAGCCTTGGGGCTCTTGCACACTGGCGAGGGCAATATTGGGCAGTGATTCATGGTCCGATATCGCCCTCGCAATCTTGAAAACCCCTGGATGCGAGTCTCGCACCCCTGTGGGACTGAATGAATCCCCCATAGAGAGGGAGGCAGAGCTACAGGGGATCTCCTAGAGCGGGGGTGATAGGGGGCAGGGCTAGAGGGTGGATCCCTTTAGCTCTGCCCCATCTTGGCTAAAGAAGAATCACTATGAGAACCCCCTGTAGCCCCGCCCCCTATCTCTCTAAATATGGGGGTACCTTAGGAGAGCCTCTGTAGCTCCCCCCCTCTCTCTCTTCGCTATGGGGGAACTCCTTCAGCCCCAGAGACTATTTCACAATCTTCTCCAATTGATTTCAATGAGGTCAGTGCTGCTGCCACCGATCACATTGAAAACTATGGACGATATTGCCAAAAGAAAGAACATGCTGCAATTTATTTTCTGCATCGCCTCGCAACGCGGTGCTATGCAAGAAAACATTGCAAATGTGAATGAACCCATTCAAAAGAATAGGTTTCATATTTGTGCGAGATTTGTGCTTCTCGCAACACTCAAATTTCGCATGATTTTATCGCCAGTGTGAAGGCAACCTTACTGGCTCCAGCGCTACACCCGGTCATTCTCTAAGTGTTCCTTTCAGGCAAGAACTGGACATTGCTCTTAACCTTCGCAGATTATGACTCCTCAGTTGGGTATCTCACAGTCTTAACTCAATATCACTATCTGTTATGCCTTTACTTGCTAAGGGCTCCTTCACACAAGCAAATGTGCATATGCCCGTGTGAAGGAGCCCTAACTGCACCACAAGTACAGGACTTCTATATATCCCCTTTGAACCACATGGGCACTGTGACCAATATCTCAACATGGCGCCACAAATAGGTCATCAAGACTTGACCTGGTGGGGATCCGCTACTCAAGAACCCTGCTGATGAACCATTTGCCAAGTCCACTGTCATGGATGGAAGCAGACAGTTCTACCTATAGTGCAACTCTCCTTGATTTCAGGGGGAGCTGTGCCTGTATTACAAAACCAGGCATTGCACTAACAATAGAGCTGTCTGATTCCCACTGTCAGCAATGATAGCTGGCCTGAAATCAGCTGATTGGCAGGGATCCTGAGTGATGGACCCCACCAATCTACTGCTGATCACCTATCCTGAAGATAAGTCATCAATAGTAAAGTCCTGGACAACCCCTTTAAGGAAGTAGTGCACCAGCATAACAACGAGGTATTATGGATGACATAATGTCTAATATATACCAAAAAAATGTGATTTTTCAGTTGGTCTTTCACGTCTTTCTGCTGCCCTGCTTACAATCCACTTTTTAGGCAGGGGGCATGTAGCAAGCCTAGCATTCTGCCAGTAGTACACTGTCCTGTAGTTCCTTTCTCTCACTTCCCATGCTACATTGTTCTGTCTTTAGTCCAATAAGCAGGGAGGCAGTATTTGAATGCCCACTCACCAGTTGTCTGTAGGTTGGCCATTCAGAGACATTCTAGCTAAATAGTTAGCAAACCCAATCTAATGTACACACACACATGCAGTAACAGCAGGAGAGGCAAAGATTGCAGAGACTATAGACACAGTATCTGCCTGTGAATATAGCCTCCCCCCACATCCTGGCTTCCCAATAACTACAGAAGCTTAAAATCTAGCAACAGGCAGTGGATTACAGAGAAGCCGGAAGGGAGACCCCTAGTGGCAGCCACTTGAAACTTGATTTACAGTGGTAAAACAACAACTTTTTAATGAAAAGCACAGTATATTACAAGATTGATGAGACACACACAGGCTATTAGATGAGTATACCCTGTCTGAAAAGTTAGTGCCCTTTAAAACTTTTTTATAGATGTAAAAAGTGTCTAAAACATAATCTATTTAGTGCATGACATGTCATGTACGCACATTGTTTTGATTTGCAAGGCTCCTTAATGGTATTTCTTCAAGACAAGCAGACAGGAGCATTACACACGGTGGAAGGTTTATCTCTCAGTTAGTCTATCCTGAAATCTGGCCTATGACCTCATGCTGCGTACTGCTCTTCTTTATCATACAAACCCTTCTTTTATGGTCATAATTTCATCAGTCCTGAGAAACCAAGAATGCTTTCCTTAGCCCTTCGGTGCTATTACCAGTGAGATCTCAGCAAAGTAAACAGTCCAAGACATTTTTATACCATGATCAGATCTGATGAGAACAGTCCAAGCGCTCATTGAAATAATAAATGGTGTCCTGGACTGATTGGGTAATCCAGAAACAGGGGCAGTTACTTCAGAGAAGGAAGAAGTGATGGAAGCTTGAACGTAATATTCTAAGTGTTCACATAAGAAGGTGAAGTCGCTGCAAAGTCTCCTGAGATCAAAGCAGCTCTGTTTATTACAAACTGATTTAGAAGCTGAATCATAAGGAGAATCGGAGGAGGCTAGTCACACATAGGAATAGTGCTTGTAACAGCTGATGATTTAGTCTGTGTTCACATCTGCTTTCTGTTGGGGATTCCAGCACTTCTGAATAGCATGCAAGACCCCTGTATGAGCTAATGGGGTTGTTGGATGAAGTTTGGATCAGTCACAGTACGACTTTGTTACAGTTTTACGGTGCCAGTCATAAACAGGAGCCAGTGGGACCAGAGGCGAACTCTGTACAAAAAGTTCTGCATGCTCTTCTGTACTGATTTTGAGCTATTTAATCTTATTTTCTGCATTCCTATCCATAGTCGCTTTCACAGTTGGGCTGGTCTGTTTAAAGACCAGACTTCGGCGCCACCATTAAAGGCTCCATATAGGATATATTCACACTTAGCAGCTTTCTTGCAAACATGTCTGCCACTGAAAATCAGTTTCATTTATCTGAATGGAGGGGTTTTAGCGGCAAGCACATGGTTTTCTGCAGGTCCCATTCCAACGATTGGGACAGCTGCAGAAAAGTCAGCAACAAATCCGTCACGTGTAAATATATCCTTAAAGAGTCTATATATTTCAGCTGAACACTTTATGAGGGCTGTAGGGTTTTGTCTACCTATTCTCCAAGAGGAAGGTTTAGATACGATGACAAATAGAACATCTGACCTATCAGGGACGTTGCTAGTTCTGGGTATTTGGGGTGTAAATCCTTAATCTTTTGCCCAGTGCCCTTGATCTCCGAGTGACTGCCACCTTCGATGGCATCTGGGTCCTGTGGTCGAATACTATGGCAAACTACAGAGCTATTAGCTCCTTGCTCCACCATCCTCTCACAGGCTGCAAGCTTCTTTGTGCATGGAACCTATGTGGATGATCTCCTGCACAGGCCGTTGCGATGACATCATTACATTGGGTCGACCCATGCTGAGATACCATTTGGAACTCTTTGCATCGTGGGAATGGGGGTAAGTACATATATTTTTTAAAAACTGAAGCACCATAAATGATTTAGGCCGGCTTTACACTGCCAATAAAATTGCGCGAAATTTGCGAGTTGTGAGATGCACAAATATGAACTCCATTCTTTTGAATAGGGTCATACACATAAGCGTCATTTCCCCACATGGCACCACGATGCGGAAAACAAATCGCAGGCTTGTCCTATTTTCTGCATGCTCTCGTACTGGCCATTGTTTTCAATGGGGCCGGCGTCAGCATCGCATCATGTGCAAAGTGCACGCGATGCAATGTCTTCCATTGTTTGCTGCAAAGAGCCGCAGTAGAGGTTCCCTGTATCCCATCAGGGCTTTCATATGGATGGCAAGCGCAAAATGGGGGCAGAATTCACGACCCATATCGCACTCGCCTGTGTGAAGTTAGCCTTAGGAGGGGACACTAAAGACACTATTAGTTAATAAGGACATTATTAAGCGTGCAATACTCATAAAGAGCAGCAAGGGTACTATTAGTTAATAAGGGAAATATTGAGGAGCACTATTAATAAGAGCACTAAGGGCCACTGTTGAGTGGGCACTATTAATTAATAAGAGCACTATAGGGCCGCAACTGGCACAGAAATCGGGGATAGCAGCAGGATGGGAAATTTGTGTAAGAAATCGTGGAGGAGGGGTGCTGGAAAAGTGACAAGTTATGGCTGGAAGAAGTTGCCATGGTTGTCTGGGCTTCCTCTCCACATCATCACAAGTCCTTAAAAACCTTTCCACTTCTCTCTGACCTTTCTCTTCCTGCTAGGAGGTGCTGCCTCCTAGGCAAGGGGCTCCACCTGCCTCAATGATTGTGCACCCCTAGTTAGATCTTATTTACTGTAGGTCCAGAAATCAGTAGCATAATCCTATATGGTTTTTATGATACAGATTAAACAGCTTAGTTTAACCACATCCATGAGCTCTAATGGCATCTGTGTTATTGTGCATGAAATAGACTCAAGCTCTGGAAATCTGCAAGTCTGATTGTTGGTTTATTCAAATAAATACACGAGAAGTGGAAATATATTCTTTGCAACTCGCTCCTTATTTCAGGATGGTTGCACTAATTTTATCTATCATTAGCATTTCCCTACACGCCTGCCATCATCACAGCACTAACCTGGTTGGGCAGCACCTCTGTAGATTATTTTTTATCCTACTCCCTTCGACACACCAAGCAGTATTATCTATTCGCCTACATCTCAGGATAGCTCTACTCTATTTTCTTGTCTCCTTCAATAGTTGAGCAGTGGGGGTCTGTAGCTTGGGATGCCCACTTATCAGCTGCTCGCTAGGCCTGCTGTCATAGCGGACAGAACCGAAAGTAGAGCTGCTAGGCCAAGAACAAAGCTATCTGCTTCCATTTCTGTCCACAATGACAGTCGGCACGATAGGAGGTAATCAGCGGGGACTCAAAGCAGCGGTTCCCCCACTCATTAATATGAAGAATAAGTCAACAATACAAAGAATAGTCAATGGCTTACAACTGTACAGCCCCTATCACGTGATTGCACCACTTTAGCAATAAAGTTTAGTTCTTGTAAATTTGGGATATTGCTGATTTCAGGTTTTGGCTCTTATCACCTATCCAGTTTACAAGCGCTTGAGTATCTCTGAGTCCCATAGAGTTGAATGAAGCCCCTCTTCCATTCAAGCCCCTCCTCACCGCAGCGATTGCAGTGAGAAGAGGGCAGGGTGTGGGGGCGCATGGAACCCTATTTATGGCCTCATTGGTGGTCCTACTAGTAAAACCCCACAATCAGACCTATCACCTATCCTGTGGTCTCATGTTGCAAGGTCGTCTTTCAGCTGAGCTTGATACAATGTTGACTTCATAGCAGATGAGGGTGAGCCACCCTGCACATGAGGTTACCAACCAGACCAAAATATTTCCACCATTATGCTTGCTTTACAACTAGTATCTTGTTCTCCTGTGGAAATGCTGTTTGAGTTGTCACTTAACAGGTCTTCAGGTATTGGGGCCAAATAAAGCAAATAGCTTATCTGTCCTAGAAGTGCCGATGTGAATGGAAGACTTTAGTCGGTGGCAGGAGCTGTGGACTTTGCATTTCAAGGAATTCCATGGTTCCGTTGCCTTTAAGATTACATGCACTGACTAATGAATCTCTGTTAGTGCTGCGATGACTTACATGCTTCTCATTCCAAGAAAGGCACAGTAGAAATATTACCTTGATACGGAACAGATCAGTGCGAGCGTTGAGCCAGAATCCGGATGTTTGTCTCTTTTGCCATTATATTCTATATAGAATCAGAATAATTAATTTAACCTATTTTTAATTGCCTTTTTAATCCGCTTATGGACCACGATGCGATGCTCGTACCTCAGCCGCATGTAACATTGTCTCACAGTAGTTTATTATGGTGATTGCTTCTTGCTATGTGCTGTTGGCAGCCAACTTTGTTACTTTCCTCACTTCCTAAGTGATAATTTCTGTCAGTTTTAAGCTGTAAATTGCAGGCGGTGAACATGTAACCGATCCAGAGCTCGTGATTTTAGCGTATACACCAGGGAATGAGGGGAGGAAAAACATACATAGAAACTAATGATAAAAGACAAACTAGCTTAATAGTGGTTGTACAGAATCAAAGAAAGATGGCCGCCCTCTTCCAAAACAGTGTCACAGCTGTCCACCAGTTGGGGGTGGAAGTGAATGGGGCTTAGCTGTAATACACCCAGTCATGTATGCGAATAGGTTGCAATACCACCACAGCCCATGGCCAAGAGTGGCACTGTTTCAGCAGACTTTTTTCTTCCAAATGGGCAATAAAGTAGCGTGTAGTGTCCTACAGTATTGACGCATACTAGTGCACCGTGTGCATTAGGTAGGCAGGTGTGGCCATCTTTGTTTGTCCAGGATCAGAGGGTCACTTTAAGGGAAGCTGTTGAACATGGTGTCCGAGCTGAGTAGAACTAGCAATATATTGATCAAAACTTCTGGCATGTGGCGGCTTATCTCAGGGAACAAAAAAAGACCAGACGGTGAAATTTAACATGCCTGATTCTTATTCCCCCAGCATCACTCGATGGGGAAAAGGTTGTGAGACTCCCCTTACATATACGACTGCCAGCTGATGATGTAGAGATCAATGGGCTTGGACAACCTTTGTCTAGGTTGCCCTTAACGACTCTTATCCAATTTCTTGATTCTTCCTTCTATGTTATCACCAGGTAGTTGTTCCCAAGGATCTGATTGTCATTTCCATCAGTGTGATCCCCTCTCCTGCAAAGGAGAAATGACTAACAGAAATGACGATTCCTGACTAACGAAGGCTTTTACTCTATGTATCAAAGCCGCTTAACCCCTTCAAGCAAAAGGATGTGCATGTAATCCCTCTGGTGATGGGGGTTGAATGAAGCAGGCCTAGGAGTTGGGTCTGCTACATAGACTGTCTTTGACAGCCGACTCCAAGCCGCAAATCACAGATAACTGATTGCGGTTGTTAGCCATCCAGATGCTGCTGTCAGTTCTGACAGAGACATTGTAATAGCCCAAAAGAGGGAGGGAGCCAACTCGGTCTCCTGAATCATCCTCGGCAATGAGCTCACAGAATACTGTTTGGGTGTCATGGCAGCCAGGGGCCTTGTGAAGGCCTTCAGGGCTGCCATGAATTGCTGCCTATTAAGCTGTGCCTGTGGCATGGCTTAATGGAATTTCTGCAGCAATACAATATATTGCAATACAGAAGTGTTGCAGTATATTATAAAGGCAATAAAATGATCACTAGTTCAACTGAAAAAAAGTAGTTTTTTTAATTGCTAAAATTGAAGATTATAAAAAGCAGAGGGAAAAAAAAACAACTTTTCATTTTCAACAAAATCAAGTAAAAAAAAACAAAAAACCTTGGAATGTCCATAAAAGAAGTCAGATTAAAAGGGGTTGTCCAGTTTGTAAACTATTGATGGACTATCCTTAGGTTAGGCTAGCAATAGTAGATCAGCGAACGTCTGCCACCTGGGACCTCCACTGATGAACTGTATGCTGGGCCTTTGCTTCCTGCAGAAACCAGCTCAGTGCATGAGCACTGACAGTTGTATTGTTACTACAGCGGCAAGGCCTGGTATTGCAGGCCCATTTCCTGTTCACTTTAATGCCCGTAATACCAAGCCTGGCCACTGCAGTAGGAACTGAGCTGTCTGTTTCCTGCAGAAATCAGCCCAAGAGCTAAGACAATTTACTATGGATAGGCCATCAATAGTTTACACTTGGCCAACCACTTTAAAATAACGTATTACTTATCCCACACAGTGAGCGCCACCAGGAAAAAAGTTACGCAATGTCAGAATTGCACTCTTTTGGTCCCGTCTCCAAGAATTCTTTTTTTTTTTTGCAAAAAGTAATCTAAAAGTCAATTGTAACCCAAAATGGTAATAAGATGGCGGAATTGTGATTTTACGTTTTTCAGTACATGATACGGTGAATTGTCCAAAAGGAAAAGGCTGCAGGATTTCACATACGTAGAAGTTGTCCAATGCTGCGTAACGGCATCACTCATTGGCCAGTAAGGACACGCACATTCGGCAGTTTGTGTTGCTTACACTTTTATTTCTTTAGAACAGGAAATCATAACAACACAAATGGTTATTTCAAGCAAGCCCTTTAATACACCCGCCAAACATCTATAAATCTGTATCAAAAGTGCAACGTTTCATAATTTATAGGTTGTTTAATACATCTCGTATGTTAACAAATAACATACATATTTAATAAATTTTTTTTTCCAATATACAAAATAATGAACTGCTGTTTAAATCGACAATTATATAGTTACACAGCAATCAGTTCCACTATTTACAACAGAAAATTCCCCTGTCTCGACTACCCCTAAAAAATAATTCTATAATGCTTCATATGTTGGTCATTTTGCTTGGTTAATATAATTTATTCTTTTTTTTTTTAATAAATTGCTAAATTCTGATATTAACATTTCAAGATTTTTTTTCAGCTGCACTAGAAGTAAAAAAACAAAACTAAAAAAAAACCAAAAAAAACCTCAGAACCATCACCTCAGAGTAAAAAAAAACAAACAAAAAAACTACGAAAGTTATGAAATGGGCAACAAACATGATGTAAAAATAAAACCATCCTGTGAACACTTATTCTGCAGGCTTAACAAAAAAAAAAAAAAAAAGAACGTTCACTGTAAAACGATAAAACCCAATCAGCAAAAAAGAAACAAAGAAAACTTGGTGTTAATTCTTGAAATTACGCTTTAAGATAAGATGAAAAAATGTCAGTTACTTCAAATCAATGGTATTCTTCAAGCAACATCCATTCAGTAGAAAGCTGGTCTGATATCAACTCCGTTTTGTTAAATAGCCAAGTTTTATATAAAAGGGGTTACTCAGGGTTAGAAAAAAAAAAAAAAAAAAAAAGGGGGCTGCTGTTTTTTCCTAGAACCAGCGCCACCCTTGTCCATAGGCTGTGTCTGGTATTGCAGCTCATAAAAAAGCCCATAGATGAGAGTTGCACCGTTTCAGGATAAAA
Organism: Eleutherodactylus coqui; assembly: GCF_035609145.1. Classification (NCBI taxonomy): domain Eukaryota; kingdom Metazoa; phylum Chordata; class Amphibia; order Anura; family Eleutherodactylidae; genus Eleutherodactylus; species Eleutherodactylus coqui. The sequence goes on along the minus strand of NC_089837.1, from coordinate 450,125,405 downwards.
TCAGACAGATTTTCTAATTCTACAGAACACCGTTAAAATCAACAAAATCGGCAAATTCAAAGTTGAAAACTCTGTTCACATCTGTGTGGGAGGCTTCGCTCGGGGCCACTGCTGGAAATTAGTCCAAAAATCCTGGATGAAAGAGTGCAGCTTTATTCAGGACAGCCTAAAAGAAGCCTGACAGACCCCATAGTAGTCAATGGGACCCCTCTAGGACTGTTCTGCTGCATCATAGGACAGATCCATTTACGGCAGTGTTAAACAGATGCATGACTGCAGATGTGAACAGAGCCTTACAAACACCCTCTCCCCCCCCATTCTATCAGCGTTCTAGTGTTTTTGATTACAAGAACAGCGGAGTCGGCAGCGCTGTCTTTGTCAAAGACACCGAAACTGTGACTGACCCTATTAGAAATCAATGGCATTCGGCCAAATCCTGTGTGGGCCATTTGAAAACGGAACAGTAATTCTGGTCACGACTGCTTAGTGAATGGAAGCCATGGCACCAACTCAATGAGAATCTTAAAAAGAGGAAAAACTAAAAATAAAAACCACAATATTTTGAAAACAAACAATTCACCTTTTTTCTTAGTTTAGCATAAAAAGCATGGAGTTGCAGGAAAAAGAAAAAAACAACAACCACATTCCGTATAGATCCCTGACCGCGAAAGGACAAATTTCTCTGTACTAATTTAAAAAAAAAGCTCCATCTTTAAATGTAGAATATTGGGCAAATCAATTTATTTATACCAATTTTAACACTATATCAGTCACATGCAAATATGTCAGAAAAGTGGGCGGGCTTTCAAACTGAACCAAGTGTGGCTCATTTACTAACATTATCCACCATTATTAGTGGGGGGGGGGGGGAGAGCAAAAACCGGTCTGACCTGGAGTTGTCTTTAGCCTACACCAGATGCATCGACAGAGCATATGCCCTACTAGTGGATCTTACATGCTATACCACTTTGACAAGGGACCTTTACGAATTATTTAAAGGGCACCCCTAAAAGGGGTTCTCGGGGTGCAAGATATTTTAGAACTAGATCCAAAGCCATTACAACAAAGAAACAGCAGTACTTACCCATCTCCCTCTACTGCAGCACTCCTGGCTGTTCTATAGAAACCGCTACCACCTGACTGCTGCAGGCAGACCGAGGCTGTGGCAGTCAGCTGAGCTTCTCCTGGCATCAAGGCTCCCAAGATCTGAGCAGTGATACTAGAACAGCATGTCACCACTAGAGCCTCTGATTGGCTGCAGCGGTTAAGTGGTAGCCGTTCCTAAACAAAGTCCAGGAGGACCAGAGAGCTGTAGTGCTGGGGGAAAATGACGGGTAAGTACCGCTGCTTTTATTATTTCAATGCATTTTGATCCATTTCTAAAAATCTGTCTTCAATATGGACAATGCCTTTAAAGGGAACCACCATCCACAAAACTATGGTGCTCATAGATTAGGTGAGGTGGAGTCTAGGGAGAGTCTCTTCATACTCGTACCCCATTCCTGCGGTGTCCACCGACGAGATCAGCATGTGCACACCACCTTGCCTCTTCTTAAAGGCTGTGAGCGCACTACCACAGAGATGAATGGGAATGCATGCGCAGCCTTCTGAAAAAAGTCAAGCCGGTGTCCGCACGCTGACTTCATCGGAGGAATGGGGGACTGGGCAAGTATGAGACACCGCTCCCCGGGCACCTCGTCACCGAACCTATAAGCGCCATAACTTAAGTTTATGGTGCTTGAAGTGGATGACAGGTCCCCTTTAAGTTTTCTGACAGATCTCATGAAGCCATTAATGTCTTTGGGCTACAGCCCGGTTTAAAAAAAAAACAAAAAAAAAAACTAGAAAAGCAGAAAAAAGTTTCTCCATGCTTCTGGAGGTACAAGTGTGGAATATTTCTAGTTGTAGATGAGAGATTGTCTCAGCCTCATCAGAGCTTCTAGTTGGGCTGCAGGCTCAATGTCATTTCTGGGAATGGTTGGACCAGAACTATAGAAGGGCGGTTCCTGAGCCAATATATAAGTGTTTCATGTTAAATCAGAAGAATGATTAGCAGCAGCGATCTCTACTATCTTATTACACAGACTAACAGCAAACAGACTTCACCGCATCATACCGTAGAATCATTTGTCTTTAGTTAATGCGGCCAACGGGCCAAAAATAAGATCTATTTACAACACAATCCTCAAAATTTAAAGTCTTACCGCACTATGGAAAGAAGGAATGGTAAAGGCAGGAGATCAAAGCTGAACGGACAATGATTTCGCTGAAAATTCACCCACTTTTCCAGGCAAGCTACATTCAAAACACGGTCAGACTATACACAAGGGGTATGAAAAAAAACTGTTACAATGCGGCACTGTCATAGCGGTACCATGTTAGCTTTAAGTAGACCCTCTATTCTATAATGCTGGACAATCCCCTTTAAGGGTACATCCATACTGGATGGAAAATGCTCCGCCGGGAGGTTTTCCATCTGGCTGGACGTATCCTTTAAAAAGTTAGGTCCACCCATAACGGAAATGCTGCAAGTTTTCCCCAGCAGAACTGGCTACCGAAAATCCACAGTATTTTATAGTAGCGACAATGTGGATGAGGTTTTCAGAAATCTCATCCGCACGGCGCAGAAACAATCCGCAGCATGATTCAACCTGTAGCGCAGATCTACAGTCTGTATCCTGTCACTCTATGCTGCGGATTTACAAATTCCGTGTTACATGCGATCAGCGGGGATCCAGAACAGCAGAATGCAGACAAATGACCAGTCCTGAGGAAAGGTCACCAATAGTTAAAGTTCTGGACAATCCTTATCAAGGAGTTGTCTGGTTACAACTTAACTTCAAAATGTACAGCCAAATAGATGAAAACAGTAACACAATCAGAGGCCGCAGCGATCATGGCGCCCAGGATGGGTCTTGATGCCAGGAGAACTTCAGCTACCACAAGAAACTGAGTGAATTGTGGGTCTACAGAGCTAGATCACCGGGGTTGAGGAAGGTAAGTATTCGTGTAGGTTATGGTTTTCACCCATTTGGCTGTAATTTTTTTTAAAACAGTTATTTGTAACTCATTAAAGTTTGAAAGGGGACAAGATGGAGTTTTGGGGTGGATGTCTAATTTAAGGCAGAAAAGGAAACAAGAATTAGAAGATTGAAAAATGTGAAGGAACAAGGAAAACTTACGTTATGTGCAATATGTATGGGGAGGGAGGACTGGAGTGAACAGATCTTTATAGTAGTTGGAGCTCCGTTTTTCTTGGATAGAACTACAAATCCTCTTTACAGACATACAGTTAAAAAGTAACATGCTGGCTTCTTGCAACGGCCACTAAAAGAAGGTTAAAAAGGGCTGTGCCAAAATGCACAAACCCTCCCAGAATACAAGCCCCAGGGATAACAGATGATCCACTCCAGGCTCGCCTGATCCACTCCAGGCTCGCCCTTGGGACCTCCGACAATCCACGGCTAGCTACACACTTCACACGAACGGCCATCCTAAAGGTCTACCAGTATGGGAGCCCCTCTACTGTGTGGCTCTTTGTTCTAAAGGCACAGAGGGGGGATCCTCGCTCTTTGATGTTCATACTCCCCAGTAGGGCACATGAACAGGGGTTATGCGCTTCTCACAAACCCTTTAACCCCTTAAGGACCAGGCTGTTTTGTACCTAAAGGACCAGACACTTTTTAGGGATTTTACTCATGTGGTGGTTTTACTGCCCTATTTTTTTTCCTTCAGCTGCCAAAATTATTTTTGCTGCGTTTTTTTCCGTGACATATAGGGCGATTTTTTTTTTAAATATTTTTTTCCCTGACTTTTTTTTCTCCAATTTTTTAGTTTTATTGGGAGTAAAAAGTTAATTTTTTTTTTAACATTATTTTTTTTTTTATTAGTATATTAACACTAACATGTAAAGTTTTCGATTACAGGGCACATATGGTGACAGTTTTGGTTGGCGTCATTTTCTTTCTATATATTTTATTCTGTAATTTCATTATTTTTTTTACTTATTTATGTAATTATTTTTTTTTACCAGTATGACCCCATGATGTCACATAAGATCTCTGGGGGTCCTTCACATTAAAATGCTAAGAAAAAAAACTAAAAAAAAACTTTTACAATGTAGCTGTGGCATCCATAGGAGCCCCATTTACAAGGAAAACATCCTCCTGAAGTGACAAAAGTCACTAGCAGAGCTGATCTTGGTCTGCTAGGACCCTGCAACTCTGTTGTGCCAGGGGCTCCTGGTGGTCACGTGATCACCGGATCGTGTAGTGGAAGAAAGACTTCCACTTTCACTTCTTAGTACAGGGTGCTCATTGAGCGTTATGTACCCAGGAAAGGAGAAGGCAGAAGGGGTTAAAAACTGCTTCCCCTTCTCCTACGGCTTCTCAGCTGTGACTAACTGCTGAGACCCCGACCTGCTCCTGCTTGGTTGCAGAAACAGAGGCTTTAATCCTGTATTTTTGCCATTGGTGAGGATTAAAGTCCAGGACCAAGTGCCATATATTTACCGCGCTTTGTCTTTAATGGGTTAAGAGCTTATTGCATACTAGTTATATATTGAACTCAATGAGAGCACAGCATACAGTAAGCTCCTTTCAGTGGCACCTTCAAGTAAGAAGCATGTTATTGAAAAGTTTGTCTATGGAGCGGATTTTCACCTCCAACAAGCAACAAAAAAATGGAATTATGCAACTCCAGCTGCTACAAAGATAGATTAGGAAACGATCTAAGCAAATTTTGATCTTGGAGCAAAGGGCAATTAAAGTGTCATTAATTAGATCTACAGCGACAAGTCATCATGCAACTCATGGAATCCCTGAGACAGGTCTTCTCACATACCAAAGACTTTTTACAGGTGCCTGAATTAGGAGCCTAATTGACCCTTTTTGCTTTCCAGCCTCTTCCGGCCCGAGGAGTAGACTTTTTTGTTCTTTTAAAGTCCCTCAGAAACACAGTTGTACCGTTTCTTGGAGGGTGAAATGGTGGAATAGCAGACCTTAATGACTATCCAAGGACCGCGTCAGAGGAAGGCGAATGCTGTCCGGTGAGGTTCTGACATAAGATGTCAGCGGCTACAGTACTAGAAGGACTGTGTGTTTTGTAAGGGATTCCGTAAGTTACATGATGACTCGTCACTAGAGATGTAATGAATGACTATCGGCCTACTGCTGAGATAATTTCTGTTTGTACGATTCTGTCTTAGAGGGTTTCCGGACCGGGGAGTCTTGTCTTCCATTGAGTTGGCGTCTAAGGCGCTCTACCTCGGTTGTTTTGATTAAACAGAATTTTGGACCGAATGATAAAAAGGTAGAAATTAATTTTAAAGCTACATTGCAAAAACTTCTCATGCTTCCTGTTGCATTGAAGTGATGGTCTTACATGTACACGGGCTGCAAAGTACAAGGGGAGTGACAAGAGGAAGAACAAAACAGATTATGCAATGGTAACGTAATACGAACCATAACAACAGTATGCAGTCACTACAGGGGAATTCGGCTTTCGGCGCTGCAGCTCTACTAAACTGCACCTCCCAGCATTAACAACCAATGGCTACATATGACAGAGCTGATTTTAGTAACAGCTGATGTGATAAAGGCTGACAACTAACTTTGGTACTTAATTCAGCAAAGAAACAGCATCTCACAATGCATAAAGTCATTACCTAGAGTAATCTAGAACAGCGCACACATTGATCAAAACAGAAAACGTTAGCTTCCACCATCTTTGTGGTTCTCTACCCACCACTTCCAGTTAAGGACTAATATTCACTCTTCTGACTTAAAGGGGTTGTCTGCCCTCTTTTCAACAGATAACATATCCTCTTTATAGCTCATCAGTAGTTGATGAACGGAGGACCGCCGCTCAGGACCCTTGTCCATCAGCTGATCATCTAGCCCGCTGTCCAGTCAGGCAGGTCGGATGTTGTAATCATTGAAGCGCCGACTTCACTTTCTGCTTCTTTCCTGGCCAAGATGTCCTATCCAGTCCTGACCAGGAGAGAAGAAGAAAGTGGAACAGTAGCGTGTCGCTCCCACTGATTTCTATTGGAGTGAAGCCAGCCCTCCGACTTCCTCTTACCACAGATTACGTAGTCTGGACAGTGGGCCAGGTGATCAGGTGACGGAGGGGGATCTCTGTCCATCAACTACTAAAGACCTATCCAGATGATAGAAGATCTATTGAAACCCCTTTAAGGCTTGTTCACATCTGCGCTAAGAGGTTCCATTTTCCTGTTCCGCTATGACAGCAGGAAAGTCGCACACTGGCCAAACAGATCTTCCATATGGCAGAACCAAAGGGTGCCAGATGGACCCACTGATTATCCTTTCAGTTTTTTGTTTGTCACTTTACAGGATGAAGTGGTGCTGCGTGCGGCGCTACTTCAGCCTGTATTTGAACAGAATTTAGTGAGGTTCAGGACGGAACCAGAGACGCTGATGTGAACAAACCATTATCCATTTTGCAAACTCCTCAATCTTCATAAAAGAACACAGCGCATTTTCATAAAATTCTGTATTGTGCTTTTCCTCTGTTAGTCTTCCTGGAAATATATGATTAACATGTCAACTGGGCACTAGCACTCCCCTTATGGCATATCAATACACAGTATCACTAACTGGACATTTTCCCCCAACCGAGTATAATTTTCCCTGGTGCACCATGTACCGGATACATGAAGAGGCGCACACCTCTTCATGTATTAGGCGCATCTCGGCATCTCCATGTGGCCACACAAAAATGTGTGTCAGATCTGACCTGATTTACATTTCTGGCATAATCTACACTAGTTTCACAAAAGTGGTAAAATCAGCGCAGAAGCCAGAAAAGTTGCAAAGTTTTGCATAAGCGTGCCAAAATCTGCAACTTTTCTACATCAGAATTCAGGCGCACAACCATTAGTAAGTACCCCTGACAGTAAGGACATGCCCGATTGTGGTGTTAACACTATCGTGTCAACTTATTAAAAGGGTTGTACCAGAATCGTAAGTTATCCCTACACACAGGATAGGCGATGACTTGCTGATCAGTAAGTAGTCTCACAGCTGAGACCACGGCGATCTCAAGAAATGGGGTCCCGAGTCCCCCATCCTCCTTACTGCAGCACGGAGGAGATTGAATAAGCGCTGGGTATTTCCATCAGCCCCATTGAAACGAATGGAACACTGTCCAAGCACATGCAGCCAGCGCTCCATTCAGGGCAACGTCACTGCGGGGGAAGAAGCAACCCCCGCAGCGCCAAAAAAGCGAGACACACGATTCCCGTTCTGGAGATCAGCGGTGGTGTCAGCTGTGAGCCCCCTACAGATCAGCAAGCTATTTCCTATCCTTTAGATAAAAAATAACTTAAAAATCTGGTAAAACCCCTTCCAGGAGGAGTAACAAAGGAACGGCATAATGGAAAATCCCAATAAAAGATGCGCCAGTATTAAAAATACTAGTATTTACTAAAACAGACATGTCAAGACAGTGAACAGGTCCTCTTTAAGTCGTATTAAAGGAATTTTCCTGCGTGTGTATGTATATATAGGATTTCTTGTGACGTTTTATGATGTTTCTCTGGCATACTATGACCAATAAATTAAACAAATTTACATTAAAATTTAGTGACTGTATTTTGAGCTAAGAAAAATCAGAATTCGGATCCAACCACAGGCGCCAAAGTCAACATTTGTGCGAAAATAAATTATCACTACTTCTGGCACCTCCACCCCGCCCCCCTCCCTCCCATTACTGACCCCAAGCTTACCATTTGAACATACCCTATATGCTTCTCCAGGCGTTCAACAACCTGACTTGGGCTCATCTCTACTGTCCTTTAAAGAAAGGCAATTGCGGTTGCTGGGCGCAAATATATATAAATATATATATATATCTTTTTTTTTTTTTGTCTTTACAACAGCTTACGTGTTTTTAATTTTTTTTTCACTTTTGCTTGTGGTGTAGAATGGTCAGTGTGGAAATGCACAGGCTTCTGTATGTGTTTTCAGGAACACTCCGCGTATCTTATAGCTAGCTAACTTAATATGACAAACAGTAATCAATGACTGGAAGTCCAATCCACTGATGGCGGAGACCGCCTCCGCCCTCGTTTTAGCAGTAGTAGTGATGGAACTGTATGGTGAGCGTGATTCCTGAGAGCAAATAAATCAATTCTCATGATATGAGTTTCTTTGATCCGTGTTCTTTGCTTCGGCGTGTGCAAACTGCGCTAATGCCCCCCTGAGCTCCCAGTACTCCATGTATTTTTTTTTTCTTCTCTTGTCTGTAGTTTGAGATACTTCTATATGTCACCTATACACATATCTAGCCATATATGTGTATCCATATATACATATCTAGTAAATCAGTGCTTTCTCCTTGTTCCGACTGTACAAAGAAGAAATGAGGCAGAATGTATGTCTTTCGTCATCACAGTTCTCATTTAGTCCCGAGACTGGTAGAAGAGAATATACCCAGATTCAGAGTTCTTCGAGATGTCCGACGTTAACCCGTAGAATTCTTCTATAGCTTGTGCATCAATTTTCTGTAGAAATAGATAATATAGAGATTAATAGAGGAGATCTAGGTCACTTAGGACCCCGTATACAGCACGGGAGCGCCAATGTAATTACCGGGAGGCGCAGAGCGTGACAGCGCCCCACAATAACGCGGATTGTGTATGCAATGGGGATTTCCACAGACAACCGTGTTTTACGGCTCATTTGTCTTTGCTATGGTCCGTGTAAAAAAACAAAAACATACGCATATAAAGGCCCACAGATTTTAACCCTTTCCAACCCACTGTCTGCCGCCTAAAGACATTTTGATTGAAGGCTTTACAGCTTCCGATGTTGGAAGACATCCAGCAGGGTATACTTACTGTATATTACTGGCCGCTCTGTTGTGAAGCGCTTCTCCGGCATGTTACATACCGCAGTACTGGCTGTAGCCAGCAGATGGCGCCATTGTATAATGGCAGAAAGAGAAAGCCCCCTAGAAAACCCTGAATCCAAAATTGGATTGCAAAGGGTTAATGGGTCAGAGCGCTGTCCGTGTTCAGTTAGTTGCAAATAAGAAACATTTACAAAGTGTAAATAAGCATTAAAGAGAAGCAAGAACTCTATAAACAAAGGACTTACCTCTACAATGTCATCATCAAACAACAACCAAAAGTCATGACTCTTCACTATTGCAATATAATGTCCTCTGTTTGGACCGCTGTTAAAATGAGGGAGAAAAAAAAAAGTAAAAGTAATTAAAGACAACGATGTAATAATAAAAAATAACGAGTATGACTTTATAAACCAAAGCAACTATATTACCAAAATTGTACATTCTAGAGTTACATTAGAAATAAATACATTACATACACACACTGGTGAGAAAAAAAATTGTAATAATAAAAGTTGAACCTTTCAGAGTGAGAAGACGGACCAATGCTATTATACAGGGTCATCCCAGGTATGAAGGAGGCTCTCTGGACTTAGGAAAGAGGCCCAGTATCAAAGATGGGCCCCCACTATGCTGCTGGATTTGGCCACCCATAAGTGATGATCGCCCTCTTAATGACTCTTGGGCCACTTCCTCAACCCCTTGTCCGCTGATAATGTAGTTCCTCAGGATAGGAGAGACATGCCATGCAGTAGCAAAGGGAATGGGGCCAACTATGGCTGGGCGGTGCTTTATCCAGAGGCTCCAATACCAGGCATATGTTGTGGTACGTACAACCCTGACTGATAAGGGTGCAGTCTATGCAAGTAATAGAAGGCAGCACTTGTGCGATTAATCTATGAAAGACTACATACCATCTCCAGTCATCGGTGAAGTACGGCAGGGAACGTATACAAGTTTTGGGATGTACCACAACATTAGGGTATATTTATGTCGTTTTACCCAAGGCATCAGAACCCATCTGAGTTTCCCCATAATGTTCTCCTACCTTCCACAGTGGACGACCACAGCGACCAGGTCATACATTCTGTCTGGGTTGGTGGCATCTCCCGATGTGTTAAAAAGTCGAAGCTCTAAAGGAAAGACTACTCTGTAGGAGAGTTTGGTGTATCGGTGCAGCTGGTCCATGTATTTGAACCTCTTTAGGTGAAGAGCTAAAATCATAGGCAGCTTTTTTACTTTCATCCTGCAATTGACAGATACAAGATATGTAGATGATACAACAGCGCTGATCTGCATTCTGATAGTTAGGAAATGAGAGGTTAACGATAAAGCACAGAGGTGGCCTCTTTAATGACCCCTTCCCATCCTTCACCACAAGGCTATGTTCACATGGGCGGATTTACTGAGGACTTTTCATACTGTCACAAAGAAAATCTGCAGCATCTACAATAGCAGGAAAGTGGATGAGATTTTCAAAGTCTCATCCACGGGCAGCTGAAAAAAATTTGCAAAAATCAGCCTGCGGTGATTTAAAAAAAAAACAAAAAAAACTTCTGCTGGATCTGTTAAAATAACGGAAGCCACTGAATATAATGGGTGACCTTCAGGGGTTCTGTCATTGTACTGGGGATAAGAAATAGCATAACATGCGGCATTACTATTTCCAGCATGTATAATGGAAAGCCCTGGATAGAACGAGCAGATGAAAGAGTGAACAAAGCAAAAGTCCCATAAATGTTAACATCTTGCATTAAATGGATACATCTCTACAGATCTGTATGAAACGCAGCGATGAAGGTCACCGTGTATAGCTATAACAAGAGAAGACACAAGCGTCTATCAGCCATCACTTCAACATCCTAAGAGAACATTATATGGTCTTTGTTCAGTCCCGAAGTCGGTATTACAGAATACATTACCTTTTATGTGCTTCCTGTTTACTGCGACATTCTTCACAGTAATACTTGTATTCACTACAAAGGGTTTCTGTGTTGCTAAACCCCCTAAAAAGAATAAAATCATTGAAAATAAAGAGTGATGACTGACAAATAATCACTAAAAATACAGAAAAATAAATACCCCCATCATACTGACATGCAGCAGGCGAATAGAGAACCTTGTTAGGAGAGTCCCTGTAACGCATGGAAAGCACGCAGAAGCATTCTTGCAGCTCTGCGGGGTACGTACAGCTTACCAGCAAGACACACAATACAGCATAGAAAGGAGAAATAAACAAAAGGCATCTTAACCCTTTCCAACCCAATTTGTATCTTGGTTTTCCTAGGGGGTTTACTCTTTTTTCTGCCGTTATACAATGGCGCTATCTGCTGGCTAAAGCCAGAACTACATGAGGTGACATGTTGGATAGGCTCCGACAGCAGAGAGGCTGGCAATATACAGTAAGAGAACCCCGACGGACGTCTTCCAACATAGGAGCTGTACAGCCTTAAATCATAATGTCTTCAGAGGTCAGACAGTGGATTGGAAAGGGTTAAAGGGTTTCTGGTCAACCCCTTAAAATTAGTTGTGATCCATTCACGATCAGACCCGAGGAAAATGTAGTTTAGGAGTTCTATTGACTTCTGAACATCATTTTCCAGTTTACAAGTAAGTGACCCTAAAATGTTGTATTACAATTACATTGCGTTACGTATTTCGCACTGCCTGTATTAAAGCCCAGAGCTGCATTCACAATTCTGCCTGATGCTACAAGAAAAAACAAACAAGTTTACAGAAACAAATCTAACAATTTAGCTGTATCAGCATACGGCTTCATGAAATGCACATCACCCTGAAACAAATCTGTGCAGATACTGAGCCAGCAAGGAATGTGGGAAGATTTCAGCTCTGCAGACGGTAAAATGCTCAACACTGTAAAATGCTTTACTGCATGATCCCTACTAGAAAATTAATATAATGAATTTACAAAATCTCTCTCTTTAGGCAAATATACCGATTTGTAAAATAGAGTTAAAAGAGTACACACATCTTTGATAAGACAAAAATGAAGTACAAATTCCCATGGTGACCGGCACCCAGATAGATGAACTTGATTCGTACAGCATTAGAAAAACATGGCTGCATTTTTCCAGAAAAAGTACTCCTCTTATCCATGGGTTGTGTCTGGTCTGGAATTGCAGCTCCGCTGCACTGAAGCAAATGGGGCTAAGCTGCAATACCACACACAGCCTGTGGATAGACATGGCGCTGTTTCTTTTTTCCCTTTTGGAAGATTGCAGTCTTGTTTTCCTAACCCTGGAGAGCCTTTTTATTTAACTTCACATGCTACATTATAGACTTTGGTGTCAGTGATAACCTGAGTCGTGTGTAGAGCATGTGAAGACCTAAAAAAGGACACTGTGCAGGCAAATATGTGTGTCTCTAATGTAGTACAGAGGAGAGACATATATAATAAATAGCAATGGGGAGACCTGATGAACTTCTGATTAACATACTTTAGTAAAAAAAAAAAAGGGGCCTTTACATGGCAGATGTACAAGTGCCGACTGACCATATAGAATGCAGATGAGCGCTGATTACAGCCATTCAGGGGCAGCAGAGGATGCTTTGTATGGGGACGAACTATTGTTTGTTGGCGGCACATCCCCAGGTCACGTTGGGAGGTGTGCTGCCAACGAACGAGCTGTTTCTTGTCTGCATAGATGATGCAATCAGCCAAGAAACAAGTGTTTGCCCATTTGTTGGCCGACTGCAGACATGTTTACATTGACCAACGATGTGTAAAACCTGTGTAAAAGGACCTTCAGCTATAATCACATGAAGGAGGGAAAAGACAACAGCACAGTATGAACGAGGCATCCCGAATGACATGACCATTACCTTAAACAGTGTGTGATTGATGTATTTTGTTCAACATCTACAGAAAGATCTAAAAAATCTTCATCTTTACTGCTTATCTGCAGAGAAGAACACGGAACAAACAAAGGTGGAGTTAGAATAATATGAACGTAGGGAGCGATACGATTGCTTTCATGGATGTATTTTATAGAAAGGTTCTGTTAGGCCTCATGTCCACGGGCAGGTCAGATTCTGTCTGTGGCTGGTGAGCCCTGCATACCTGTATTTCCCCGGCAGCGCCGTCCGCGCGGACCTCTCCACTTCCAGGTTTGCTGTACTGCGCATAGTCCTCACGGCTCGCCATCGGACATGCGCAGTACAGTTTTTATTTTCACTCTTGCTTTCCCACGGATCCGCGGCACGTCCGCAGTGTCAGCTGTGGCTGTCCCGCGGAACAGACGACTTCCATTCACTTCAATAGAAATGGAGCATTCTGCGATTTGTTTTCCGGACCAGAAGGTCTGCAAATCAAATCTGCGTTTTTTAATTTGCGGACACCCATGCATTCCTATGGGTGGCTTAATATGCGAAAGATCCGCAATTCAAAGTGCCCATAGGAAAGCATTGGCATACGCAACTGAATTTAAGCATGCTTATTTTATTTGTGGAATGTTTGGGGTGGAGAACAAATCGCAGCATGCTCCATTTCAGTGCGGATTCCGTGCCAATAGAATTCAATAGGTGCAAAAATACAATTGCAGGTAGACTGCGGATTTGAAGGTTAAAAATTAGAGATGAGCGAGCGTACTCGGAAAAGCACTACTCGCTCGAGTAATTTGCTTTATCCGAGTATCGCTGTGCTCGTCCCTGAAGATTCGGGTACCGGCACGGAGCGGGGAGCTGCAGGGGAGAGCGGGGAGGAACGGAGGGGAGATCTTTCTCTCCCTCTCTCCCGCCCGCTCTCCCCTGCTCCCCGCTGCGACTCACCTGTCAGCCGCAGCGGCACCCGAATCTTCAGGGACGAGCACAGCGATACTCGGATAAAGCAAATTACTCGAGCGAGTAGTGCTTATCCGAGTACGCTCGCTTATCTCTATTAAAAATCAATAAGGGAGATGGTGAAAAGGCTGGGAGGTGGGGTTGTGGATTTATTTCTGTGCGGAAAAACCATTACACCTATGATCTCCCACAAATGGTTTCCGCAGGTCTCCCGCTGTGGAAATCTGCATGCAGAATCCGATCCACCCATGGACATGAGGCCTAAGGCAGTGCATTATGCCTTCCAATGTTGTGCTGACAGCTAGCCTATTAGGGTCAGACTATTTGGTCTTGCCTGAGGTAGGAGCCAAAAATGGCCTCTGGCGCTCATGGCCTCCCATTTGGCACACTGCAGCCGTTTACTCCTTGTCAGTGTAAACTACTCAATGGCATTTAGTGAGTTAAATGGCTGGGATTGGAGTTAAACGCTGATCCCAACCATTACAGATGACAGCTGCTGTGGATTACACAACTGCTACTTGGCCCTATAGTGCAGGCCTGCAAGTAGTGTAACGAATTCCCCGATACTTGTAATCCCCATGACTCTACCGTCCACAAACACATCGCAAACCCCAACTCCTCACCGTCTCACACGTAAGACATCGGGTTTCATTAGTTAACGTTCCCTGAAAGATTTCGTGCACCCAGGTGGGGTCCGGCGTGCTGTTGTTGTTCTCGTTATCGATGTTCCCGTTGGGGATCCGCCCATTCTGCTTCTCCTGCTTTCTCTCCTCCTGTAATATATCCGCGATGGTGTTCAGCAGGTAGTTCAGGAATTCGTGGGCGTCCTGCTGCATGTAGTTGTCAAAAAGTTCTGTTAGAGAAAAAAAATCATAGTGAAGCTATGAAATCTCAAAAAAAGCCTAGAACTGGGACACAAATCAATATTAAAGGGGTTGTCCCGCGGCAGCAAGTGGGGTTATACACTTCTGTATGGCCATATTAATGCACTTTGTAATATACATCGTGCATTAAATATGAGCCATACAGAAGTTATTCACTTACCTTCCCTGCGCTGGCGTCCCCGTCGCCATGGTGCCGTCTAATTTCAGCGTCTAATCGCCCGATTAGACGCGCTTGCGCAGATGGGTCTTTTCCCTTCGGCTCGGCAGCAGCGGCGTTCTGGCTCCGCCCCCTTGAACGCGTCATCACGTAGCTCCGTCCCATGACGTGTGCCGATTCCAGCCTCCTGATTGGCTGGAATCGCCACATGTGACGGGGGCGGAGCTACGCGATGATGCGTAAAAGGGGCGGAGCCAGAACGCCGCTGCTGCCGAACTGAGCCGAAGGCAGAAGACCCTTCTGCGCAAGCGCGTCTAATCGGGCGATTAGACGCTGAAGTTAGACGGAGACTTTATGTTACGGCACTACGGAGGAGAGCGTACACCCTCACCCCCCGCCGGACACACAATGAGCAAGAAAAGTTAAAATAAGGTCAAATAACTCACAGCTACAGACACCCCGGTACCACCCTATAAAGGGCCTACAGACCTCAGAGTCAGTAGCTTCTGCTGACTTAACCCCTTAAGGACCAGGGTTTTAAATTTAGAATATTTAAGCAATCAATGCGAGCCGTGCATGCAGTTACAAGCGCCGGCCACTACACAGAGGTCGGCACAGAGACTTCTGCTGCTTCCGCTCCGACCTCTGTGTATTTGCAGCACTAACAGCATGCGTCCGCTCAGCTGAACGGTCCCAAACGACGACCCCCGACCGATCAACTATTAATGACCTAAGGATAGGCCATCAGTAGTATTCTCCCTGGAAAACCCCTTTAATTCTCCATTCCTTCTGAGCTGGTGGGTGTAGACTAGCTGATGGGTCTAATATACACTGCACACATAGTACAGCAGGGTATCCTATCTCACTCTGTGGCACAACCTCACAATAAAAAGCATCATGGAGAACTTGCATCCATACTAAGCAGTGTAGATGTCCCTTTACTAACGTAACCACCATTAGCTTCGGCAACATGTCTGTGCGAGTGTCTTCCTAGTCCCTCCTCCATAGACTTCCATGGGCAGCTTGATTTATTTATCATCCGCTTTCACCAGAGAAGAAGGACTTTACATGGAAAAAGACAGTTGGCAACAAATTAGAAGGAAGGGAGACTTTTAGGCCTCATGTACCTGGGCGGGTTGGATTCTGCATGGGGGAACCCGCTGCGGAACCCAACACTGTGCCCAGTCGGCATCCGCGCGTACCTGTGTTGTTTTCTTCTTCTCTGTACTAAAGATTTTTTTTAAACTCCCACTGAATCCGCGGTCCGTCCGCATTGTCAATTGTGGGCGGGTCGGACGGCTTCCATTGACTTCAGTGAAAAGGGTCCGTGCGGAATCCGCAGGAAAATGAAGCATACTGCAATTTTTCATCCGCAAGCGGAACCGCAATTGGTTTCCGCTTGTGTGCATAAAGATTTATTTTTGCATTGCGTGCTATGGGCGGTATTTGCCGCGAAATCCGGAGGCGGTCGCCCGCTCCAGGTTCCACAATTCAAATCCACCCATGTGCATTCACCTTTAGTGTCCCGGACTTTAGGGTGCTTTCACACACGGCGTGTTCCTGTGCAGAAGATTTTGACATGTTTGTAATGGTGCTATTTGTAAGCACCAAAATCATCATTCTAAGTAAGTCTAAGTGATTGCTAGTTATTACATGGTCTGTCACATAAACACAAGTACTTGGAAAAGTCCTGAAAAGTTTATGACCATTTAAGCTCTGATATAAGTTTGCCTCTTGACTGTTTCCTTATAGCAGATGTCAAAGGAAAGAGGGATGGGGCATGATGGATTTCAAGAAGTGTCTTGTAGGAACTTAGCCTCTTCTCCCCTTTTAAAATAAACAATCCGACACGGCTGAGCTAGCTTATGATGGAACCAGGATACATAGCAGAAAACCAAACAAGCAATTGATTTACAGCCATTACACGGTTGTTGCCAGACAGGAAGAAGGATGTGGTTTGGACATACTGAATCTTGATGTGTACAGTCTCATTGATACCCAATTTACTCATACTCCGGCTTGCTAATTTACAAAACGTTTTTAGAAATGAGCGAGCATGCTCGGTTGAGGAAAATACTCGAGCGAGCATCAGCATTTTCGAGTAACTGCCTGCTCGTCCGAAAAGATTCGGAGGGCGACGTAGTTGAGCGAGAGATCTCCGCCACGTTTTTTTTTGGCATAAGTGTGCATAAGGTCTTACCAAAATGTTTGCTTAGGTACATCTAATATCTAAGGGCATGGCTATACATGCTATATCATAAGGCCTAGAACTACCCAACATCTTATAGTGGCCATACTAATCAGACAGCTATTACTTCAACGGGGAGACTGCAATAGTCACCCATGGCAGCAGCTTGTGATATGGAAGAAACAATCAGACACAGCCAGATCCAACCTGGCAATCCTTCTTTTTCCTCATGCCTGCCTCCATACACATTATATTGCTACCCAGGAGAAGCCATTAATATTAAACATTAAATATCTATCAACCAGCTCAACATGGGATGCAAACAAGACGATGCGTGGAAGATGATGAGTATAGTTACCATTTTCTTTCCGCAATCTGGTAATGAACTTCTTTGGAGGAATGACTCCAACTTTCTTCTTCTGTGTGGCTATACTGTGAAAGAGGTCGGCTAAGCAGGTGAGGAGACTTTCCTTCTTTCTGGGTTGGCTTTTATAAGCAAGAACTTTTTCTCGGAAAGGACGGCAAAAATAAAGTGCCTGTAGGACAGAGTTGCAGTAGCAGGTGTTCCCGAACTGAGGATGCAAAAGAAAGGACACAGACGTTAACATGTATTACTAGGAGCCAAGGTTCACTCAGAAGCTGAAGTCCACTCAAGGCATGCGAGTGCTGGCTTAGCTGATGGTGCCATATTGTCACACTTAAAGGGATTGTCCAGAAAGAAAAAAAACAAGTGCCACAGGTTTTGTGTGATGTTCTGGCTTATCTCCGCTCACTTCAATAGAGCCAAGCTGCAAAACTGGACAAAACCCATGTTCTCTAAACCGGAGCATTACATCCACTGCAATGTCAACAGGAAATCTGTAATAGATAGGAGTTATCCAGGAAAGAGAAATGCTTACCGGTCCAGCCCAGGTCCAGTGGTGGAACCTCTAGTTCAGGACTGGTTCCAATATCAGGTTACATGGTATGCAGTCCTCCTGCCCATCTTATGGATGGTAAAATCATGGCAGGAGGACTGCCTGATTGGTTCACTACAATAACTAAGCCCCTCCCCTTCTCTTTCACAGCCAATGCAGAGACAGGGAAGGGGCTGGTTAGTTAGTAAAATAAGCCAGTCAGCCAGCCCCCCCTACCACGATGTCACTCACAGCAAGAAGGAGAGGAAGACTAATCTGACCTGGTGTCAGAATCATGCTGAAGATCTTGCACTGCTGGACCCGGACTGGATTGGGTAAGAATATCCCTCCCTGAATAACCCCTCTAAAGGTCATGTCAACTTTTGTAACTTTTTTATATTAGTACCGTTCCAATGTATGAAAGATGATAAAGAAACTTTTCAGATAGGCCACTCTCACACATGCTCTTTCTATCGCGACTACGGCAACGTTTTGAGCATCGCCATAATTGCAGTAGAATACTCATATCGATTTCAATGGGGCCTCATAGACCCGCCCTCGAACGTGGCACTTTCTAATGCAGCGATTTTCGAGCGCCGTTTGCTCCCTTTTCCCAATTTTTAACGCAACTCACCACAATGATAGGGGATGTTAAAAACAGACAGTGAAATTGCAGTAGAACGCCGCGATCAAAATCAAGGAAACAAGCAGCTAAAAGAAGAAGAGCCACAATTGTATGTATCTATTTGGGGATAAAGAGGATTGCAACTAAAGAAGCAAACTTTAGGGCCTCTTTCACACAGGCGACAGCGATATCGTCACAATATCGCATTGGTGTTCTGTGCGCTAGCGCTGTGTTTTCTCACTGCCATATCACAATTTTGTGTCGCTATAAAGTTGCACGTGGTGCTACAACGTCATGCAAACCAATCAGAGCCAGCGCTTCCTGGAGGCGGGGTTTTTAAACCTCCAATCCAGGAAGTGATGACAGAAAACTGCCGGGGACCTGCAAGGAGAACTGCGAAAAAACTGTTTTTTCAATGCAGCCAGGGCTTAGTTTAGGAACAAACAATAGGTCTTCCTTTCATGCAATACGATGCAACAGAAAGGAAGGCTCCATAGCGAAACATGGGCTACAAAACCTCGCAAATCGCGGCAATATTTAGCAACTTGCAATTTTATTTCTCGCAATGTAGCAGCCTACAAAACATCGCTAATGTGAAGGAACCCATTGGAAAACATGCGTTTCACATACATGTGATTTGTAGCGCTGTCGCATTGCGATAAAATTGCGTGATTTTCTCGCCTGAGTGAAATCGCCCTAAACAGTCATTTTGTTCTGTGATGGTATAATGGTCACTTCTACATGAATTAAAAAATAGTGACTTGATTGCACTGTGATAGACGTCCTTGTTGCCTTGGAGCACTTGAGTCCTAGTTGAATTACAACAACTGCATTGAGTTTTTATGATCAGCCTTCCATGGGTAATCAATGGCGGGATATATATCCACAATATATCAGATTAACTCTTTGAAATCCAATTTTGGATTCAGGGTTTCCTAGGGGGCTTTCTCTTTCTGCCATTACACAATGGAGTGGTCTGCTGGCTAGAGCCAGTACTGCAGTATGGAGAGGCCCCTGACAAGAGAGCGGCCAGTAATATACAGTAAGAATACCCTGCCGGACGTCTTCCGACATCAGAGCTGTACAGCCTTCAATCAGGATGTCTTCAGACGTCAGACTGTGGACTGGAAAGGGTTAAATAGTTATCACCACCTACCTCGGCCTTCCATCTAAATGAAATTATGGGAGGGAACCTCAGTTTTGGATCAAGTACAAGCAGGGAATGTGGTGAGCATTCATAAATAGTAGGGTGACGGTGGAAAAGAAAAAAAAAAAAAAAGTACACTTTTCCCCTTTTTTTGTGTATTGTGGGCCATGACCAACATATGGCCATACAAAAAGTATACATTGGGAAATACACACAGCGTGAACAGGAATACAGAGGTAAGGGGGTGACATTGGGAACATGATCATCATTCAGGTCCCAGCCGTTGAAAGAAAAGTATATAAAATGTCTATTAGAATGTTCCGATTGGTTCTCCTCTGGCCTTGTGAAGTTCCACATTACAGGGTAGTTCTTGTGCTGGGAACACTTGGCATGTTATCAAATGTCAAATTAAAGGAATTCCACTGTATATTTCCATTTGAACATATAACAGAGGGGGTTGAAGTTCGGCTTTAAAGGTCTGCAACCCCTTTAAACCGCTCCGACAATGTCAGCCGACATCCAGCTGTCAGGCCTTTCCGGGCAGCGCTTCTTATATAAACCTAGAAAAACTATTTAAGGTGCAAATCAGCAGCTGCATTCTGGGGGAATTCAGAGAAATAAAGTTTATTACTTGGGAACGTTGCCACCGCTCATGGGAGTCTGGGTGATTTATTTCAGCTTTGGTGTTTTTTGTTTTTTTTTGCCCCCCTCAGATGAAAAGTTGGGAAGACAGGAGACAAATGTCTACTATATTTGGAGCATTTTACATAGTTTGAGCCTAGTTACATATCTGAGGCTCTACAGTCAAAGAGTAGTTCACGAAACAATGTAAAACATCCACATCCGAAGCCATAAATCCCAATACTAATATATCAACAGCAATAGTGCATAGGGTCAATTGTGAGCCCGCTGCTGGCGAGAGTCACGGTGACTACGTGGCAGTATCTTTCTGATTGGGTGGGCAGTAGTAGGAGACGCTCCCACAAAACTGTTCCGTAGAGGAATGGAAGGAAGGCGTGTACTCATTTTTTTTTCTTTTTGACCATGCCAATGTTTAAAGAAAATCAGGAGAGGGTAACATCTTTCATTAAGGAGAGCACCAAGAAGGTGAGTGAGAAGACTTATAAGGCCATCCATGTTCCTCTTGGTAATATGCAAATAAGGAAGATGGAACAATATGTCTGTAGCACCACCTATTGGATGGCAGCATTCCTTCAAATCAATGCTTGACCCTCTATACAGGTCTGTAGAGCAATCAATGGCAATGGAAAACAAAGCCAGAATCCATACACAGACAGCTGTTTCGGTGTGTATGCCCCTCATCAGTGTGCAGTAGGTTTCTGGCTAGGCTAGTGAAAGGCCTATGATGCGAGTCGGGAGGTGTAACATCTCTCCTTAGGGAGAGCACCCAGAAGGATACGTCACCAACAGCTGATAGTCACAGGTCTGCCAGCTGTCACCCGCGCCAAATCAGCTGATCGATGGGCCGTACGGAGCCCATGTGTTGCCAAAAACACAAAGCTTTCTACTCACTGTAGTGGTCTGGAATACTATTGCTGGCATAGTTCCCATTCAAATGAATGGGAACTATGCCTATAACACAATCTAAGGCTTCTGGTGACAAATCAGCTCCATACACTAGCCTGACAATCAGTTGACTGGCATGGGTCTTAGTCAGTGGAACCTACTGATCAGCTATTGATGACCTATGCTAAGGACAGTACATCAATAATCCAAAGCTGGAAAAACCCTTTAACCCATCCTATGTGGGGACAAAAAGGACGGTCCAGTAAAAGTTCTGGTCACTTTAATAGGTCTCTACGGAATGGGACCTCCATAAGGCTGCATACACACGTTGCTAATTTGCTGCAGCATTTGGTGCAGACTTCACCCTTTCATTTAAATTCAAATTGAAGCGGTGAAAAATGCTGCGCATCAACAGCAAATCAGCGACGTGTGAACACAACCTAATGCAGAACAAATAAGTATAAAGCTTATAATAATGAAGGCATTTTAGAGGTTTTGCTGTACTGAAGGAGCTGAGGAATGAGAAAAAGTGGGTAATTACAGGGGTCAGATCTAGGGTTTGAAATCAATTTGGCGTCTCATTTTAAGTGGCTATCGAAGACCGTCTGTCTATGTCATGTGTATAAGATATTCAACGATGTTCATTTGGCAGATCATAGGGAAGAAAGTTGAGCATGTTGAATTTTAACATGCCTGATCTTCTTTCTGAAAGGAGATAAGCCATCGCTAGAGAGGTCTGGCAGCGGCTTATTTACCTGTGAGAACATTTGAAAGCTTGGCCAAACCGTGTGTCCATACGCAATAGCAACTAACGATGACTAAAAATGAAGTGTACTTGAATGCTACCCTTCTTCACACCCCCCCTCCCACAAGTTCAGTGACGGTATATAAAAACAGCGGGCACTTACATTTACCAAACCGAAATAGTGTTCATTCACTGGAAACTGTTCCGGACCAATCTCTTTCTCTAAAGCCGAGGCATTGGCGCCCTAGAGAGGAAAGAACGCACAGTTAGAGAGCGGCATAGATAGGACTTCTACGTACGGAGTTAGTGACAATTCAAAGCTGCTATTTGTGGTTTGGCTCAAGGCCGTCTGAGACTTGTTGTTCAACATTAAAGTCATTTAGCGAACACTTTCCATGACACTGGCTTCTGCGGAGAGCCTTCGTAGAGTATATCCGTGTAATCACCTAGATCTCAGCAAGGAAGCAATTCCAAAGCCAGCGCTAAATCATTTGATGGTTTTCCCGCTGTGAGGCAACGGTGAACAAAGCTGCGAAAGCTCTCACTAGAAATTTTAAAGAGTTCTTCTCTGGCAGGAGATAAATTATTTCTACACAAGGAAGGAAAAAAATTCTGGATGTGGTCACGAATGTATACGGCTCCGGAGGAGTCTGTTGTGAGCTGCTGAGCCGTCTAGACATCTCCCGCAAACATGGCCGCTCCCTACAACCAGTCAACGCCAACATGTCTCTTCCGGAGGATTAGGTTTGTATGTAAGAGAATTGTAACCGTCCTCCTTAGCCAATTCCTAATCCTGGCCTCGCTGGAGGATGATGAGGGTGGCTGGTCAGCTACAGAGAAGGACTATCCGCTCTACGAGGCTGGAAATGAATTGCTGGCATGGATTTTCAGGCAGATATCAGGTTTTAGAACATGGAAGCTTAAACTTGTTATGGAAATGAATCACTTATCGGAATTCTGTCATATACTTTGTGCTTAAATTTGACTAGTTTCGAAATCCTTGCTTGCCGTCAGCAAATGGAAACCAATACGGTTGTCGTCGGGCTCGGACTGGCCCACATGAAAATAGAATTAGGCCACTTTCACGCGGTTGAGAAACTCGTGCGTTGCGAGACGCACAAATATGATCCCTTATCTTTTCAAGTTCCTTGGAAAGCGTCGCCAATTGTTGGAATAGTAGAACACATCGCGTGGCGTGCAACATGCATACGAGTGCATTGAAGACAATGGGAAACACTTGGATATTCTCCAATGCTGTGCTGGGGGGTCGCCACTTCACAGAAGGGATTGCAGCAGTTTTTGCACGAAAAACGGCCTTGCATCGCCGTGAAAACGCATGCTGGTGAGCGCAGTCGGCTCAAAGATTATCGCTCTTGTGCTTTCAGATAGGAGCGATAAAGCGGTCACTACAAGGAGGCGGAGCCTATGGGCCCTAGTTCAGCCACCATTCCCGCACAACAGTGCAGCCCAACTCAGCCACCCTTTTATGACACTATCCCATTAAGGGCTATTGCGAAAATCCGCAGTGTTGTCCCGCAGCTTTTATGTTCTATTGTGCCTAATAGCTTTCCGTCTTTCGATGTTCACGCTGCGGAATTCTACCACGGAACTCCACAGTGTGAAAGAAATGTGATTGCAGCGGAAGAACACATCTGGCTTTCATTGTAGTCAATGGCAGCTGTCCATAACGCAATAATTCCGCTGTAAACACAGCGGAAGTATCATGTGATAACGCGTCACAGCGTATGCGTGCCGGCTCGTAGGATGGGACTCGCGCGGTGGATCCAGAGAGGGGAGTTGGGGTCTTTGGGGGCGCTGTGTCTGACTCCGCTGCAATAGTCTGACTGCGGAATCCGACATGGCCGTGGGCATGAGACATAGGCCTCTTTCACACAAACGTATTGGTACAGGATATTCCACGTGTGGGTTTTGTGCGCGGAATACGCTGTATCAATCTGCCATAGGTGGCGAATAGTGGTGCGCAGCAAGCACACAATGTCATTGAGTACACGTCTCCTGCAGGTGGCATGCCGCAAATTATAGCGTCCAAGCGCGGCCTTATCCATGCGATTGGCGCCAAAAGAATCGGATTCAGATATGTCGCAAAGTTTTTAGTTGCCAAAATTTCAGCAATAAATCTGTTGCGTGTGAATATCGCCTTAGAACGGCTTCTACAAGGGACCGTCATCCGCATAATCGCTCAAAATAAGGAATACAGTCTTTCCGTGTAAACCCAACCCGCAATTTACTCGCTAGTCGTTTAGTATCAGCTCAGTAACAAAAACTCTTCTTGGCCAAAAGTCTCTTGCAATAAAGTAGTAATCGTTGGAATGGGAGGGACTTTGCAACGAATTAGCATGGAGTTTCCCCCCCAACATAACCTAATGAACAATCAGTGCTCCGTATAAAGGCGCTGGAGCAGCGGCCCTTCCTACGCTGCAGCCACTTTTCGGAGCGACTATCTAAAAGATAGCTGTGCTCCTTTTGTAGATATGCCCTTCCCATCAGGTAAATGTGCAGATAGCTGAATACACAACCCTATCAGTGATGGGAATACAGAGGAACACAAAAGGTTCATTACGACAAGCAGTCTGTTCCAGGACACCGGCTGCACGCACCGCGGTAATGAGATCCCAGCGGAAAGCACTTAATTACAAGCTCTATGTTTACCGCTCCATAAAGCAGAATGGAACGCAGGAAACACTCCTACAAAAGTGCCAACATAACAAACAGGTTGCCGGGCTAGGGGTAAATAAAGCTTAAAAGGGCTGTTGCAACGGGTGGCCAACAATACCTAATCAGTGGGGGTCTGCTGCCCTTGAAGCCCACCAATCAGCCGACTGAAGGAGCCACAGAGGTCATTCAACTTCTAGAGAGTATCGCAGCTTAATCCCATTGACTTCAATCTTCCCCACTTGCTGCAGTGAGTCAGCGATGACATCACCGGCACCAGGGACATGTGACTGCCTGCAGCCAATCACCAGTTAGCTTTGGCCAGTGACAAGCTGCAGCGGTCATAGAATTCTAATCTCATCATCACTGAAGATCAGCGGGGTGGCGAGTATTTTTTATTTGTATGCTATTTAACGAACCTGGGCCTTTTTGAGAAAATTAAGAAAAAAAGAAAAATTTACTCCCAGGGCAAACCCTTTTAGAAAGTTTTTACATGGGCCAATTATTCGGTTGGCAAACGCTCATGCCTGAGGACTGGCCCCTGTGAACTAGCCTTCGCTCAAATGAGCAAACACTGGTTTGACCGCATCTTTTAAAAGATGGCTACACGTGTAAAATTTGCAATACGCAAAAAAAAAAATACAAGCTATTAATTTCAATGGGTTCGTTGTTATTTCCCTTTTTGCCGGTGTAGAAAAAAATATGGTATCTGCTTTATTTTACTGCATATTTGCACACCAGGGGTCCCCATAGAAGTCTATAGGAGGTGCGCAAATACACAGTACGCTTCGCAATTACACAAAAACGTGCTGATGATTGCTGCATATTCATAGAGCTGAATGTGTGTCGACCGACTGGCTAGGTCATCAATTGGCGCTTGTTTTACGCAGAAAATCTGCCCATGTTCATGAAAATGGGCCTTCAAGGGATTCTCCAACTGTAAACTATTGATGGCCCATCCATCCTCAAGAGAAGTCATCAATAATAGATCAGCAGCAGTTTGTCGGTAAAGTAATCTCGCCAAATCAACCGTTTTCTGGTTTGCTATGCTGAAAGACTGAGCCGATTTCTGCAGGAAGCAGACAGCTCCACTCCCACTGCAGTGGCCAGGATTCGTATTGCAGGCTCCCATTGAAAAAGTCTTGAATATAACTCTCAGGGAAAATATTTCACCCTTTATTCTAAGCTGTGGGGATTTCTGCTGCAGGAAAGGTAAGCCACGTCCCATTCCTCTACTTTGCCATACATTGGAAGGAGATAAAACAGAGGTCTCTTAAAGGATTGTTATATAGGCAATCACTGGGTTCATGGAAGAAGGGGAATTATAGGTGTCACTTTTAGCACTAGCTGTAGAAAGTCATATGACCTCTTTAGAGAGGACCTGCCATGCGCAAGTCGCACACCTACATATGCAAGATAGGTCGTCAATAGTAGATCGGTAGGGACCCGTCGCTCGGGATCCTTGCCCATCCTCAGGCTTGGGGTCAGAGCAGCAGGGCTGGAAATACACTTCCAGCTCTGTCACTGAAATCAATGCTGAACTACCCTAAGGATAAGTCATCGGTAGTAAAAGTTCCGGAATACCCCTTTAACCCTTTCCAATCCACTGTCTGACGTCTAAAGGCATTCTACTTGAAGGCTGCGCAGCTCCGATGTCGGAAGACGTTTGGCAGGGTATTCTTACTGTAAATTACTGGCTGCTCTGTTGTTGGGGGGCCGCTCCAGCATGTCCCATACCGCAGTACTGGCTCTAGCCAGCAGATGGCGCCATTGAATAATGGCAGAAAGAGAAAGCCCCCTAGGAAACCCTGAATCCAAAATTGGATTGCAAAGGGTTAAGGTCAGGTTCACATCTGCGTCGAAGATGCTGTTGGGAGCCCCCAGTATAGAGAGGGGGATAAGCCGCTGCAAGACTCCTCCGATGGAGGCTTATCTCCTTAGAACAAAACGATTGGGCATGTTGAAGTCCAAATGCCTGATCCTTCTTTGCCCACAAGACATCTACCATCGAGGGAAGACAGGACACCCCCACATACTTATAACGCCAGCTGGTCCCATCAAAATTCTCAGTTTCTTCTAACATTTGCCTTAACGTGTGCAGCCATCTTTAGTTTTTGTGCTGTTCCATTACGAACATTTTCTCCCCCAATACGAACATAAAATTGGGGGAAGAGAAGGCAAACAAAGGAGCTGAACCACAGCGAACAGCGAAAGCTAACTATAAAGCATTATCACAATAACTATGAAAAGCGCAATAATAGCAATATGTTTTCATAGTGTAGGAGGAAATTGTAGGAAACCCACGCAAACATGGGGAGAACACACAAACACAGGCATGCCGTGGCATTGGGTTAAATGCCTATTAAACTATTCCTCTTGGGAATCGGCTGACAATAGAAAACAGCAATTTGACATCATAACCTTAATGCTCCATTCTCCGTCGTTCTCGGTTTATCACAAATAAAGTAATTGAATGAAAATTGTTAGAGTGGAATATTATAGAAGAGTTTCCATAATGTCTCTGCAGGAACGATCGGTGTAAAGCAACATGTAAACGCATCCACCCAGTAATGGCACCGACCCACGGGCCGGCCATCCAGGGCTTATAGAGAATGGTCATCTGGGAGAAGTATGGATTGTAGTAGGCAGAAAGCACAGATTCCTCCAGATGATAAGGACATGGGAGCTGCCGTCTATGGGCTGTCACCGCCGTCCACGCGGGAGCGCCCGTCTATGGGCTGTCACCGCCGTCCACGCGGGAGCGCCCGTCTATGGGCTGTCACCGCCGTCCACGCGGGAGCGCCCGTCTATGGGCTGTCACCGCCGTCCACACGGGAGCGCCCGTCTATGGGCTGTCACCGCCGTCCACACGGGAGCGCCCGTCTATGGGCTGTCACCGCCGTCCACGCGGGAGCGCCCGTCTATGGGCTGTCACCGCCGTCCACGCGGGAGCGCCCGTCTATGGGCTGTTACCACCCACGTGGAACTATCTGCTCATCAGTATGGGCATTAGGAAAGGTGATGTTATGGGAAGATTGGGTGACTAATATTTGGCTTCCTCCAAGAAAATATGGAAAATTGTGAAGACAAGCCACCAATGAGAAGTCTGGCATTGGCTTACCACTCTGTCAACATTCATAACGCATGCTTGGCCAAACTGAGTATGCATGTGCCTGGGGGTGTCAGGTGTGGTAGCGGTCTGCCAAACCAGTGTTATGAGCCAGGCAAACAAAGATCGTTGTGCAGCCCTGCAACTTCACACTGCCATTAAAGTCAATGGTGTCACAACGAGAGTCAAAAGGTGGCCGTGAAGGTTTTAAAAAATCCAACCTTCAGGAAAAGACTCCGGTTTGGCTTATAATGTTAGTCATGTTGTCAAGGTCTATTGAAAGGTTAAAAATGGACTTCTAGAGAAACCAACTTTCAATAGGTGGCGATGTGGAGGTTGTTTTCTATCCTCTATTTACATATATTTTTCCCAGAGAGCATTGCACGGCCTATACAGTATAAGGCACTCTCCTCAAGGAGAAACCTTTTCCCCATCAGACCTTTGTTCTGCTCTCGCTCTTTGCTGTTTTCCATTCCTAGGACAACACACGACATGTACGCGGCAACAGTTTTAATTTGGTGAACAAAGCAGATCCACGGAGGTCATGCTACACGGGTATACAAGTGCCCAGCCCAGCAACACACTGGGTACATTATATGTGAGGTTTGCAGAGCGTGTCCGCACGCATGTCGTCTGTACGTATTTATCCTAGATGGCCTCTTCAGTTCACCAGAAATATAACACATGCATACATTATATACACACACACACCAATCACTTAAGGTGGGTTTACACAGGACGAATGTCGGGCAAACGATGCCCGACACTTGTCCGTGTGTCCTCGCTCCCGTGCTGTCACACGGGAGCTAGTATCGCTGGCTCACTCACAGAGCGGCCAGTAGGGGGGGGCAAGGAGGCTGCAGATTTCTCTCCTCTTGCTCCCCCGCCCCTCTCCATTGACATAACATAGCGGCCGTTCAGTACTGAACGATCATTGTTCAGCTCATCATCCATCATTTATGCAGCATAAACGATGGACAATGAGCAGATCGCTCAGTGTAAATAGCAGCCGTTCAGCACTGAACGGCCGCTATGTTAAGTCAATGGAGAGGGGTGGGGGAGCGAGAGGGGAGAAATCTCCTGCAGCCTCCCCGTTGTAAGCCAGAAATACTAGCCCCATAGCAGCAGCACGAGAGCGAGTATGTGTGGGGACGAGTGTCGGTAATTGTTTGCCCGACTTTCGTCCCGTCTAAAAGAGCCTTTAGAACTTTACAACCACCTAACCAACATGATGTAGACCAGACCTCCCTCATGGGGGTCAAGACATTTCTAACCCGTCGAGGCATGGACTCCAGAGGGCTTCAGAATGTGTCCAGTGGCACCTGGTAGCCAGACGTAAGTAGCCGATGCGCTATGGCTTGTAAGTTGTTAGAGCTGGGCCTCCACGGATGTGACTTGGCCAACAGAGGCACGATCGCAGTGGCAGTATGGCAGGGTGCATTACCCTACTAAGAGGCCATGCCACTAGGGAGCATCGCTGCTGTGAAGGGGTGTGCTGGGTCTCCAGCAATGTTTAGGTAGGTGGTACCTGTCAAAAGTAACATCCACATGAATGCAGGAAGCAAGGTTTCCCAGGGCATAACATTGCCTCAGCCAGCTTGTCTTCTTCCCATCCTGGTGTCGTCATCAGACCAGGTCACCTTCTTCTATTGTCCAGTTCTGATGCTCATTTGCCCATCTTAGGGGCTTTCGGCAGTGTATGGGGATGAGTCTGCCGCTACCACCACCCCTCCCGTGTGATGCCCTGTGTGTTCTGACACCTATCACAGCCAGCAGGTCAACCTCTGCTTTAAGGAAAAGAACCAAACTGATGGTTTCTATGGACTTCTTCTCCATCACATAAATAGCAACCATGAAATACAATAGGGGTCCTCTTGCAGATCTTATTATGCTCCAACCAGTTTCTTTCATTAACCCTGTCCTGACCCAATTATGCTGCATGGAATTACTAGTCTTTCAAGGCACAGCATGTCAAGAAAGAACTAGTTAGATAGTGCTCAGGAGAAAAGTAAGACAATTACTTCAAAGAAAAAGCCAAAAGCAGAGGGAGCTCTGCTGGAAAGACATATGTGCTCTCATCTAATTAGGTGAAAGTCCCAGGCCACTAATTGGGGCAATGCTAAGGCAACCACCAGTGCGAAGTAGCCTCCTGAGACAGAGAAAACCACTATGCTGGGTGTATCAAGAGGGAACGCCAAGAAAGACTCGATAGACCAGCTTGCCGTATCAGATCCACACTGAGGACTGTACACAGTCTAGTACAATTAGTCAGACTAGTCTTACTAGCAGGCTACATCATCAAGGACCCCACTCATTAGGAGGTGAAAGGTACACTCTTACGTAGCAAGCATTTTGCAGATGTTCCGTAGCAGGAAATCCACACCATTTCCGCGTCAGATGCGGATCTGCAGCCGATTTCACACTTTTTCAATATTAAGGGGCAAAGTCTGCGGCGAATCCACCTGCGGCCACTAATCCCGGAATTAGCCAGCCATGTGGACGAGATGTCTCAAAAATCTCAATCACATGGGACGGCCAATCCGATGCGGTCGTGCGGATTCCCCGGCCGCGGCAGGTCTATTTTTCTTTTCCCGTTGCGGCTGCACTCCTCTCTATGAGAGCGCCAGCCACAACGGAAAAGCATGCGGCCAGATTGCTCCAAAACCCGCGGGTTTCGAAGCTGTGCTTTCCCGGCGGAAATCTTGTGGTTTTTCGCTGTGGCAAAACAGCGAGATTTCTGCTGGGAATACGACCTGTGGGAACCCAGCCTTAGGCCGCCTGCAGACGAGCGGGTCAGATCTGGCGGCGAGAATTCTCGCCGCGGAACCCGACCCGAGAGCCTGCAGGGACAAGCACGTACTCACCCGCGCCTGGCGGCCCTGGCTCTTTGATGTGCCGGCTGCCGCGCAGCCGATGCATGCGCAGACCGGAGCCGGCGGCCTGGTGAGTGCGAGCCCCGCACAAAAATAGGACATGCCGCGGTTTGTTTGCCGCGCGAGATTTCGTGCGGCCAAACTGCGGCCGTCGGCATAGGAGTGCGTATTGTAATGCACTCCTATGCAAACGTTCAGTGGCGGAAATCCCGCGGGAAATACCGCCGCGGGATTTCCGCCCGTGTGCAGGCGGCCTTAAAAGGGCAAAATCCACACGTGAAATTCTGATGCAGAAACAAGTGTTTACACAATAAGAAAGGAAGTCACTTCTTGGTGCAGAACTTTAACTGAGGGCTTATTCAGATGACCATATATCGGCCGCGTATTCACGCAGGGGGAGGAGGCTGGAAGAGCCAGGAGCAGTGCTCTGAGCTCCCTCCCCTCTCTACCTCCTCTGCACTCTTTGCAATGAGAGGAGGCGGGACGGGGGCGGGGCGAATTTCGAGAATTAGCTCTGCCCCATCCCGCCTTCCCTCATTGCAAATAGTGCAGAGGGGTGGAGAGGGGGTGGAGAGGGGGCAGGAGCTCAGAGCACTGCTCCCGGCCCTTCCAGCCTCCTCCCCCTGCAGAGAAAGATGCCGTATATCGGCCGGCGTGAATACCCGGCCGATATACGGTTGTCTGAATAAGCCCTGAAGGGCAAATTTCACTTGCGGAAATGCAGCGAAAACCACAGATTTTGATGCGGAATTCATCGGAAAACTCCATTGTGAATTCCGCCTCTAAAATTCACGTCTTTTTGACGCAGTTTTTCACATGGACTTCTTGATATTTTCCGCATCAAAATTCTGCACGTGGATTTCGGCCACTGACAGAGAAAATTATACATACTGTATTCTTCTGACTATAAGATGCTCCGTAGAAAACAAACAATATTTCATACTAATTTAAAAGTCTCTGGGGGCTAACAAAGTGGAGGGGCTACTGTCTTTACCTTTGGCGTTATAGTATAGAAAAGGTGGTTAACAGTGAACAGCCAGCTCCTATTAAACCAAGTGTGTTCGTTCAAACAATGGAGCAAGCAGATTCGTTCCCATTATACACACACAGCTACGCTGCACTCACGCTCATACAACTGTGCTACATGCACAAACACACACACACATGGCTGCAGAGTTCTCCCGATGATCGATCAGAGCACTGCCAGATCATGAGGGCAGCGGTCAGGGGCCTCTAGGTCTACCAGACCCCCCTGCCTCTGGATGATAAGGCACAGACACTTTTCAGCAAGGTTTTATCTGGCTGAAAGCTGAGTCCTCTAGTCAGATAAATACAATATGCATGTATGTATAATTTTATACAATACACACAGGGCTACAGAAAATAGACTAAAAACTGATAAGAACACCAAACAGATAAACGACTCCCATTGCTGAATATATGCAGCCTAAGCAGGTGATGTGAGAATGGCCGGATCGGGTAGAGGCCGATTAGATGTGGAAGCGTTGATGGGCCCGGGTTATATACATGATGACAGCTTTGATGGTTATGATGCAACTCAAGCTCATGGGATTAACAAGCATAAAAAAAGGTTCAGTTTCCTTTTTTTAATCTTGACGAGGGTTTAATCTTGCTGAGACCCAGAAATGTCTATTAAGAGATTTTACTGAAAATGCAGATGTGTGCGACTTAAAAAAAAAAAAAAAAAGCAGTCGCCACGGCAACGTTATACGTATGATGGTAAATAGTAGTTATGCCTACATCTCTGTATTCCCACATATCGACTCAACAGTAATGCCAACTAGGTTTAGGAATTTCTTGGTGCCGTTGTCCCGGACGAGGCTTGCACCCAGGGCAACCTAATTCAGGTTAGACAAGCCAAAGAAGAAAAAAAAGGAAAAATCTACTAAAAAACACACTGATCAAAAAGTTTAGGGAACATTTAAGGTGACTCCCCAATCCTGGACAAACTATCTGACTGCCTGACGCATACTGTACATTAGTTTGCATCGTTCGTCTAGGAGGCCACATGTTAGACACTGTGCGGGTAAGCGGTGCTGGCCAGCCAGAGCAGCATGCAGAGTCTAAAGGCCCCTTTACATGCAATGATTATTGCTCAAATTTGTCCAAACAGCCGAAAATGAGCGATAATCGTCACATGTGAGCGGGCATCAGGCACTTTTTGTTTGAACGATGGATTTCAGTTCACTTAAAATCCATCGTTCAGCCGTTGAAAGACTGAGCAAAAACATTTGAATGTATTTCACTGGTCTTTCAATAGACTGGAGAATGTTCTCCTCCCTGTGGTATATTGACACTTGCCACAATGGAATGTGTTCACAGCGGTTTACACAACTGGGAGTGTGTTTAAACACATGCTGGGCTCTGCAAACAAGGTTCTGATAAAGTGTAATGGCCATTAACACTTTATGCAAGTAGATCGCTAAATCTTTCAGTCCTTTGAAAGATTATCTTTTCATGTAAAAGCTGCTGTACCAAGATGATAAAAGCCCAGCGGGCCAGAAAGCGGGCCACAGGGGCGATGGCGAATGAAGCCGCTGCTTTGAATTCTCTCTGTTGTCTGTCTCTCCACTAAGACCGACTTCACACGGGCGTCAAAATCGTGCGAGATTTGTACGTTTTGCGAGACGCACAAATATGAACTCCGTTCTTTTGCTCCTATAGTCTATAGCTGCTATATACGCTCCTGAAGATGCTACCTAGGTGGTGAAACATGTTGGGAGAGCTCCGTGCCATCCTTTACTATCAGGATAAGACCGCAGCTATCCCATGCTATTAACCCTTTGAGGCATTGCTATTGCTCAGCTTCCCTTCATGTTATACGCTGGACGACGGTGCGGCAGGTTCTGAGGAGGAGGCCATTTAGTCGGATGCTATAGGCAGCGCTCTGTAGGCTTCCCTGTACCTCCAGCTAGGAGAACGTACCTGGTGATATTAGTCTCTATGGGGAACATGCGCCCTGTTTACTATTTTTTGACTATTTTATCATCCCCTCCATGCTGACCGGCTGAATTACACATGCGAATAGAACTATACCCATAGACTGACCGCTATCAGATACGGGATAGGGGTTAGTCATAAAGCACAATATTAAACATATATGTCTGCAGCATATACTGGGCTGGTAAATATGTCCGTTTCTATGTGTAACCTTTGTGTTATTTCATAAAAGTTTAAAGGGATCCAATTCTTGGTTATTGTGCTTTTGCTTACTTCTCTCCCCTCCTACTGTTGGCATCACAACACCAGACACTAGAACGATGCAGGCGCTGGTTCGGTGCCCACCGGCCGAGGCACAGCGAGAGGTGCAATCGTTATTTGGCGTACACAAATAGCTTCCCTGATGCCATGTGAATTTGTCAGTGCGAGAGAATTCAAGAGCGTCAACTGTGCCCTACTTCAGTCAAGCCGGCCGGCTGATCTCGTTTCCTGCCATCTATTATGTGTGACAGCGAGCGCTGGGCACTAAGGCGGCTGATCAATGTTCCCAGCACAATGTCACCCAGTTGATGGATGCAGAATCCTTTACAGACTCCGGGCTCATTAATGCATTCATACCAACGAGCTCCGCAGACATTAGAGTTTTCTTTTATACAACCAAAAACTGCAAAATCCATCAGTTCTACATTGGAAGCCGTTTACACATTAGATTTGGCAGAATCAGTATTATTGGCATCACCATCTTAAGGGTGGCTGTGCATTGCAGAATCCAGAGTGGGCGTCCGCCTCCCGACGGCTTCCATTGAAGTTAATGGAAGCAGTCCGACCCGCAGCCCTTCTGCAAGGGCTTTGTGGAAAGGTTGCGGATTGCACGACATGGCCTATCCACTTTGTAGGAAAAAGTCGGGATTTTAAAAAATAAAAAATTAAAAAAACGTACTGCGCACGTCCAATGGCTCGCCGTGTGGCCCATTCGTAGTACAGCCGGCGAAAGAAAGAGCAGGTAGGTGCGTCTTACATGCAGATTTGCCAAGAAATTGCTGCAGTTTTCACTCTTTGCAGTTCTGCAGCCTAAGCAACGCCAACTGGTTGAGATGGACAGCAGCGGGGAGTCAAATTCTCAGCCTATTCTCTGTTCTTCATTCACAGAATACAAGCTGCTGTATTAAAAGGCCTGAGGGCTTATTCAGGGTTTTTAGATCTTTTAGGCCGGCTTCAGACTGGCGAGAAAAATCACGTGATTGAAGACGCAGGATTAAAAAAAAACAAAGAATTTTAATGGTTTTTATTCTCATTTGCGATATTTTCATTCCTGCAATACTACGTGAAAAAAATATTGCAGCTTTTTTTTTTTCTTTTCTTGCAATATCGCCCATTGTTTTCAATGGGAGAAGATGGTGATTCCCTGCCGCAGGTGTGACAGCTGTGGTGGGGGATTCCTTCAGCCCTGTAGTGACATGAGGCTGTTGCATCTAGGGGTTTCCACATGTCCCCAACAGGGCGTGCGGCAGCGCCGCTCCACTGAAAACAGTAGGAGAAGATGGCAATCTCTTCCCGCAAGGGGGGGGGATGAAGGGAACCCCGTAGGGATGCGAGGCGGTTTCCATGTGAAAACGCCTGGCGTCCGGGGGTTTTCAGGACTGCGAGGTGATATTGGGCCGTGAAGCATGTCCTGATATCACCCCCGCCAGTGTGAAGGAGACCTTAGTCAGGTGCTTTTATGGCTGGGCTCACACAACCATGTTAATATAGCGTATTACACATGCAGGCTTTTACGGATGGCATACGCTGTACCGATCTCCCATATGCAGCTATGTTGCCGCGCACACCAAAAATCGCAGCATAATGTATCTCGACACGTATTACACACGCATGTGCGCCAAGATAGTACAGGCAATCGTCAGCACACAGCAAGTACGCAATGTCATTACATGCAGCAAAATACAGCTGAGCCCAAAAAATTACTGACAAAGACATGAAGTTTAGGCAAAGACTCAATATTTACAGTGTTTTTGAAGACTTCAGCTATTCGCCCCGGCATGCTGGATATCAGCTTCTGGGCCAAATCCTGCCTGATGGTAACCCACTCTTGTCTAATCAGTGCTAGGAGGTTATCACAATTTTTGTTTTTGTTTGTCCGCCCGTTTTTTGGGGGATTGCCCATAGGTTCTTAATGGAATTGAGATCTGGGGAGTTTCCTGGCCATGGACCCAAAATTTTAATAATGTTGTTCACCATGCCACTAAGTTGTCCCATTTGTCTTGTGACATGGTGTCCATCAGGCTGCAACAAGCATTGCTCATCACCAGATTGGATGGTTGGGAGAAGTTAGTCTTGGGGGATGTTTAGATACCATTCTTTATTCATGGCGGTGTGAGTGAGCCCCCTCCTCGGATGAAAAGACACGCCACACATGGTGGCCTCAGGAGGCTTTGCGGATGGCATGACCAGACTCATGGCAGCGATGTTCATCTCTTCTTCAGAAAATCATATCTTCATATTTCCCAAAAAGTCTGAAGGGGAATTCCTCAGAGCACAGAGCTTTACCCCCAGTCCTCTGCAGTCCGATCCCTGCACAGCCTTTCTCTGATGAAGCCCCCATTAGACTGTTTGGAACATCTGGAAGAATGAGGTCAGGAAACTTCATCCAGGCTGGGACTCTCATCCGTATGAGGGAATCCTCGGAGATCGGGTCAGGATACCTGTGGTCAAGCTGTGATACTCATTCGTATTACGGAAGCCTAATATATATTCTGCTAACAATTTATGTATTAGCGGTCTATGACCAGCTTAGAAGTAAGAAGGACGTTGTGCTGCTCTCCCCCTATAAATATTCAGGCCACATTCCTATCTACTTTGCATTGTAAACCACCTGATTGTCAGGTCAAGACAACTAGCTGACCGAAGGAGGTGACCCGTGCCAATGAAGGGACTGTGCTAAAGGTTACCTGACACAAGGGCTAGCATAGTTGCCTAAAACTCTTACATTTTTTTTCTATTTTAAACTCAAATATTCTTTTTTTTTGCTAAAGTCAATAATGCAAAGACTTTATATAAGGGAATCGTGTGAACAGCAATTCCTTAATATACGATTATCAGAATTGTACTGTCCTCCCCGCCCCACCCATCACGTCCCCCATATACTGTCCTCACTCTCCCAGCCATCCCGTCCCCCATATACTGTCCACCTCCCAACTCATTCCGTCCCCCATATATTGTCCTCCCAGACCCAAGTCATCCCGTCCCCCATATACTGTCCTCCTAGCCCCAAGTCATCCTGTCCCCCATATACTGCCCCCCCGCCCCAAGTCATCACATCCCCCATATACTGTCCTCCCAGTCCCAAGTCATCACGTCCCCCATATACTGTCCTCCCAGTCCCAAGTCATCACGTCCCCCATATACTGACCTCCCAGCCCCAAGTCATCACGTCCCCATATACTGACCTCCCAGCACCAAGTCATCACGTCCCCCATATACTGACCTCCCAGCACCAAGTCATCACGTCCCCCATATACTGTCCTCTCACCCCCAAGTCATCACGTCCGACATATACTGTCCTCCCCCTCCCAGTCATCACGTCCCCCATATACTGTCCTCCCCCTCCCAGTCATCACGTCCCCCATATACTGTCCTTCCCCTCCCAGTCATCACGTCCCCCATATACTGTCCTTCCCCTCCCAGTCATCACGTCCCCCATATACTGTCCTTCCCCTCCCAGTCATCACGTCCCCCATATACTGTCCTTCCCCCCAATCATCACGTCCCCCATATACTGTCCTTCCCCCAATCATCACGTCCCCCATATACTGTCCTCCCCCCCCAAACATCACGTCCCCCATATACTGCCCCCCCAAACATCACGTCCCCCATATACTGCCCCCCCAAACATCACGTCCCCCATATACTGCCCCCCCAAACATCACGTCCCCCATATACTGCCCCCCCAAACATCACGTCCCCCATATACTGCCCCCCCAAACATCACGTCCCCCATATACTGCCCCCCCAAACATCACATCCCCCATATACTGCCCCCTTCAAACATCACGTCCCCCATATACTGCCCCCTTCAAACATCACGTCCCCCATATACTGTTCCCCCCCCAAACATCACGTCCCCCATATACTGTCCTTCCCCCAATCATCACGTCCCCCATATACTGTCCTTCCCCCAATCATCACGTCCCCCATATACTGTCCTCCCCCCCAAACATCACGTCCCCCATATACTGCCCCCCCAAACATCACGTCCCCCATATACTGCCCCCCCAAACATCACGTCCCCCATATACTGCCCCCCCAAACATCACGTCCCCCATATACTGCCCCCCCAAACATCACGTCCCCCATATACTGCCCCCCCAAACATCACGTCCCCCATATACTGCCCCCCCCAAACATCACGTCCCCCATATACTGCCCCCCCCAAACATCACGTCCCCCATATACTGCCCCCCCCAAACATCACGTCCCCCATATACTGCCCCCTTCAAACATCACGTCCCCCATATACTGCCCCCTTCAAACATCACGTCCCCCATATACTGTTCCCCCCCCCCCAAACATCACGTCCCGCATATACTGTCCTCCCCACCCCCAAACATCACGTCCCCCATATACTGTCCTCCCCACCCCCAAACATCACGTCCCCCATATACTGTCCTCCCCACCCCCAAACATCACGCCCCCCATATACTGTCCTCCCCACCCCCAAACATCACGTCCCCCATATACTGCCCCCTTCAAACATCACGTCCCCCATATACTGTCCTCCCCACCCCCAAACATCACGTCCCCCATATACTGTCCTCCCCACCCCCAAACATCACGTCCCCCATATACTGTCCTCCCCACCCCCAAACATCACGTCCCCCATATACTGTCCTCCCCACCCCCAAACATCACGTCCCCCATATACTGTCCTCCCCACCCCCAAACATCACGTCCCCCATAAACTGTCCTCCCCCTCCAAACATCACGTCCCCCATGAACTGTCCTCCCCCTCCAAACATCACGTCGCCCATAAACTGTCCTCCCCCTCCAAACATCAGGTCCCCCATAAACTGTCCTCCCCCTCCCAAACATCACGTCCCCCATATAGTGTCCCCCCCAAACATCACGTCCCCCCATATACTGTCCTCCCCCCCCAAACATCACGTCCCCATAAACTGTCCACTCCCTCCAAACATCATGTCCCCCATAAACTGTCCTCCCCCTCCCAAACATCACGTCCCCCATATACTGTGTCCCCCCCCCAAACATCACGTCCCCCCATATACTGTCCTCCCCCCCCAATCATCACATCCCCCATATATTGTCCTCCCCCCCCCAATCATCACATCCCCCATATATTGTCCTCCGCACCATACCCCAATCATCACGCCCCCATATACTGTCCTTCCCCTCCCAGTCATCACGTCCCCCATATACTGTCCTTCCCCTCCCAGTCATCACGTCCCCCATATACTGTCCTTCCCCCCAATCATCACGTCCCCCATATACTGTCCTTCCCCCAATCATCACGTCCCCCATATACTGTCCTCCCCCCCCCAAACATCACGTCCCCCATATACTGCCCCCCCAAACATCACGTCCCCCATATACTGCCCCCCCAAACATCACGTCCCCCATATACTGCCCCCCCAAACATCACGTCCCCCATATACTGCCCCCCCAAACATCACGTCCCCCATATACTGCCCCCCCCAAACATCACGTCCCCCATATACTGCCCCCTTCAAACATCACGTCCCCCATATACTGCCCCCTTCAAACATCACATCCCCCATATACTGCCCCCTTCAAACATCACGTCCCCCATATACTGTTCCCCCCCCAAATATCACGTCCCGCATATACTGTCCTCCGCACCCCCAAACATCACGTCCCCCATATACTGTCCTTCCCCCAATCATCACGTCCCCCATATACTGTCCTCCCCCCCAAACATCACGTCCCCCATATACTGCCCCCCCAAACATCACGTCCCCCATATACTGCCCCCCCAAACATCACGTCCCCCATATACTGCCCCCCCAAACATCACGTCCCCCATATACTGCCCCCCCAAACATCACGTCCCCCATATACTGTCCTCTCACCCCCAAGTCATCACGTCCGACATATACTGTCCTCCCCCTCCCAGTCATCACGTCCCCCATATACTGTCCTCCCCCTCCCAGTCATCACGTCCCCCATATACTGTCCTTCCCCTCCCAGTCATCACGTCCCCCATATACTGTCCTTCCCCTCCCAGTCATCACGTCCCCCATATACTGTCCTTCCCCTCCCAGTCATCACGTCCCCCATATACTGTCCTTCCCCCCAATCATCACGTCCCCCATATACTGTCCTTCCCCCAATCATCACGTCCCCCATATACTGTCCTCCCCCCCCAAACATCACGTCCCCCATATACTGCCCCCCCAAACATCACGTCCCCCATATACTGCCCCCCCAAACATCACGTCCCCCATATACTGCCCCCCCAAACATCACGTCCCCCATATACTGCCCCCCCAAACATCACATCCCCCATATACTGCCCCCTTCAAACATCACGTCCCCCATATACTGCCCCCTTCAAACATCACGTCCCCCATATACTGTTCCCCCCCCAAATATCACGTCCCGCATATACTGTCCTCCGCACCCCCAAACATCACGTCCCCCATATACTGTCCTTCCCCCAATCATCACGTCCCCCATATACTGTCCTCCCCCCCAAACATCACGTCCCCCATATACTGCCCCCCCAAACATCACGTCCCCCATATACTGCCCCCCCAAACATCACGTCCCCCATATACTGCCCCCCAAACATCACGTCCCCCATATACTGCCCCCCCAAACATCACGTCCCCCATATACTGCCCCCCAAACATCACGTCCCCCATATACTGCCCCCCCCAAACATCACGTCCCCCATATACTGCCCCCCCCAAACATCACGTCCCCCATATACTGCCCCCTTCAAACATCACGTCCCCCATATACTGCCCCCTTCAAACATCACGTCCCCCATATACTGTTCCCCCCCCCCAAACATCACGTCCCGCATATACTGTCCTCCCCACCCCCAAACATCACGTCCCCCATATACTGTCCTCCCCACCCCCAAACATCACGTCCCCCATATACTGTCCTCCCCACCCCCAAACATCACGTCCCCCATATACTGCCCCCTTCAAACATCACGTCCCCCATATACTGTCCTCCCCACCCCCAAACATCACGTCCCCCATATACTGTCCTCCCCACCCCCAAACATCACGTCCCCCATATACTGTCCTCCCCACCCCCAAACATCACGTCCCCCATATACTGTCCTCCCCACCCCCAAACATCACGTCCCCCATATACTGTCCTCCCCACCCCCAAACATCACGTCCCCCATATACTGTCCTCCCCACCCCCAAACATCACGTCCCCCATATACTGTCCTCCCCACCCCCAAACATCACGTCCCCCATATACTGTCCTCCCCACCCCCAAACATCACGTCCCCCATATACTGTCCTCCCCACCCCCAAACATCACGTCCCCCATATACTGTCCTCCCCACCCCCAAACATCACGTCCCCCATAAACTGTCCTCCCCCTCCAAACATCACGTCCCCCATGAACTGTCCTCCCCCTCCAAACATCACGTCCCCCATAAACTGTCCTCCCCCTCCAAACATCACGTCGCCCATAAACTGTCCTCCCCCTCCAAACATCAGGTCCCCCATAAACTGTCCTCCCCCTCCCAAACATCACGTCCCCCATATACTGTGTCCCCCCCCCCCAAACATCACGTCCCCCCATATACTGTCCTCCCCCCCCAATCATCACATCCCCCATATATTGTCCTCCCCCCCCCCCCAATCATCACATCCCCCATATATTGTCCTCCGCACCATACCCCAATCATCACGCCCCCATATACTGTCCCCCCTCTCAATCATCACGTCCCCCATATACTATGTCCCCCCCCCCTAATCATGCACATCGCACGCTGGGCCATTTTTTTTTCCGGCTCCATTAAGAACAATGGCCGATGCGTTCCGAGGGAACGCCCAAAGATAGGACATGCTGACATTTATTCCCACACTACAATGCAGGAAGAAAGAAAGAAAAACGCTCATTTATATAACCCCATTCAGATAAATGAGGTTCATATTCGTGCAAGATGTCGGCCGTGTGAAAGCAGCCTTCGGGCGAGACCGCACAGTGCAGCCAAACCATGCTGGCATCAGGTGGCAAACGGCTAAATGATAGGGGCCATTCGCCCCCGCTGGGAAGGGAACCTGTCACCGCCAACAAGACTAACTTCACTGGTCAGCAAGGTATGAAAAATCACGGCACTTCTAATGGCCTCTTAATCTCAGCCTTAATGGATCTGTCCAGTTGTAAACCATTGATGGCCTATCCATTGATTAGGCGATTAATAATAAGATTTGAGGGAGTCTGCTCTCTGGTACCCCTCTGATCAGTAGCTCCCTGGTCAATGTGTTTTTGCACAGAGACGATTTCTGCAGGAACGTAGATTGGGAACTTGACCTGCAATACCAAGCCTGGCCACTGAAGTGAGAATGGAGCTGTCTGCTTCCCGCAGAAATTAGATCATTGCATAAACACACTGACCTAGCAAACAACTAATTGGCAGAGTCCCAGGTGGCGAACCCTGATGATCTATTATTGATCATCTATTCCGTGGATAGGCTATCAATAGTTTACAACTGGACAACCCCTTTAAGATGGTGTCTGATAAGTATCAGACTGGAACACGCATAGGAGACATCCAGAGTGGCCCTATAAAGGCTCTGTTCAGAACTTGCATCCTAAATCCAGTCCAAACTGCCAGACAAAGAGTACTACTTTTACCAGTAAAATGCCGGGCGGCACGATGGGAACCCAATAAGCCTCGTTATAAGCAATGAAATCCGTCAGGCGCCATTCGTGATCCTGATCCGACAGATGTTCCGAAAATGGAGCCAAAGAACGAAAAATCAATAGCACAGATGAGAAGGTAGCCAAATGCTTCACCCACCCTACAGAGCCATGTGCAGGGGGCAGTCTGGAGGCGGACATATGTCTACGTGTGCCGCTATACGCTGCTCGCACCGCGCCATACTACAGAGACTTATGTAATATGGCGTCTAATGTTTTTGGCGTTTTTTTTTTAAACGTACAGAGGAGCAGCTAGAGGTTAGCTTTATTATGCCGTATTCATGCAGCGCACACGCTTGTGGCACTATTTTTTTTTACTTCAACACCTAGTTGTTTTTTTTTATGCTGGTCTGCTCCCAGAGACCACCATATTGTGATAATGCATGCACATGGCTGTATGGCGGTTATATTTTGCATGGACCCACAATCGGTTATTAGCAGTGTATGGGGCCTCTATTATACCCATGTTATATCTCATTTCATAAGGTTGTATTCCTTATCCAAAAGGAATTTTAAAAAACCACTGCGTAGTACATAGGACCCATTATACGTGACGGAGCCGGGTGGCTGTACCGCTCTGCCATGTGCATGGGCCCTATGAACACTCTATAGGCCCCTGGTACACTCGATTTTTAGTCTGTTGCTGTCTAATGAAAAAAAATATTCTTCGATGTTAACCCTTTCCAATCCATCGTCTGACCTCTGAAGACATTATGATTTAAGGCTGTACAGCTCTGATGTTGGAAAACGTCCGTCGGGGTTCTCTTACTGTATATTGCGAGCCTCGCTGCTGTCGGAGCCTATCTAACGTGTCACCTCATGCAGTACTGGCTTTAGCCAGCAGACAGCACTGTTGTATAACAGCATGAAAAGAGTAAGCCCCCTAGGAAAACTAGGATACAAATTGGATTGGAAAGGGTTTAAAAAAAAAAAAAAGACGGCATGCATCATTTTATATGATTTTGGAATGAAGCCCGCCCAGTCAAGTCAATAGGGATACAAAAAATGGACAATAATGGGATGCAGTATGTGTGCCGTCCAGAAGAGATGCAGAAAAAAAAAAACTGAGCCAGTTTTGTTTTTTATTCTGACCTTAAAACCATAGGTCATACAGAAGTAATAAAAGGTTAAAACCAAAGAAAAACCATGGACCGCACACAGATGGAAAATGTCGGCTTTTTACAGACGAGTATTTCTGCGCTAATGTGCGCGCAACTTTGAATGCAGGGCGGGGAAAAGCATGGAAGAGGCCTAATAAAAGATGATACTCTTCATGCAAGGCGTCGCCGGTGGTGTGAATAACAACAAACAGAAGGGGGCGATAGCTGTACTCTGCTAACCTCTGCAGGTATGGATGTATGAAGGACCCGCATGGACCCGCAGCGCGGGGTCAGTCACAGCCACCTTACTGCATCTCCTTCATACAGGCTGGAATGGGGTTCATATTCGTGCGCCCTTACACGGGGCATACTCGCTGCAGCTTTGCCACAAATTTCAACATCAAAAAAAAAAAACGCAGCATGCTCTATTGTAGGCTAGGAAACTCACAGCGGATACTGTGAGAACTGCGGAAGTATAGCGGCAATCCGCATCACAGCGCCCGCATGTTATGTGCCGCACTGCGCATCGGCTCGCTGGACGGGACACTCGTAGCGGATCTGGACAGGGGAGTATAGGGTCTCTGTGGGGCAGCGGAATCAGACCCGGCACCCCCCAGTGACCCTATACTCACTTGTCCAGACCGGAGTGTCCCGTCCGGCGAGCCGACGTGCTT
The DNA here is from genome assembly GCF_035609145.1 of Eleutherodactylus coqui. Classification (NCBI taxonomy): domain Eukaryota; kingdom Metazoa; phylum Chordata; class Amphibia; order Anura; family Eleutherodactylidae; genus Eleutherodactylus; species Eleutherodactylus coqui. Next base: position 450,081,238 of record NC_089837.1, on the reverse strand, counting down.
GCGCAGTGCAGCACATGGCACGCTGGCGCTAGGCTGTGACGCGGATTGCCACGATACTTCCGCAGTGCTCATAGTATCGCGGGCCGAACGGCTTTCATTGACTGCAGTGGAAGCCGTCCGTGCGTTTTCCTGCACAGAATAGAACATGCAGCGATTCTCCCCCGTGAGCAGAAAAAAAATCGCAGCTGATTTCCGCTCGTGTGCAGGGTAGAATCGTTTAACACATGTCTATGGACGGTCATTGCTGCAAAATTCGGGGCAGGTGTCTGACCGCGATTCCCGCAGCGATAATCCATCCATGGGCATTGGGCCTTAGCATGGATTCCGCACGGCTGACCTCCATTGAAGTTAATGGATGCGAGTGTTATGTCACCCATACGCAATTACCATGGCGTACGAGAGGCAGAAATGTTACTTCATGGGAAATAGATAGAAAAGTCGGAATGCTGACTGGGGAGGAGAGAGATCTTTTTTCCGCATGAACGATGCGCTATACGTCCGCACGGAAAACCGCTCACAACCGCCATCTTCCACGACAATTCGCAATTATTTTCCGTGAACGATCACAGGTCTTCCGCTGACAAAATCCGTTAAGGGGAGCCCGGCCTTAATGGACATTAATAATGGAACCAAATCCGTTTGATTTCAATCTTTTACAGAAACAATAGCGCCACAGCTTGCACTATTATTTCTAGTTTACAAAAAAAGGAAAGCAATGGTCCAGAGGCGATCTGAGCCGAACTGTAGGCACGAGTCCCTTTGAAATCCATGGGAACGTAAAAGGAGTTTTCCAGGCAGCACCAACTCTCAGCACCAGGACACACCGGGGTCGGAGCGGAAGCCATTGCTTCGACCTGTGTAGTGGCCGGCCCTTGTAACTGCAGGCACCTTTCTCACTGAAATCAATGGGAGCTGCGCCTGCAATTACAAGCACTGGCCACTACACAGAGGTCGGAGCAGCGGCTTCCACTCCGAACCCAGTGTGTCCCGGCGCTGCCTAGAAAATCCACTTAAACAGAACTCCTGCTGCTCCCGAGAGGAAACAGTTAAAATGAAGAACAAAAGCGCAGATGAGACCTAAGAAGATTATTTATTCACTGACAGCAAACAGCAATTCTAAAACTGAAAGGGACTTAAAGGGGCGGTCTGACCAGAGACAACTAATACATATAGGAGCTGCCGTGTATACCTGGAGTCAGCCAGACATTAGCGGTCGCATGTACAACGCTACATAGCAGTGATACAGATTAATGGCTGTGCATGTGATAAGCGGACAACTCATGTCCGTCCCAGAGCTGGGACCCCGAATATGACAACCATACATGCCAACACAACGTATGGACTGGTTGTTTGGATGAGACAAACCTGTTAATGCAGAACTTTTTATTTTAGGGTTTTTCGCCCATAGACATTTATGGTCCTCCATGGTACATACCATAAAGGTCTGATAGGTGGTCTCACCTATGGGGCGGCTGCATAAATCCCATAGACTTGAACAGAATGAGCTACAAACATTTGCATCCAGTAACTCCGTGACCCAAGGATCCTTCAGCACCACCCCGGCCGCGGTGCACAGGCGAGTATATAATTTTTACTACAGCTAGGCCGCCTGCAGACCGCTGCGAGAATTCTGCAGAGGCCTGCGGCTCACCCGCTCCCAGTGTCCTCAGTCTCTGCTATTTGCCGGCGCATGCGCAGAGCGGAGCCGGCGGCCGGGGAGTGACATTTCTGTGCGGGCCTCTGCGAGACTCGCACAGAAATAGAACATGCCGCAATTTGTTTTCCGCGCGTAATTTCACGCAGACAAATCGCGGCTGTCTGCATAAGATTGCCGGCAGGCCATTGCTTTTAATGGGGCCACCGGCTGCAGCGGCGGCCCCATTGAGAGCAAGGCTTGCAACCGAGGTTTTTGCTCTTAAATCAGAGCAAACCTTCGGGAGAGAGCCTGCTCTCAAGTCAAAAAGCTTGTAAGCTGAGGCACTCAGGTATCACCCAAGATATCACTGCATTACAAAACAAAATTTAAAAATAATTCAAAAGAAACCCTTTTCTGATTTTTCATATAAAAAGTAAAACAATGGAAAAAAAAGTGGTAGAGCGGTGTCCATAAAGGTCCAAACTATGAAGATACTGCATTATTTATCCCACATGGTGAATGCTGCAAGAAAAAAAATAGTAATGCCAGAAACGTTCTGTGTACCCCATAATGGTGCCAATCAAATTACAGCTCATCCCCCAAAAAACAAGCTTTCACACAGCCTTGTTGACTGTGGGGAAAAAAAAAAAAAGTTATGGGGGCCAAAATGTGGCAACAAAAAAAATAAACACAGTAAAACATAAAATTATGTCAATTTGGTATTGTCATTATTGCACTGACCCCCAGAATAAAGAGATACCCCTTCACCAGCGGGAAAAAAGCTGGACCTGCATTTTTTGCCCATTTCACCCTTTTTAGAAATTATTCAATATTTCCTAGTACCTTATATACCAATAAAGAACACATCTTGCCCTGCAAACAACGGGCCCTCGGGGCTCAGCGCATGGAAAAATACAAAGGTTAAAGCCTCTTGGAACATGGGACTAAGAAAAAACAGTTTTAAAGGGGTTAATAGATGTCAGACATTGCTCAACCTTCTGACAGAGCTTGTGACATTCCTGTAAGTCTCCCTCAGGCCCATCTCCCCATGCATCCAGTATAGAGCCGGTATACAGACACGTATCCTTAGTCTCACCCATACGCTGCATTCTGGGCCTATAGACTCTGTTATACTTTGCGCTCCTCCACTTATTTCCATGGGACTGTGCTTGGCTATCTCCGGGGGTCCCATTGAAGACAATGGAGAGAATGCTTGGATGCAAGTACTCCACTGCCATCTTGGGATCCGTGGGGGGTCCCAGCGGTTAGACACCCACCAATCAGCTATGCTATGGATAGGGGGTAACTTGCTGTGATGGGAAGACCTCTTTAGCAGACAGAGGTGTCAGCAACAAGAGTGTTCCATTCACCGACAGTAAGCAGAGTTCTTGAAGACGGTGAAAAGTTTCTGAACTTTTCATTATATAGTGATAAAGCCATATTCCAATCGGAGACTTCCATGGCATATTGACAAGGGGTGTCATGGGTGTCAGAGGTGGGACCTGCATCCATCTCTAGCTTTGGCCCTCGGCCAGGTTGTATGCGGTGGCAAGGAGCTACAAAAACTGCTGAGCAGGCGATGCTTTGCCGTTTCCATGGGGGTTAGAAGGCAGCGCAAGACAGTCTACTTGGGTAACTCCCGACCACCGGATTCATCCAGGCCAGGACCAGAGATAGATGCGGGTGCCACAGGCGAGACCCACGTCTCTCCCATTCTGATGGGAATACCCCTTTCATTAAGACTCGAATGCCCATTTAAATTGCAAAACCTTAGAAGTGGTCCACAGAAGAGGGAGACACGATCACGGCACACAGATTTACTACTGATCACCTACTGAAGGGCTTCCATTCCCAGGATACTTGGCCACTGCGGCTACAGTTGGAGGCGATCATCTCCGATAGATTGGCTCATTCAGATGGGTGCGAAGTCGCCCCCAAGAATCTGAGGCCCATCTATGTGCTGTACAATATGCATGGACAGCGCCCGTTGCAGGTCCTAGTCTCATCCATCATAGGGACTAGAACAGGAACTGACCCAACAGTCCATGAAAACTTACTCAGAAAGTCCATAAAGTGGAGTATCTCGTTACAACAAACTCTTATGCCAAATTAAGCGCGATGACCGGAAATTGAGGAAAATAAGGTCTGAGCAGATCTCTGTAAAAAACTGTGCGGGCAGAATCAGGGGACACATACCAATGCGGTCATGAATTAGGGCACTACCCAACATAAGGGCAACCTGGCAACTGTGAAAGATATGCAGTGCTGTCAAGAACAAGGCTGCGGGAAACGCATCAGAAACTGCATATGCCGTGAAATAAGCGCCACTTTCAGCCTAGGGTCACATCTGCGTTCTGGGACTTCTACTACTGCTGATCTGTTCTCAGGATAGATTGCCAGTAACTGATCGGCGATGGTTCCTCATTGGTCAGCCGTATGTGCGGACAACGCTGGCAGCAGATGGCACTGTTAACATTGCAGCGGAACAGGTTGGTACAGCTGGCACGGCTCGTAATTTATTCAGTGGGAGCAGTACCAAACCGGGCCACTACAATATGGACAGCGCTATCTGCTTCCTGGCTAGCGAACAGCGGGCATCCCAAGCTGGGACAATTGCCAATCAACTATCGATGGGATTGGTCAGACAGTAAAAGTCCTGGACAAACCCTTTTAAGTTCTGTTCTTTAGCGCCTTCATAAGAGCCGATCAGTAAAAATGACAGAAGTGCTATAAACGGCGCCTAACGGGCCTACAGATTATAATGGGTGCGCTCGGCCGCCTGGCGGGTGCCCGTAGGAAGCAGAATAGCACAATTTCATACCAGATCTGCGCAGAACCTTAAATGGACCCCGAAATGCTGGCCGTCCCCTGTGACCGTGGGTAACTTTGTCGAGCGTCTGATCCGACCGGATATTATCTAAGGTTGGGATATGGGAGACTTTGGTCACATGACCAACAATGTCGCTTACTACCTGCATAGAATTATCCGTGTCCGGAAAAGCTGGGTGTGAGCAAACCTACCTAAAGTCACCCAACTTTCCCACAACCCCTTACCTACCAACGCATGGCGGTTGTATTACCACTCACCCGAGCGGTGAGAAAGCTAGCTGCCAGCAGTTGGCATGGGGGTTGCCAACCTGCTCACCCGCGTACAGGGGACACGTCAAGGGCTTGTATGTATGACCCTGCGCTGGTGACCCAGGTGACACTACTCACAGGTGTCCTAATAAACCCATGCAACATGCAGCAGCTGGGCACAGGTGGCACCTGCAGCCTCCTACCTGTGGGTGCAGTGCCAGCCTAGTGCTGCCAGCTGCGGGCACACAGCAGGACTGGCCAGAAGTTTCTGCTGCACTGCACAGTCCCAGGCCGCACCGCATCCCCGGCCTCTCGTACTGCCCCGTCCCGGACAGCCAGCGCCCCGGCCCGCAGCCAGCACTCCGGCCTGCCCTCCCAGCCCGGCACTACCCCCTCTGCAGGCAGCGCCCTCCTCGCAGGGGCCGCGGCCACCTACCATGGTACAGATAGAAGCGATCCTGGAGACTGTCATTAGGATTTCCATCCGCCCGGCGCCATCTTCACCCTTATCACCGCCAGCAGACAGGCCGGAGCCGCGCACTCCCGACACCCGCGGGCACGATACCAGGGCTCGGCCCCGACAGCGGGCACAGAGAGGGAGGGAGAGGGTACTACAAGTGTGTGAGGGCAGGGGCGGGGTATGGAGTGTGGATATGGCTTCTCAGGTGCCCAGTCCCGCATGTATCCCTGACGTCGGCACAATCCCCGAAGGTGCCTGTCTGAGGGAGTACAGAGGGTGCTGTACATGGCACCTCGCTGAAGTATTTACCAACAGAAAGGCGGAACACATAAATTAGGCACACGCTACATTTTGTCTCTACGTATACCCGGCGAATATAGCATACTCGGTGAACATCATATACCTGGCGAACATGGTATACCCCGTGAATATCATATACCTAGCAAACATCGTATACCTAGCGAACATTGTATATCCGGCGAACATCGTATACCTGGCGAACATTGTATAGCCGGCGAACATCGTATACCCAGAGAACATCGTATACCCAGCGAACATCGTATACCCGGCAAACATCATATACCTGTCGAACATCGTATAGCCGGCGAACATTGTATACCCGGTGAACATCATATACCCGGCGAACATTGTATACCCGGTGAACATCATATACCCGGCGAACATCGTATACCCGGCGAACATCGTATACCCAGCGAACATCGTATAGATGGCAAACATAGCATACTCGGCAAATATAGCATACCCGGTGAACATCATATACCTGGCAGCGAACATCTTACACCAGGTGAACATCATACACCTGGCGGCGAACATTGTATACCTGGCGAACATTGTATAGATGGCGAACATCATATACCCGGCGAACATCGTAAAGATGGCAAACATCATATACCTGGCGAACATCGTATACCCAGTGAACATCGTATAGATGGCAAACATAGCATACTCTGCAAATATAGCATACCCGGCGAACATCATATACCTGGCGGCGAACATCGTATACCCGGCGAACATCGTATACATGGCGAACATCACATACCCAGTGAACATCGTATACGTAGCGAACATCATATACCTGGCGATGAACATCGTATACCCAGTGAACATCGTATAGATGGCAAACATAGCATACTCTGCAAATATAGCATACCCGGCGAACATCATATACCTGGCGGCGAACATCGTATACCCGGCGAACATCGTATACATGGCGAGCATCACATACCCAGTGAACATCGTATACGTAGCGAACATCATATACCTGGCGATGAACATCGTATACCCGGCGAACATAGCAAACCTGCCAAACATCGTATACCTGGCAAATATTGTATACCTGGCGAACATCGTATACCCGCACCTCCAAACCTCTGAACAACAAAAGGAGGGGCGACTCTCGCAGCGCAATACAACATTTGTAAAAGTCGCCCACAGCACTTTTACGCTAAGCCACACCCTTATCACAATAATAGTGCTCCTCAGTATTTCCCCCATAGTAATAATGCTCCTCAATGACCCTTTCACAGTAATCGTACTCCTCAGTATCCCCCCTCACAGTAATAGTGCTCCTCAATGACCCTTTCACAGTAATAGTACTCCTCAGTATCCCCCCTCACAGTAATAATGCTCCTCAATGACCCTCTCAAAGTAATAGTGCTCCTCAGTATCCCTCCTCACAGTAATAGTGCTCCTCGGTACCCCACCCCCCCTCACAGTAATAGTGCTCCTCAGTATCCCTCCTCACAGTAATAGTCCTCCTCAGTTACCCCTCACAGTAATAGTGCTCTTCAGTAACACTCTCACAGTAATAGTGCTCCTCAGTATTTCACTCACAGAAATAGTGCTCCTCAGTTACCCCCCACCCCCTCACATTAATAATGCTCCTCAGTATCCCGCTCACAGCAATAGTGCTCCTCAGTATCCCCATCTACAGTGAGTGTTCCTCAGTACCCCATCACAGTAATAGTGGTCCTCAATGACCCCTCTCACGGTAACAGTGCTTCTCAGTAATTTTCTCACAGTAATAGTACTCCTCAGTGACCCCCTCACAATAATAGTGCCCCTCTGTATCCCCTCTTCAGTGACACCCCCCTCCTCAAAGTGATAGTGCCCCTTATGGCCCTCTCACAGTAATAGTGCTCCTCAATGACCCACTCACACTAATAGTGCTCCTCAGGGACCCCCTCACAATAATAGTGCCCCTCTGTATCCCCCTCACAGTAATAGTGCCCCTCAATGGCCCTCTCGCAGTAATAGTGCTCCTCAGTAACCTCCTCATAGCAATAGTGCTTCTCAGTGACCCCCTCACAGTAATAGTGCCCTTCAGTGACCCCCTCACAGTAATAGTGCCCCTCATTGACCCCCTCATGGTAATAGTGCCCCTCAGTATTCTCCCGACTATAAATAATAGCTACCAGTTCTACAGAGTGATGGTGCTTACAGTGCAGTTACCTCTAGGGATCACATGTGGCTTCTGATTGGCATTATGCAATTAATATTAATTGCAATGAATTAATTATTTATCTTATCTTATTATCTCATCTAGCCATGAAAATTTTCTCCAGCCACTACTCATATCTGCACGCTTTCCCATTCCTGCCACTACCCTCAATGGACCTCTCAGAATCCCATAGTACTAATACCCCCTCTGTGGCCATCATGGTGCTAGTTCATCTTCTGTGGCTACAGAAAGTAATAATACCACCTCTATAGCCCAGACTTACTAACAGTGCCCCCACTAAGTTATAGTGCCACCCTGTGGCACCCCGTAGTGCTCCTCTGTATGGCCCCAAAAGTACTCCCTTACGTATTCCCTATAGTACTATCCTCTGTGGCGCCTAATGTTACACTGCACCACCACTAGACTCCAATATACAAACTCTTCCTCAGCTTCTGCAGTGGATGCTATGTACTACACACACTGGTGCCAGTATAAGGGTGTAGTGGTACTCTCAAAGACACTCGTGACCAGTAGCCGATGGCAGCAATTTTAGGGCACTTTCCCTCCTGTCCGGGACCCAGCCAGGAGGTGAACAGGGAGCTAGTGACCAGCCCAACATTGGGTGAAGAGGCGCTCTAAAGCACCAAAAGAGCAGAGCAGCTAGCACATCACCGCCCAGTAGGAAAATAATGAGGGCTGAAGCCCAGCCCCTTCCCCAGACCGGAGCCCAGGAAGCTTTCGGCGTCACAGTGGCACACTATTAAAAGGAGGACCTGCATTACTGCAGCAGGGAGAGCCAGAGCAAAAGGATGCAGAAGAAAGCTACTGTCAGGACTCAAACCCAGGACTTCTTGAGCTCCAGTCAGGAGCTCTTCCACCTTGGCTATCCAGGATTTGGACAGTTCCTTGCTAAAACCCAGCCTTGTTCTATGCTTTCTTGCTAAATCCACTTCCTATCTCCCTGTCCTGGCTCCGCCCTGCTACTAATTAGGTCTTCCTATAAAAGCCTGACCATGCCTGAGATCCAGTGCGTCATTATTGTGCTCCACCACCTTGACCATGCTCTTCTTCCTTCTGCTCCTCTGCGATTGCACCAATACCTCCTGCTGCTGACCCCTGGCTTCCATTTGACTACGCTTCTGTCTCATCCCATTGTACTGCATACCGTGACTTTCCGATAATGACTCCTGACTATCTTGACTACTCTCCAGTGACCTGTATGGCTACTACACCTGTGCCTCCATTTCAGCGCCAGTAAGATGTAACCGCTGCTAGACATGTGAGACCAGTTGTAGCAGTTTCAGGCGCTGGGTTGGAGAATAGCTAGAAGGGAAGCCAGGGGTTAGCAACAGGAGGTCTCAGTTTGCAGTAGTGATAGATGGGACGGATAGCATTGTCAGAAGGAAAGCTAGAAGTCGGTATAAGAAGTTCTCTGTAGAATCGCAGAGGAGCAGGCAAAAATGGAGCTTGATCAAGGCTTAGAGCACAGTAATAACGCAAGGAAGGAGGGATCAGGGCCAGATTTATATAGCAAGCCTAATCAGGGAAAGGGCAGAGCCGGAGCAGAGACTGGATAGCAGGATCCGGGAGCAAGGCTAAATTATGCAGGGGAACTCGTCCAGAGGCCTGTATGGCTCAGCAGAGAGAGCTACCGGCTGCAGTGCAAGAGCTCTTGACACCAGTCCAACGACAGTAGTATGCGCACACTAAGGACAGTGACTATGACTGACAGTTGCGACTGGGGGAGTATCTTCCCGAAGGGTGATGACGCCATGTTTAGGGTTACCGGTTATGTTAGTTGGTGAGTGATGCTATGTACAGATTGATGATGCAAAGTGCAATGTGGCGGGGGAACAAGGCACTTCGAGGCAGCTGCATTATGCGAGATGTAAGATGAGGTTTGCGCCTAAGGTGCGTGATACCACAAGGTAGACAGGCTGCAGACCTTGGAGAAATAGTACGAAGTACTACATTGAGTCTGGAGTATTACAATGAAGATGTTCAGTTATGAGAGTGTGAAGTACCTTGTTGCCCTGAAGGGAAGTGGACGTATGTCTGATAGCGGGGCCCGGCGGTGGGAACACTGGACATACAGCAGGTTTCCTGGGATGGCAGGACAGACTCCCAAATTCAGGACTGTCCCGCTGAATCCGGAACAGTTGAAAGGCCTGCATATACTCAACCTATACATCTAAAGTACCGATACACTACTAACACTGGATGTATACCAAAAGAGTGTCCTCTTAGCCAGCTGGCATTTGTTTAGTTGGTATTCCTTTGTTCAAACATTGATGATTACAATCAATCACAGCTTGGGAAGGGGCTTAATAGTGAAATATTTTGGCAAATAATCGCACAACTGTGTTCACAATAGCACATTAAGGCAGATTGCTAGGACTAGAGATGAGCGAGCGTACTTGCTAAGGCAAACTACTCAAGCGAGTAGTGCCTTATGCGAGTACCTGCCCGCTCGTCTCTAAAGATTCGGGTGCCGGCGGGGAAAAGCGGTGAGTTGCGGGAGTGAGCAGGGAGGAGCAGGAAGGGGGGGGAGAGAGTGAGAGAGAGACCTTCCCCCCCCCCCCCCGTTCCTCCCCGTTCCTCCACGCCTCCACCGGCACCCGAATCTTTAGAGACAAGCGGGCAGGTACTCGCATAAGGCACTACTAGTTTGCCTTAGCGAGTACGCTTGCTCATCTCTAGCTAGGACCCAACAATCATAAGAAATCCAAACTTTTTGGATATCTTACAGTCATTGCGAGCCACAACATGACCACATTGACTTCCATTAGTTTGTGATATCGCAGGACTACACTCCGATCTTCAGTCGCATCTCCTGTATTGCAGCCAAAGTCACCATGTACCAAGTCATGCTATTATATACTTATATGTTATATCATGCAGTCACAGTTTCAAAATGATTAGTGTAGAAATCTAATTTTGGGCTTTTCTCCTTTTTCCTACTATCATGCCTAGCGTATTGAATGTGAGCTTACACCCCGATTGGTGAGATCCTACGTCAACTCCGAGCAGAGTTTCTGGGGTAGTTTATATTAAATGTGATATGCCATGCCCTCTTAGGCCTCATGCCCATGGCTGTGACAGACTCCGCCAGCGGAATATCGCAGCAGAGTCCTCCACAGCGCCCCCAAAACCTCCATACTCACCACTCCGGATTCGCTGTACACACCCTGCCTGGCGGGCCGGCGCGCATGCGCAGTACAGTGCGTGACGCTCTGGCAGTGCCAGATGATGTGGCCGGCGGTGGGCGGGGATGCGTATTCATGCGATACTTCCGCTACAGTGGAAGTAAAGCGTGATGGTTGGCTTCCATTGACTACAATGGAAGCCGGCCACGTGTATTCCCACGGCAAATAGAGCATGCTGTGGGGTTTTTTCACGCTGCGGAATTCCGCGGTGGAATTCCGCAGCATGAACATTGAGCTATTAGGGTCAATAGAACCTAATAGCTCCGAGGTAACGCAGCAGATTTCTGCAGCGTAAAAAGCGGCAGAAATCTGTCCGTGGGCATGAACCCTTAATCTGGACCCCACTCCTTTTTGGAAAAAGTGGCGGGGTGTGGTGATAATGGCCAAAATGTTTTAGATTCTGGCATTCAAGTCATAATAAATAAGTCCCACTTATCAAAAAAGTCTTGAAAAAGGCGCAGGGCTTTGTTGAGTCAGAAACTGGGCCAAACTTATTATAACCGTGTGCCAAATTGTGGGGCTGGAGCTGTGCACGGTATAGCGAAGTGGAGAGTGAGGGATGCTATACACATAGACAATGGTCAGGCCGTATGGTGGCTGAATCGCTATGACTGCAGATGCTGGTTGATTACGGCTAGCAAGAATTGCAGTCAGTAGGTCAGGGAGCATGTTATCATGCAGCATACAGAGGGGTTTGGTTTAGGAGGTATGGTATGCCTCTCTGAAGAGGTGTGTTTTTAGAGCACGCCTGAAGTTTAGTGTATCAGTGATTGCCCGGATAACATTTGCTAGGGCATTCCATAGGGCTTTTATGTGGTCATCCTAAGGCCGGCTGCACATGAAAGGGTCGGATTCCACATGCGGGAGCCCACAGCGGAATCCAACCCTGTGCTCAGTCAGCGTCCATACGTGCCTGTATTTCTCTGTATTGTTGTTGGTCCAGACAGCTCCCCGTTGGACCTGCGCTGTACATTTTTTTTTTTTTTTTTAATCTCTGCTTTTTCCGCACGATTGCTAGGTGATGATGCGGAATCCGCGACCTCAGAGCTTCAATGGAAGCCGTCTGCATGAAATCCACGCACAAATGAAAACATGCTGTGATTTTTTTCTTCGTGCTCGGAAATCACAATTGCTTTCTGCTCGTGAAGCGCTTTTCCACAGCATGTTACGAACGGTATATGCTGCGGATCCGCAGGGTGGACACCAACCGCATATTCCGCAATGCAAATCCATTCGTGTGCAGCGGGCCTAGACTTACGGCTCCTGTGCTGTCACACAGGAGCATTAGTCATTGAGTGAATGGAGGTGAAGCGTACCGGAGCTTTCTTTCAGTCGCCCACCTCCACTCAAATATTAATAACTGCTTGTTTACCCTGAGCAAGAAATCGCTCACTATTAACTTCGTTTCAGTGCGCAGAAATCAAACGACATCAGCGATTTCTTGCCTATTGGGTCCCGTGTGTACATGGGACAACTACTGCTGAAAATTGCTCAATTGAGCAAATTTTCAGCCGATCGTTACTACATGTAAAGCAACCTTTAGGCCGTTTTCACACGGCCGAGAAAATCACACGAGATGCGTATATTGCGAGACACACATCTTGCCTGAATATGAACCCCATTCTTTAAATGTTGTCATACATATAAGTGATATCACGATGCAGGAAACAAATTGCGGCACGTTTTATCTTTGGTGTACCATTGCATCGCCCATGGCTGTCAAAGGGGCCGGCGGCAGCATTACACCACTTGCTAGGTACTCGTGGTGCGATGCGAGGTTGCCCCATTGAAAATAGTGATTCACAGCCCGATATTGCGCTTGCCCGTGTGAAGTTAGCCTTAGACAGCATTAGTAATGGTACGCAGCGTTGTTATGGAGCCGAGCCTTAAGGTATGTTCATATGACAAAATCCATTTTCAATGGTAGCCGAGGTAGAAAGACATACGTTTAAGCGTGGATTTGCTTTCCCGCTGGTGCAGATCTGCACGGGGATTGGCTTTATATCCTTGTTCTGTTGACTATGGTGCAGATGCCCATTCAAATAAATGGGACATGGAATCAGCTGATCAGACATAGATAAGCACCTAGTGCGCCATCAGTGCTCGTGTCCTGCCTTCCACCCCTCTTCCTTCTTCAAAATAATGTATAAACTAATTACAGCCTTTGTATGAACCGAAAAGTCTAGAATAACAATGCCGTTACTTACCCTTTGAAGATGTCATCGTATGATCGTAAAGCCCAAGGTAGAGCGGTATTACAATATTAGTAATAACTCATCTTACCATGGTGTTGGTTGGTGCAAACATGCACAATACGAAGCTTGGGTAACAGTGAACAGTTCTCCTGTATCCCACTTACCTTTCTACCCTGGGGTCTGTCCTGAGTTTTCAGGCATTTCATCTAATGGGAAGCTCCATCTGTATGCAAAGCTGTGACCTACTCCATATCTACGTCAGGCTACACACTGGTAAACACCACTTATTACATGGCTTCATGTGGTGCAGAGTGTTAAGGCAACAGAAATGCTAAGTTGTCACTCATGACCTGAAGGTTGCAAGTTCAATCCCCCCATGGTTTAGGTAGCCAGCTCAAGGTCAACTCATCCTTCCAAGGTCAGTAAAATGAGCACCCAGCTTGGTGGGGGGTAATAAGTTTGAAAAGATTATTACTTGAAAGCGCTGTGGAATAATTTGGCGCTATACAAATAGCAAAGTTTATTCACTGCTCAATCCAAATGGTTTTGCATGCACCCGGCCATCAGATTCTAACTCCTCCGAATGCCACCAGAAGAACGCACTCCTCCATACCTCTTAAAGTGAGAAACGGTTTTAGGGCAACATGGAAAAAGTTTTTAGTAGATTACTCCCATGGTACTACCAGATATCTAGATGTTTTACAAGACTCCCCAAGTCCTCGTCCTACTCTGTGATGTAGATGTTGGGCATTTTCTCTCTTCCCCTTTTCCCTTTCCTCCCCTTTCGTTTCATTATTCTTTTCTTTCTGCATAATGTTGTATAGCTTATTGCTGTTTTATGATTTGGTTATAGATTCTCCCAACATTTGGCACTCTCTAAGGTGATGACATATCCTCAGACGATTTATCTTCGGCCCTCTGAGCCAACATAGTTGTCTTCTCATACTTTTCACTTACTTTAAGGTCTGCTCCTTGACTTCAACACAGACCTACTTTTTACATATACATGTACTATACATGTACTATATAAGCAAGCCCGCTATTATTACATCCTGTATTTTTGTTAGCCATTAAAAGGTATCATATCTACAAGATTACTTGGTTTCTCTTTTGCTGGGAACAATCGCATTTTGCTCTACTGGCTAACACGGTACCAGATCTTTTTTTCATTGTACTATATAATAATGTCAAAGGCTCGGTGATTGTCGTCTTCTCTCCTTCTCCTAGTGGTGAGTATTTAACTGTATTCCTCTAACTGGTCTTTGATTTTGAAATGCAAAAAAGCATCAGACAAGTGGGATTTCCACCTGTTCAATCTTATTATCCTCCCAAGATTAGCACTGTCAAGGATGTCTGGCTGCTAATCCCTATTCCCACCATAGAAATATGGTTGACCTGAGAAAGGGTATATTTAGACAGATTGATGGCAGAAGAAGACAACTAGGCCATCTGGTTCTCCTTATATCATTTCCTCTTTGTCTTAGGACAGATATATGTATATATCAGACATGTTTAAATTCACTTATAGTGAAGTTGGGAGAAATAAATGTCAGGCGAACAAATGTACGAGTATGTCTGTATGTATATAGCCAGCTTAAAGAATAACTGCACCTTCAGCTTACTTTTGACATGTCATAGGGACATCTTAAACGTGTTGATTGATGAGGGTTCCGCTGCTGAGACCCCCACTGAGGGGGCTGCAGTGCTCATCGAGTGCCCAGTCTTCTATCTCCACTGGTTTTCAGGTGAACTTGGCAGCTGAAGATGGCTGGCATAGAGGTTTATAGAAAGTGCTGATCAATACTTTTACACATGCCAAAAGTTAACAGAAAGTGTAGTTACTCTTTAACTTTTTTCATCTATGCAAAAAAAAAAATGCAGGGAAAAAAAAAACATGGTAATCATAATTCAAATAGAGGTGTTTGGAGGTTTCTAGCAAAAAAAGACTATAAGGCAGGACCCAATAACATAGGGTGTATATACTTAGTGGGGTACAGGGTTGAGATTTCTCAAAGAAAAAGAATAACAGTACCAAATGTTGCCACCAGGGGAATATTTGGTGCTGTTGAATTGTAAGATATTGGAGTATGGCACAGTTAACGGCAGTCCGGCAGTTGAAAAGTCCCCCTATTAACAACCCATTCTGACTATTTAATGTCTATATCCTGTAATGTCATAGTGCTCTAAGAAGACGTCTAGTCCCCTCTTAAACTCTATGGATTTTGCCATCACCACGTCTTCAGGCAGAGAGTTCCACAGTCTCACTGCTCTTACAGAAAAGAACCCCTTCTATGTTGGTGATGAAACCTTTTTTCCTCTAAATGTAGAGGATGCCCTCTTGTTACTGTCGCAGTCCTGGGTATAAACAGATCATGGGAGAGATCCTTGTATTGTCACCTAATGTATTTATATATAGTTATTTGGTCGCCCCCTTAAAGGAGTTTTGTCATTAGAAAAAAAAAAATCAATACTTATCTATTCCTCCCCAGGCAATATTCTCACCACACCTACTCCCCGACGATCTTTTCTAGTCCCCCGGGTCACCTCACCTCCAGCTGTCCGGGTCTTCTTCTTCTTGTTATGGAGTGTCCATTCTCTGCATTCTTCTTCCTACAGGTCAGTGTAGATTACGTCACTGGTGACATAGCGTTCACTGCCTAGGAAGGAATGCTGATCCATTGCCGAGACTGCGCATGCATGCTATCTCGCCAGGAGAGTTCATATACTATTGTAGAGAGACAGCGTGCATACACAGTCTCGGCAATAGCTCAGCATTCCCTACTAGGCTGTCAACGCTACATCATTAGTGTCGTAGTGTACATTGCCCTGCAGGTAGGAAACTGCCGAGAATGTTTGCTTCATCACCAGAAGAAGAAGAATCAGCCTGCTAGAGGTGAGGTGACCCGGGGGACTGCAGAAGACAGGAGAACGTTGAGGAGAAGATGCGGTAAGATGAGTACCTGGGAAGGAATAGCTAAGTATAGATTTTTTTTTCTAATGACAAAACCACTTTAACCGTCTTTTTTCCAGGGTGAATAATCCCAATTTTGATAGCCTCTCTGGGTAGTCTAATCCTTCCATTCCGTTTATAAATTTAGTTGCCCTTCTTTGAACCCCCCAAGCACTGCAACATCTTTCCTCAGCAGCGGTGGCCAGAACTGTGCGCAGTATTCCATGTGAGGCCTGACAAGTGCCTTATATAGTGGAAGAATAATGTTCTCATCCTTCACCCCTATACCTCTTTTAATGCACCCCAAGACTTTATTTGCCTTTGCGGCAGCTGACTAGCATTGATTGCTCCTGTTAAGTCTACAGTCCCCTAGTCCCCCCAGCTCTTTTTCCATCTCACTTTTACCTAGCAGAACCCCATTTAGTGTATATTGGTGACATCCGTTTCTCCTGCCCATGTGCATAACCTTACATTTATCCACATTGAGCTTTATTTGCCATTTTTCTGCCCAAGCCCCCAGCTTATCCAGGTCCGTTTGTAGCCGTACATTGTCCTCCGTTGCATTAATTATATTGTATAATTTTGTGTCATCTGCAAATATTGATATTTTACTGTGCAGCCCCTCTATCAGGTCGTTGATAAATATATTGAACAGAATGGGGCCTAATACTGAACCCTGTGGCACCCCACTAGCAATGGTGGGCCAGTCTGAGTATGAACTCATTAATTACTACCTTCTGCTTTCTATCTCCGAGCCAGTTCTTTACCCAGATACACACGTTTTCGCGCAATCTGAGCTGTCTCATTTTATGTTCAAAATGTATTTATTTATTTTGTATATTGTTAGAATGCCATTAACAACAAGGCCTACATTCCAGGCCAACTTACAGCATTACATCAATCTTGAGCTTATAAGTAGATACATTAAATAAAATCTTTTCAATAATTGGTTTTTGTGTTCTGTTCTTTTTATCAGTTAGCTACATTCTTACGAACCATTTTCATGAACAACTACTAAAACTGGTAACTCCGTTAAGTGGTCCAATGCACCTCTAGAAGAGGCACAAGGTGCTTTGGTCCAAGAGAAAGGAGAGTTAGAGAGATAGAAAATTAGTAAAATTTGAGTTTGTGAGGAGAGGTCAGGGAGGAGGGGGGGGGGGAGGGGGTAAGACCTTCCTGCCTTTTCCCACTATTCCAGCTTGCATCCACCGTTCCCTTTTATAATTAGTTGGGATGACCCCGTCGGGGGGGGGGGGGGGGGGGGGGGGATCGACCCTGTCTGGGTCCAGTTGAGTAACTCTGCCCCCTCTCTCTGGGAGATCCAGGCACTCCATGTCGCTATATATTTATTGTGCCGCAGTTCATCTCTAGCACCTAGTTCTTCCATGTAACTTATACGATCCATCGTTTCCAGCCACATTAGTCTAGAGGGTGCAAGTGTCGCCTTTCATTTTTTCGCAATAACCTGACGTGTTGCAAGTATAAAAAATTTTAGCAATGATTTTTTAACGCTTGATATGGAACCCTGAAACATTGACAGTAAAGCCACTTCCGGCGTCATCTGAAAGGGTCTCCCCACGACCCATGCATAGAGTGCTCCCACCTCCCGCCAAAGAGGGCAGATCAATGGACATGACCACCACATATGTACAAAGGTACCTCTTTCCGATTGGCATCTCCAACATGAGTCCGAGTACTGGGGGTAAATTCTGGCAAGTCTCTCGGGTGTTCTGTACCATCTGATCCGGATCTTGTAATTCAGTTCTTGTGCTCTACTGGATATACTCAATTTATGTGTAAGGATGAACGTTTTTTTCCAGGCCGCCTCCTGGGGTGAGTAGCCCAAATCCTTTGCCCATTCCTTTTCTAGTACTATCCCACTCTTCTGTGTATCCCTTCCCACCATGAATTGGTATAGTCAGACGTGCTTCCCTTGAGTTAAGGATATATAAACTTTCAAAGGGCGTTGGGTTGGCCCCTAATAGCTGAATTCCTCCCAGCGATGTTATATAATGGCCTAGCTGCAGGTACTGATACCATGCTCCGGTCGGGACCTTCTTCCCTCCAGGATCTCTTCTAATGTTTCCATGCTACCCTCCTTAGTCATATCTCTCACCCTGGGTATGTCAGCTGATTGTCCCTCTTTCAGCATATTGACTAGTGGGGAGCCTTTGAAGAATGTTGGGATGTCCTTATTACCCACTAGCGGCGGTTAATGGGCCTGGTCTCCTGATCAATCCCGTCTCTGTGGCCCATCCTATCCAGGCTGAGAATATCCCTTCTATGAATGGGGATAGGCCAACATCTCTGTATTTCCCATTTCCCGGGATCCATATTAGACCGGTCACACAGGTGGTGGCCTGCTTCCCGCTCCATAGACACCCATTGTTTGTGTGATCTATCTTGTGTTAGCTCTAGTATGGCGTCTGGTCAGCGTCGCCCTGTAATATAGAGGCCATGTTTTGGGATCCCCATGCCCCCTTTTTCTTTGTGTCCCGTGAGAGCTCTCCAGTTCCGTCTGGTCTCCCCGAACCCCAAATGAATCTCATTATCAGTTTCCTGACTCTGTTTAGGAATGTTGCCGGAGAGAAATATTGGTAACGTCTGCATGACGTACAACAGTCTAGGGAGGACATTCATTTTTACGGAACTTATCCTGCCGAACCAAGTTCTGTCTCATTTTATATATCAACCTATATGTGTCAAATGCTTTTAGAAAAATCCAGATCAATAGCCTCTCCTAGTTCAGCCCTAGAACTTACTTCGCTTGTAGCAGCTGATCATGTTGGTCTGATATGACCGACCACTCTTGAACCCATGCTGATGAGGAGTTATACTGTTGCTTTCCTTCAGGTATTCCAGGATGGCATCTCTCAGAACCCCCTCAAATATAAGACTTGCTGGCCTGTAGTTACCAGGCTCTCTTCTTGACCGCTTTTGTATATTGGAACTACATTGGCAATGCGCCAATCCAGTGGTACAAACACCCTGGTCTCAATAGAGTCTCTAAATATAAGAAATAGCGGGTCCGTCTATCACGCCTTAGAACCCTTGGATGTATTCCATCTGGGCCCCAGCGATTTTAATCTTTTTTAGCAGACTGTGCCCTTCGTCCTGCATTAGGCAGGCGATATTTAGTGTGGGGCTCATTTTATCCTCTAGCATCTCATGTGACATTTTTTTTACTTACCACCTCGCTGATAATAATGTTTAACCAGCAAGTTTAAAGCGGCACTCCGGTCCTGGAAAATCAAAGATGGCTGCACCAGGTTTCACTTACATACACACTGTGTATTAGTATGCACCAGTGGTCTAAGACCTGCTTTGTTTAACCTGTGCTGCTCACAAGTGACCAGTGCTGACCAGTAGGAGCAGGAGGTAGTATCTTAGACTCCAATTGTATGCTCTGCACAATGTGCATCAGGTAGTCAGAGAAGCAATTTGCCTATCTTTGTTAGTCTTGGACAGAAGGGTCACATTTATCCAGCAAGGCATATTCGGGCAATGTAAGAGTCATAGTACTAAAGTTATAGTGTCCAATCTGAATAACAGATTGACAGAGATACATTCAGCAGCTACTTTATGTACACCCATACCATTCATGAACAGCACCAAATATTCCTCTGGTGACGAGATTTGTATTATTTTATTTCTCTTTAAGAAATCTAAACTCTAACCGGGCATATATCTTTACAAACCTCTACTTTACTTATGATCACCCTATAGCGCTCACACAGAGATTTGTGCGTTGTGAGATGCACAAATATGAACCCCATTCTTTTA